>NC_052064.1:19729175-20329175 GCF_903992535.2 Arvicola amphibius
CAAAGGCAGGAAATCACAGGGTACCCCTCTTCAGCATGACAGAAAGACTGACTTGATATTAAAAATACTTAAAAGATCAGTGACAGTTTGAACAAAGTTGTGTGCAAACCTGAAACCACATTTCAAATCCCTTCCCTGGGAGGAATGGCAAGAAGTGGATTACTTTCCAAGATGAAAAATAATATGTTCCATTGAACGTATGAAACTAAGATGTGTTAAAAAGAAAGCTTCTAGGTACCGGATCTTCTTGGTAGGCTTTTGGGAAAAGAGCTGAATTTTCCTCATCTTAGATGCCACAGACCTGACCTGAATCCATGTGGCTGCAGGCTGGTGGTCTAACGTGTCATCTTTTTCCTTGGACCAAAAGGTGAAAGGCCGAGGGGATGTTTCCTGGGAGCAGGAGACATGTTTGAGGTGGTTGTTTCAAACGTGGAGTGACAGTTTCTACCTCTAGGGAGACGAGTGCTCCCATCTCTGTGAAGGAGATGCTCCACTCACGTGACATAAATGTCCTTGGGATGAACACAAGCGTTACAGGTATGAACTCTACAGAAAGCAGTGCCCAGAGTGGGAAGTTTGGCTGAGCGGCCATTACAGCCTCAGCCCCAGGTGATCCCACACACGCAAACATTTCCTCCAATGACTAAGCCATGCTGTGTTTTGCCTCGGTCATGGCTGCTTGCTAAAATATTCAGAGGAAGTGATTGACACAGGTGTGATGAGAACGTGGTCACTGGCAATGACGTTCTAAGATCTCTTCAGAACCCACCTTCATCTCCATCTCAAGTATACTTCACCGTCTGCCTACCAATGCATTTTTCCTCAGAGAAAAGAGTTCAAATCCCTTTGCAAATACAAACCGAGAAGAGAAACTGACGTGTCCTTAAGGAGACCTTTATAAGGAAGCCGGACAATTCTAGTCAATGACGTTGAAGGAGTTGAGACAAATTCGAAAATAGTCCCTCTGTAGTTAGGACTGAAAACTATATAAAAGCATCTCACTAGCATGGAAGGCACATAATAAAATGGAGAAATAAATATCTATTTAAATCCTCGAAACAAAGCAGTAACTTTAGCACTATAGAGCACTACAGACTCTAAATGACAGGAATGTGTGTGTGTGTGTGTGTGTGTGTTGTTTATTACAAGGTGCAGCTGCAAGAATATATTAAACACATGATTTCTGGTTCAGAAAAACTTATCTCCTTATAGAAACAGGGACACTAAACTTTAGCCCTACATTAACAATTATAGTAATGGGCATCATCAGCCCTGTAAATAAAGAAAGGGCTTTCTTTTGAAGACAGTGACAGATACGATAAGTCACTGCAACTCTCTCTGAAGCTAAATTGAGACTCTGTCATTAATCATTCAGGAACCGTTGAAAAGCCTTCTATGTCAGGTTGGTACAGCACTAACCCATTATAGTTACTGTCATGCCCCTCATTTTTTTTTAAACCCAGATGTGTTTCAGAAAAAAAAGCAGAGTAGCTTTTGATATGAAAGGAATGAGTTCATCAGGCTGTTTGGGACAAAAGACCCACACGGAGAGAAGGAGAAGCTGGCACAGAGTAGAGCTGAAAATATCTCCAGGGGAGGAAAATTAGTTCCGAATAATGAGCATGAAGAAGGAAGACAGCTCACATTACAGTCTCCCTGATACCGGCTCCTGACAGGAGAACCACAGGGGAGGCCATGACACTGGTCACCCATGAAAGCTTGCTTTTCAAAACAACGCTGTTAGGGTTTTACATTCTGTAGTTTTTCAGCTGAGAAAAAGGAGAGTAGGATTAACCCAGCTTGTTTAAAGTCACAAGGACAGACCTTGGACTGGAACCCAGAGCATCTTCCAAATGCCGAGTCCTGGTTCTGTAAGACCCGGTGCCCGCTGTTAATGTAGATGGTTTTTTTTTGTTTGTTTGTTTTGTTTTTTTTTTTTTGTTTGTTTGTTTTTCGAGACAGGGTTTCCCTGTAGTTTCTAGAGCCTGTCCTGGAGCTAGCTCTTGTAGACCAGGCTGGCCTCGAACTCAGAGATCCGCCTGCCTCTGCCTCCCGAGTGCTGGGATTAAAGGCGTGCGCCACCACCGCCCGGCCCATGTAGATGGTTTTGTTGTTAAGTACATGTTCGTATTTTTCAGACAGAGTCTCACTGTTCAGCCTGCGCTGGCCTCATAGACAAGGTACTCACGGTTGGTCTTTCTGGGATTCCACATGTATGCCACCATGCCTAACCTATAGCTCTGAACCAATGCCATTAACCATCAGGTTCAACACAAAGCAACCACTGACATCAAACTTTAGAACCCCAATCCTCATCTTATTTCTCTCTAATACAATTCCTTCCAAATACTTCCAGAATAAATGATGATGAACAGATGGTCAGAATCCTGTGATCGTCTGTCAGCAGAGAAGGCAGAAAGCTCATGACACGCCTAAGTCAACCAAGCTAAAGGGTGGCATGGAGCTTAGGACAGAGGACGTTTCTTGATGATTCTCTCCGTGCTCTGCGCTATGACAACGGGCTTCTAAGTGAAGTTAAGAAAGATCACATGCAACTAGCATTCCTTTCCACAGGGATTCGGCTAACCTGTTACAATTTCCCACCTGGACTTGTGTCTGAGATGGCGCTCAGCAAATCCCCCTTTGGTGTCTAACACTCAGCCATCTGTAGTCACCTCTGTCTGGGGGACAACCATGTTCCTTTCACAGAGCTCGGCTGAGCACAGCTTAGTTAGCACTTGTGGGTGAACTGCAGCATGAATTCTAATTGGTCTCGATAATAAAAACCCAGAGTCCGAAATTAGTGGGTGAAAGCTGAGAGATCAGAGAAGCAGAGCAGCAAGACACCAATTCTTACCTCTACAAAATCCTCAGGCTGAATGGAGTATCCTGTCTCTACAAGTCCTCAAACTGAATGCTTTGAGCTCCTATCTCCTCCCACCCTATATTTCTCTCTTTGCCCAGCCACAGCCCTTCCTGTCTCCACCTCCCTAGTGCTGGGATTAAAGGCCTGAGCCATCACCGCCTGGCTCTGTTTCTCTTTTAGACTGAATCAATCTCATAGTCCAGAGTAACCTTGAATTCACAGAGATCCATCTGCTTCTGCCTCCCAAATGCTGGAATTAAAGGTGTGTGCCAACACTGCCTGGCCTCTATGGCTAATTAGTGACTCGCTCTGCACTTCAATCCTCATGAAAGCTTTATTTTGTTATAGCACAAACAAAATGTCACCACAATGGACTAACTCTAGAACCCCATCCCAGGGGGACTTACCCTAACCATTCTAAGTAAATTCCTTTTTGAACATGTGTTGTACGCCCAGCTCCATGGTAAGAACTTCATATGAAGGTCCTTGTTTACTCCCCATGAGACTTTTATTGATATGCTTCAGATATGAACTGCCCCTCCGTTCATTTGTAAAGACTTAAGCTCCAATCCAATGCTCAGAAGTTGGTCTTTTGAGAAATGATCTAACCTAATAAACAGTTTGATTCATTCATGACCTAACTCATGATTTGATGCTGTCATGGGATGTGGAGGGGATTGGGAAATGAGGCTTAGATGGATAAACTATGTTCCTGGGGCTGTGCCTCTGAAGGATACAACTTGTCCTTGGTTCTTTCTCCTTGCTCCTTCCTAGCTACCATGAGGAGTTGAGCTGTTTTCCTCTATTGTGTCCTTCTGCCCTGTTTCTTCTTTGCCACTAACTGATGGAGGACTCTCATTGGTTAATAAAGAAACTGCCTTGGCTTTTTGATAGGGCAGGATTTAGATAGGTGGAGTAGACAGAACAGAATGCTGGGGAAAAGGGAAGTTAGTCAATCGACATGCCTCTCCTCTCTGGGACAGTCGCCATGAAGCCAGCCACCAGGTCAGACATGCTGAATCTTTTCCCGGTAAGACACGACCTCAGGTGCTACACACATTACTAAATATGGGTTAAAGCAAGATGTGAGAATTAGACAATAAGAGGCTGGAACTAATGGGCCAGGAAGTGTTTAAATGAATACAGTTTGTGTGTTGTTATTTCAGGTTTTAAGCTAGCCATGCGGGACCCAGGCAGAATGAAAAGCAGACCTGCTCGCCTCATCACTACAGAATGGCACCCATGTGGATAACTAATCCACAGAAATCTTGAGAAAGCTTGGGAAAGAATAGAGTAAAGCATGTTTTCTTGGTAGCAGCAATTTCCTGAGTCTGTTCTGTTTGCTAGAGGCAAGCAAGCGCTCTCATCTAAGAGAGGCTTCCTGACTCAGCTTTAGCTGCAAAACCCTGCAGCTCTTTTAAGAGGTCCTGCCACGAAACACTTAAATGGTGTTGATGAAAAGCTGAATGCATGCTTTTCGGTTTTCAGTCGTAGCAGGAAAGAAGCTGTGCCGTTTTTTAAAATGTCAGCTTTCTGGGCCATCCTGCCAGGGCAAACTCTGACTCTTTCAGGCAGGCAGTCCAACTGACTGTGGTGTGTGAGCAGAATGCTGCAGCTTGCTTGCTGGAAAGTACCTTGAAATGCCAAGAGTTGTGGCAATAAAAATGGCTACAGCTGGAACCTCTGCCATGAAGCTGGAAAGCTAAGGAATGGGCTGGATCCAGCCACCAAAGTCACAGTACTTTAGTCCTACTAATATTGTTTGGTAAATTGAAGACTCATGTGGTCACAAGAAGAGAGATATACAGTAAAAGAGATCCAAAGTTGAAGAAAACGTCTAAATGGTTTACACTGTGTTAAAAATATATGCAGGCTAAAGGTTAAAATTCCTAAAAGTAAAAAAAAAAAAAAAATCAAAGAAAAAAGAAAGAGAGAAGTTGGGTGTGGTGGTACACACCTTTAATCCAAATGCCTGGGAGGCAGAGACAGACAGATCTCTGTGAGTTCAAGGTGTTGTAGCACACACCTTTAATCCCAGTACTGGGGGGGCAGAGTCAGAGGGATCTCTGTGAGTTCAAGGACAGCCTGGTCTACAGAGTTATTCCAGAACAAAGATATACAGAGATCCTGTCTCAAAAAATAAAAGTAAAAATAAAAGAAATAGAGGTTAAAATAAAGCCGCACAAAGATGAAAAATACACAGAAAATCTTGATATTGTATGCTATTATGCTCTCTTTGAATTGTTTGAATGCTGAGGAAGGAGCATTTATATTTGTTTATAAATGCTGCTGAACTAATCCAACATAGATATTTTGAAAATATCTTTGACTTCAGAATTGGATCTAAGAATATCATGCTTTGGAAAAGAGTTTCTTCTTTTGTTTTCACAGAGGATGAGAACCTGTGGATTGCTTCTATCTTAATATGGTATGATAGACCATGCCCTCCTGAAAGGTTGCTGTGAACACCCTCAAAAAAATTACTTTGCTCAACTGCCGACTGAGAGGAACCTAGCACACAGGTTACACCATGAAAGATCTGATTAACAGCAGGAAGCAGTTTGGAGAGAAATAACTGTGTCCATGTTCCCAAATATAGTTTATAAATGTTCTTTTACATTTAAAGGGGGATATGATATAGATATGAATAATTTACATTGATATAAATTTTGCTTTGTTGATATAAATTTAAGGTCAATTTTGTTATATGTATATGTATTTATGATCTTGATTAAGGTATTGTGATTGTGTAGTTCATTTTCAAAATGTAATGTATAATCAGGAAATATAGGTTGTTAATGGATAGTCATTGATAATAGTCAAGCTTGTAGTCATGTTAGTTAGACTTTCTAGATATATAGAGACATATTTCAGTTAGATAGGCATTCTTCATATCTTCCAAAGACTACAGAATATGGCATTTTCAATGTTTTAATAACTTAGGGATTTTCATGACAATGAGACACATCTGCTCCTGGCAGCACCAATCTACTTCAAGAGGAAGATGGGCATCGAAGAGGCTCCTTATTGAGTTTGATAGCCATTTGGGCAAGAAACTGCTCTTGCCTGGACTGATGCATAAACTGGACACAAAGAACCCGCAGAGAGAGGACTGCTGAACTTGCCTAAATGCGAGATGGTCTTTCGGGGTTCCTGATTCATGAAAGAGTCTGCGAGACATTTTGCAGCCAGGCAGGACGAAAAGCAGACCTGCTCGCCTCATCACTATAGCTAACAGAAATGGAGTCAGTATCACAAAGTTTCTATCCCACCCAGTCCCACAATCATTCAGTCTCAAAGAAATACACAGAACCTTATATTAATTATAAACTGTTTGCCTACTAGCTCAGTCTTATTACTAATTAGCTCTTATGATTTAAGTTCACCCATAATTCTTAGCTATGTTTAGCCACATGGCTTGGTACCTTTTCTCAGTAAGGTATTATCATCTTGTTCCCTCTGCATCTGGCTGCTGATTGACTCTCTGTCTTTCCTCTTCCCAGAATTCTCTTAGTCTAGCTGCTTCGAAGATACTTCCTGCTTGGCTACTGGCCAATCAGCATTTTATTAAACTATAAATCAAGTGACAAAGAAAATATTCCACAACATTTTTCATTTTTCTTTTCAAAACCAAAACCCTTAATCTAATCTCCTTTGTTCAGCTTCTTTCCTGACCATTATCATAACAATTTGTAACCAACACTCTAAACAAATAAAAAAAAAAATCCACAATCCATTTTTTGAGGAATGTGGGCATAGTTTTCTAAGCTACTTCCTGCTGATTGGGGTTGCTGATAATCTTATGGGGACCCAAAGAAAATTTAAGATTATTGTCAAGTCCTGACGGGAGTATTCTGTGAGACCGGATCATCTCAGCCAGCAGTCTTGAGGCTGTTCTGGATGTAGAACTCAGAGGAAGCTGCAACAGAGGTGCTCTGAAACGTTGGATCAGCTGGCCACTCATTCTTATTGGAGTTTTTTCAGGGGCTCTTCTTTGGTCAGACCTTATTTTTCTTTTTTTTTTTTCTCTTTTTTTTTTTTCTTCTCATGGTTTATTTTTTTTTATATTTAAAAATTTCCATCTCCTTCCCTCCTCCTCCCCCCTCCCTCCCCTCCTCCTCCCCCTTCCCTCCCCTCCTTCTCCCCCTTCCCTCCCCTCCCCTCCACCCATACCTCCCCTCCCTCCCTCTCAAGGCCAAGGAGCCATCAGGGTTCCCCACTCTATGCTAAGACCAAGGTCCTCCCAACTCCCCCCAGGTCCAGGAAGGTGACCGACCAAGCTGAGAAGGCTCCCACAGAGCCCGTCCATGAAGAACAATCAGAGCCCAGAGCCATTGTCCTTTGCTTCTCAGTCAGCCCCCGCTGTTGGCCACACTCAGAGAGACGGGTTTGGTCGCATGATCCATCAGTCCCATTCCAACTGGAGTTGGTGATCTCCCATTAGTTCTGTCCCACCGTTTCCAGACCTTATTTTTCTTAACCCAGAATGAATACACAGCCTCTCATTTCCTTCAGAAACAAAAGCTAAACCTCTTCTCCAAAGTAACATGTCCTTTGACTTAAAATTGGAAGTCAAACATTTTCAAAATATATAGGTTGGATTAATCCA
Organism: Arvicola amphibius; assembly: GCF_903992535.2. Taxonomy (NCBI): domain Eukaryota; kingdom Metazoa; phylum Chordata; class Mammalia; order Rodentia; family Cricetidae; genus Arvicola; species Arvicola amphibius. The sequence goes on from NC_052064.1 coordinate 19,736,651, forward strand.
GCAGTATTTATGAGCAAATGTCTTTTAGCAGCTATTGCTCTTTCCTCAGAAGTCAAACAACTCAAAAACAACACAATGGCATACGGTATCCAGACTCTCTGTATATTTCCCATTGTTACGTGGCTTTTCATTTTACTCTATTATTTTTAAAGGACCTTTTTCTATTCTTTTTCTTTTTTTCTCCCAAACCTACATATATTTTTAAACACACTGTAAACTGTTTAGAGAGGGTTTTTTTTTTTTTTGGTCTAAGTCTGTCTTTACTGTAATATCTCTATCTTTTTCTGACCACATAAGTTTTTAATCTTCTAAATGCCATGGCTAGGATTAAAGCAGTGGTTTTGGCGGCTGGTTCCACCCATTCCTTGGCTTCTTAAGAGTCTAGATTCATGGTGGAAGTATTAGCAGGAGCCACATGTATTGCCATAACTCTGTGGAGTTTCTAGATCCATGTCACCACCAAGAAGCATGCCACTGGCTACTCATAAACACCATTTAATTATTTGGTGGCAGGACCTCTTAAAGGAGCAGCCATGCAGTTTTTGCTGCTAGTGCTGAGTCAGGAAGCCTTTCTTAAAGGAGCCACACCTCTGCTTGCAACCAGAAAACAGAGCCTACCTGAGTAAAGATGATTACCAAGAAGCTGTGCTTGACTCTGCTCGTGTCTGCCTAGAATCCCTCTTTAAAAGATTTCTCAGGCTCTAGGTAGAAATTCTTGCTGAACATTTGGGTGCCGTTTGTATCACGAAATTTTTGTCCCACCAGATCCCGCAGCCGGTCAGTCCCAAATAAATACACAGAGATTTATATTAAATATAAACTGTTTGGCCCACTAGCTCAGTCTTATTACTAACTAGCTCTTACGATTTAAATTCATCCATAATTATTGTCTATGTGAGGCACACAACCGGTTTGGTGCCTTTTCTCAGTTAGGCATTCTCACCTTGCTTCCTCTGCATCTGGCTGGTGACTGACTCTCTGCCTTTCCCCTCCCCTCACCAGAATTCTCTTAGTCTCATCACCCCACTAATACTTGCTGCCTGGCTACTGGCCAGTCAGTGTTTTACTAAAACCAATACGAGTTACAAATCTTTACAGTGTACGAGAGTGTTATCCCTCAGCAGGAGCCAGCAGGCTGAGCATTAGAACCTCTGAAAGAAAAAGGCAGGACCAGTCTTTTCTCCTTCAAGACCATAGGGTTTTTTTTTTTTCAGGCTTTTTGTCAGTAAAGAAAAGTGACTGGCGCAACCATGATCGTTCTTATTGAATAGGCTGGAACCATCTTGTCTATAAGAGAGTAACAATGCCAGGATCCCTGCTCCATCATGCCTCTCAAACTAAGTCTGCCTTTCTAGCAGTGAGCCGTGGTTGTACATTCGCTTATCTCTGTCTTCATGGTGAATGATGAGGCTCTCCCTCCTGGAGTACATCATCCTGCATTTCTCAGTCTCTCCAAGTTCAGCTCTCTCCTTCCACATCTATCAAATCTGGATAATGTTTAACCTGAGAGGCGGAACGTAGTGACAGTTCTCATCTTCTGGGAGACCTTGTGTACTTGGTATAACATTTCCCTTGTATGAACAGCCTCTGATCACGGGCTCCACCATGACGCCACACTGACTCTGCAGAGCAGCAAGTGATAAATTGCCCATCCTCTTGGCTGCTGTGTTTTCAAAGCAGAGTCATCCATCCAGTCCCACAGTTCCTGTCTCTTTGCCAAGGATATCTGATAATGTTTGTGAAGTGGCAAGGTGAAAGAGTCTCCCAGATGTCAAAAGATGTGTCGTGGCATGACTTCCTAAACCTCTTACTGAATTCTCAAGTGGAACTGCATGGAAAGAGTAGAACAGATCTGAATATAACGTACAGGAATCTGTTCGCACTCAAATTCTGATAAGCATGAAGAATTGGTAGCTTCTGAGAGACAACAAACTTATCAGAATGTTTCCAGGATACAGTCCTACCTGCCAAAACCCCAAATCTTGGTTCCACCTTCCTGCTTCCTCCCATTCCATCTCCCCTGTTTCTAACTATATCTATCTATTTATTTCTATCTATTTCCCTTTCCTTGGGAGATCCATCCCTCTCTGCTAGTCCTTTACTCTAAACCTAACCTCTAGAGTTACATGGATTATAGCCTGCTTATTGAAGACTTAAAAGCGAATATCCATATACAGAATTGTTACAAATTTAAACGTCACTCCGTGGAGCCAATAACGGAACACATTTTAATACATCTATATGACAAACAGCTTTGCTTACGGAAAATCATTTGACCTAATAGGAAGATCACAGCTATACTTTCTTTTTTTTTTTTTTTTTTTTTTTTTTTTGGTTTTTCGAGACAGGGTTTCTCTGTAGCTTTGGAGCCTGTCCTGGAACTAGCTCTTGTAGACCAGGCTGGTCTCGAACTCACAGAGATCCGCCTGCCTCTGCCTCCCGAGTGCTGGGATTAAAGGCGTGCGCCACCGCCGCCCGGCAGCTATACTTTCTTAATTTGCATTATATTCTTTTAAATTTAGTACCATGTCATAAGATTATATTACTTTGGCATTAAAACACTATTTTTTTTTAAATTATGCTATTTTTTTTTTCTTATCTAGATTGGTCACTGGAAAGCCAGAATCTGAGGAGGCCTTCTTTCTCTGAAGTTTCAGAGGTGCTCAGAAACGCCAAAGGCTGACAGCAGCATTGTTATGTAGTGTGTGGTCATTTCAGGGCTGTCACTGAAGGTTCAAATTGCCTCGCAAAACAGGTTTCCCAGTGCTGAGTCCTCAGCCTGGTAGCCTCATCAGCTTTGCTTTGAAGCTCTTTCCTCTGCCTGCCACCCAATTCTTACCACTTCATGTCCCCTTCCCTGTGATGAACAAGGATTTGATCACTGCTAAAGCTTGGGCTTGAGATGTCTAAGTCTGGAGTTGGTAGCTGTAACTGGCAGGATCTTTTACGTTGTATGGGATTTTCCAATTCACACCAGCGGTAGTGGCCGGCTATTGGGGTGTCACCTAACATGCAGTCTTTGAAAGGCTTCCCTACCAGAAAATGGAGTGACATGTGACCATGAGACAACAATGAAACAGACCGGGCTTCAAGCACGGTTTGCAGTGGTCTAGGGAGCACACCTCATCTACGGGTTCTACCCTAAGACCCTTAGGAGATTCCAGGTGAGTCCATTCCATTGAGGCAGGTGCCTGAATTTGGCTGCCATTTTGTAGCATAGGCCTTGAAGTGGGGTTTTCCGAAGTTCTGCTTGTTTGTTGTTTGTTGACTGAGCCCAGGGCATACCGCATGCTGATCATACACTCTACCATTGAGCTGTACCCTTTCGGTAGTAAACTAATTGCAACAAGATTTATTTCCCACGTTGAAGTCATCTGACGGGGAAATATTGGCATGCCCATGATCACTGCCACACTATTGGGAACAGGCAAGGAATAGAAATACCCAGGTTCCCACTCCACTCCTGCAGCCTATGCTGATAACGGAGCTGTGCCTGCTTAAGCGTGGGAGGGATATGGGTATACCATTGTTCTCATTGCTGTGACAAGACACCATGACCAAGGCCGCTTATGGAAGGAAGGGTTTACGTGCGTTTATGCTTCCAGAGGGATAAGAGCTCATCACTACCACAGGAATGGCAGGGTGGCAGCAGACTGGTAAGGAGGCAGGAACTCAACGTCTCTAACTGCAAGCAGGAAGCAGAGAGAGCAAACGGGGAATGACATGTGGCACAAAGTCTATGACCGGGGATGTGCTTCCACCAGCAAGATCATACCTCCCGAGCTTCCCCAAGTAGCACTACCCACTGGGGACCAATTATTCAAATGCCACAGCCTATGGGGACATTCTTCTTCAAACCACCACAGGTATGATACAGCTGGAACTTCTAATATTACGATGGGCCTAAAGCAGCTTCCCCCCAAATTACTTTTTTAAGAAAATAACTTTTGCAACAAATTCGAGGGTCAAAAGTTCCCTAAGTCACTTTTGACACTGAGAGCCACACACTGTTTGTAAAAGCTGGTATTCCCAAATGCCAAGAAAATGCCACTCTTGAGGAGCACGAATCCAGTATTTGTGTTTCTAATTATTTATTAGCCGGCTAACATCAGAGGGCCACTTCCACTGGCTCAGTATCCTTATCTGTGCAACGGAGGATCATAACCGCTCCTTCCCCCCCCCCCCCGCCCCAAACAGGATTGCTACCCTTGATTCAAACACACGATGTGAACGCACCACAAACATGGTGAAAATCTGAGCCATCAGCGCCAGTGCGGAGCCTCCGAGGACAACTCCCATTACCTTAATGGAAAGACAAAACACCCTTGTTTTGTTTCCCTCCTGGGAAACCTTGTGTCCTCCTAGGGATTCTTCCAGCAAGAGTGGATGGCCTTAGACCTTATCGCCTGCTCGGGAACCAGCCTCCCTCATGTAAACACTCAGATCTGTTACCTTTGGCTTTTGCGTCTCGTGGGAAGAAAACAGCTTGTTTGTGACCTTGGACCCCCTGAACGTAAAATGCACCCTGCTTTCTCGCTAGAGACAGAGAATCTGAAAGCATGGAACTTGAGATGTTTACGGTGCTGCGGGATTTAAGGTGGCTAATAGACTGCCTGACAGAAAGCTGCGGGTATGAAAATGCCCGTGGAGCGCGGGCCTTTCTGACGTGATTAACGACATAATCCATAGAGTAAGCATACAATGAAATACATAAATACATAAAGTAAGCAAGACATGCATGCAGGAGACTCCTTTGTTACTTCACAGTGGTCTATGTGTGAGTTCGTATGCCGTTAGTTTCGTACAGATGCAGTTGTTACACAACACGGTATAGAGATCCAATGAGCCTGAGGCTTACAGTCTGCCACTGTGTAACGAGGGCATGCAGATAATTAGGCTGACTTTCCCATAGGATGCATTGAGGAATAAATCAAATAAGATGAGAAAACAATCAGCCCATAGTAAGTAGTCAATAAAGATTACTGTTATCAGTATATGCATTTATATATTATTCATAATGTACTCATCATGAATTTTGTGCTACTACATGCATGACCTGCTAACAAATGTAAGCATATCATTTTATAGTGTTATTTGAGAATATAATTAACACGTCTATAACACATTTTCAGTGTCCTCTTATGACAGGTCAGTGTGGCCCCTCAGAACCTCAGAAACATGCCCTCTTTAGAGATGTGCTCATTAGCAGAGAACATCAAGTAAAAATAAAAGCCAGAGGGCGGCCCCTCTCCAGCTTCACTGGTACTGGATGCAAGGGGATTATCTGAGATCGAATACACACAGGGGCAGAGGACAGCAAAGGCACGGAGAAAGAGTGGCTCTTGCCCCCAGACTACTAGAATCTAAGTGATAGGCTCAAGCAGAGTAACCAGCTAGGTTGGGAACTTGAATATGGACTTTGTTAAATAACATAAAGCAAGATTTTTCTCTTGTTGCAGCAAAGTAATCCGTGGTACACCCGTTCCTCCTCATCAAGATTTCTTCTACAGTTTTAACTGCCTGTGACTAACTGGTCTGAAGACCTCATGAGAGGGAGAGATCTCAGAGGTAAAAGGATGGCTAGATTTTCAATTGCGATGCAGTGAAGTCTTGTTCCACTTCACTGGGGAGGAGAATCATCCCTTTGCACAGGGTTTCTATGTTGTGTGTATGCTAATGTGTATATGTTTCTATTCTATGTATATGCTACCCACCTGTTGGTGCGTAGAACGGTCTTAGTTATCACTCAAGACAGTGGAACAGCTGTTATGTAATATGATATTTGTGTTATCATATGATATGATATGATATGATCATTGTGTTAATAACTTAGCATGCCTAATTCATAATCATACTGTGTTATGGGTATGTGTGCACCGTGCAGGAAGAAGCATGCACAATGTACTAAGGGCAGCATTACTGCAAACACACTTTTATAAATGGAGATTTTCTAACAAAAAAAAATGATTTCTGTGCAGTGTGTAAGAATCATTCTATTTTACCTGTGCACACTTCAGTATCTGGTACCAAGTATGATTTGAAGACTCACCGGGGCTTGCTGGGATGTATCGCTCAGACACGGCAGAGGATTGTGGCTCTTTGTCACAGTAGCCCTCGCACACAAATGTGGTTTTTTTTTTAAATATTTATTTATTTATTATGTATACACATTCCTTCCATGTGTGCCTGCAGGCCAGAAGAGGCCACCAAATCTCATTATAGATGGCTGTGAACCACCATGTGGTTGCTGGGAATTGAACTCAGGACCTCTGGAAGAGCAGCCAGTGCTCTTAACTGCTGAGCCATCTCTCCAGCCCCACAAATGTGTTTTTGAAGAGAAGAGAAGCTCAAGTGCTGGCGTTAAGGTTGTCATCTTGTTCTTTCTCCGTCCTCGACTGAAATTATGCTGTCCTTCACAGTCAAGTTCAAAATCCATTTTCACCACAATGATTCTCCCAGACTTTTTCTCAGCAACTCTTACTCCAACATGGGGGGGGGGGGGAGGGGTGGTAAGGCCGGTTTCCCTAACTCGTCCTTTTCTGCTCCTAGGCAGAAACCATGTTGTTCTTGTTCGCTCTTAATCTTGTGTCTACATTTTAACTAATTTTTCTCCAGTCGGTCCTAAGAGTTTTTAATGTCTCTTTCATTTGAGGTTCCTCAGTTCCATCCTGCTAGTGCAGAGTGCCCCAGGATAGACAAGATACTCAGTAAATAAAACTGAGAAACCAGTTTTTTCAAACCTACATTTTATTGTCTTAACTACCGAGAGAGAGAGAGAGAGAGAGAGAGAGAGAGAGAGAGAGAGAGAGAGAGAGGAGAGAGAGAGAGAGAGAGAGAGAGAGAGAGAGAGAGAAAAGCCTTTGAACAAGGAGGAGTTAAAATTGGCTGGATGAACAAAGAAGTTATCTTTTGGTTGAGGTTTGTGGAAAGGGAACTTACAATTAAAAGGCAGCCTAGGAATGCATGAGAGTCCACGACACAGCGTAGTGACATTTCGTTCGTATTTTAATAAATAAAGCTTATCTGAAGATCAGAACACAAAACAGCAGCCACACTAGTCAGCCATGCAGGCCAGGCAGTGGTGGCACACACCTTTAATCCCAGCAACCACACTCGTTAGCCATAGCAGCCTGGCGGTGGTGGTGCACGCCTTTAATCCCAGCACTAAGAGAAATATAAGGCAGGATGAGACAGGAACTCACTCTCTTTTCAGTCTGAAGATTTCATAGAGATAAGAGCTCTCTAGTGGCTTGGCTGCTTTGCCTTTCTGATCTTCAGGTTGAACCCCAATATCTGTCTCTGGGATTTTATTATTCGTGCTACAACACAGAGTCAAGCTAATGACTTATGTCCTCTTGAAGAGGGGGATGGGACTGGACTTACAGCTTTGAGATCAGTTCAGGACTATAAGTGCGACATTTTACTAACTGTAGCTGTCACAGAAGGAAGGACGTTGATAGAGAGAGCCATTATGGGGCTAGGGAGAGACCTGGTGCTAGGGAAACCTCCAGGAATCCACAAGAATGACCCCCGGGTAGAAGCAATAGTGGAGAGGGTGCCTGAACTGGTCATCGACTGTAATCAGATTGGTGAATACTCCAACTGTCATCATAGAGCCTTCATAGTAACTGATGGAACCAGATGCAGACGTCCACAGTCAAGTACCAGGCTAAGCCTGGGAACCCAGTTGAAGAGAGGGAGAAGGGAATATATGAGCAAGGGAGGTCAAGATCATGATGGAGAAATCTACAGAGACAGCCGAACCAAGCTCGTGGGAATGCATGAACTCTAGACCGACAGCTGTGGAGCCTCCATGGGACCGAACTAGGCCCTCCGTATGTGGGAGACAGTTGTGTAGTTTTGTCTGTCAGAGGGACCCCTGGTAGTGGGACCAGAATCTATCCCTGATACATGAGCTGGCGTGTTGGAGCCCATTCCCTATAGTGGGATGCCATGCTCTGTTTTAATACAAGGTAGAGGGACTTGGTCCTGCCTTAACTTAATGTGCCAGGCTTTGTTGAATGCCCATGGGCTTTCCCCTTTGGGAGGAGCAGATGTAAGCATGGGCTGGGGAGGGCAGGAGGAGGGAAGGGAGGGAAAATTGTGGTTGGAAATTAAAATGAAATATTTTTTAAAAGATACCATTGCAGCATCAAAATGTTCTTGTGGGAAGAATCAGGAATGCTCTGAAGGACATGTAAGTAACCAAACATCGTGAATCAGTATGGAAAGATTACCTCATCAAGAATTCAGTTTCCTCCAAGTGACTTTGATGGTCTGCTTGAGTACACAAAGATGGATAGACACGCACACATGTGTGTGTGTGTGCGCACACACACACACACACACACACACAAACCATATACATGCACAAATGCATACACATTGAGAAGGAGAAGGAGATAAATTAAGATCAATAGCTCATTTAGAAGTTATTCTCATCAAGGGAAGCACTGCATGGCGCAACATCACCATGGTCCTGAAAAAAATGCAGAAGTGCCACCGGCTGGCCTGTTTGTCACATGTGTGCCTCACTAGAAAGGGAGTAAAGAGAAGAATGACGGCCCTCCCCCAACAAGATCTGGAAATGTTTGCTTAAAGGTGCAGAATGCCCTATTTTAAGCTAACAGACCCTAGGATCACCCTCATGGTTAATCAGCTCTGGAATATGCTTTGGAAACTCTTTTCACGCCAACTGGGGGTAGTCTGCAACTGACCCCTGAGCTATAATTTGCCAACTGGATTAAGGGCATGGGTGGGGGAGCAAGGATGGACACACGGTGCTAGATAGGCCACAGCATCTAGGAAGAGAAGGGAGATGCTTCTTCTGGCCCTCAAAGAGCTGAGAATTCTTGCATGTCTGATGCCACTCGGCCGTTTTACCTAAACGAGAGACTGGATTTTGGATCAGAAAACACTTGACTTTTTATGTTGAAAGAAAAAAAAATAAACTATAGGAATTGTAAAGGAGTAACAACTTCATTTCACCTTTGGCCAGTTGGGAGCAGGGAAAGATAAGCCTTCCAGAAATGTGTACAATAATCTTTATCCAGCCACGAGTGAGTTTCTCCCTGTGCCAGGATTTCCCTGAGGGGACTCTGACTTTCGAAACCTGTCTGGAAATTCAGGAACACCAGTGCTCAGTATTGTGGGTTGTTCAGATACCACATATTAAATCCCAATGAACAAGATCAGAGGGAAGGACAGCAGGTGGAATCGTTTTGATGAATTGTGGTGGCTATATTTGTTTGGCAGGTGACAATCAAAATACTCTTCAGACTCCGGAGTTCAGCAGTTGAGGACACAGGGACCATCCAAAGATTTCTTTTTTCTCTTAAAAATAATTTTCTCCTTTTCTTTTCTTTTGTGAGAGAAGTCTTTCTATGCGGCTCGTGCTGTCCCAAATCTTGGACTCTAGCAATCTCCCCACTTAAGTTTCTCAGAGACACCGTGGTACCTACCACAAAGTATTTTTACTATGACCCTTGTCACAGAATAGAGAACTTCCGTTGGGTCAGGATGTCTTCATTTTTGTAGCAGGCCACACAATGATTAATGGTATGTATGGATTTCAAACAACCCATCTGTCTGAGCATGAATCTCATTCTTCATCATCTCTGTAATCATCCCCAAAGTAACAGTTATGTTAAAACTAGTTTTATCGTGAAGATAATACACTCCAATGCTACATCCACAAAGCAACAGTGTAAAATGTAAAAATAGTGATTGCTTTCATGTAGGAGCCAATGATGCTTTCACAGGGACCGGCTTTCACACGAGTGGTTTAGTCTGCCGACATATAATGACATCTTCTATTTTTAGAATACGCTATAGACTGGGAGATGATTTTCAAAGCAGGATAGCAATAGAGAACATGGTTAGAAGGCAAACTACCTTTCAACTGGATAAAAATTTCATGTTAATACTAAGTGAAATTTTCCAGTATGTCCTCAGGTATCATGAGGTACTGTTTTCAAAACATACAGACGAATAACTTGGCCATCTGCATGATCTTATTCTTATTTGTTTGATTTGTCAGAAAGGAGTCAGGGATAAAATGTGTTTGCATCTCTCCCCCCCTCTCCAATCACTCCTTGCTCTGTCACCTGAATCCCTCTGGTCTTTTCAGCCCATACTATTTTCAACAAATAAAGTTTTCCTACTAACACAGTTGTAGCTTCGCAGTCCTGCGGCCAGGATGAAGGATTTGAAAGGGATCCCTTCCCAAACTTTCTACTGTTCTTGAGAGTTTAGATCTCATCCCCCGCTGCCATGCCAAGGCCTGTGATGATGGGGACCAGGTTTAATGGAGGTGAATTATAGACAAGAGAATGATGTTAACATCATTGTCTGGGAGGCTATTAGGTGAGGCAGCTCAGTGCCTGGGTTCTCATTTAAACTGAAAACCAGCCCAAAGTTAGTTTCTCATCCTAATAGGACTTGTTCCCCTCAGAAGCTTCCTACACAAGAAACTATTTCTCATTTTAAAAGTGGCTAGAAGCTCGAGTTTGATCCCAGAAGTCACATTAAAAGCTGGAGAAAGTGCTGTGTGCACATTTAATCCCAGTGCTTAGAAGTGGGGACAGCAAGATCCCTGGGACTTGCTCCTACCCAATGTAGCCACTTGGTAAGCTTCAGAACACTGAGGGATGCCTCAAAAAAGCAGGTGACAAACCAGACAGCTCTTATGTCACACGAGGGGAAAGGTGAAGACTGACAGCTGAGGCTGACCTCTGACCCATGGACATGTACTCTGACAATGGCAAGAATGTGCCCTCCCAAACAAACGCATGCACACACACACATCATACATATATACATACACAAAAACTGGTTTTTAAAGTTTAATTACAGTACATGAAAAGCTGTTGTTTTCATTTCCCTTCAAATATCACAAGGTAAATAGACTCAAACATTAAAGTCATTTAAAGCCACCACAAACAAGTTTTGGACAAACACAGTGATTCCGATGCGCACGGGAGATAGGAACTGGCCGGGTAGGGCAGACCCATAGCAGTGGCTCCAAGACTATCCTCACTAGAGGCCGGCAATGCTGGAAGAGAGCTCCGCTTGCTGCTTTCTTCCTGTTTCTTCTGCTCAGTGAGAACCCTGCCTGAAGGCTGTGACTACGTGGAAGGGACAGAGGAGACGCCTGGACACCTGGCTAGCCAACTGGACTGACGAGCTCCTGCTCCCGTATTTTACCCCGATCTCTGTCAAAAACCCTTTCAGAAGGCCCCAGTCTCACAAATCAATAGTACCCCACTCCCAAACCCCTCTTGCCACACAGACTCGGCCCCCACTCTTCCTCAGAAGCCCCTAGAAACTTACCCTCTGTGGTTCATGAATTCCATCCCTCAAATTCTTGAGACAGGAATCTAAAATCCACTGACTGAGCGAGAGTTCTGTGTGACGGTGTGTCTGGCCCCTAACTTCTGAGCTAAGCCCACGCAAGAGCCAAGAAAGCCTCCTCTGTGCTCAAAGACACCGTAATATTCCCATATAAACCCTCTGGATTAGCACAGCTAATATAGCATGATCATTTTTGTCCCTAAACAAAACCACTTAATTGTGGAGGAAATAAAAGATAACTGCCTTCATGTTCCTTGCCAGGGACGCTAAGCCAAGCTATTTTTATACCTGTGGAAAAAACAAAGAAGCAGTCTCATAAAGATCTGAAACTGGGCATTTCTTCAAAGAAAGAAAGAGAGAGAGAGAGAGAGAGAGAGAGAGAGAGAGAGAGAGAGAGAGAGAGAGAGAGAGAGAGAGGAGAGGAGAGAGAGAGAAAAGAAAGATAAAGTCCTCTCCAGGAGAAAAAAAAACAAAATCCAAAAGCCAAAATCAAATGTAAGGAACCCATCCCCAAAAGATTTTCCAAGCAGATATGTCCCTACTAATGTGTAACAACTGACTCTTTGGGGGGAAATGTATGTGTTACATATGTTTACTATATATAAGGTGTACACTACAAAATTTAAAAATAAAAAGAGGGTTCAGGGAGATTGTTAATAATTGTCATAGACGCATGAAGACTTGAGTCTGGATCACTGTACCCACATAAAATGTCAGGTGTGGAATTATGCTAACAGTCCCAGTGCTGCAGTGGTTGAGGTCATGGGGACCTCTGGGGCTCAGTGTGCTGATCAGCTAGTACTGCCAATCAGTGATGATGGAGTTTACCAAGAGACCCTGTCTCAAACCCACAAGGTGGAGAGTTACACAAGAGGACACATGATGTTGACCTCTTTCCTCCACATGGACATGATCCTCTGTGCACCCCCTGACCCATCACACACGCACACAAAAGAAGCAAAAATACACTACATCCATCTTTGTGAACTCTACACCGAAGCTGAGTCCCACAATGGCTCTTGGTTTTTGCTGAGCCTTTGGTGCTGCAACTAACCTACAGCAACAGTCTGGCCCCTCACGGATACTGTTTCACATTTACGTCTGTGAACACGTTAGCATCAACAGCAAAATAATGGAGGCATATGGAGGACCTCACCCTAGACAACATAAGTCACTTTACTGAGTCATATATTTGATATAAACAGTGGAAGAAGATTTTCTCCATTTATCTGTGCTAGTTCCGGTGTAACAGCTACAGACACACACTCATTTTAGCAGATGAGTAGTCAGCAATGCAATCGAGACTCAGTTATGGTGATTAGCCTGCTGATTTATCTTGTGTCAAGGCCCTTACCAAGGCTGTTCTCTGTTTCCCTGAACACAACTGAGGAGATGTGAACAGAGGCAGATCACCACACCATATTTCTGTCATACAAGAACAGGCACGTGTATCCTTGAGGGCATAAGAAATAGCAGGTTTGAAGTAACTAGGGGGCATTTCTTCCATGTTTAATTATTTTCCTACTGCTGTGGTAAAACACCGTGACCAAAGCAGCGTACAAGAGAACAGGTTTAACTGGGTTTGGTTTCCAGAGGGTTAGATAGTCCGGGAGGGCCGAGCAAAGGCAGGCTGGCCAAAGCCAGCTGAGAGCTCACTTCCCTGTCATAGAAACACCACACCTTCTCAGTGAGAAGTCACCTCACACACTTATCGGTGAAAGGAAGGCTCTTTAATAGCGTGCTCTTGGCCCAAGAAAGATCTGGCCTGGGACAGAAGATGACATGCACCGGAGGCTCACGCATTCCACAAACGCTGCCATCCTTCCATCTCTTTCAGGTCCCAGCCTCAGTGACACTTCAGACAGCTTAAACAGACACAGGAGATGACAGGTCTGGCCACTTCAGCAAATAGAAGATTTACACAGCGAAGATAATACATATTGGCAGAATTAATTTAAGTACACCAGTGTTATTCTTTTTAGAATAGCTGTTACCCAGGGTCATCTCGTCCCCCTGGCAGAATTATGTCTTTCCTATAGGAGCACAGAGGATTTAATGGGAGACCAGGACTTGATGGTGGTTGTGACCTGCTTTGCCTCTCTTGACCTGCCCCTTAGAAACGTATCTTTGTTACGGGAACAGGGCCTAATGGCTGTTGAATAAACATTTACATCTTAGCATCCAAAATTTCCCTTACTTCAGCCGGGCAGTGGTGGCGCACGCCTTTAATCCCAGCACTCGGGAGGCAGAGGCAGGCGGATCTCTGTGAGTTCGAGGCCAGCCTGGTCTACAAGAGCTAGTTCCAGGACAGGCTCTAAAAAAGCTGCAGAGAAACCCTGTCTCGAAAAACCAAAAAAAAAAAAAAAAAAAAAAAAAAAAAAAAAAAAAAAAAAAAGGAAAATTTCCCTTACTTCTAAGAGATCTGGTTAGCCTACTCCATTTTGGAGGCAGTACTCCTTAAGATAAATTCTACATATATTTATCGTAATAACTCCTAAGCAAATTTATTAACAAGTCCTTTATAAAATTAGTTTAATTAATCTTGAGTATCTTCTACAACAAAAGCCATGGGAGGCAGAGAGCGCAGTGGAAATGACAGGCAGCTTTGGTAACCTCAAAGCTGCTCCCAGTGTTCACCTCTTCTAGCAGGGCCACACTTCCTAATCCTTCCCAAACAGTTCTATCAACTTGAGACCAAGTATTCAAACATACAGTTCTGTGGGGGGCTTTCTCATTCAAACCATCACAATTGCTTTTAATTTATTTAAACACAACTTTCTAGAAACTTTCACTTTCTAGTAATGGTTATGCTTAATGCCTAGTTCATAACATTCCTGAAAATGTAATAATTGGTTCTTGGGAACCAGTACAAACCAGTCCCTGGATATGATTGGCTGTAAGTACAGGGAGGTCGTTTGCTGACTGACAAAGGAGAATCACATCCCCCAGGCCAGGCTAGGACAGACATGAAGTCCAAACCACCCTGAGATTGTATGCTTGTAGAGATGACGGCCGACAGCAGCTTCCCAGGAACCAGTAAGTATAGCCTAGGCAGCATAATCATCAAAAACTCGGCAAGAACTCCTTAGCCAGAGCCTTCATTTTAATAACCAGGCAGAATGCATACCGAGAGTGATATTTAACTTGCATTTTAATGGGAGCATCAAAAGTCTATGTCCAGAACTTCTAAGCCTGTACTCTGTAATAAGATCTGTGCATGCCTGAGAACACAGGACATTAGCTGTGGAGGATTCAGAGTGTGTTTCATGCAGGTGCCTGGTTCTGACGGAGGAATCTATGATGGTGCATTATCCCACGTGACTCAATGACCTTGCCAGCTCCAGTACCCTGCCTGCTCTGCTACCACGACTTCAATCTACTGTGTCCTGAGATGCCTGCTCTTAGTCTTGTGGAAGACTGAGGCCATTTAAAAGGTTTATTTTTGTCATAATTACTATGGCCATGCAAAAACATCCCCAGTTCTCCTCTCTGGGCAACACAACTGAGATATTTACGTTATATATTTAAGTTATATTAAGATTGATTGATAATAGTTACAGTGTGGGCCTTGTTGTTGATTTTTAGATATAGTATGTGGGGGGAGGGGTAGACAGTGAGGGGGGAGGATTACATTATGCATGTGCGTGTACAGGTGTGCTCACCTTGAAAGTGTGTGTGAAGGGCAGAGGCTGGCACTAGGTGTCCTCCTAAAAGGCTTTTAACTTGCGTTTTGAGACAGAGTCTCAAGGAACCTGCAGCTCACCATTTTGGCTGGGCAGGAGCCCTAGAGCCAACCTGTGTCTACACCCTGCCCACCGTCAGTGCTGTAGGAACAGGCTTACACCATAGCCTAGCTTTTTACGTGGGTTGTGGGGATCCAAACTTAGCCACTCATGATCATGCAGCAAGCACTTTTCCTTGGAGCAGTCTGCCCTGACTAGTTCCTTTCTTGTTCCCATAGCTGCTGCCATCTCTGAGTCCTGGTCCTTCTGTGTCTGAGCACTGGACTTTGCTGGTCTGTAGCTCTTTGAGCCTCCTGCCCAAGGTCTCCTCTTAGGGTGTGTTCTGGACACATCCTTTCTCTTGGGGATGAATGTCCTCCCCCTTTCCATAACTCCTGGGGTCCCCAACTGTCTGATTCATCATCTCAACGTTTTTTACAGTAAAGCATCATCTTAGCTTCTTTAGATGGCCCTGGAGCAGGCTTCACCCTGCTGGTCCTCTCAATTGCATTGCTGTCAAGAGACTAGCAATGCTCCTGGCCTTGGCTTTCTGCCACCTCACATGAGCCCAATTTATTAGAGCAAGTGCCTTTATTCATAAGTCAAGACCAGCCAGATGTAAAGTCGTGAGGTAGAAGCTTCCGGTTTTCATGCTTCAGCAGGCAACACACTTCGAGGTCTCACGCGTCTCAAAGCAGTGACTTTGTCTCATTCATCACCTCATGTGTTTTACACTTCAGTTATACAATTCTTTCACCCCTCAACAACCTAGGCTTACTCCTGACACTTCAAAAACATGAAGTCTTTCCTACTCTGAAATAGCCCCTTTTCAGGAAATCCCTCAATTTGGAACCTAAGCACGGCCCACCAAAGTTCCCATCTCTCCTTATGGTTTGAGACGGTGTCTGTACCCAGCGAACACTGCGGGAAATTATGGTGCTCACTAAACTTAGTCTCGCTTTCGCCCGTGCGCAGGGAGGGTTCTTTGCGGCGCTTCTCCCACTAACGGCAGCGTGAAGATTGCCCCCTGGGAGCTGCTCCACGCCCCGCACCACTCAGCGCGTTCTCCAGAAGTCTTTCCAGTAGCAGCTGACTCTGGGCCCACTCTCATCTTGGGCGGTTAACTCCAAGACCCTTTGGATTTGTACCGGCTGTAAGGCCATCTCACCTGAGGCAATGCTGCTTCCTCTGAGGAGCTATCAATCAGCTCCAGCTGGGGAGCACAGAAAGCCTGACCCCCACGACGGATTCTAGAGGAAGTCAGATGTGTGGATTCACCAGAGGACTGCCTCCGCCCAGGAGCTTAGATGGGGATGGCAGCAAGCTTGCCCATCCTCTGGCCCTCAGACCGGTAGCTCATCTTACTCTCTAGCCAAGCACAAGATAAACGCAGCAGCTCCTCTTCGGCTCAGATAGGCCCACGTGAACAAGATGGACCTCTCCATCAATCTCTTCCAAGCTCCCTCTGGGGGAAGGGGTACCACCCTCTTTATCCCATCACCTGAAACCCCTCTAGTGGCAACTTAAAGTGTGCCTTTCACTCAGTCTTTAAATGTTGGCGATAGGCACTAATGGGAAGACTTTAGGATATAGGGACCTTCCAAGTCCTAACTATGGTCACCGAAAGCCTAGTTTTCATGACTGTGCTTTCTGGAATGTCCTTCAAATGCCGACCCCAGAAGACAAATGCTAAGCATGAACATAATCTAGGGAGAGTGGCAGTCCAGGTGAGTGTAGACCCCTGCCTAGCAATCGCGGCGTTTGTATGAGGTTTGAGCCATTAGTTCACCCCCACGGATTACATCTATCAGCCTCTGCTTCTATATGAAAAATTTAAGCAGGACAGTGTAATTTCTACACAAGCAAGCTGAGGGGTCAGGGGTGTGGTTCAGTTTCATCTAGCATGCCCAGAGGCCTGGACTCTGCCTGGAGAACTGTGTAAGACTAGAAGCAGTGACCCTGTCTCGAAAAACCAAAAAAAAAAAAAAAAAAAAAAACAACAAAAAAAAAGACTAGAAGCAGTGGTGTGCTCCAGTCGTCCCAGCACCTGGGGTCAGAAGTTCAAGTACATCCTGAGCTACATCGTGAGTTCAAGGACAGCTTGGGAAGCATGACATCCTGCCTTAAAAAATGATAGCACTTCTGCTTTACTGTGGTTTTCTTTTTTTCCCTTTCTTTCTTCCTTCCTTCCTTCCTTCCTTCCTTCCTTCCTTCCTTCCTTCCTTCCTTCCTTCCTTCCTTCTTTCTTTCTTTCTCAAGACACAGTTTCTCTCTCCCTTTGGAGCCTGAACTGGAACTCGCTCTGTAGACCAGGCTGGCCTCAAACTCACAGAGATCCGCCCGCCTCTGACTCCCTAGTGCTGGGATCAAAGGTGTGCACCACCACTGCCCGGCTACTGTGGTTTTCTAAAACATACGAGGTCCTAGAAAGTCTTGGGATAGTGGTGCCCATGGGCATCATGGCTACAGAAGACAACGCTGCTCAAATGGTGCCCATGGGACTGTGCACACGGCCTGTTAGAGCGGCTTTGGAGAGGGGCTTTCCACTCCTGAAGCAGCAGCTGCAGTGAAGTTTACAGGGCAGAGGGAAGACAGCTGCAGCCCTGCTCTGTCCTCTGCCGCTCACAGGTTCACGACTGCGCTTGGTTGCTCTCTGGTTCCTTTGGGGCTCTCTCCTGAGTGCCCATAGACAGAACTCTCCCTAAGCCATGTGGCTCAAACTAGGCAAACCCAGGCCTCTGGCCTCAGGATTTATTACATTCCCTCAAGGGGCCTGGCTCATTGCCTGGGTTTAGGGATGAGAATCTGGCCACCATGGTGCTACATTCCTGGGACCTCTGTCAGATCTCCACACTAAAATGATCTCTTCTTCTCTACACGGGAAGTGTAGACGGGGCTGACTAGGAGCCACGTAGCAATCACAGAATCTGCTTGCTGCTTCTCAAGGGTGAGAAGAACCCAGCTAGATGGCGAGGAGTTTTCTACTAGCAAAAGCTCACACAGTTTGAAGGCACGTGTCTTGGTTCCTTTGCTGCCTTTTCTGTCACTGTGAGGAAACACGACAAGGGCAACTTAAGGAAGGGAGGGCTTGCTTGGGCTCAGGGTTCAAAGGCTGCACTCCTTCGGGGTAGTCAAGTCAAGCAGCGGGAACTTGAGACATTGTTTCCATGGTCAAGCAGAGAGCAATGAAGGATGATCTCAGCTCACTTTGCCTTTTATGTCTGTCAAGGTTCTAGCCCAGGGAAGGGCGCCACTCACAGTGGGTGGGTTTTCCCACCTCAGTTAACCTGACCACGATCACTCCCCACAGGCTCACAGGTGTGCCCAGAAGCCCATTGCCCAGGTGATTTTAGGATTCATCAAATTGGCTATTGAAATTAACAGTCAGAGGGGGTCCCATCCTTTCATTTTTGGAGTGTTTCATGCACACGTACAATGTGCCGTAGTTATATCCACTCTCAACGCCCTCTGCTTCCCCCTTCCTGTTCTCCAAAGCACATCTTCCCTGTCAGTCCACAAATAGCTCCACAGTGAAGAGATGGTAGCCCCTTCTGCAGCAGTTCCTTAGCAGGCTCTAGGACCTCCAGAAGAGGCAGAGCCTGCTGTGTACCCATTATTTCCATGTTCATTACTTTCACCGGGGACATGGCAGCTGGAGAGGT
The DNA here is from genome assembly GCF_903992535.2 of Arvicola amphibius. Classification (NCBI taxonomy): domain Eukaryota; kingdom Metazoa; phylum Chordata; class Mammalia; order Rodentia; family Cricetidae; genus Arvicola; species Arvicola amphibius. The sequence continues at coordinate 19,755,387 of NC_052064.1, forward strand.
TAACTCATCCAAATGCGCAGACCTAGAAAGAAATTTGGGTGGAATTCCACTCAGATTGTCCGACACCAGGATCTAGGAACTTAATGGCTCTGCACCGTGACCTCTTAATCATTCAGGATAATCCCCCAAACACTTAGGAGCCTTCAGCGTAAGAAATGGGATATCACACTGTGTCCAATGAGGTAGTCAGTATATAGCAGTGATTACAGTATTTGTGATTATGGTGTTTTATCCTAGTTCCTCTATTCTAACTCTGTGGGAATAAGTGAGTTTGTATTTACAAACTGCTTTGAAAGTCTGGATGGAAGATGATTATTAAAAATCATGACAGCTTGTTCCCTAAGCATGACAGGTTCTTTTTTTTTTTTTTTTTTAATTTGATGACTCAGATGTGTCTCTGCCTCTATCACTTGTAGGGATCATTGGTCACCTGAGATCTGGCTGGGTTTTTTTTTTTTTTTCAAAAAAATTCTCTAAAGTGACTGCAAAGAGGCTTAAGATGATGAGCTATTGGAGAAAGAATCGTGGCACCGTTCACAGCAGTGCTTCAGAGAACTCGACATCCCTTTGTTCTGGTTTCAGCTCAGCAGCTGTTGGGACAAAGAGTGCACTTCCAATTAGAGGAAAACCTGTTACCTGCAGACTGCAAATCTACTCCACAGGAAACGGGGCTGTAAAGGTGGCAATTTACTGGCAGTTTTCTAGAGGCTTCTCTTACATATTTTTCCTGCAGCTGTTTGTTTTTCTTTTCTTTCTGGTCTTTTTTTTTCTTCCCTCTGTCTCTCTCCCTCCCTCCCTTCCTCCCTCCCTCCCTTCCTTCCCCCTCTCTCATCTCCTCCCTCCCTTCCTTCCTTGACAAGGTCTTGCTATCTAGCCCAGGCCAACCTCCAACTCAAAATCCCCCTGCCTCAGCTTCCCGAATGCAGTGATTATAGATCTATGCCACCATGCCATCCTCGGCTGGTTCTCTCCTCTGCAGATAGGATGCAGTCTGGACACTTCCCTCTTCTTCAACAGCTTGCTCCTCTGGGTTCTGACAAGCAGAGCTGTGCTTGGTGGTGTTGGGTGGGATTCTCCTGGGTGGAGTTTGCGGATAGAACTATTGAATGGAAAACCCACCCTAATTAGTTTCCTATCAGCCTACAGTGCCAGGGTCAAGAGGAAATATATCTAGCTCTCAATTCTGTCTGCTCAAGTACAAAACTCACTCCTGATTCACTTATTAGATGTTTGTAAGTGCGTGTCTTGAGATCCCACCTGCCAGCCACTCTGGATTTGAGATTACAGATTTGCTGTAGTTTTCAGCAGAACATCACACCCGGAGTCCGGAGTGTCACTGTGGAACAGACCAGATAAGAGCACCACAGGCCTGGTGGCTCACAGGTGACAAAGCAATTGCCCTCGTCTACACCTGAAGATTCAGTACTACAACGACTACGAAGCTTTTTAGCATCACAAGCCTGTCTTCAAAGTCACTGAGCCCACTGCGTGGCATCATTCACAGAGATTGACCCTTTCTAGGACTGAGGCCGCTCAGCACCACTGGCTAGGATGTCTGAGTCCTCTTGCTCTTTGGAAATTCACTAGAAGGGCTGCCCTTGTGGTCTGATTTCATGGTAACCACAGTACTGAGGTCATTCTCTATTTACAGAGATAGAAATGGACAGGCCAGGCAGTGGTGGGGCTTGCCTTTGATCCCAGCACTCGGGAGGTGGAAGTAGGCGCATCTCTGTGAATCTGAGTCCAGCCTGGTGTACAAGAACTAGTCCCAGGAAAGCGAGGGCTATTACACAGAGGAAACCCTGTCTCGAAAAACCAAAACCAGCCGAACAAACAAACAAAAATAGTCTTCTTTGGTGTCACTGGGGTTTGTGATCTTTACTCGCTGGGTTGTGAACTTAGTCTTCCCTGTACCAGATGCTAATCAGAGAAGCCATTCTGCTAATCCCAGAAGCCATCAGAGAACCCCAGCAAGTCTGGCGTGCCAGCAGTGTAAGTGGGGGTGTCTTCTCAGGGCCATTTCTGTAGCCAAGTGGACTGGACGGCAAAGCATAGTACCGGGCACACCACCCTGCAGTGTCTCATGAGACAGACAAGCCTCTCCTTCCCGTATTCTCCCACCTCTGCTCTATTTCAGAACATGACTTCTCTTGATGCTTTTACAGTGGACGCATTTAGTCTCTGGAGTACACGGAAACCCTGGGTGCTTGGGGCTTGTTCAATTCCCCTTGAACCTCTTGTAGGTATTGCGAACAAGATCATCAGAGTTACAAGAATAACTTCTTGGATGTGTAACTGTAGGGAAAATGGAAGTGTTTGCTGAGCACTACATACAAGGTATGAGATAAATACCATTGTCCTGCGTTATAGAAAAAAGAAATCATGTCACAAAGCACGTAGTAAAGGAGTGGAGCTCACGCCTCTGTCTGCCCTGTTCCGAGCCTATATTCTTAACTGTCCCTCAGAGAAACAAGCTTTCAAATTACACCTTCAACTCTCCAGAATCAAGAGACTCCATTCCTGACCCATTCGCATTATTGGATGGTTAACACCTGTGCGAGGCTTGAGGCCTGAGTCAGCCGGTGTAGATTGGAACCCTCCTGTCCTCCTAAATGGCTTGCTGGCCAGCACTGCTATGTTGATTCCAATGATTCACCGAACTCTGCTCCTGTAAACACCAGATCTATGGCATCCGGTCCTAGTCCCCAGATGTTCCTCCTCACCTGTGTGCTCTAGGATCTGCCTTACCTGTCCAACAAGCAAAAGGGTCTCTAAAGACCTCATTTCTCAACATCCAGTGACTGCCCCGTGGAGACATGAGCATAGCCAATCAGGTGCAATACTCTCATTCCCTATATCCTGAGATGAAGGCAGGAAAAAGGAAAACTCGTGAATTTGGTAAGGAGCAGCCGGAAAGATGGTATTCCTGCATTGTGTTCTTTTTCCTGCTTTTTCTTCAGCATCAACTTTGAAATCTGTGCTGTTCCCTGGATATTTCGGAAACATTCTTTCCTGTCTCAGTTAGCCAGGTTTCTGTGTCTGCAACCCAGGAACTCTCACAGTGACGCTCTCCTCCCTGCTGGTCAACCTGTGTGCTCCATCTGTCCCCACACCACTCACTGTCTACTTCTTCCCTCGCCAGCTACTAGGTCCACAGCTCGTTACTTTCCAGGGCTGTCACAACCAGGGTTACTACTAACCAAGCAGGTAACTGATCTCTTGAGCTCTTAATGTAGCTAAGTAAGCTTTAACTTCTGATCCATCTAATGGCACCTCCAGAGTGCCAGGGTCACAGGCATGGACACATATGCTCAGGCGTGTGAGCCTAGCAACAGAGAGAGAGAAACTGCCAAGGTCCTTTCCCCAACCCAGCTCCAGACATCTGTGTGAATCTTTAAGCTAAAGTTATGTCCAACGGCTGTTCAATTCCATCATGGTCTTTCTCTCAGGATGGTTTGCCACTCAGCTTCTGGACAGTTAGAGTAGACTTTCTTCTTTCCCAGGATTTACTCTTCTCTGAAGGAAGGTGGGGATCAGAGGCGCAAGGACAGCATAGTGTATACTCCAGGTGCCAATCAAATGCCAAGGAGATTCTAGGTTTGCCCAGCTTGGGCAAAAGAGTCAAGATTTCCTATCTGAACTCAGGACAGTTTAAAGTTCATCCAAGGCAGTCAGATCCACCCAGGCTCATAAACCGCCTGGATTTTTTTTCCTAAAGCTTAGTCTCCAATGTTCTCTGTTCTGCACTTTGATTGTCCAGCAAAACTGCCATCTGGGACCTTTTCCGGGACTCCCCCTCCCCCAGTCAACACTGTAGTTCCTTTCTTCTAATGTCCCCAGCCACCTGCATCTACTTGAAAATTAACCAAATGTCACTCATCTCTGAAGATGATTCCTTAGAGGTTTGTTTTATTTTATTTTTGTGTGTTAGGGTGTTTTGCCTCCTCCCCTGAGGAACAGTGTGTGTGCGCGCACATATGTGTGTGTACATATATGCAGAGGTCACTTGCCAGGTCTCCTCAATTTCTCTCCACTTTGAGATAGGGCCTCTCACTGAGCCTGGAGCCCATCAATTTAGTGATGTTAACAGGACGCTGAGTTCCTGGCATCTTCCTGTCTCTGTCTCCTCAGAATTTGAATTAAGGATGTGTGCCACCACACCCGGCTTTTCACGTGTAAACTGGGCATACAAATTCAGTCTTGCCTGCTTGTGTGGCCATCCCTTTATCTACTGCACCAGGTCCCCAGCCTTGGGAAGTATGTTCTTGGACGAGCTATTTCTCTCGCAAGGCCTGTGGCTGGCTGATGTCCCCTCCCCCACCCTGCCTGGGTCTATTAGCAGTGATTTATTTCCAATCAATAATGATTCAATTTCTTTGCAGCGGTCTCTTATGCGACTCGGTTATGCCCATCACATAAATAACTCGTTGTGACCCAGCGGACTGCCTCTCATGGTGATATAATCTGCTTAACCCGATTACCAGATTGATCATGGAGCCCAGCATGCCTAATGAAGAAAAATAACTCCAATTTCTCTTAAAAAAAAAAAAAAAACAAAAAACGCCGAGGAAGCAATAGAAAAAAGTCAGCGTGGTCTGGAAACTCCGTGTCCTTGTGGGAACGTTCAGAAAAAATGTCTATGATTTGAGTAGTGCCCTGGTAAGCCTTTAAACATGTTTAAGAGGAGCCGCGTAAGATTCATTGGCCTAACGGAAGATGAAGGATTGACACAACACCTTTGCAGACACTTTAAGAAACCCTTGTTTGGGGCTGGGGAGGTAGCTTCGATGGCAGAGTGCTGGCTGAGTGGCCATGAAACGGTGGGTTTGATCCCCGGCACCACGCCTGAGCATATGTGTCCATGCCTGTGATCCTGGCACTCTTGAGGTGCCATTAGATGGATCAGAAGTTAAGCCTTACTTAGTTACGTTAAAAGCTCAACAAAGTCAGCCTAGGATATATGAGACACTGTCTCAAAACCAAAAATAAACAAGTAACGCCCCCCCCCCCCAAAATTTGCTTTATTAAAATATTTCTTCTTCATCTAAAGTTAATTGTGGATTCATTCTTCTCAGTTTTTCTTTGTTTCCAGAAGACTTGGGGGCACCGTGAGGTGACGTGAGCATCATTGCCGGGGGCCCTCTTGCTGCATTACAACTGTGCCTTCATTTCCTGTGTCAGGGTGGGAGACCCTGTGGCCTCCAGTCCTCTTGCTGCGAGAGTTCAGCCTGTGGGTGTGGGGGCTCCTCCAGCCACAGCAGCTGTTTCCCAGTCCTGGAACGCCACGATTACCCAAGCAGCACTTCTGCCAGATAAGCAGGAGGGCCACAAGAGGCGCTTTTCTTTTGTCCACGTGAAGTGTTTACATCTGCGTGCTGTTTTGTTGCATTTCCTGATAGGACTGGGTATGCTGGGTTATCTCCATACTTCAGAACCCCCAGAGCTGGGGGGGAGGGGCGCCCTGGTGTCCAATGAGACTTGTCCAGTAGGATTCATCTCTCAGAAGAGGTTGTGAAAAGTCTCAGGAGTCTCCACATCTGAGGACTGACAACAAGGAGATTTCTGGCAGGGCGAAAAGACAGGCCAGGAGACTGGAGGAATGAAAAAGAGAGCAGGGAGGCGGCATTCATCAAGCGTGGATGGAATTGTCTTAGGGCTTCTTCTATTGCTACGCTAAAACACCATGACCAAAAAGAAAGTTGGGGAGGAAAGGGTTTATTCAGCTTACACTTCCACATCACTATTCATGACTTAAGGAAGTCCGGGAAGAGAATTTAAGCAGGGCAGGATCCTGGAGGCAGGAGCTGATGCAGAGGCCGGGGAGGGGCGCTGTTTACTTGCTTACTCAGCCGGCTTTCTTATAGAACCCAGGACCACCACCCCGGGAAGGACCCGCCCACAATGGATTGGGCCTGCCCCCATAAATCATTAAGAAAATGCCTTAGGGAAGCATTTTTCTCAATGGAGGTCCCCTCCTTTCAGATAACTCTAGCTTGTGCCAAGTGGACATGAGACTACCCGGCACAGATACGTTTAGCAGTGTAATAGACTTTTTGAAGATAGGCTTTTTGCTTTCCCACCAATCTTGGGAAGATATTTGGCCAGCCCCCTGGATTTCCAACTGGGAAATGAGAGCAGCAAATCTGTAATGCGGATCTCGACTCGGTTCTCTGGCTTTTTAGCGGTTCTCCCTCACCAGTTCATTGAGAAAGTAGACTCTTTGCCACGCTCGTAGTCAGCACAGCCTACTGCTCTCCGGGGCCCCTCAGACAGACATGCTAACCATCTACAAAAGATCTACTGACAGATCTACAACAGACCGAGTTAGTCTTCAACAAGTTCGAAGAGCACATAATGAGAGTAGGCTACACACACATATAAAGAAGAACTGAAAATACATGCAATTGATACTTCGTTTACTATTTTTATGCTGGTGGTATTTAACCTTTAACATGCTAAACAGGTGTATGAAAAGTTAGATGAATAAACATAAATCAAGCCCTACTCACATTATTATATTAAATAAAGAAGAATGCATTTTATATCTTAGGAAACCTGGTATGTCATACTTGAGAGCCTGGTTTCAGGCTGTAGACAGTCTGGTATGAGTTCTAGCCTTGCCCCATCCTGGCCTGGTCTCCATGGGCAAACAGCTGTAGTCCAGATGTGACTTGGTTCTTTTTAACAGTGGTATTTATTTCATCTGCTGAAGCATCTGATGTGTGCTATGTGTTGACATCTAGAACAGAACAGAACCTGGCACAAGGTTCTCCTTTCTTCCACATGTACAGAAGTGGGACTATGAACTACATCTTGCTCAGGGTTTCATGCTCCGCTGGTGTCTGGCTGTGGTGACACCCATGTCTGCCGACTCTGGGCCCAGCGCTTGTCACAGGAAACGCAGACTTGCTTCTATTTGCCCTTACTCCAACCAACAGAAAGTGCTATTTCAGAGTAAATGCCATTGTCCACTGCCCAGGGGACTTTATCTTCCCAAACGTCCTCATGTCTGCTTGCTCTACCGTCCAGCCAGCTGTCCCTGCCTTGTACTGTCATCCCTAGCCAGTGATTCCCTACAGTTCTGAGGATGTCAACACGCTAATGGAGTCTATTAGAACCACGATATCAGCTGTATATTCTGAAACCCAAAGACTCTCAAACCCAAAAGTCTTCAGTCTTCAGCCAGACCCTGCAACGTCTTTTTATTCAGTCCTGGAGATCAGTCAGTGTCAAAGCCAGGGTAGTGAGCATGGCAGACAAGGGTCCCACTATGTAGCTACATCATGGTGTACTTGATTGCTAAACCTTTTTTTTAGGCTGGTAATCATTCACAGACAAAACACCTGCACAGATAATATTTTTTTAATCTTTCCTTGTCTTGTAAGCACAATTATACCACTACAGCTACAGTAGCAGTTTTGCTTATGGGATACTTTCTTAATTGCAGGGCCGGCTGATATGTCTTCCAGTGTCTTGACAGAAGGGGATGGAACACATAGCTCAGATGATGAAGACAGCTTAGTAAAAGAAGGCCTGTCTATAGAATGTGTCAGGAGTAAAAGAAGAAGTATGGAAAGATTCAAGCATACGGAGGCATCCCCACACCTAGGTCTGCTTACCATGTAGGTAGCCATTGCCAGACAACTGAGACAACAGCACGGGAAGCTATCATCAGGATCACCGCTTCAGGTGGAAGGACAGTCCTCCCAGTTGCATCAAATAAGCCTGAGGACAACCTTTCCTCTCGCCCCTCTCGATTTCCTGTTGGGTTCCCCTTTGGTTACAGGGGACCTAACCCAGTGGTGTTCCAGCCCTGAGAGAGAGAGACTATAAGTAACATCAGGTCAGCCCATCTGAAGGGTTAATGGAAGCAGCCAGAATAACACATTTTGCTACACGATGTATTCTAGCATCTTTCCAAAACCTGAAAACTTATGGATGCTGACAAGAGTTGTATTTAGCTGAGTTAGCACCACACACAAACATTTAGAAAAGGGTACTACACACAGAACTCGTTTCTGTTTGTTGTTTTGGTGCTATGAAGGTCTATGAGTGATTTTTTTAAAAAAAGTGTCTTTGGCTAGCCTGAAAGATAAGAACTACTACCCTGGAGAGTGTTATTTCCTTCACCAACTGACACACAATCTACCCATTCATTCATCCACCAAGCCTTCTGTCTTAGTTAGGGTTACTGTTGCTGATCCATACTATCATGACCAAAAGCAAATTGGAAAGGGTAGAGCTTATTTCATTCACAGTTCCATGTAGCAAAAGCTGTGAGGACAGGAACTCAAATGGAGCAGGAATCTGGAGGCAGGAGCTAATACAGAGGCCATGGAGGGGTGCTGCTCACTGGCTTGCTTCCCCTGGCTTGCTCAGTCTTCTTTCTTATAGAACCCGGGGATAGCACCACCCACCATGGCTGGCCTCCCCCATCCATCACTAATTAAGAAAATGCCCTGCAGGCTTGCTTACAGCCCCGTCTTATGAAGGCGTGTTCTTAATTGGGACTCCCATCTCTCAGATGACTTTAGCTTGTGTCAAATTGGCATAAAAGTATCCAGGACATCTTTCAGGCATGTCTGCTACACAAAACAGGAAGGAGGTTCTGGGGCATAAAAGCAAGAAATGACGGCATCCCTTCCGGAAGCTTGCAGCTTAGGAGAAAGCACCAGCTTGCTGGAAAATAGTAATCTGATCTTGAGTTAGCAATGGATTTTCCCCCTCAGAGCTTTCTAGTTCCTTGGTGTGTTTCATTCTAAGAGCTTCCTGGTTCCATCTGGCCTGGCAGGGAGTGGGGGGGGAGGGGGCGGTGAGGAGACCATGATCCATTAGCAGTCACTCAAGTGGGTGCTGGAGCAAAGATGCAGGCACACAGGGCATGGTCTGGGCAGACTGCTTTAATTACAGGGCAGAATGAAATTATTCCTGTAACAACAGCAAGAGCAATTTCTAGAAAGTGGCAGGGGGAGTAGGAGGTGGGAAGAGGGCTTTGATTGATGGTCACTAAGAGGTTTCACAGGGGGCAGGAGAGAGAATTTTTAACAGAGTTTCAGCCAGAGATATGATTGGGGGAAGACTATATTGCACTTTTGGGAATGCTGTGTGTGTGTGTGTGTGTGTGTGTGTGTATGTATGTGTATATACTCCCCTTAAATACCATCCATGGAGCCCATAGCAATAAGGACTAGCTTTCAGACAGTCTGGAAACAGTATCTGTCAGTGCGATCAGGCCTGGGTGGAGGAAAGGGATGTTAAGAATGAGGTAAGGGTCTGGCTGCTGCAGTCTTGAGGGTATAGGAAGGAAGTGCTGTCTTGCACTTTCAGAGGGATTGCCTGGACAGAAGGGAAATCAGGTTTATTGTAACTAGACAAGCAAACAGAAATGCAACCCAATTCTTTAATTTTTGGTTTGGATGCTTAAACGAGAATGTCATATTTTTCTCCCTTTCTTCCCCAGAGCACCCATTCCAGACCTAGCCTCTCCCCCACTTGCCTAAGGCATGGTTCCTGTCTCACCTCTGATTGCCAGGCAGGAAATGTTCCTAACCATGGGATAAGCCTCCCGTTTGAAGGGGGCGAGCCGGAGGTTGAGAAGAGGAAAAGAGAAACAAAGGAAGAAAAACACAAACTTTACTAGAGCAGCTGGCAGGAGCGGCAAGTTTCAGGCAGGTTTCCAGTTTCCTAGAAGCCCGGGCCTGTGGGCGTGGCTCTCAATGTATGCTAATCCGTCCACGGTCTCTGTGGGCGTGGCTCTCAGTGTATGCTAATCTTTCACTGTAATTTGTGGGCGTGACCCTCGGTGTATGCTAATCTGTGCGCGGTACCCTGTGGGCGTGACCCTCAGTGTATGCTAATTTGTCCTCTGTACTTTGTGGGCGTGGTCCTCGGTGTATGCTAATCCGTTCGCCGTCCTCTGGGCGTGGCTCTCCGTGTATGCTAATCAGTTCACTGTACTCTGTAGGCGTGGTCCTCAGTGTATGCTAATTTGTCCGCTGTCCTGTGTGGGCGTGGTTCCCGGGCGGACGGGGCCGCCCTAGCCGCCGAGCCGTGGGGCGCTGGACGCTCTGGGCCGCTGACCCGCTCCCGGAGCTGGTCCACGCTGGTCCGGGTCTTTGTTCTGGGTCGGCGCGGGGACATGCACAGCTGAGGATGGAGGTGGAAGACTCGGGCGGCGTGGTGCTGACCGCCTACCACTCGCACGCGCGCTCGCAACCGCAGGGCTCTGAGCCGCGCTGCGCGCCCCGGGCCGCCGCCAGTCACCCGCTCAGCAGGTACGGAGCCGCTCCGAGGGCCGCTCCTCCGCCCGGGAGGGGAAGGGGAAGGGGGGAAGGGGGCGGCAGCGCTTTGGCAAGTTTTTGTGGAGTTGATTAACTGAACCTGCTGTTTGTATGGAAATGAGAAATGGCCTGGGCAAAAGTCTATGTGTGGCTGATTGAAACCAGCCGGGGATGGGGGGGGGGGGAGGGGGCACGACACGGGATGCGGACTTGCAGTCTTGAAACTTTTATGATGAATTGGACATATGCATCTTTTCTGTGGAAGGCTCTCACTAGGTACTGGAGTATTTTAAAAAATATTCTTAAAACCCAAAGACAAGACAGAGAAAAAGAAGAAAAAAGTTCTCTTAAACACTGAGATTAACTTTTTGGAACTAAAGTTTCTCTCAAAAAGAAACCTCTGACATAAGAAGTTCACTTCTAATGTAAATACTCTGAGTTGTGTAAATACAGTGATGTCATTGTTGACTGCTGGTGTCGAGTCTATGCAGCGAATGCAATTCCTGTTTATTTCTTTGGGTGGGAAGAAGTGTGTAACCCTCTCACCACGTGCATTTATTTAGTCATCCAGGGAGCTGGATTACGTTGCTCTGACTGTGTCCATCTGTTCCACGAAGGATCAAGGTCAGTTAGAGCCCCCACTAAGTACACCAAAGATGGGTGAACAAAATATTCCGAATGTGAGACGGTTTGCTCTCTGGCATGTTCAGGGGCAGTGCCTTTGCTAAGTGCTGCCGTCCGCTATGAGCGCCTCAGAGGATGCTTTATTTATTTTGAAGCCTACACTTTGGTGTGTCTTGGTTTCCTCTCCTTGTGGCATTTTATAGCACGGTTATTTTCAATGACTTGTTTTTCCTCACGCCTTTACCTTTATGAAATTACTTCTGTTTCCCAATTTAGTTGATTTGATTATGTCACAGACAATGCTTTGGAAGGTATCCATGAGATGAACCAACCACGCTGGCTTAGGGACGACACTGGGCTTAGCTAACAAAGAAATTCTTGTTTCTTCCAAAGAGAGCGTGTAGAGTCAAATCTCATTTTTTTTATGTAGTCAGTGAGAAATGGACCAGTTTGCACCAGCAGTAGGAGTCATGCACATCACTTAAAGGCTGCTTGAAGATACAGACTCTCCTTTGTGTTTAGTGTGCAGTTCTTTAAAAACAAAGCAAAACAAAAACATCAACCTCAACCACTATGATTTACACCATGAGTGGCTAAAGAGATGTGATTTGATGCAAAGCGAGGGCCAATTGTGTGCAGTCTTAAATGGCTTGGGTGTAACTGTCTGTTTATAAGCCTTCACAGCTGTCTGTGGGCACCAGCCAAGGAGCCAAAAGTGGCTGGGAGGGAGATGCTTTATTAGCCCAGCATAGCATGTGGTCTTGGGGAATGACATTGCATCAAAGTGGGGGAGTCCATCTTTTGCCATAAACCAATCAGGTCCAAATTTGTTATTTGGATGGTTGCCTTGCACTCTAGAGGATCTTCTCCTTGTTTTTCAGGCCCCTGAGGCAGGGGATGGAGGTGTGCACCCCCACGTTTTTCCAGCTTTCGAACAGCAGAATCCTAGGAGAGTAGCTTCACTCTGTGGTCCTCAGTGAAGGCATTGAAAATAGAGGTTCCTGTGTTTACCAGGAGCCGGAGGAGACCACATCATTAATCATGGTCTGATAACAGAAATGATCAGACCCAGTTATTAACCTTTGACTTACTAGCTGCGGATCAATACTTCCTTTCAAGCCAAGAAGCAAGATGGTATTGTTCTACTTGGAAAGAAAGCACTCTCTCTTTTAGGAAGACACTTTCCTAAAAATGGCTGATGTATTTGGAGCCCTGGGAAGTCGGGTGATCATGAGCTCTGACCTCCCAAGGATGTCATTCTCTTGCTCTTGCTAGCATAGGTGGAAATCAAAGCTCATCTTTCTTCCTTCCTCCTCAGGCCTCAACTATACCTTGTTTATCTGGTTTCAAATCTGGGGTCTTATTTTTCCCACCAGAATATAATATATCTCCTATCCCTACATTTTGTTCATTTAATTCATATTTGGTGTATTGTAGTAGCCAGCTACGTATTTCTTGAGGATATTAATGGGTTCTGACTAAGATTATAAAATGGCAGAGATAAAACCTCAGAATTTTTAAGAGCCAAACTCAGCCTCTTTGCACAAACTACATAGTAGCATAGTTCCTACATAGTAACATAGTAACATGCCAGGCATTGAAAACACAAAGATAAATGGGATGTTCTTCCTGCCTCAAGAACGTGGGCAGTCCGATGGAACTTTTATCAAAAAGATGAAACAATAGAGCTTTTGGAAGTAAAGAAATGGTAAAGTTTCTGATAGAAGTTTCAGGTATAACTGGATTTCCAACTTCCGGCACAGGAACTGGGGTCCACTCTGCTGCCTGCCAGCACTGGCTGAGGCTGAGGAATAGTAATGGCTGCTCATTATGTTGGCCTTGGATCTTCTGTTTGCCACGCACTCGTCTGTAATTTCATTGAAATCATCTGTCCACTTAAATTCCTTTGGGGCCTGCCATTTTCTTGTTTAGTTTTGTTAGAGTAATTAACCAGGAAAATGTGCCTGTCAGGCTTGGGGTAAGATTGCCCCAGACCTTGACTGTTGCCTGCATTAATGACGACTCTGTTTTGAGTAGGCTACTTGAAGTACTTGAAGCACTGAACAACTCAAAAGGGACATGGCCACAAATGTGGATGATGACCTTGGTGGGAAGTAGACATTCTCGGGACTTGGTTCCCTATTCGTGGTTTCTGATTAGAAACAGATCCAAACAATTTGGTCTAAAACATCAGCTGTCATCCAAACATATTGGATCCTTTTAAATATCTGAATTTTACAGCTTCCTTCTCAGAATCTGGAAGAGTTGAGGGAATGGCTTACTCTTGCCTTTGCCACACTGCCGAGACTGGTGGGGTGTGCTGGAATTGAGACAGGGAGGCTTCTTTTCAGGTGGAAGAAGAGCAACCTTTATTTTGTCCCAAGCTGAAGCCTTTTATACCTCTACTGCTTCTGTGGAAAACCACCTGCCAGAAAGAACACAAACATCCTTGTCAATTACAGACCACAAGGAAGTTCCCCTGTCTCAGGGAGAGTGAGGGCAGCTGGATCACAACAGCCTTGTTTGATTGATGGCTTGCAACTATACATAGGAGGTAATGAAAGAAACCATCACAAATCTCAGAAATCCATGCACTGGGTGTCTAAAAGACTATCCACTGGGGTTGGTTAGCAATATGTCTTCTCCAGGTTTCAATTTTTTAAAAAACGATATTTAATGTAGATAAACAGTATTGTAATACTTGATATATGGATCATCCTTAGTCTTTTTCTTTCTAAGAAGGTCACTATGTGAAACGTAAACAGGGTACTGTAAATAAGACATGTTTCTACTTCTTGGAATTTGCCTGGGGAGTTGGGGCACTTAAAATACCACTATATTTCCTTCTGAGCCCTTATGTGTTTTTTTTTTTTTTTAGAATTCTCTTTTGTTTTCTATGGTCTCTGCCATCATATTCCTTATAATAGAGCACACTGTGCGAAGTCTTGGTTGTTAATTCTTACAATAATTTCTTCACGTAGCTTTTGCCTCTTAAGATTTTCTTAGGAATTGATTCGAATGCTGTGCAGTCTTTCTTTGCTGTGACTTCTCAGAAGTCATACTCGCATACATGTCTGTAGCATTGAATCGTAGTCTTTTTTTATGGGGCTAACAGATGAGATTCTGCGAGTGCTTCTACCTGTGAAAATAAATTGTTGGAATTACCTTCAGAACCATGCCTTTTAGAAAGGTCAGGTTTCTATGTGGAAGCCTGAGAATGTTGACAAATACCCAAAATACTTCCACTTATAAACTGAGGGTAAGCCAAGGATGATGCTAATTGCCTGATTTCTTCCAGGCATTTTCTTGCTTATATGAACTAAAGTTGCAGACATTTGGGGGCGGGGAGGAGCCTGATATAAAATGGCCATGGTTACTTCTAGGTGTACTTCCTGAGAAATGACAAAAAATAGAGAAAAAGAAAGAAAGCAGCTCTTCCTCAAAAGCAAACAGAGCCACGGTGCAGGTTGCCCATAGGGTTTCCTCTGCCACCCTCCCCCGCTTTTCTGAAGTCTCTTTGGACCTTAATTAACATCACAACCATTTATTTAATAATGATAACACTTTGATGAAACAGATTTGGTGAGCATTAGGAAGTAAATACTTTGAGCAAAACTAAACACCAACCTTTAGTGACGATCTTTGTTGAGGGATACTTTTCCGAGTTAAAATTAAGTTTAAAAGGTGTGTGTTTTCGACGTGTCAACATTTGCTAAAATTAAACATTTATGTAGGCCCATGTGAGCTTATGCCTGTACAAAGGCCGCCAAATTCTAAAGGATGGTGGGCTCCTTGTTCTGGAAGGTTCAGAAATAGTGATGGAAGTGGAATTATTTGAAAAGGATGGTTATTTATAGGCCGTTTTTATGTTGTGCATGAAAACAGAGCCTGTGTCTGTAGTTTCCTGCATGGACTCCCTGCCAAGCGAAGGGGCCTCCATCTGTGGAGCTGCTGCCAAACATCTGGTCTATTGCCTTTGATCCTATCATTTGGCTAAACATTTGGCCAGTTGCTCTGTCCATTTTTAACCTGTTCGGTTCTCCCTGACTGCTAATCCCTAATGTAAGCCCAAACACACAGGAAGTGTGGAGTGATCTAGAAGCACCTTCTCCCCTTAACTTTTAATTTTCAAGACGTACAGTTGCATTTACAGAAACATTTTCAACAATAACCTTTACCCACATTCCTGAGATGTTACTGTGTTGCAAAACCAGCATTGCAATGGTCAAAATTGCATAAATTAACCATGGCATACTACAGTTAACTAAACTATAGACTGTGTTTTTATTTTACTAGTTTTCTCGCTATCATTAATTTTCCTGTTATATAGTTGAATCCAAGATCCCATGGTGATCCTAAGCAGGCACCCTGAGGCTCCCCTCAGTTGTGATAATCTGTCTTTTGTGACCCTGGCGCTTATTGAGAGCTTGTTGTTGATTTTAGAGGAAGCCACTTAAATTGAGTTAGTGCAGTGTGTGCTTATGAAGTTGGTGAGAGTTTGAGAACATTCTGTGGAAGTGAGGATGGGCCATCTTCTCAGGTCCATAGGATTTTATAGTGAGGTAGATGCTGGTCACCTGGCTAAGATGGTGTTGCTAGCTTTCTGTACCACAGAGTCACCATTTTCCACTCTGCAATTAATTATTGTCCTCCTGGAAACACTTCATGCCTATATCTTTTCTTCCCCAATTATCCTGTGCTGATTGCTATCCTGTGCTGATTGTAGCCTCTGTCTTTGGATCATGGCCGCAAGATTTATCACTGTGGTGTTTTAATGATGATTTTTGCTATCGTTTCATCTCGGTTTGACTTAACTTATGTACCATGAAATAATCAATTCATCATCCTTTCTAAATGTATTACTTTAATGTCCATCACTTCTGCAAAGTGATCCCAATGTAAGTTGTCACCAGTGGCCTCGTGATAAAATGACTTAGTTTGCCTGGCTTGACTTTGTGAAAACCTTGAAGATACATTTCCTATTTTTTAAAGCTCCTTTATTTTGTTTTGGAAGAGAAATTTTGTTGAAACTTTAACAGAAAAAATGTTTTGTGATTAGATCTCATCTTTTTTAATTTCTTAGAAGTGTCTTGACATCTGAGCTTTCCTGAGGTGTTACCTGAGTGTCTGCATATGTATATTTTTCTAAAAGTCACTTGTTTTATTCATGTTTTGGATAAAATCTCAACTAGGCCATAATAAATCGTTCCAATGGCCCTGCCTGGCAGGCCCCCAGGAGGTAAGAAGTGGCAGAACATGGGCCCAGGAAGAGAGTGAACCCAGACTCACTGGGCAAGTCTGAGGAAGGTACCCTGCATTGTATGCTAACCCAAGGAAACATTCCAATGTGCATATAGTCAAAGTTCTTTCCACGACATCAAACCTTATGCTCTCACTGCTGTAGTAATTGTCACATTATTATTTCTCAATCAAATGGTCTCTAGATATCAGCTTCAGCTGAGAATGAGAGGAAAATGTTAGGGACCAAATCAAAAGAGGTGAACGGAATATTATAAACTGAGACTGAACTTTGGTCTCCTGGCCATCCAGACCCAAATAATCACACGAAAACTATGAATTACAACACTGTTTGACCGATGGCTCAGACATATTTCTAGCTAGCTCTTATATCTTAAATTAACCCATGTCTATTAATCTGTGTATCACCATGAGGCTGTGGCCTACCAGTAAGGTTCTGGTGTCTTTCTTCTTCTTCTTCTTCTTTTTTTTATTTATTATGAATACAATATTATGTATGTGTATATGTCTGCAGGCCAGAAGAGGACACCAGATCTCATTACAGATGGTTGTGAGCCACCATGTGGTTGCTGGGAATCAAACTCAGGACCTTTGGAAGAGCAGGCCATGCTCTTAACCACTGAGCCATCTCTCCAGCCCCCTGGTGTCTTTCTTCTTTGGCAGCTACATGGCGTCTGCCTGACTCTGCCTTCTTTTTTCCCTGCATTCAGTTTAGTTTTCTTGTCTGCCTATATTCTCTGCCCTATATTCTGCCCTGCCATAGGCCAAAGGAGCTTCTTTATTAACTGACGGTAATAAAACATATTCATAGCACACAGGGGAATCCCACATCAGAATATTTCTTAGAAGGAAATTTGGGGACTTTAAGTAGTTGATTTTGTACTCTATATGGAAATTCAGAGTTGACTACAACATCCCTAATTAGTGTAGAAATGAAACTTTCCTTGTTTTTTTTTTTTTAAAAAAATACAGCATGAGGAACAAAGAGGGTAAAGGTGCTTGCTGCCAAGCTTGATGACCTGCGTTCAATCCCCAGGAGCCTCACAGGGAAGGAGAGAAAAGACTCCTGCAAGTTGTCCTCTGACCTCTGTATACATAGGGTGGGACATGAATTTATACATGGGCTTGCATATATACACACACACACTCACAAAATATAAACATAAGTAAGTAAACATAAGTAAAATATAAACATAAGTAAATAAATGATGTGTGAATCAGAATTTAGTGAACATCTATTAGTAAGATGTGTAAGTTACTAAAGAGTAAGAAACCTGTATTTGTATATTGTTTTATTTTTTTCTATAATTTTAATAATGATAATAATTATTATTCTTTAAGATGGTGTCTTTCCAACAATGTGGACACTAAGAGAGACTTACATAGATATAATCTACATGGGAAGTAGAAAGTAGAAAAAGATAAGATCTCCTGAGTAAATTTGGAGCATGGGGACCTTGGGGGAGGATTGAAGTGGGGTGGGAAGAGGCAGGGAGAGGAACATAAAAAAAATGTAGAGCTCAATAAATATAAATTAAAAAAAAAGATGGTGTCTTGTTCTCCAGCTTTGGCTGGCCTGAACTCCCTGTGTAGCCCAGACTGATTTTGAACTTGTGATCTTTGCCATTTGCCAGAATTAGATGCATGGACCACCACACCAGGCTTAAAGTATTATTTATTGTTGTTAATTTTCCAACTTGCTGAAGAGTGAAATTAGATCCACATCTCGCACCCTGCACCATAATTGATTCAGACAGGATTAAAAACCTTAATCCAAACTAGGACCACTGAACGTGTTACAGGAAAACATAGAGGAAGCATGTTAGGACCCCTAGCAGCACGGAAAATGGCCACAAGGACTGATAAGTATGTTATATGCCATTTAAAAGCTTCTGCATATGAGAAGAAACTATCAACAGAATGAACAGACAGCCTGAAGAGTTGGACCAAACCTTTGCCAGCTATATCCCCAGACCTGGGTTAATCTCTAGACTACATAAAGGTCAGCAAAAATTAAACAACCAAACTCACAATCAACAAATGGGTCAATGAGCTAATATAGTGACAGGTCCTCAGTCAAAGAAACACAAATGGCCAATAACTATTTTAAAGCGTATTTAAGATCCTTAGCTATCGTGGGGGTGGAAAACTGAAAGCACGTTGAGAGTCCATCTCTCATTCAGCGGTTGGGATCAAGGAGACATAGCATGACAGTACTGGGAAGAGATGTCCCCTCTTGGTGGGAGTGTGAGGAGCTCAGCCACCTGGGAATCAACCTGGAGTGATGGAGGACTCTCATTGGTTAATAAAGAAACTGCCTTGGCTTTTTGATAGGGCAGGATTTAGATAGGTGGAGTAGACAGAACAGAATGCTGGGAAGAAGGGAAGTTAGGCAATCGACATGCCTCTCCTCTCTGAGACAGACGCCATGAAGCCAGCCGCCAGGTCAGACATGCTGAATCTTTCCTGGTAAGCTACCACCTTGTGGTGCTATACACATTACTAAATATGGCTTAAAGCAAGATGTGAGAAGTAACTAATAAGAGGCTGAAACTAATGGGCCAGGCAGTATTTAAATGGATACAGTTTCCGTGTGATTATTTCAGGGCATAAGCTAACCAGGCAGCCGAGATCCGGGCGGCAGGAATGCAGCCCGTCAGCCCACTGCTCCACACTACACTGGAGGCTTCTCCAAAGGCAAAGCGTAGAACCACCCTGTGATGCATCTCTGTGTTGCTCCTGGGCGTGCACCAAAGGACTCCATGCCCCACCACAGAGGCACATACACATCCGTGTTATCACCGATTTTATCCAATAGCAAGGCCATGGACCCAGCCTACACGGCCGTCAGTGGATACTGAAGATGTGGAACACGAATAGCCACAGCGGAATTTTGTTCAGTTGCAAAGAAAAGTGAACTTCCATAACATTCAGGAAAACGGATAAAGCTAGAAAGTACTGCGTTCAGTGCAGTAACCCAGGCTCGGAAAGGCGACGGCACAGGTTTCCTCTCATGTGCAGATCCGTGTGTGTGTGTGTGTGTGTGTGTGTGTGTGTGGAAGTGTGGGTAGAGGTTAGAAAACTAGAAAGGGGCCCATCAGATGGGAAAAAGGAAAGTGGCTTCAGGCAAGGGGGATGTGCAGAATGCTGTAGTATGAAAGGGGGAAGGGGAGAGGCGGGGTAGGGAGCTAGTGGAGAACCCCAGTCAGGAAGAGCTGGGGCAGGGAGCTAGTGGAGAGCCCCAGTCAAGGAGAGCTGGGGCAGGGGGCTAGTGGAGAGCCCCAGTCAAGGAGAGCTGGGGCAGGGAGCTAGTGTAGAGCCCCAGTCAAGGAGAGCTGGAGAATCAACCAAAACCGAGTATTTCTGAGAACGCTGCAAGGAAGCCCATTACTTTGTACGCCAGCTAAAAAATAAGCATAAAGGGAGGTGGCTGGAGCTCATCCTTTGAGTACCGCATGTGTCCTGTCACACGTCAGTGAATGACTGTCCCAGATAAACTATCTAACAGGTGTCAAGTGTCAGGTTATTCCAAGGCTGGGGAATGCACGCTAATCCTCGTTCGGAGGAACAGCTGGGGTGTCGGGTTACTCTGAAAAACTGACTGGGTCCATGCACTCTGTGATGCCGCCAATGACTGGACAATGACTGCACACAAACAGCTTGAAGGACGGGAAGGAGGAACTGTAAGCCAGAGATAAAGAAGCGTGGAGGAATTTGTAAGCTGACTTATCCAAGCTGTTTTCGTCCTTTCTGGGTTGTGGTGCCAATAGCCTTTTATATAGAAAGTTAAATCTTTCTGTCTGCCGTGAACTTTGTGGAGAGTGGCAGGAATCTTTTGAAACATCTGCAGTTGTGTGGGGACGACAGTTCCTTTGAAGTCGATCGCCACTCATCTATGCGAACCAACACAGAAAACACTGATGAGCGCACTTCCCTTTAAACAAACACCGGTGTATCCGTGTTCGTACAAAGCCACGGGTGCAGTTATGTGGTTTCCTTCATTGTCCTGCATCTCCTCCTCCTCTTCCTTCTCTTCTTCCTCCTTCTCCCCCCCCCCAACGCCTCCTCTTCAGCCGCAAGCCTCCTGCCTGCCTTGTCCTCATTGTAGCTAGGATTGCAGGCTTATGTCACCGTGTGAGAAATAGGACAGATGCTAGAAAAATGATGATGATGATATGCCATTTCGGTGGTAGTACACGCCTTTAATCCTGGCACTCCAGAAGTGGAGGCAAGGGGGTCTCTGTGAGTTCAAGACCAGCCTGGTCTACCAAGCAAGTCCAGGCAAGTCAGGGCCACACAGTGAGCCCCTCCGTAAACAAACAAAGGGCAATGCAGCAGTAGCATAGCCTCGTCTTCACTGCTGTGCTTTCAAAGTTCAAACACTACAGGGTAGCCCAAGCTCCTAAGTTAGCGGGTGGCGTTGAAGCTGTGTTTAACTAGCGATAAATGCAAAGGAAAGAGTGCAGCTGCAGTTAGAGAAATAAAGCTAAACTTATTTTCTGGAAGTTTCTTTACCACAGCTATCACCTGCCGCTCTAATGAGCCGTCGGCAATTAGTCACACATCAGCGTCTGAGCTTAACTGAGCGCTTACTGTGGGGTGCACCCTGGACCAAGAGCTTGGCATGCAAGTCCTGTGACCCAGCAGCTCAGGCGCAGACAGGGGAGTCCCTGAAGACCACACACACAGCACGGCGCTGGGAGGGAGCCAGGTTCCAAAACCTGTGCCTCAGCGTGTCACTGCAGTCCTGTGACGCTGATCAGTATATTATTCATACGTCATTTACTGTCAAATTTGATGACTGATTAGTTGAGAGCAACTTTTAAGTGGAAGATGTTATAAATGTTCAGAGTTGGTTTAATCCTTCATCTTGTGTGTATATATATATATATATATATATATATATATATATATATTATTCTGTTTGTGTGTGTGCACATGTGTTTGTGCATGCGTGTGTGTGTGCGTGTTTGAATGAGTGTGGACAATGTATATGGTGCAGGTGCCACAAATGAATGTCAGGTTTCTTACTTGGTGACTCTGCACCTTATATGTTGAGGCTATGTTACTTGAATCCTAAGCTTGATGATTTGACCAGCTAGCCAGCTTGCTGAGGGATCTTGTACCTCTGTTTCCTGAGCCTTGGGATTATGGGTGGGTTAATACACACAGACACACTCATACAAAACACAGTCTTATACACATATACACTCACAGAAAATACACATTCACCTCCAAACACATACACACACTTTCATACTCACACAAAGCACAGTCTTGCACACAAACACACATGCACTCAAAATACAGTCACCCACACACTTAGACACATACAGAATACACAGTCATACACAGACATACTCTCTCACACACACTTGCACACAGACATCCACACACACTCATACACTCACACAAATACACAGTCACCACCCACACCCACATATACACACACACAGTCACACATAGGCCAATTTTCCATGGCGGTCTGAACTTTAATTTTCATGATTGTATGGCAGCACTTTACCTACTGCGCAATCTGCCCGGCTCCTGCTTTAATGCAGTAAGCATGCAGTTAGTTAGGTGTGAATGGATATAAAGAATTTATTTGGAAAATTTTGTTGTCACGAAGTTCAGTAACAACATCTACCTCATCCCTGTTAAAAGCTAGATTGTTAACCTTAGTGTAGTCTTCTTTAGGTAACAATATTTAGGCAAATTTCTCTGTAGAAGTCATCTGAACTCTGACCAAGAAAAAGGGAATTAAACAATCAGTAACATGGGATCTTGTTGATTCTCCCAGCCCCCTTTCCCCAATAGAAGGAGAGTGAGTCGTCTTTAGTCCTTAGGCATGTGCTCATAGACCTGAGGTCTAGGTGCTTCATTTTCGTTGTGTTAACTGTTATAATTACTAATATGAAGCCTCTTTTCCTAACTATGCTTATACTATTTCAGAATTTTTTAGAAATTTTGTTTAACACAGAAATTATTTACTAATTTTTAAATAAAATTTAAATGTCTAATTCAGACAGCAATTTTTATGAATTTTTAATTTTTTAAAAACAGAAAAGTTATTTTATATAATGCATCCTGATCATGCTCACGTCTCCTCCCAGATCACCTCCACTTCCTCACCACTACTCCATGTCTTCCTTTTGTCTCTCTTAAGAAAGCAAACAGCTGCTAGGTAGTAGAGCACGCCTTTAACCTCAGCACGTGGGAGTCAGAGGCAGGTGGATATCTGTGAGTTCGAGGCCAGCCTGGTCTACAGAGCGAGTACCAGGACAGCCAGAGAAATCCTGTCTTGAAAAACAAAAAACAAAAAACAGACAAACAAAAAACAGGATAAAACAAAATGAGCAAACTAACAAACAAAAAGAGGAAAAGAGAAATAAGTTAAAAAAAATCTTGAGAAACACACACTCAGATATGCACACAGAACAAACCCACTAGGGGGTGAGGAACTAGTTGGGTCCCAGCTCCACTTTTCCATATTCAGTGATATATTTAGTTATTTGGTGATTCCATTTAGATTATTTTCATATATATGTGTAAACACACACATTTATATACATATTATATATACACATTTATTTTCATATGTATGTATATATATGAAGTACACATATATGATACATAGCTGTGTGGATTTATTTCTGGGTCTTCAATAGATTCCATTGATCAATGTGTCTATTTCTATGCCGTTACCATGATTTTCTTATTATAGTTCTGCAATACAATTTGAAATCAGGGATGCAGCAGTTTTTTAATGATTCAGGATCCAAAGAGCAATTTTTAAAATCAAACATTATAAAATAATACAGGCCAAAGATTTGATACGTGCAGGGAATGGTAGTAGGAAAATAAAAGTTTTCCCTGCTTAAGTCATTATGTTTCTGCATGAGCAGAGACGTTTATGTGCACAGTAAAAATCCTACAGTTCCTATCCTGAGTTTCTGATCTGAGCCAAGGTGTTTTAGTCGGTGGTTGCTGGCACTGGGTAGCTTGCCAGCATGAGCAGTGCAACATGCAGCATAGACACCCTGTGATCCAGTAGAGACCCTACTGCCAGAAACACCTACAATGGCTGCTGTTTGATTTTTTACTTCATTATTGGTTATAGTGCATCCAGAGAGTTTTACAGTTGCTGACTTCTTACACATTCGGTTATTCGACCCCCATATAGTTTGAGAATTGAGTCCTAGACTCTGGCTTTGTGGAGCTGTCTCATGTCCTTGGTCCTTATGGATGTCGAGTGTAGCTACAAGAGAATACCTTTAGTTCCGATACCCAGGAAGCTGATGTGGAAACATCACAGAGCCCAGGAGTTTGAGGGCAGCCCAGGCACCCCAGGGATACCTGGTTTAACAACTGCCTTGGAAGGGGAGCTTACAGCAGCATCTTCCTGAGCCTCCCCTGACCATAAGCTTAAGTACATCATTATCCATCAGTGAACCTTGGACCATTGAGGATGCCGACCTAAGATGGGCTTCAGACACTCCCATTTAGAAAACTAATCCTAGCGGTCTTAGTCAAGCCTTGAATCCTCGGGACAGATGGGCATCAGCTCCCCCTCTGGGCTCTGCTTGCCTGTGCTTATTTTCCAAGGCATCAGCTTTGATAAACTTTACTTCTAATGACAGCAAAGCGCCTCTGATTGGACAGTTTTGTTAGTTACATGTAAACAGTGGTATGGGCTTTCCGGCTAAGTGCCAGGCCCCAGGAGGTGGCATTCCCTGCACTTAGAGTGTCTTGATGACAGGGACTAAGCAGCCTGTGACTAGCCAGTGACTGGGGAGTGCAAGGAAGAACCTGTATAGCTTAACAGAGAGGCAGAGCAGCCAGACACGTCCTCACTGGGGCTTCTGGGAAGTAACAGCTTCCTAGCCAGGCTCTGCGTGTCCTTCAGCTGACTGCTGGTCCCATCCCCATAGCAGGTCTT
Organism: Arvicola amphibius; assembly: GCF_903992535.2. Taxonomy (NCBI): domain Eukaryota; kingdom Metazoa; phylum Chordata; class Mammalia; order Rodentia; family Cricetidae; genus Arvicola; species Arvicola amphibius. The sequence goes on from NC_052064.1 coordinate 19,779,489, forward strand.
CGGGTCCATGACATACATGGTCTATAGGGCTCAGTCAAGCCCAGAGCAAGCCACAAGTGGGGGGAACATGGGCTCCCTCCTGGGTTTAGAATGAGGTGGTATCAGCAACGATATCATTTCCTTAGTTTCCTCTCCAGTGCTGGACAACAACCCGTGTGCGTTATCTCCTCCAGTGTAACCCCGAGTCGGAAAACAGACTTGCAGTGACTTTTCATTGGCATCCGAAAGAAAAACACACACTGACCTCAACAGAGCCAGCAAGCAATTAATGAGGAAAAGAGCTGACTGAAAATTTCCACACATGCTGTTTGGAAAAGCTAAGCACGGATGCCTGGCTCTGGAATTTTTAACATAAACTCCGTTCCCTTTTCATGTATGCATCTCTGGAATCACCCGGTCTTCTTGGCAACTCTTTCCCCTCAGAGCCCATCCACAATGTGCTTAGTTGCAGAAAGCCAAGCCCCACACTGGAGGACTCCCACTCGGCCAGCTGCTGGCAGCGGGTCATTGGAAGAAGCTGCCTTGGCCTCTGTGTTTGAAGCTGTGTCATGCTTTGTGAGGCCGTGAGTCAGTGCCAGCTAAAACAACCCGAGTCATTGCTTCTCAGAAGCCCCACCGTGGCCGACTTTGATTAGGCCAGTCCAAAACAAATGAGATACTCCCAGAATGCCAATGGCTCAAAAAGGTCTTACCGTGCAAATTTTAGCTGCGAGGACCGGTTCTCCTAAGAGTTCAGGGGAATGCTTTGCGGCTCAGGGGGACTAACGGTGAACTTAAAAAAGAAACCCTCTTCAGTTAACCAGATCCTACCCCATGCTGTGCTCCCTTCTGTCTCCTCCACACCCCGCCCAAATCTACTCACTCATTACTCTCTTAATCCGACTTAAGAGCAATTGGGTTAAAAATCCGTAAAATTCAAATTGTAATCTCCTGGCTGCTTTGCTTCTTGCATCCCAGTGACCTCTCAATGCATTCATCCCCTTTGACATAAAGTATGATTTTAAGGTGGATCTTGGGTGGACAAACAGTGGGGCTGGTTAACGCAGCCATCCAGGTGCAGAGGACAGCAGCATGTGCAGATATGAACGAAGCCGGGTCTTCAGTGAAGACGTTTGTGTAGTTTGGTAACCGCAGTGACCATTAGGAAAAATGACTTGTCTTCTGTCTGGGAGTTACTTACTAGGATTAGAAATTGGGGTGTTGAACAACTGGTTCTGGCAGCACTGGGTGTCCCAGGCGGCGTTCTGTCCTGTAGCTCGGGAGGCTGGGAAGCGTGCATGCCTCAGTCAGCTGAGGAGCATTGTTTTGAAAAGTTAGCATCAGGGATGGTAACATCTGAAACAGATGAGACTTGTTGAGAGAGAAGAGGCCTAGAGACAGCAGTGGGAAGAAGATGGAACCTGAAGAGTTTTGCTAGCAAGGGGGATAGGAGGAGGTGGCCTGGGCCTGGGAGCCCATGACAGTGGCGGAGAGGGTAGGAACACATGGAAACCAAAACATAATAACCGTCACATAACGGTATCAACAGTGGTGATATAGCCAATAATGAAGAAAATGGAAACTCACTCATGGGATGTTTTTAGTGTGAGGATTCTGGATGCTGGGGTTACCGGAGCAGTGGAGGTGGAAGCCAGTTTGCTGCAGGTTGAAAAGGGAAGGTGGATAAAGTAATTAGTGGATCCTGCAAAGAATCTGAGAAGGAAGCAGGAGAGAGGTGGCCAAATGAAGGGAGCGTTTTTTTAGTTGTTCATTTGTTTCACGTCACTCTTAATTTATTAACAGTATTACTTTTACTACATCACTGTTAGTACCTTTAAATCACACATGCGGATGGGCTTCACTGTGGTGGTTTTTTTTTTTTTTTTTTTTTTTTTGGTTTTTCGAGACAGGGTTTCTCTGAAGCTTTTTTAGAGCCTGTCCTGGAGCTAGCTCTTGTAGACCAGGCTGGTCTCGAACTCACAGAGATCTGCCTGCCTCTGCCTCCCGAGTGCTGGGATTAAAGGCGTGCGCCACCACCGCCCGGCTCACTGTGGTGGTTTTATCCACCTGTGCTGCATTGATCTTGTCTACATTTCGACTTCCGCTACTCTCCTTTCTGTTTCCCTGTGCTCCTCATTATCCTTAAAGGAAAAAAAAAAAGCTGAAAGTCTGATGAAAGTCAAGAAGGAAATGTAGCGTTTCTAAAATGTGTTTCTCGCCTACCCTTTGACACCCTTTGCTGACACAAGCGGTTTGGGTGTGTGCACACCTTCACATGTTGGAGGCCTGGTCCCCCTTAGTTATCCTAGTGACCGTGCAAAGAGGTGGGTATTTTAGACGCGTGGTCTAGAGGAAGGCATTTGAAGTAAGTTATTGATACAGCATTCTCAGGAGGATTGATGTCATTCTCCAAGGACTTCTACACGTCTTGAGCACAAACTGCTATACAGAGCAGGGCAGTTCTGTGTGCTTGGCCCCGTCTGTATGCAGTTAGTTCTCTTTCTTGTCATGGCCGTGTTGTGACACAGCCAGTAAGCCCACACCAGGATAATCAAACCTCTGTAGTTCATAAAGTAGCCAGCTACTTTCTGAAGATGTAGCTGAGTTGGTGGCGTGCTAACGTGTGTGAAACTCTGGATCTGATCCCCAGCTCTAAGTGAAGCCAAGCACGGTGGCACACGCTTATTGTCATCCCAGGAACTTGGGAAGTTGAGGCAGGGAGATCAGATGTCCAAGATTATCCCTTGTTACAAAGCCACAGAACTGATCTTAGCAACACAAAAGAGACTAGGAGAATGCATTTTCGTTCTTAGGATGAAGCTGTTGTTAGCACCAACGCCGTTCATAATCTTCACTGAATCCTTAACCGTCTCCTTCTCCAGCACCCAAGAGTCTGGTACTTGCTAGAGTCCTTAACAGTCGGCTGCTTAGTGATCACAGTAGAAACTGAAGTGTAGAATCAGCCTCTTACTGGGACACTCTCAGGCACGTTTAAATTCTGAGTGTGTCTTCCTTTGTGGAGTGTTTCCTGATAGTCTCTATATTCCCTTAATCTATAGGATGACAGAAGGTGTTGATAAAATGCTGTCTACTGAAGAATAATGATAAAAATCTAAATTGGTGACAGTGGTCATCATTGTACCTTGACCCATGAGACAGCGCATTGTGAATGGTTATGTCATCATGGTTGGCTATCTCTACCATTACATTAAATAGTAAAATTCGCCCAAGGGTCATTACATTCATTAAATTCTGATAATCACAACAAGAAAACTAAAATTTAGAAGTAATGTTTGAGCTTCTGTATGCCATATTAAGGTATTAAATGCCGGTGCTACAGATAATGGTTATAACTGTCTATCAGTGAGAATTGATGAATGTGTTCAGGGCCAGTGAACTATGGCATCCAACGTTGGAGCTAGGCGGGGGGTGGGCAGACTGTATCTTTCTTTTCAGTATCTTAAGTGTTCATTCTAATGGCCCTGAGTGCACAGTCACTATCAGACCAATGGGCTAAGTGAGGAAAATGTATGAGCTACTCTGGAGGAGTAGATGCAGCTAATTCTCTGTGCTCAGTTGGTGACGGGGGGGGGGGGGGGGGGGGGGGGGGCTTGAGGGAGAGTTCCTCAGATGCTGACGCCACAATAAAGCCCGAGATGACTATGAGGGAGAGTTTTGAGTAGGAAGAACACTGGCAGATGCCTTAAGAACAGGGTCACACTGGTGCACATAGCCGCGGTGGCTCAGAATGCTGGTCCCTGTGATCTGAGACAAGGATGGGATGGCCTGAGGCAGTTAACCTGTGTGCCGAGGGAGGGAGGGCGGGGAGGGGGAGTTTACTGTGCACTTTGGATAAAACAGGTCACACAAAGGTCAGCAGCGTCCCTGGTGTCCTCACCGGGTAGCGAAGGGGTTCCATTAGCTGACCTCCAGGGCTTCACTAACCCTAAATCTTGTTTCCTTACGATCAGGTTGGAAATTATGATAATTAAGTGATTCTATAGAATTTTAACCAGAACGTGACTTTAGACCGCACTGATTTTATAATAGCATGGTTCTATCTCCAATTTAACCCTGCCAATTAACGTATGTGATTGCCCTATGGGGCTCTTACCCAGTCTCTACGGCAAGTTGTTTATTGTGCTTCATTACATTAATGGAGTTCGGGTGACCTCACCTAAGGAGCTGAAGTTGGGGAAGGAGAGGGTTCACTAATAACCTCTTTTTAGAAAGATAAAGTATATTAATATTACATGTAGTAATCTCAATACTTTATAAAGTTTAATTTAGTTATATTTAATCTAGTTAATATGATTTAATTTGTATCCTATTTTGGTAGAAGATTAGAATGAATTTAATGTAATTTACACAGAGATGTCTAAGAACGTAAAAGAATACTGTTCAATTATTTTCTTAATATTCTAATAAAACACATGCAAATGCGATTTAGGAAAGAAATCCCTTTTTATGTTCCCCTCGTTTTCTGCTCACTCCCCCCCACCCCGCATATATTGGGTCTTGGTATTGGATACTTGATAAAACTATGAGAATATGCCTCTGAAGGCAGTGTGTACAGAGACTTGAAAGGAAGCCCAGTCCCCCCATAAGCCATGTCCTGTCTCAATTTTCTCTTCTAATCAGAGGAAATCATTTACTAATGATCACAGCACCTCCGGGGCTTTTGAAATAATACCTGGAAACGAAATCTTTTGTTTAGTTACGCCACCACCCCCTTTGGAAACCCTTATTGACTTTTTTGGTACTTTTATTCTGTATACTTAGGTCGTTTCCATCCCTTTCTTACCCTTTAACTTCTGGATTCTCCCTTTGAGAAAGGGCGGGGGCCTCAGTATGTGCTGAAGTACAGTCTGATGATTTGGGGCCCATGTGATTACCATCCAAATCAAAACGCAGACCGTTTCCACTCCTGTCCCCTCCTCCCACCCTCACCCCTTGCCAGGCAGCCTGTTCCTGGCCTGTTCTTGGAGGTTGCACATAGACTGTTGCAGACAGCGTTACTTTGTGTCTGACGGCCTTTATTCATTGTGACAGTCCTTGAGCTGGAACACAGTGCTGCATCAGAGGCTGAAAGTTGTAGCAATGTCAGAAACGATTTGCTGCTTTTATTCGATTATTGTTCCCAATGTCATCTAGTTAAGGGGGCGGCCAGCAAGGAAACAGGTTTAGGCCAGCACCAGAAAACTGAGCTCACTCTCCTTTCAGGATGCTGAATCGTGAGATTTGCTCTCTGTGGTCAACTGCAAGACATAGAGTATCTTTGGTACATTTCAGAGTGGGCTTGATATTTTGAATTTGTAATTTTCAATACTGAGAATACTATGTTGCATGAAAACATGGTACCAATGGCAGAAGTATGTTTGGGGCCATTTTAGAAATTGTTGGAAATCCTTTCCTAATCATAAGCCAAACTCTGTGTAACAATTTTTATGAGACTGCATTTTTTATGACCACAGACATACACTAAATTAGTACTTACATGTGGCAGAATGGTGGTCGGAAGACATATTTTTAAAAACTCCATTTTCCATAATCAAACTATATGTTTCTACAAGATCAGAAAGCACGGTGTGTGCGGTGAAAGTCATGCAGTCCATGCCTCCCACAGGCGGACTCTGAGCTGAGGGGTTCCTAGCCGTGTTCCCTGGAATTCGTGTGTTAATAACACCTGTAGCGTAGTCTTGTGTACTCAGAATGAAGCCTGCAGTGCGTCTGGGAGCTGCCACAAAGGCAGGTGAGCGCTGCCATGAAACACCCCAGCTTCCTGATGCGTTTCATTCTCAGACTGAATTCAGAAGTCTTGTATCATTACCAAGCGTTTTGTGATCCTGAGTTTGGTTATGAGAACCCATATGGATTTGTGACCCATGGTTTTAAAAGGTGAGCGGGGCACGGCGATTCACACCTATAATCCCAGCATCAAGGGGAGGCTGAGGAAGGCAGATGGCTGTAAGTTCTAGGTCAGCTCAGGTCACTTGGTGAGTTGGTGAGTTTTAGGTCGTGGTGAGTTAGTTGCAGAATGAAGCCCTGTGTTATTATACCCCACCACCACCACCACCACCACCAAGAAAGCTGCTGTTTGGTCTGGATTGGTGAGATTTAGACAGCTTCCTGCAGGGCTTACTCACAAAGCTTGTGTGGGAAGCCAGTTGTGGAAAGTACAGAGAATTATTCTCTAGAAAAAAAGGAAGGCTAAATGGATTCTGAGCTCATACCCACCTTTCCTTTTTATAAAGAAGTAAACCCATTGGATTTCTTTGTTGTTGTTACTACAACATCATCATCATTGAGTGCATGTGTGTGCGTATGTATGTGCATGCGCATGTGTGCATGCACACGCATGCACGCACACCCATGCAAGTGTACATGTGCGTGTGTATGTGCTTGAATGCCCCAGCTTGTGTGTGGAGGGCAGAGGACAACTTCCTAGAGTTTGTTTTCTCCTTCACCATGTGTGTCGCTCCCAGAGGTCAAACTGAGTCATCTAGCCAGGTAGCGGCCATCTTTACTCAGGTCGTCTATCCAGACAGCGGCCATCTTTACTCAGGTCATCTAGCCAGGCAGCGGCCATCTTGCCCTCCTGCCCCATTCCAGCTTATTTTAGGTTTAAACACTGACTGGAGTGGCAGTAGCGGCACACTTACACAGTCAGCAGGAGAGGTGTCTCCTCAGCCATTGTGTTCTTTGTCCTTGAGACTGACAAGTCACATTAACTCAGACATGTCAGACTGACCACGGGAGGAATTCTCCTCCTCGTGTATTTTAAAATAAAAACAGAGAAAAGCAAGACACGGAGAAAGAGATGTAGAGATTCGGGCAATGGCATTCGGAATGTAACCAAGGATGACAGTTGGCTTTTAGCAAGAAGCATGTGAGAAAAACCCACTGTATCAATCACTTTCCCTAGACCATTGTCTTAGTATTATGGATGGATGAGAAGAACACTATTTACTAAGAAAGGAGACTTCTAGATTCTCTGATACTCAGTTCATCCATGCATTCTTTCTATTTTGTAGTTTGTTTCAACAGACATTCATGGGCTGTTTTCTTTGAGAATAACAAAATATGAAATCTCAAGAGAGATGCTGCCCTTGGGACAGGGCGTCAGTGTGGTCCAGAGGACTGTACTGTAGTTTCCGGAGAGAAAGCACCTTCGATTTAGGAGAACGTGACATTCAGTGGCGTGGGTGACCTGACGTGTGACATGTATGTGCCTCTAAGTGTGTAGATAGGGTGGAGGGTCAGTAGTTCAGGTATTATATTCAGATATATTAAGGGAAATAGTGTGGGAAACCATGGGAGAGTCTGTGGATCTGTTTAGCAAGATCTTTAATAAATGCAGGATGGGATTGGCAGAATAGACAAATTATCAGAGATATTTCAACTAAATATCCAAAAATAATTAAATAAGTTAATAAAAAACTGCCTCCTTAGGGAGGATGTCTTCAATTCCTCATGCATATCCTTTGTTTTGAAAAAAAAAATTAGAGTTGAGCAAGACTTTCATTCTTTTAGAACCTTTGACGAATTTATCTCCCCCCCCCCCAAAAAAAATCCAAATCATTGGAGTCACAGGATTGGCAACTGTGTCCTTAGCTAGTCACAAACACACAGAGGAATCTTAGTGGTTTACCCGAAGCCCCCGTGTCCCAGCTTCAAATTCCACAGACACAGCGTGATTCCTGCTCCCTGAGTCATGCCATCTCTGAGTTTAGCTTGGCTTGTGGTTGAGTGACCCAGCTGGGTCTTGCGTTCAGCAGAGTTTTCTGCTGAAAAAAAAAAAAACAAAAAAACAAAAAAAAACCACAACCCAAACTAGCAAACACACAAACAAAAAAGGCGGGCGGAGTCAGAGTCTAATGCAATCACGGTCTCTCCTGAGCATTTGGCGATGCCGCAAAGGCAAAGGCGACTAGAGAGGTTATCTCAGAGTGGCTATGCATGGTTTATCGTAGTGCTAGCTGTGTTATGGAACGCCCTCTTACTTGCTCTAGTAAAATGGCAAAAGCGATTCAGTTAGAGATTTTCTGCATTCCTGGAATTATGCCACCCCAGCAGAGAATTTCCCAATTTCCAGAACATGATTGGACTTTAAATTCAGCCAGTGTCCAATCACGTGAGCTTTTTACCACATCACTACCTATTTTGAGAAACACGTTTAACATCTGGTATATCTTTATATTTATAGATACCATGTCCACATTCTGTACCCAGAGAGGCCTCTCCCAGTATTCAGAGGGCTTCTATTTAGTGCTTAGAGATTAACTTTTAACAAGTGACAGACACGTTCAGTGTAAAAATAGTGTGTAGCTAAAACAGGGATTGGCTGGAGGCTGCTTTAAATGCTTTCTCCTGTGACCAGAGTGTCTCTGGGCAGTGTGGCCTTCAGGAATGACTTTTATGACAGGGCATTACTCTGGGATGCCAAAAAGCTGGGAGAACAAAGGCCTGGAGGGCCCTGGGTGTACAAAGTAATCCCTGTGTAGATGGCATGCTTCTGTATAGACGGTATGCCCCTGTTTAGATGGCATGCTTCTGTATAGACGGTATGTCCCTGTATAGAAGGTATGCCCCTGTATAGATGGTATGCCCCTGTATAGATGGTATGCTTCTGTATAGACGGTATGCCCCTATATAGCTGGTATGCCCCTGTATAGATGGTATGGTTCTGTATAGACGGTATGCCCCTGTATAGATGGTATGTCCCTGTATAGACGGTATGCCCCTGTATAGATGGTATGCTTCTGTATAGATGGCATGCCCCTGTATAGATGGCATGCCCCTGTATAGATGGCATGCCCCTGTATAGATGGCATGCCTCTGTATAGATGGTATGCCCCTGAATAGATGGTATGCTTCTGTATAGATGGTATGCCCCTGTATAGATGGTATGCTTCTGTATAGATGGTATGCCCCTGTATAGATGGCATGCCCCTGTATAGATGGCATGCCCCTGTATAGATGGCATGCCCCTGAATAGATGGTATGCTTCTGTATAGATGGTATGCCCCTGAATAGATGGTATGCTTCTGTATAGATGGTATGCCCCTGTATAGGTGGTATGCTTCTGTATAGATGGTATGCCCCTGTATAGGTGGTATGCTTCTGTATAGATGGTATGCCCCTGTATAGGTGGCATGCTCCTATTCCGAAGTAGAAAATGTTAATAAACATATGACAAGGTCAGGGCCGTGGAGGGTTCAGGGCCCAGGAGAATCCTGATTTCTAGGCATTTCTCAGAGAAGACCAAAAGAACGGAAGTGTTCTGGATCTCACACATATATAAGGCAATCTCTCATTTGTTGCCTGATAGAAGAACAAAGGAAAGCAGTGCCTGTTGGACTGTCTCATCCTTGTCCCAGGCCCATTCTTAAATAGGTGTTTGCTTAGTGTTTCTGCTGCTTTTCTTGGCTATCCAGGTCAGTATGCATCTGAATGAGATCACCTGCCTCCTTTTTGTGTGCCTGTGTGTGTGTGTGTGTGCGGGGGGGGGGGGCGCACACGCACAAATGAAGCATTTCTGAGATCTCAGAGCACATATCATAGAGCACCTATCTACCCTATGTTATGACAACTTAGAATAGAAGCACTGAGCCAAAAATGAATTAAAGCTCATAAGTAAGTGATGTGCCCATTGGCCGGCTGTCTGTGTGTAATAGGCCATAGGGCACTGAAAATATTGGTTGTGGAATGGTTATTTAATGTCATGAGTAAGTAAAGAAGCATATTTGATCAGAAAAGGAAGAAACATACAAGCCAGATACCTCTCCTTCCTATAATTATCCCATGAGAATACTATCCAGCAAGTTCCTGGGCTTAAGACACGCGTCCTCTGCTCTCATGTTCTTTGCCTCCCCCAGGCCTTTCCATCTGTCTGTTTACAGGACACGGGTGCCAGAAGAACCCTTAGACAGTGCACAGCCTCCCTTTCAAAATGAGGTGACTGAAGCTATAAGCACCCCAGGGTTCTAATAATGGAACGTTTCTCTGTGAGTTACTTTTCTGTCAGCCAAACAAATAACCGAGACGATCAGCACATAAATGCGCAAGGTTTGCTTTGCCTCCCAGTGTGGGAGGTTTCCGCCCGTGATCAGTTGGCACCAACACTTGGGCCTCTGCTGAGTCAGCACAGCTTGGCTGGGTGTGCAAGGCGGAACCAGGCTGCTATCGGGGCCAGGATGTGGAAAGGGAACGAGAAAGGCTATTGTCCTGTAGCCCGCCTAAGGGCAAGTTCCCAAGAACCTAAAGACCCTGCTAGACTTCATCTCAAAGATTTTGTCACCTCCCCTAGGTCCAGGTTAAGGGTCAGCTCTTCAGCACTTAGACCTTATGGAGACAGTTCAGATACAAGATACAGCATTCTATATTTTTAATGGAGAGAACTCATCATGCTTCATCATGCGGTCCTCATTCCTTCCCCTATGCCACGGGGCATCTGAGTGTATTGCTCCGTCCGTACTACGGTTTGTCTGTATTATAGAGTGGCTGGTGGCTCGTGTGTAACCCCGAAGGTTCTCCTGTGGATGTGTGGACTTGGGTCCTCACTTCTCAGGCGCTGGGAATGTTGGCACATTTACAAAAGTATCATCAGTCTGCCCTCTGAAAAGGAGTAATTGATGGAAAGAAGTACTGTAAATTAAAAGTTAAGACATAGCCATGCATGTTGCTGCAGGCCTGGCACTGGAGGAGGGGGCATCAAGAGTTTGGGTCCCATTTGAGAAGACTTAGGGCTGCAGATGTAGACTTGCTTGGTCCAGTCCCCAGCAGTACACGTTTATTTTAAAACGCAAGCGTGGAGACAATTGTTTCTCACTGACTGATAATCCTCAGATGGGGGTGAGAGTGTGAGGGAAGGATATCCCATCAGCGAGGACTCCCGAAATGGAGGGGCTTCGCGGTGTCAATCCTGATGGACACCCCTTAGGCCTCTCCTCGAGGGTCCTTTTTATTTACTGGACTTGCCCCTTTGATAAAGGCAGCTGTATATACACCATGTCTTTTAAGGTTCCCTCCCTCCCTCCCTCCCTCTCTTCCTTCCTCCCTCCCTCCTCCCTCCCTCTCTTCCTCCCTCTCTTCCTCCCTCCCTCCCTCTCTTCCTTTCTCCCTCCCTCCTCCCTCCCTCTCTTCCTCCCTCTCTTCCTTCCTCCCTCCCTCCCTCCTCCCTCCCTCTCTCCCTCCCTCTCTTCCTCCCTCCCTTCCTCCCTCTTTTCCTCCCTCTCTTCCTCCCTCCCTCCCTTCTTCCCTCCCTCCCTCCCTCCCTCCCTCCCTCCCTCCTTCCCTCCCTCCCTCCCTCCCTCGATCCTTGGTCTGTGTATGCATTAATGACAGCTGGTACTGTCTGAGTGCCTAGGCTGCCCAGGCACAGCTGAACACACTTCGGGCTGTGGGTTACATGCAGCTAAACGTAGCTATGAATTTGCGAGAAACGAAGTTGTAAATGAACTTAAAACATGGCTAGGGGTTTTTGGCTTGTTTGCTTTGCTTTTGTTTGTTTGTTTCCTATTTTGTAACTTGATTTGGTCACTCTTGCAGATGACACTGTGTGGCAGTGTCTAAAGATGGTATGCGGTTCCATGTGTTACAGTCCCAAGGGGTTTGCTCTGGAAGGTAGATGCTACTTTGTATCTTCTTTCATAGAATGGGCACCTGAGACCCAGAGGGCGATTTATTCCAGCTAAAGCACAGTGTTCTCATTCCAGAACTCACAATGCTAAGCATTAGCTCTTAAAAACTGGCGCCACAGTGCTCACACCGTGACAGAACTTGCACCCTTAGCCTTTGTGACGGGTCACTCCTCTGTCTACCCTACCTGGTCTTCACCTGCTGAAGCCCCCATTGCCGCAGGGTTTAGGCTACAGGCTATTGTTTTCCAGAAGCCTGCTCTAATGCCTTCTGCTTCTGTCTTCCAGTGTGGCTCAATTTGTCTTTATGTTGCTAGTGAACCCAGCTTACTGGAGCCCCAAGTCTACCATCCCCATTGACATCTGTACTGGGACCTTTCTGTAGATGGCCCTGTCCCTGAGATGGACAGCAGCCCCCTTGAGAGCCAGCAGCCCCCTGAGAGCTGGTGCTGAGGCTTATCCTCCAGATCTCTGTACCTAACAACAGGCCCATTGTTTCTGGAACCAGGGGAGGGAGGTTGTGTATGACTTTTCCTTTCCAACAATGGGGAACAATATAATTGGCTCTGATTAAAAGTTATCTTATGAAACTTTTTAAAATTAATTTTACACCGAGAAACAGAGTTTGAGACACTAAAGAAATATATTCAAATGCTAATCCGGGATCTGGCTCCTCTCAGCCAGCTGATTATATTTTTACTTTGTCAGATTTTTGTCTCTTATAAAGAAAAAAAAATCTCTAGGATGCGAAAGAGAAAGGAAAAGACTTTTGTTTCTCAGACTGGCAGTGGAGTTTGGGTGACCTCACTGTGAAGTGCAGCATCTGATGATTGACGACTCGGAGATTTGGGGCGATTCAGAGACCATCAGATAATGCCATTTTAAAGACTGGAAAGTTACAGCTACAGAAATAGGCACAAAAATTCAAGTTGTTAAGTGCAGACCACAGAAAAGCACAAAGGCCTGTTCCATCCGAGTCAGGGAGAAACTTCCTTCAGTTCCTGGACACGCACAGACGGGTTCTCTAGAGTGTTTAATCTGCGCAAGGAACTCTAGTCCCTGCCCGCTACAGCTCTTGTTGCCCACCCCTGGCAACATCTTAAATCAAAACACAGTAGCACTGACTCTTCGTCATCTTGCAAGTCACAACATTTACCCTATAATTTTCTTCTCTGACGTTAGTTTGATTGTCTGACCCTGATGTTTCCTGACGTTAGGAACATGATGGCAATTGCTAAGAAGCCAATTTTCTTATTATAAGAAATAGCAAACCCCTTCCAGTTTTGAATTCTTGCCTACAAAGTTAAAAAAAGAGAAAACATTCCAGGCATCTGGAAAATCCATCTTCAGAAATGAGTGTTTAACTAGAAACGAAGGAGAGCTACATTTGGAATACAGACCAATTTAATTATATTTAAGAATTAAACAGATTAATTTTCAGGGTGACCATTCTTTATTATACGCCTTTCATTGACATGAGATTATATTAAGAATTTCATTTTAGCTTGCTCTACAAATTGGCCAATGCCACTCCCCCTTAGTAGACTAATAACATTTGTGCCCAGCCATGGTTTGTATTAATCCTCATTACTACTCTTAGAGATCTAAGGCCTTGAGGATAGCCAGATGGGAGTCTCTCCTTGGAGTCACAGGCTCACAATTTATGTGATTGCTGCAGCAGGATGTGAGGCTGCTGTGAAATCCTGGGTCGTCAGAGCCACATCCAAGCAGCTAAGGAAGAGACAGCTAGCCCCCTGCCCTGCAGATTCCCTCACCACAATTTTAGAGTCAACAAACGACATGTTTAACTTCCCCGTTGTGTTGTTTACCAGCTATTTCCTGTCCTGTCTGTCTCAGGCTCGGTCCCTTAAGGTTGTATCGTCTACACTGGAAGTCATTAGTGTCCTTCGGACAACCGAGACTCATGCAATGCTGCAAAGATTCCAGGCTGAGGAAAAGTACCAATTGCTAAACCCACATCAGCCTCCAGATGAGGAGGATCAGGGAAAGAGGATTCTAGAAATAGGATAGGATCTAGAAATTTCTCCAGATCAGTTCTTAGACTGGAGTTACAATGTGGTGACGCGACAGGATCTTCCTCCTCTCGGCCGGGGTGTAGACACATAACAATGAAGTCCCTGTTCCTCTCAGCACTCCACCATAGTCACAGTTCAGGAATGCAGAAGTCAGGCCTCGGAGAAATTAGGTCAGTGTCATAAGACCAGGTGATTAAAAAAAAAAAGAAAAAAGAAAAACTTTATTTGCTCATAATCGTTCTATTTATTTAGTTTGGGCCTCATTAACAATGCCTTTTTATTTTTGGTTTTTTGAGACAGGGTTTCTCTGCAGCTTTAGAGCCTGCCCTGGAGCTAGCTCTTGTAGACTAGGCTGGTCTCGAACTCACAGAGATCTGCCTGCCTCTGCCTCCCGAGTGCTGGGATTAAAGGCGTGCGCCACCACCGCCCAGCTTTTTTTTTTTTTTTGTAACAATGCCTTTTTGTTTGTTTGTTTGTTTGTTTTAAGATAGGGTCTTACCATGTTACGCTGTGGACTGGCCTGGAATTCAGTATGTAGACCAGACTATCCTCATCATCACAGAATGTCACCCCTTACCTCTTCAGTACCAAGATTAAAGACACGTCCACTATGCCTAGCAGCCATGTTACTATGATTATGTTTTCCTATGTTATAAGGAATATTTGCAAAGGTTTTAGACAGTGTGAAAAATAGACTGTCAAATCTTTCCTAACAGATCATCACTTTGGTGCCATAGAGAAATACCACTTCATCTGTGTTCTGTGTGCAGGTAGTTACTGGGAAACAGACCAGAGAAATAAGGGAACTTGTCATATCTAGATACCCAGTTTGAAGTGGTAAAGAATCCTTGAAAGAGACCATAAATGTTTCTGCTGACTTCGTATATAATATCACCACCATAAAGTCTTAAGACCTTGAGTGAAAGAGGAGGGTCATTGTTCTTGCCTAAAAAAAAAAAAATTCCATAAAATTGGCCCTTCAAAATAGGTATTAGATCTGGTGCCTGTCAATCATTTAGGTCTTCCCGTTTCATCCAAAGCACAGCAAAAGCAAGAACAGTGTATCATGAGGTCACATCGATAGCAACTCTGCTCTTCCAGGGTTTGTGTTTATATTTATGGTTCATGCCACAACCTTGCCATGACTGCACATACTACAGCCATTTAAGTGTGTTCTGTGGCAGGACAGCATTTGAAGAGAATGGCTTATATAACTTTGGGTAGTCTGAAGTTTAGCGTAAGACTGCTCTTGAAAAATTACTCATGCTGGGTATGGTAGTGCATGCCTCTAATCCCCAGCACTTGGGAGGCAGAGGCAGGCAAATTCTGTGAGTTTGGGGCCAGTCTGGTCTACAAAAAGAGTTTTTGGGCAGTCTGAGCGGTTACACAGAGAAACCCTGTCTCAACTAAAAAAAAAAAAAAAGTGGATATTGTGTGTATTCTATTTTCCCATCCCCATCCCCTTGTTTTAAAGACACAGTCTTGCTCTGTAGTCAGTGCTGGCTTTAAATGCTCAGTTCTCCTGCCTCAGCTTCCCAAATGCTAGGATTACTGGTATGTGCAACTAAGCCCAGAATTTTTTTATAAGGGAATTTTAATTTTTATAAGGGAAAATATTTGAAGAAATGAGATTGGATTGGTTGGGACATCTTGTTTTAACTCATATTTTAAATATTTGGGTTCTGAGGTTTTTCTTTCAGTGGGCACTGTGTGTGTGTGTGTTTCTGAATGCCCAACAGTTTAGCCTTCAAACATTTCAGCCCCGCACGTAATTGCTATAGTATTAGTAGAGAGTGACTTAAGAGATACAGTCTGTGGCGTAGAAGATGAAGGAGGCTGCATCTAACCATGAACCTGATCTCCCTTTTGTGACTTGGATTTGGCCAGTTTCTGCCCATATTAGTGGATTTGCCCTTAAGGGTTACCTTAATGATTCTGAACTACATGACACAGTAGGTTCCCTGGTTTCAATGACTGTCTTTGTTCCCCATGTCTGTTTAATTCAGACATGACCATTTGTGTGAAGGAACAAATAGCCAGTAACTGGGAAGAGATGATTTAAAAACACTTTCACAGAGTTTCAGGTATTCTTGCTCACAGGACTCTGAAGCTGTAATCACATCTTAATCTTGAGAGACATTCACTTGTTATAGTTAGTGCTTGTTGCAGTTCCACATATATCCGGGCGACTTTTGTAGCAAGTCCTACAGTGAAGGGTCATTATCACAGTGATTTTAAACCTGTCGTTGGGGAACCCTTTAGTGTCACTAAATCAGAGCTCAAGAAGAGAAACTCATGGTGACTACCATTCTTTATCAGCTGTCAAAATCAGGCTAAGGTTAAATGCCAAGATCCTGACTAGGAAGGGAAGTGTTGTCCTGATGCATCTCACTAAGCTGAACAGAGAGGTAGGTCTCCCCCTCGCTGGAATTCACTGCCTTCTTCTAGAAGGTACTGCCCCTCACTGGAACCCACTGCCCCCTCACTGGAACCCATTGCCCCCTCACTGGAACCCACTGCCCCCTCACTGGAACCCACTGCCCCTCACTGGAACCTACTGCCCCTTACTGGAACCCACTGCCCCCTCACTGGAACCCACTGCCCCCTCACTGGAACCCACTGCCCCCTCACTGGAACCCACTGCCACCTCACTGGAACCCACTGCCCCTCACTGGAACCCACTGCCCCCTCACTGGAACCCACTGCCCCCTCACTGGAACCCACTGCCCCCTCACTGGAACCCACTGCCCCCTCACTGGAACCCACTGCACCCACACTGGAACCCACTGCTTCCTCACTGGAACCCACCGCCCCCTCACTATAACCTGCCACCCACTCACTGGAACCCGCGCCCCCTCACTGAAACTCACTGCAGCCACACTGGAAACCACTGTTAACCTTGTCCCCCAGCAGCTCTAACTTTGTCAAGGGGATAGAACAATGTCATGTGATCTGCTCCAGGACACCTGTGATCTTTCCTGATATAGATACACGCAGCAGGAATTTCCTCTCTTTCTACTGCAGGCCAGTTTCCCAACGACTGTCATAAGCACCTTTGGTGAGTGAGGCTTAGTGATTGGGGGACTTAATTTGCTAGCTGACTTCCCAAGTAGACCATGTATCTGAATGACTGTTTCACCCGAGGATGAAGAGCCTAGGGGTTTGAGTAAAAGGGCCAAAAGAAGGCAGTTTTTCAGAAATTAAAAGAGACATAAAAGTTGAGGCCTTTGAAGGCAGGGGCAGGGTGGGAGAGGCCTGATTTGCTAGGAAACTCATTTCCAAGAAGCCACAGTGGAACCTTCAAGCATGCAGGAAGAGAAATGAATGACGAATGGCCTTCTTTATCAGGTATGAAAATCAGGATAAGGTTAAATGCTTTGTTAGGTGATTATAGACTACAAAGTATTAGAGGAGAAGACACAGGGATTTAGTAAAAGGATGACTGAGAAATGAGGTGTTTGAAGTCAGGAAGTGACAGTAATGAGAAGTGGGGAAAGGAACCACGTAGTTCATAGTCGTATAGCAAGTGGCTTTAAAACTGGCTGTCTAGTCAGGGTTTCTACTGCTGTGAAGAGACACCATGACCATGGCAACTCTTATAAAGAAACATTTAATTGTGGTAGTTCACTTTTAGTTTCAGAGGTTCAGTTCATTGTCGTCATGGTGGAAAGCAGGCAGAAATGATTCTGAGAGTCCTACCTCTCGACTCAGAACAACAGGGAGTCGTTGACACTGGATGGTGTCTTGAGCACGGGAGACCTCAAAGCCCTGCTCCACAGTAACACACTTCCTGCAACAAGGCCACACCTACTCCAACAAGGCCACCCCTCCTAATAGTGTCACTTCCTGAGATTATAAGTGCCAGTTACATTCAAACTGCCACACTGATTTAGTGATATTTTATTTATGTTTTCATAAATAAAGCTTGCTAGAAGAGCAGAGGGTAAAACGAAGCCACTAGAGAGGCCAGGCAGTGGTGTCACACACCTGTAATCCCAGGATTTGGGAGACAGAAGCAGATAGATCTCTGTGAGTTCAACGCCATCCTGGGCCTCTGGGGGGCATCTTCATGGCCCTCCATGAGGTCCTGTACCTGAGCAATCTATTCAGCTTGAACACCATTTTATACATGTCCCGAGTCATACCTCCCTTACGCGTTTATTGGGGTTGGTGTGTGAAAACAAGTGATCACCAAGCAATTACAAGTCTGCTAGAAACTTTGGAGATGCTGGGTAAACACTTCCTAATGCAAACACAGCCCAATGAAAGATTCAAGGGAAAGAAAACAGAGACTTCAAGTCCCCCGGCATGCTTGGATAGCTCTTCCCTTCTTCGATTAGGGCACTGCTCCCGCTCCCAGCCCATTGTCCTCCGGCCCAGGTGGTCTAGTTAAAAACAGACCCAAAGATTGATGTGACTGCCAACCTGACCGCGAGTTTTTACTGTATTGGCAGTCTTTTCTCTCGTGTATCCATTTACTGTTCTAGAGACGGGGTTCTCAGTCAGGGACAATCTAAGGCTGAGTATAAGGTAGAGAGTTATTCTGTGATAGGTAGGGACAGCGGTGTTTTAAAACGATGGGAATTTCTGTCACTCCGTTAGGTGCGTATTTATTAACGAAACTTCTGTTATACTCACGTCAAACACAACACAACAAGAAGTATGTTTTAGTAAACTGTTTGGTTTAAAGCAGCTACATTCGATACTGAGCATGTGTTGAAGAGGCTTTCAATTTATAAGTTGACTCAAGTCTTCTTGTCCCTTTGTTTCATCAGTGACAACTTAGAGTCATTTGCAGGGGGGTAGAGTTGATATATTGGCAGGATTTAGTTTTTCTCAAATGCTCTGTGTGTGTGCGCGCACGTGCATATGTTGTTTGTGGGTGTGGGTCCATATACATATGTATATCTGTACACACAACAAGCAGAGGAGGACAAGAGGTGTTCTACTCTTTGACTTTTTGTCATATTCAGGCTTTCTCACTGAACCTGGAGCAAGCCTGTTAGCCAGCAATTCCTAGTGATCTTCCTGTCTTTGTGTCCCACCGTGTGAGTTCCAGGTATATGTGGCTTGGGTCCCCACAGTGTGGGTTCCAGGTGTATGCGGCTTGGGTCCTCACAGTCTGGGATCCAGGTGTATGTGGTTGGGTCCACACAGTGTGGGTTCCAGGTGTATGCGGCTTGAGTCCCCACAGTGTGGGTTCTAGTATATGCGGCTTGGATCCCCACAGTGTGGGTTCCAGGTCTATGTGGCTTGGGTCCCCACAGTGTGGGTTCCAGTATATGCGGCTTGGGTCCCCACAGTGTGGGTTCCAGTATATGCGGCTTGGGTCCCCACAGTGTGGGTTCCAGGTGTCTGTGACTTGGGTCCCCAAAGTGTGGGTTCCAGGTGTATGTGGTTGGGTCTTCAAGACTTGTCCAGCAAGCACTCTTGCTGAGCCATCTCCTCAGGCCCTCAGATTATCCCAGATGGCTATTTGTGGTCAGAACCTTGATGGAGGAGTTATTAAGTAGAGTTGGAATAAATTGAGCTTTCTAGAAAGAAAGGCTTAAATATAAGTGAGGAAACGCTGTTTTCCGTTGAGAACACCCAATTACTGGTCAAGAACAAAGTCAGTATGGACAGTACATTTGTCATCTGTCTATGCTGCATCTAAAGTTGGGGTAACATCTTTGTTTCTGTAATTCACTAACTTACTTTTGAAATTTTACCATACTCTACAAAGCATGATCTCTTGATTTAAACATTTGTTTAACCTTTATTTTTATGTGCATGGGTGTTTTGTCTGTATGCATGTGCACCACATGCATGCAGTGCCCATGGAGGCCAGAAGAAGGCGTCAGATTCCCAAGGGGCTGGGGTTCTAGATGGTTGTGAGCCACCAAGTGGGTGCTGGGAATGGAAGCTCAGGCCTCTGGAAGAGCAGCAGGTGCTCTTAACTACTGAGCCTTCACTTCTTCCCAGTTAGGTTGATTTAAAAACAGACAAACAAATTACGTTAGCCCTTGAGCTCAGTACTTTGACATTTTAAGGATTTTAAGTAAAAAAAGAAATGTTCTTAGCATAACAGTTTTCAGCAAATAAAACAAATTGCATAATATAAACTCAGCAGAGCGGGCTGTAAATAGAGGAATTACAGTCGCAAACACAACAGGAGAAAGGAAGCCGAAACCTGAGCACTTCCGTACACTGTTTTATCTTGAAAAAAGCAAATTAAGGGGAAAAGGAAAGGTCTCCTCCGGATCTGCAGAGTTCTGCTAATGTAACCTGACTTCACATTTCACACACACCCCTACCCCACCCCCAAGCCCCCACCCCACCCCGGTTTTCTGTGTCAACTTCGCACCGTGCTTCAAGGCGGTGACTGCCGGGAAAGCCGTGGACACAGGTGGTTCATTCTTCTCTGAAAAGGCAATTTGTTAAGACCGGGATCAGAACTTTGTTGGGTGGGAGAAGGTCATACTGATTGTTGGCGATTTTCTTGGTCAAGGGGCATCGAGATGGAATCAAGAATTCGAGAGGTTTCAAAGGAATTCCTGGTCCCAGTGCTCAAAGGAGGCGTGTCCCACAAGGACCTCCCAGTGGGATCTTGCTGGGCACTGCTCACCTAGGTAAAGTTACACTAAACTCACAGTACGAGGACCACACGTGTGACAGGACCGACAGGAATAGATGCTTTCCCCTTCAGAGACTCTGGGAAGCTCTAAAGTCCCCTGGCAGACAGTTGGCAAATGTATTTGTTTCTGTTGTCCAAAGTTTCAAGCTTGAGATGTCATGCTGCCATTGAAAACAAAAGTCAGATCACGGCTAAGATGAGAGAGCTATCCAGCCTTCCTCTGCCCTCCCTTCTACCCTCCCCTCCGCCCTCCTTCCCAGCCCACCAAGGAATCCTTAGGCCCAGGAAAAGAAGAAACGCAGAATTCAGAAGCACTGTGTGAAATTAGGTTTCTACATTGAATTAAAAAGAGAAAGAAAAAAATAACAGCACAAGCCAGTAAAATGCTGAAGGTTGTTAGATGTGTGATATCTATGACTTTTGTTTCATTTTGTTTTTAGGAAACAGTTTTTCTATTTTTTTTAAACGACATATTAAAAGTGCTTTCTAAAGTCATTTTCTAAAGAAAGTATTAGTCCTTCAACGTGGAAGGGATTGCTTCCTGGAAAAGGGATTACTTTGATAAAAGTTAGTTAGTGATTTGAAATTCATTATTAGTAGCTTTCTTATCTCAGCGCAGCTATTGCGACGGAACAGACTTCTAGTCTCCCCCACCGCGGCTGCTGCCCTGTGCCCTCTAATCTTTAGTTCATAGGAGGGATTTGTTACAGCCACTCTGGTAGGTGAGCCAAGCTCACAAGAACACGGCACAGAGATGGGCCCAGCCTTCCCCCAGATTCCTTTCCCATCACTGATCTCTGTGCGGTGTAATGCGGAGCATGAGTGTTGGGGACTCGGTGTCACATTAGGGGTCCTTAGAGGACAGGGCACTGACACCGTGGGATTATGCTTAAGCCCCATCCACAGTAACCTTTGTCTTTTCCTAGCTGTGGTTTGGACTCTGAAGTGCCTGGAGACATAACACACCACATGGAAAAAAGTCCACGCACTAAGCAGTTCCATTCATGTACTATAAAACAGTAGACAACGCGATTCCATGATATCACAGGTCAGGAGTGTGTTGTTCTAGAGGGAGGAGGATGGTGGCTGAAAGGGACAAATTACCTTAGCATGTGCAGGGGACACGGGAGAAGTTTAGCAGTTGGTCTTGGTTTCAGTGTGGAGTCTTAGGTGTGCTCTGCTCACCTCGCCCTCCATCTAGCCTGTTCACTTGTGTGTTGTGCACTGCACTACAGTGATGTTTTCAAGGCACACACATTAGTAAATGATGTGTTATGCGCGTCCTGGATCCTCACTCAGCTATGAGTTGGAGGCATTACTTCAGTGCACACATCTACCCCGGGCGCTGGGTTCTGGCAGCGAGAGGAGGTGCTAAGCCTGACAGACAGAGCTGTCACTGTCGTTAGCCACAGCAGAAAACTGGGGTCCTAGGCCCTGGCTCAGCCACCAACCTGCCAGCGTTTTCATAATCTGCTAATATGTGTAGGTGGGGCTCAAAGAGAGATAGGCTGGGCCAGTTGTCCGTGGTGAGTTGGAAGTGCGATCTAATGACCCCCAAATATGTACCTGCTTTCTTCTCATTTTTAAAGTCCCTACCAAAATGGTTATGGCGTTTAGCTTGAGCTCTGCAATTAGAAAATTTTGTTCCTCCTTTTATCTCTGGTGTTTGAGAGCTGTGAGCCTTTGACCAAGCTGTGTTATCTCAGAAGGCTCACCTTCCCTTCGGTGAAAATCTGCACACCAGTATTTGTGTGTGCACGCTTTTGGGTGCACTTCTGCTTGAGTACTTCTGTGTGTGTGCTTCTGCGTGTGTGCTTCTGTGTGTGTGCTTCTCTGTGTGCTTCTATGTGTGTGCTTCTGCATGCGTGCTTCTGTGTGTGTGCTTCTGTGTGTGTGCTTCTCTGTGTATGCTTCTGCGTGTGTGCTTCTGTGTGTGTGCTTCTGCGTGTGTGCTTCTGCGTGTGTGATGGAGGAGGATAATCTGTCTATGTGTTACTTTCATTGGTTAAAAAAGAAACTGCCTTGACCCTTTGATAGTACAGAAAATTAGGTAGGCGGAGTAAACAGAACAGAATGCTGGGAAGAAGGCAATGAGGCAGTCGCCATAACTCTCCTCTCCGAGACTGATGCAGGTTAGGATCTTTCCCGGTAAGCCACCACCTTGTGGTGCTACACAGATTACTAAATATGGGTTAAAGCAAGATGTGAGAATTAAATAAGAGGCTGAAACTAATGGGCCAGGCAGTGTTTAAATGAATAGAATTTGTGTGTTGTTATTTCGGGGCATAAGCTAGCCAGGCAGCCAGGAGCCCCCGCCACCCTCTGCTCATTCTACACGTGTGCGTGTTTCTGTGTGTGCACTTCTGCATGTGTGCATTTCTGTGTGTGTGTTTCTCTGTGTGTGTGCATGTTTCTGCATGCGCACGGTTCTCTGTGTGTGCTTCTGCGTGTGCGCTTCTGCGTGTGCATTTTTCTGTGTGCGCGCTTCTGCGTATGCGCGTTTCTGTGTGTTCCATGTGTTTCTGTGTGTGTGCTTCTGTGTGTTCTCACAACAGGAAGCATTTCACAAGCCCAGAGACTTTCAGGTTGCTGTGGCGCCCTGGTGCTTCCATGGTTCCTCAAGTGCATGGTGCCCAGTTTTGCGCTGATCACCTTCCCTCCACAGATCTACCTGTCTTCCAATGGCATAGGAGCCGCTCCCAAACCCCACCCCTTCCCCGTCCCTGGACCCATCGTCATTATGTCCACTGCTTAGCTTTCCGAGGCACATGACTGTCATGCACCTCCATGACACAGCTGAAGCTATCAGCTCTGTCTGCTCATCTCACGCCACGTGCGTCCTGGATGCTCATCTGCTCGTCTTGCTTCACCAACTCCTTGTCAGGCCCACAAGGACTTTTCTAAAATTTGGATTTAAACATGTCATGCATTCATTCTGCTTGAAATTCTACAACCGTTTCCTGTTTCCCTTAGGGTAAGAACAACTGCTAACCATTCCACCCCATCTATTTTTTTATTTTTTTTTATTTTTTTTATTTTTTTTTTTTTTGGTTTTTCGAGACAGGGTTTCCCTGTAGTTTCTAGAGCCTGTCCTGGATCTAGCTCTTGTAGACCAGGCTGGTCTCGAACTCAGAGATCCGCCTGCCTCTGCCTCCCGAGTGCTGGGATTAAAGGCGTGCGCCACCACCGCCCGGCTATTCCACCCCATCTTTAAAGACGTTCGGGGCCTGTTTGCTTTCACTGCCCTCTCTGCCTTCAACTTGTGCTGTATATGCATTGGAAAGGAGTTTAATGATGTTCAGTTTCTACATGCTGCGCCGTCATGTTGACCCATGAAAAGCTACACATGCATTTCTTCTGTCAGACACAGACCTTTCTTTGTGACTTTCCTTGCCTTCCCTGTGTGGCAGGTACATGGGATCCTCACAGCGTTCAAGTGTTGAGACTATGATCCCCAGTACCCCATTAGGCTGGCTATATTTAGAGATAGGGCCTTTGGAGAGCTAGTGAGATCTGGTCCAATGTGTCAGTATTCTTAAGACACGCTAGACACACTGATGTACAGGAGGAAGGCCATATGGAGACACAAGACGATAGCTTCTTGCCAACCAAACAAAGGAGTCTGAGTGAGACCAACTATACCTTCATCTTCATCTTTGAATTCCAGTTCTTCTGAGCTTAAAAAAAGAAGTTATAGCTTAAGCTACCCAGTCTGTGATCTTTCTGGTTGTATGAGACGGGCGTCTAAGCCTAAGCCTCTTTGAGACACCCGCACTGACACGCCGTGGTGAACTCACTTTCGTTATTCAGAACTGAACTCGGAAGTCATTTCCCCCTAGAACCCACACTGAGTTAAGCCAAGTGCCCTTCCCAAGTGCCTGTTCTCAACCTTCACGCCATCCTGTTTGATTCCTACATTTTTTTCCACACATTTTTATAACGGAGACGATTCTTCCATTCTAAGTCCACTGACTCTAAAACTGAAGGGAAGAAGCATTCTCAGCACATCATCACGGACAGAGGACCACCATCGCCCTGTCTAGAGTTGCATCTGTCAGAATAGACCGTTCTTAACATCGCAGCTTGGCTTCAGAGCAGCCAGCTGTGTCCATCACCTGACTGTACTGCGTGCTTTTTCATTTTCTTCCCGGCCAGTCTCTGAGCCCCACGAGCAAAGTCTATGGGTGAATTTTACTTCCTCTCACCTGTCTGCTGGTTCCCAGCACATGCTGCCTACAAATAACGCTGATGTTTTGACTCCAGGGCTGAGGCAGGGGTGCAAGGGACCTGAGGGAGAAGTGCAGCCAGGACTCTCAGGGGAGCACGGCAGCTCTGATCCACACACTCCTGATCCCCTGTTCCCCATGTTTCAGTATAACATGAGATTAGAGTGAGAACATACTAAAGCACAGATATAATTATCAAGAGATACACCGGATCAGGCGGAATCCTAGCAGTCAGATCGGCCCTCTCTTGTCTGTCCTGATGCAACACAACTTGAAAGCCTCAGAGGTCTGGGGGCATGACTGGTGCAATTCAGTCCAGCACCTTTTAACTTAAGTTGTCCATTGGAAGGAGCCCTCATCCATGCTAAGGAATGAGATGGGATGACCTCCGTGAGTAGTCCATTCCTGAATGGTTTGATGCTTGGGAGAAAAATAACATGGGCAGCTTGGCTTCTAGGATTCCCTAGGTACTCATGATAATCCAAGGTTCCTGGATTTTGGTGCATTGTCTCATTTCTGTGTTCCAGGACCCAAGGAAAGCTGGGCTTGGCCATGACACATGTAGATTTGAGACCCCCTACTGGGTCCCAAAATAAGTCCTTCCTTCCTTAAGTCATTGTTTATCAGAAATGAGAAAAAGTTAACTAGTACAGTAGACTTTGGGAGACAGAGCAATGCCAGAGTTATAATATCCGCTCTCAAATGATATCACAAATCCATAGTAACAAAAACCGCATGGCCCTGGCAAATAAAACGGATGTGTAGACAAGTAGAGCGCCTACGAATAAACCCATATATAGCTACAACGACCTAAAGTTTGACAAACGTGTCAAACATGTGCATTGGAACAAACAAAGGCTACTGAATGGTGTTGGAAAAGCTGGATTTCCACACGTATAAGAATAAGACCAGATCTTACACAACAGTCAGTTTCAGATTTATCCAAGACCTTAGTGTAAAACTTGAAACTCTAAAAGCTGCTAGAGGAACGTAAGCCAGAGTCTTCAAGATTCCAGGCATGGGCAAGGGCTTTCTGAAGAGGCCCCCAGTGTACAGGATGAGTCCCAACTGGCAGATGGGATCACATGCAGTTAAGAAGCTCCGCACCGCCGAGGAAACACAAGGCGGCCTCTAAGATGCAAGGGCGTCTGTCAGCTGCACATCAGGCAGAGGGATTGGCATCCAGACCTGTAAGGCGCTGCTGCTCTTTAGTACCCAGAACCATGAGAAACTGCAAAATGCAAGCCCATGAAACAAATCATTCACTCACCAAGGGTGGTAATGAGACAAGTAGATGCCACACAGAAGAAACACAAAGTCCATCTTAATGAGAACGAGAAAAGGTGACGCCAGAGGCTGGCAAGAATGTTGGGAAAGAGGAAGTCTTACACACTTGTGATAGGAATGTAAAATTTGTTCAGCCACTACGAAAAAATGGCTGTTTGGAAGACAGAGAGAATGAGCTACCCTGTGACCCAGCAGTGCTCACCCTTGGGTATACGCCCCAGGGGTTCTTAGGTCCGTTCACCATGTAGATAGTTCTTCATCCATGATTGTTGGTTCTCTACTGACAATAGCCAGGCAATAAAGCCATCCTAGATGTTCATCAACAGATAGAGAAAATGTGGTATATACAGTGGAATTCTGTTCAGCCATAACGAAAATTAAATCATGACATCCGCAGGGAAATCGTGTTTACTGGAACAAGGCAGATGGAAAGACAAACACCATTTGCTTTCTTGTGTGCAGAGCCTGGATTCAAATGAAGGAGGGCCTGCAGATGCAGCTCGGTTGGCACAGTGCTTGCCTGGCACGGACAAAGCCCTGGGCTCTATTACCATAACCACATGAGCTGGGTGTGTGGCACATGCCTGTAATCCCATCCTTGGTTGGTGGAGTTCAAGATCATGTTCGGTTGCCTAGTGAGTTCAGGGCTAGTCTGCATACATGAGACCCTGTCTCAAAAGTAAAACAAAGTAAGTCAAATGCATTTTAAAAAATGATGTGTGTGAGTATGTGTGTGCGCCCATGTGAACTCACACACATATGATGAGACTAGAAAAAGGATGGGGGGGGGGGAGAGAGAGAGAGAGAGAGAGAGAGAGAGGAATATATGCATGTTGAAGGATGGCTGTACAGCCTTGACCATGAAAAACATGCATTTTACCATGAATGACATTCCAACCCCTGAGATTTTTTTTTTTTTTTGGTTTTTCGAGACAGGGTTTCTCTGTAGCTTTTTTTAGAGCCTGTCCTGGAACTAGCTCTTATAGACCAGGCTGGCCTCGAACTCACAGAGATCCGCCTGCCTCTGCCTCCCGAGTGCTGGGATTAAAGGCGTTCGCCACCACCGCCCGGCCCCCTGAGATATTTTTAAAAAGTGAAATTCTTAGAAAATTATAGATTTTAAATTCAGTTTTCATAGAGAAGAGTACATCATGCCCCATATAGTTCCTACGTGTATGAACTGCCACACTGAACACAGTGGAGACGTACATACTTGGGTCTGTTTTCTATGTAGAAACAAATGTAATTACTAATTACATTAATGAGGTATATACTACCTCAATATTTATCTGCATTAATAAAATAGCAATGTCGGAAAAGAGAAGCAGAATTCTCACCAGAAGGGTGAGAATGTGCACCTCTCTCTGTACACCATTGCTAAATGGACTTTTGGTGTCCCAGTCAGGGCACAGGACGTTGGTGAGTTTCCCACTAGGAAGTTAGGTCTGAGAAGCAAAGTGCCTCTGACTATTGCTGCAGTGCTTTAGACATGAAGAGTGTTTGACTTGGGTAACGTGTTTCTAATAAAACGAAAGCTCGCCAGCATGAACTTGGCAAAGGACAGCGCCTTTCCATTTCCTAAAACCCAGAACGACTTGCCCTACTTTCCAGAAGTGCACGTGCGACAGAAGAACAGAATTTCTAGTTCAATTTCCATACAAATTTAGTAGCTTCTTAGAGAAGCAATTGAGAGTGTCTCACGCTCACCTTGTCCAGACATCAATTCTCTTGTGTTTCCTCGGTGTGTGTGCCGTGTATTTCCTTAAACTAACCCACACGAAATTGAAGTCATGATCTTTAATAAATTAATGTTTTAGCAGATGCCTATTAATCTTATTACTAATTGCCACACCCTCTGCTCAGTGCCAAGGATACAGCGGTGCACAAAGCCAAGGGAACAGATTGTGATGTTGATATCCTATAGAAGCAGATGGTCAAATGAGCAAATGTTTAATTAGTGTGTTATGCATTGTAATAGCATGTTGGAGTAAAATAAGACAGGGAATGAGGGAATCTGGGGTGTCAGAGAGCTAGATGAAGGACGGTTACAGTTTAAAACAGAATATTAGGGAGGGATTCGCCCCAGAAAGGACATTTATGTTGTGCCTGGAGGGAAGGAGGTGGTGTCCTTGGAGTGGGTACAACATGGCAGGGTAGGAGAAGATATGGAGGAGGTGGTAGTGGGTCAGATGCTGCAGGGCTGTGCATGCCCCCCATCCTTTGTGCTGGAAAATGAATATAGGCCCCATACGTGCTAGGAACATGCTCTACTATTGAGCTGTGCCCAGTCCCATGCATTTAATACATGCTAGGAACACGCTCTACCACTGAGCTGTTCCCAGCCCTACACACTTCATACATGCTAGGAACACACTCTATCACTGAGCTGTTCCCAGTCCCATGCAATTCATACGTGCTAGGAACACACTCTGCCACTGAGCAGTTTCCAGCCCCATGTACCTCATACATGATAGGAACATACTCTACCACTGAGGAACAACAACACTCTCTACTACAAAGCTGTCTGCTGCCCCTTGCAGTTCTTGCTTGCTAGGCATGTGCTTTACCACGGAGCTGTTTCCAGTGGTTTCCAGTTCCATGGGTGCTTGCCTCACATGGTGTGCTAACCACTTCTTTTGTGTCAGGAACTCTGTAAAGTGCCAAAGACACTACAGGGTCTATAAACTTGCCTGCCATGCAGTAGGTCCATATTTCACAGTGTCTCTGTCCATGACAGACAGCACGTGTGATAGTCATCCACTTCACAGTGACTCTGTCCGTGATGGACACACGTGTGGCAGTCATCCACTTCACAGTGTCTCTGTCCGTGACGAACACACATGTGACAGTCATCCTACAAAACTACATCTTCTAGCGATGTCACAGCTGTCTCAGAGTGTATGGGTTTACTCTGATGTTTGCACAGCGACAGAATCAGCTACCTACACATCTCAGGAATGTGGGATTGAAACATGCCTTCCCAGTCTTACATTTCAGGAGAGTTTAACGTCCTTGAAAGCGCAAAATGCCCAAGGGCCTACCTATATTGTATGCTGCTTAAAAATAATGAGCAAGAACATATCTTGAACATTGTATGCTAAGGGTATTATAGAGTCTCATTGTCCATATCGGGCTATTTAGTGTTCACAGCATTTCCATGAAGTGGGCATCATTATTCCTGCCTTAGGAAACCGAGACCCAACAAAGTTAAGGAACTTGTCCGAGTTACGTAGTGAATCATCAGCATAACTGGATTTCAGACCCAGGGAATTTCACCGTAGGGTCACCAGTCTAGCCTCTCAAAGGAGCTAGATCAGCTCTTATGAAGACGACCCCCGCAAGGTGAGGTGCGAGATCAAGGCCCACCGTGAGACAGGCCGTGGAGTCCGGCAGGCCTGAGGTCACGCTCTGACTTCTCCCAAGTGTTTTCTATTACCTCTTCCGTTTTCACTTCCTCAGAGACAGGGAGGATGATGTCTCATGGGTGCATTGTCAAGACATAATAACTTGGCATAGAAACATCATGGCTCAGTGCTTGGCTCAGTGTGAATGTTTAATCGATACTCAATTTCCCCTTTTGGTCACAAAAATATCTTTAGTGATAATTTTCCTTGCAGGTCTGTTTAAAGATAATTCTTTAGCCGGTGTGATTTTTCTTGTCGTATGAAATGGGCTTAAAGGCCAAGGTTTTGCATATAAATACAGCATCATTTTCTCTCTCTCCCTCCCTCCCTCCCTCCCTCTCTCCCTCCCTCTCTCTCTCTCTCTCTCTCCCTCCCTCCCTCTCTTTCTCTCTTCCTCTCTTCCCCCCCCCGTGTGTGTGTGTGTGTGTGTGTGTGTGTGTGTGTGTGTGTGTGATTATTTTTAAAGTCAAATTAACTTCTTTTCTCTCTGATGAGGAAAAACTGGGTGTCTGTGTTGGACCCAAGCCTGCCTTGCTTTTTGCCACCTACCTCACAAAGCCCTATGGTGTCTGCAAACCTGCCTGTATCCTTGAAGCGTGCTTTTGTATTACTGGTAAGACTTCATCCGACAGGATGACCTGCTGATGAAACACTTGCAGAAGAACCATGGCAAACTGCTTGCGTCTCTAATTATTCCTGAATAGTCAAGAACACAAACATCACGATATGGCTATAAAATACTCCCCGAAGGAGAAGACTAAGAGAATCTACACTCCTGCCGCGTGAAAGCAGGGTTTGTAATCAGTCCTCGTTATTCCCAGGTGTGTGTGTGTGTGATAGCCATACCGGACAAAGTCCTCAACCTCTCCACGTCTCCATTTCCACTCATAGCGCAGTGATACAGTAAGTGCATGTGCAACATTTGGAACTTAGTCTAGCTAGTGCAACACTTGGAACTTAGTCTAGCTAGTGCAACACTTGGAACTTAGTCTAGCTAGTGCAACACTTGGAACTTAGTCTAGCTAGTGCAGCACTTGGAACTTTTAGTCTAGCTAGTGCAGCACTTGGAACTTGGTCTAGCTAGTGCAACACTTGGAACTTAGTCTAGCTAGTGCAACACTTAGAACAGTAGACAGTACCTGAGGAGGGCTGGTGGTTTGACTGTGAATTTACCCTCTGTCTCATTTTTGAGATGTTCAGTTCCTAGCTGTTGCATTATTTTGGGAGATGGAGCCTAGCAAGTAGCTCACAAGGGACATGGCTTTGAAGCGCGTGTCTTGTCCTGGCTCTTTCTTTGTTTCCTGTTCACCATGAGGTGAAGCGCCTCTCTGCTGTGCTCCCACTGACAGTGTCCTGACGTAATGTGTGGGGCCAAGCGACGATGAGCTGAACCCTCTGAAAGGCTTAGTGCCATAAACCCTTCCTCCTCCTGTTTGTGTCAGGTTTCTGTACTGGGGAAAATCTGACCACTACATTATTATTCTTATTCTTATTCTTCTTATTCTTATTATTATTATTATTTATTATACATTATTATTCAAGAGGAAGAACTTTTCTTTCCTTTTCCTTTTTTATTTATTATTATTATTATTATTATTTTATTAAGGATTCTATCTAATATGCTTGGCTGGCCTGGAACCGTTTCTTTAGTAATGGTTGATATCCACGTCCTTAGTGTTAGAATACAATTGTGTGCCACCACACCCGACGTGTGTAGTGCTGGGTGTAGAACCCAGGGCGGCAAGCACACTAGCCAGACATTCTACCAATGGAGCTACAGACGCAGCCCAGGGCACCTTGACTGTTTCCATGCCTCAGTATAGAAATATAGACAACACTTGGGCTTCTTAGTATACGAAGCATAAACCATCCATGAAAACAAAAAAATGGTCTTGTTTATGAATGGCCACTAATTGTCAACATTACCAAACATGGTAGTCTGTTGGGTAATTTAAGGAACTTGCTTATCTCGTAGCCATGTTTGGCTTACTCCTCGCTCATGTGTGGATGTGGACGTGATTTTATGATGAAGTCCATACCTGTCCTTGTTATTGTTCGTTTCAGCAGAAAGATTACCAAGGACAGTTGCTCACTGTCTAAGCTGTAGAAAGGAGGCAATAAAATGAGGCCTTCCTAGAAATAGGGGGTAAAAGCAGCTGTCGTCCTGAGACTTCATGCTAATCCTTGGCGGGGAGCAACCAGGAGCCAGACTGGCTCTACACTGCTCTCTGAAAACTCACGCATCTTGTCAGCCCTCACTCCGGGCACAACCCCTCCTCGCCATCGCTTCCGCTGGCTTCCTTCCCAGTAGCCATTCTGGGACTGCTCAAGCCGTCCAGGAAGCCAGAGCTTCACTTACAGCCGTCTTCACTACGGAAAAGCTCTCTGATGCTGGTGTCACAACCTATTTGAACCCTGTCTGGGGTGGGTGGGGTAAGGCAATGGCTGCGTGTTTGGATCCCTAGCACCCGCGGTAAATCAGGGTATGGTATGTTCGCAATGAGGTGCCAGCGAGGCAGACAGAACTTGATCCCCGGTGCTCCCTGTCTGGCCAGGCTGAGCAAGTCAGTGAGCTCCAGGTTCAGAGAGATCATGCGGGGTACCTGGCTCCTTTCGCACAACCCACTCCTAGGGATGCTGTTTCGGAATAAAAACCTCTTCCTTCTTTCTGAAAGCTGTGTTGTGGCCCATTGTGTATGGACGCCGCCTTTGCTGAATCCACTCATCACTCGGTGGACTCTTTGGTTGTCTTCGTCTTTTGGCTCTTATGAGTGGAGCTGTAATAAACACAGGAGTCATATCTCTTTGCATACTGATTTCACTTCCTCTGGCTGTGTGCCCAGGAGTGGGATTTTTTTTTGAGGGGGGTCATATGTTAGTTCTATTTTTAATGTTTTGAACAGTCTCCACACTGTCTTGCATAGAGCCTATGCTGATTTACAGTGCCCCCAACAGCAAGGATTCTGTTTCCTCTTCGTCCTTGCTAGCACTTGTCATTTTCTAGACAGTCATCTTGATGAAGGCAGAGAATGCATGCATCTTGGCTGCTCACTGCTTCGTGTCTCTAACACAGGGCCCGCTGTGGTCAGACACTCAAAGATAGTTGAGTGAAGGAATAATTTCTTAGATCTCAGCCTGGGCTGGGACAAGATGAAATGTACTATATGCTACAGAGTTCCTGCTGTGAGGCGAGCCAACTCGCCATCCGGTTTCTCTTCACCTCTGTGCCCCATCTTCCCAGCCAGGTCACATACAGCTTACTGAATAATTGCCACGGTTAATTGGCTATGCAGCTACAAAAGCCGAGTGAGTAAGCAAATATCAAAATCAGTTTATCGCTAGATATTAACACTGAGTCAGGCTGCTGGGTGACCTGATTTCTCTATTTTCTCACCTCCCCTCTTTCAGAAGAAAGGCATTTTGTAGATATAAGACTCACTTTATTGTGCATTTGCAACTGTCTGGGCCTTTGCTTTTTTGGACAAGATAAGCATGTTACTTTGATATTGAGATCAGACCTTCCACAATGTGGAAATTGCCTCCAAAGATGAGTCGGTTTATTAAATTGCCACTCTCTGAATCCCTGCCCTTGTAGGCGTCTCATTTGCATAAGGACATCTAGTTCATGTATAAAAATAGTTGAGATGGTGACTGTGCTCCACCGTGTTATTTAATGCTACCAGGCCCTTTCTTTTACTGTACTTGTTACATAGGAAGTCCAATTTAGGCTTAGTTACTTGTCGGTGGTTCTTTGAACAGTGGTCCTAGACACTCAGGGCAGGGATAACAAGCACACTGTCACGTGTGTGTTGGTGATGATGAGTGAGATGTCACGGAGCTTAAGGGTGACTCCTAATCTGTGACCAGAATTCCAAACTGGCTTTAGATAATTTTTATTCTGCTGTTTTTGAGCACCCACGAACTTTGATGATTAGTGCTCGGGGTTGAGGGGAAGGAGACGTGGCATACTTAGAGGAAAAGGAGTGGGGTAGAAAGCTAGAGATTCAAATTTCATGTTGCACGATATACATACGCCCACTGTGGATTTGGTCTTGATAAAGTGATGCCTTCGTCATTTCGGTGACCTTTTTGTGCAGTGAAAGACAGAGTTGAGTGCAATCTGAGAAGGTGGTGGGTTAGGATAAGAGAGGGAAGGTGGTGGGTTAGGATAAGAGGGAAGTGGCAGGCTGTAAAAGCCATCAGTCTGGGAAAACATTTCTAGCCCAGATAATCTGAACATTTGGATAAATCTTCAAAATGCGCCTGAAGAAAACCCACTGAACAGAAGAGGGAAAAACCAGGGAGCTGTTTTCCTGTTTAGGAACCTGCTAAGAAGAGAAGAAACAGAGTACAGCTCTCTCTCTCTCTCTCTCTCTCTCTCTGTGTGTGTGTGTGTGTGTGTGTGAGAGAGAGAGAGAGAGAGAGAGAGAGAGAGAGAGAGAGAGAAAGAGAGACAGAGAGAGAGAGAGAGAGAGAGAGAGAGAGAGAACAGTGAGCATGCTCAGGAAGGAACTACTTAACTAAGCAAACTCAGGAAAGAGCCACCCCCTATAGAGTATGTACAGATCCCTTGACGAAAGCCCCCATGTTTCCCAAGTTCCCAAGGACACTGCTTTGGTAGTAACCGCTGCAGGGAGTTAACCATCGACCACTCTTACATCTTGACTGTACTGAGTTTGGTTGTATGTTTATCAGCATACGAGCCCACTGGTGTTTAGTTATAATAATAAACTCAGTGAAAAGAGGCTTCAAATACCATTAAGAATTCACAGGAAAATAATTCTTGCCAGGGACTAACTTAGCCAGACATTGAGTATCCTGCCTTCATGACCTCAGGCCCATTGGATTCTGCAAGG
This sequence comes from Arvicola amphibius, assembly GCF_903992535.2. Classification (NCBI taxonomy): domain Eukaryota; kingdom Metazoa; phylum Chordata; class Mammalia; order Rodentia; family Cricetidae; genus Arvicola; species Arvicola amphibius. The sequence goes on from NC_052064.1 coordinate 19,813,532, forward strand.
CAGAAATCCAATGGAGAATGACTTTATGTTGGCCGAAAGTGAGCTAAGTCCGATTCTGTTCGGAAGCTTGCCTTAGAGTTCAAATCAATAGTTACTTCTACATCCAATCTTTGTGTCTAATCAACTCAAGTCTGAAGACAGATATTGGACTTGCCATAGTACACGCTGACCTACAACTCAAGAAAGGGCTGAGTATTAACAGTTGTAAGTAGACGTAAGGTAGCTCAGGGATAAAGGTGCTTGCTCCCAGGGCTGGCATGCTGGATTCAGTCCTTGTAACCAACGCGGTGCAAGGAGACACTGACTCACATCTGGCTTCTGACCTCCACAGGTGCACGGTGGCAGGCTTGGCCACTCGCCCCAATAAAAAGACATAAATGAATGCATGCAAAAGACTTTTATTTTATAAAACAGAAATTTAAGTGTTTGTTGGATACCAGATGTTTTGTCTCATCTGCTCAGAAGACTTTAAGCCTCATGACCAATACAAATGTAAGGTATTTTCAACAGGCAAGTTACAGTCTTAAGAAAAAAATTAAAAAAACAAACAACAACAACAAAAAAAAAACCAGAATCCTCCAGCTCAACATTGTTGCTGATGCTGGCCAGACTGTAGCCGTCCGGGCCAGTGTTATCAGCTGGTACGGGGTCTGATGACTAGTGCCTGCATGTTTATGAATGAGTGCTTCTGCAGGTTTTCATTCTCATAACCACTTCGTATGGTTATTGAGGTAAACCTGGTTTTATGCAACGAAGCAGTCCCTGTACCCAGTGTTTTCTGTGTGGGTTGGTACTAGATGTTGCTCAGTCATTGGGTAGTGTTGGCAGTGTGTGTAACTCAGTCAGTGGGTAGTGTACCACTGTTGGTACGTCATGTTACTCAGTCTGTATGTAGTCTATCAGTGTTGGTATTGGGTGTCACTCAGTTGTTGGCTAGTGTATCAGTGTAGGTATTGCATGTCACTCAGGTGTTGGGCGGTGTATCAGTGTAGGTATTGCATGTCACTCAGGTGTCTGGTAGTCTATCAGTAAGGCCATCTGGCTGGAGTTTTCCCTGTGGGAATGTCTTACATTATCAGGTTCTACATGATTAAAAACATGAGTAGATTCCGTTTCTTCCTGCCAGTTATGGTAATTCATCTACCAAGGAATGTATCTCTTTCTAGAAACTGGGGTTTCTTGGCAGAAACTGGGACTCGGTTCATGTTTTGTTAGGGTCTATTTTCCAGGTTTAGGTACCATCTTTTCTTTCCTGACATTGATCATTTTTGTTTCTTCTCCGTTTTTCGTTCTTGTTTTGTTTCATTTATTTGTTTTTATCAACCCCATGGCTGTTCCCAACATGATCTTAGAGCTAGTGTTTGTTGGCCCAGTACCAGCTTGTTTATGCTAGGCTCTACCCATGGGGCTGTCTGATAATGGGGGGAAAAGGGGGCTGAGCGACCCTGGGGACCTGTACTGCAGTTTGAGACTCTGTGTTAGATATCTGAGAAAACAACATGAGCAGGGGAAGCTTTGCTTTGGCTCAGAGTTCCACACGTGTCAGGTCATGGTCACCGCGCCTTCGTGCGCCTCGGCCTGTGATAAGAGCAATCATGGAAGAAGTAGTCACGGAGCAAAGCTCTTACCATCATGGTGGTCCTGAGGCTGACAGAGGCGTCCAGAAAGAGGGCCAGAGAATATAAGACCCGAGGACATCCCTAGTGACCTACTTCCATTCCTAAAGTTTCCAGTATGCTTCCAAAGAGCACCATCAAGACATCAGCCTACAACTCAGCAGCAGGCATTTCCTTTTCAGACCATAATACTCTTCCTTCCCTGGTCATCTTTTCCGCTTCGGTTATTCCTTTGTGTGTGGATCCTTTCTGGTCTTATCCTGGTGTCTCTTACTCTTCCATGGCTATTTTATAGTCAAGATCCTTGGTCCTGTGACACCTGCTGCATGCACGACCCCACCTGACACAGAAGTCCACTGTGTATTACTGAGCTTACTCCCACTTGTTTATGATTAGCTGAGTCTACACTTTGACTTCTGCTGTGTGGTGCCTGTGTCTTGTAACCACACTGGTTTTCTTGTGGACAGCGTACGTGTGCAGCGGTAGTCTCCTATCTCACTGTATTTCCTATTTTCCCCTAGATGTTGTCTCTTTACCCCACCCCCCCATTTTTCTGGCCTTCTTTTTGGATTACTTGAGAAAATTTCTTATTCTGTTTTATCTTCTCTCTCATGATACATCACCCTGATCAATACTTTTATACTTTACACCCCTAGATCCCAACTCTCAATATGACTTCGTATACAGTGTAGGCACCTGATGGCTTTGTGATCTCTCTTTCTCCATCCTGAACTCCTGGCTCCTGTTGTCCTTGCTCTTACCACATCCACCACGCACTGCAAAATTCATCATTACTAACTTTTGTTAGTAATAACAGTCAGTCATATTTGAAAGAAATAAAAGCAAATAAATAAATAAATAAATAAAAGGTTTCTTTCTGTGTCTACACATACCTGCCACTCCCATAGCTTTGATTCTCTGGTGTGATTCCAAGTTTTCATTGAGAATTATTTTGTCACCACTGGAGAAACTAACATGCTCCGAAGTGCAACTCGGCCACTGTGTGTCCTCTGCACCTTTGCATAAGTCTAAGACACTATTTATTCAGTCTTTCTTTTTGAAGACTGAGACCACGAGACTATAGTAGAGATAGAGGCTGGGTGTTTTACTTTCTCCTTTCAGCCCTTTTGAGATGCCCTTCTGACTTTTGCTGCTGCTTTGTCTGAGGGAACTTTATGTCCCTCTTTGCTTTGTCCATTTGTCTGTGGTCCCTCTGTCTTTCTACTCTGATGCTTCTTGTTTGTTCCCTGTTTTTTTCAGTGATGGTATCGCAACACACTGGCCTGCGGTTTTCTTTGCGTTGTCTTTCTTGAGGTTCTTTGAATTTCTTTAAGCTGTGACATAATTTTCAACAGATTTGGGAGGGGGTGAAAATTTAACAGCTATATTTTAAAATTGGTTTCCTGCCCTCGGGTCCTATCTAGAACTTCAGCAGCAGGTCTGTTAAGCGTGTCCCTCGTCCCAGGGGTCACTAGGAAGAGGTTCAGTTTTTCCAATTCCTCCCCAATTTTTTTTCTGTTCCAGTTTGGATGTTTTTCAGATTGTTTAGTCTTCAAATTTATTGAACTCTTATTTTGTGGCTAATTAATGGCCGATAAGCTTATCTTATATATTCTTCATGTCAGACATGCCTTTCATCTCCAGAGGGTCGCAAGCTCTCCTGTCTTCTGTTTTCCCCTCATGTGTTTCCTTTTAAAGTTTTCGGTCATCTGAGCATGTTTACACTCACGCTTTCATTGGCTGGCCTGTGAGGTCTTACATCCTACTGCGTCTGGATTCCTGTGCCTGTTCCCTTCTTTCCCTGCATGGGACTTGTGTCAGATTGAATGCTGGGCTTGTTTTCTTCTTGTTATTGTTTAGTGTAAGATAAGTGAAGGTTTTGTTGTATTTCCATTAAAATGGTTAGGGCAGACCCCAGAGTAGAGGTGACCAAGCTTCACGGAAGTAGACTTCTGAGGTCACGACCTCAAGGCCCAGACCCTCCAACAAAGACTTTCTATTCCAACTGGACAGGACTTGCATGTCAGCCAGCCAAGGGAGCTCAGGGGATTGTTTAATTTATAGAAACTCGTTTGTTTTTTGTCAGACTCCATAAAGCTGACCCTGCACATTGCGACTTGATCTTCAGTCTCCAACCCCAGTGAAATGCCATATGGATTTCTTTGTCTGCCTAGCTCCTTCCTGTCTGGCACTTGGGCCTTTTTCCTCACAGATTCTTTCTGCCTGAGCCTTCAGAATGTTGTTCTGTGTCCCCCTCGCTGGAGGAGACCACGGTGTTCTCGAGTCTGTCCTCCTGGGGCTGCCGTTGGAGCTCCCTACCAGACAGAAAGCAAGCTGGAATGAACTCACCTCTTCCCTCCTCTCTTGGACCACAGCCGATCCTTCCTTTGCCTAATATCTGTAAACAGTTTCTCAGAGTTAATCTAGTTCCCTAGTTGTTTATAGCTGAAAGGCCAATCTAGTCCAGTTTATGAGGACACTGTGAGTGTCTCCTAGACATTCAGGCACCCGTTGAGTCTGTCAACAGAAGAGTCCTGGAGATGACTCTGTGCAGGATCAGCTTGCACTGAGCTTGGACCCAAGACTCTGGTGGCACATCCCAGACAGGTAGGGGCTATGACAATTGGGAGGAAAGGGGTGACCTGGGACTCCCACTCTTTCTGAGACATTTTCCAAAGTCTTCTCGTGTAACAGGTATGTGAGTCGGGGACAGCTCGTGGGTTCAAACTCTTTCAGGTGTAAGAAGGACTCTCGGACTGGAGGCTCTGGATCTCCTGTTTCGTGTATGGGCTTAGATAGCCTCCTCCATTCGAATGTTTCTGGCGCTTCCTTTGAGTTTTCTTCTGTATCCGAGCTGTTGATTAAAGATTCCTAAAAGCACTCTCTTTAGGGCTTGGCATTTATAATTTACTTACCATCACCATGACCTGGCTAAGGCAGACGCCAACATGTCTGTGCCTGCTTTCACTCACGAAGAAAGCACAGTTCAGAGAGATGGAGAAATTTACCCAAGATCATACAATTGAAAGTGATACAGCCAGGATTTGAACCTATGCCCTTCTCACTTTGTGCTTGGCATTCTTTTTTTTTGAGACAAAGTCTCCTGTATCCCAAGCTGGCCTCTGGTTCACCGTATAGCTGAGGATGATCTTGAACTTCTGGTACCCTTGCATCTGTCTCCCAAGTGCAGTTGTTACAGACATGTACCAGAAGGGCCCAATTTTATATGGTGCTGAGGATGGAACCCAGGGCTTCATAACCGCTAGGTAAGAGCTCGAAAGACTGAGCTAAATTCTGTTTGCATGGCATGTTTGGTATCAGGCTGCCTGTCCCTCCCTTATCACAGGCTACCTTTGTGCTGCCGGTGACTTCTGTTTGTCTCCTTGGCATTTGAATCAGTTGAGACTGTGAAGGTTGTAGTTACAAATCTGTGTCTTCCTAGCCCAGCGGAGCCTCCCGAAGGCAAGCTAGGGTGGAGAAAAGGAGCAGGAAATGCCGTCTCTTTTGTTAGTCACCTTAAAAAAGAAACAGCCCTAAGTGATTGGAATTAATTTAATTAATTAATTAATGTTAATAATGTAATGTAATTAAATATCAAAACTACATCTGTCAGAGTGACTTCGTTTTACCTGCTTTTGTCCCTACAGAGTTTAGTTTCTGGAGTCAGCCAGTATTGGAGAGTGACTGCCTAGACGGCAAAAGATGCGAACAAGGGACAGCATCTCTTTATTTCTGTTGTGTTGTGAAGCATACATGCCCAGTACCTGCAAACTGGAGGGTACTGTGTTCTCTGATATTTGTTGCTTTGTGTCAGACATATAAATTCTCTTCTCTGACAAGACAGGGTTTATATGTTCTATTCTGTCGAAAACACTTATTTAATAATAGCAACGCCAGATGTTCAGCAGTTATTGATAAATCGCGTTAAAGTAAGACATGTGCAATGCCACAAGCAGCATAAGCGGAGCCCCTGGCCAGTTCCTTGAACTTACATTTTTATTGGCTAGTCAAATACAGTACGGGTCTTGATTACCTTTGTCAGAACAGGGTAAAGCACTTTCTACAGCATCCCTGGGTGGCCGCCTGTCAGCATCCCCAGGGAGGATGCCACAGCCTCCGGGTGCTTCTCGGAGCTCCATCAGCTTTCCCTTTCCCAACCCCAGGCTGAAGTGCTACCTGTTCTGGAAGGCAGAGTTGGTACCGCATCTGGAAACCTTCTGCAGCTGAATTCACAAGCTCTGCAGATGGGTTCAGGGCCAGAGGCTAATTATAAGGTGAGGGAGTCAGAAGCTGTTAAGAATCCATTTCAGAGCTCCTGAAAAATCTGTAATTAGTCAATAAAAAAAAAACACCTCCAGCGTTTGCAGCTCCAAGCAAGAGGAGATGCGGGCAGAAGGAGACGGGTGGAATTCTATCGTCTCTGAAACTCTGAGCTCAGAGAAACATGGGAACAGGTCCTTGTAGGCAGCAGTTGCTTGCTTGTCTCTCTGCTGATTTTATCTCACCACCCTGTGTTCTTGGGAGATGTATTGGCCTAAATCTGTAGCACATGTATGAGATACAAGAGATTCTTTTTATTTGGGAACAAGATTGATAACATTTGGAGTTAGCATTTATAAATATTTATTTTCTGTTATTACTGCTTACGAGGACATCTGGAGTGGGGCATGTCTCCTCTCATGTTAGGAAGTGAGAGCCTGGAAGGTACGGGGGGAGGGGGGGAAGAAGTGAGACAGGGACCGTTCTGTTTCCGAAGCAGAGTAAGAGATCTCTGAAAAGTAGGAGAGCATTGTGTTCAGACGATCTTCTTATGTGGACAGATCTGATCTCTTGGTAACGACATTAAATGGGCAAATACCTAATAAAATCACATTCTTCCTGGCATGTGGACTCATGAACAACCGTCAAGCAGTGTCTGCTCTCTCTGGCAGCTTGAGCTAGATTCAGGCAGTAAGAGAAAGCCTAAACTGGTATTGTTTCCCCTTCTCTCTTCTCCCCCAGCATGCTTGTTTCAAGTAATAGTAAGCGGATCAGGAAAGCCACGAGGGAACCCGAGTCTTTGTTCCTTATGTCAGGTCATGCTCTTTAAAAAGAGAAAGATCAGCGGGCCCCACTGTCACCATCTCCGGGGTATAAAGGGCAGCAGAGAGCAGCCTTTGGGCTTAAGAGAAGCAAGTTGAGAAATGTGCCCCACCCCAAGGTGGCGTTTCCTTCAGTGGGTTAACTCATTTTGCCTGTTGCACCCAAGGGGTTCCTCTGTGTATCCATCCCTCGACGCCACAGTCCTGAAAGCGGATGGAGCCGGAAAGCCAGGATGCGCAAGACGATTCCAACCCAGAGAGACAAAAACTGTGTTCTCCCTCAGGCGCAGACGGCTGTGCTGTGTGCACGTGGACACACGCTGTGCGTGCGTGTGTGTAAGGCCGTGAGAAACAGCTAGGAAGACTGCTGACACAGGGCAGTAGTGAGTGCTGGAAAAAGGAGGAGGTGGGCAGAGTGGACCACAAAAGAAAGGAGACTGGGGATGGGTTATAAGGGAGGACCAGAGGTAGAGGGGGTGGGGGAGATGTGGCGGAGGGAGGGTCACTAAGGTGCACTTCGTTCAAAGTCACAGTGATGTCTAAATCTTATACTGGTTTAGATAATGAAAATTGAAGTGAATACACAGTTCTGATTCCTCAGTGATTTTTCAAGTGCTTTTCATCTCATTTCCTCTGGGTTGTTCCTCCACGGAAGAGGCCGTGAACATTCTCTACTCCAGTGCGTGCGTGCCGCTTATCCCTTACCCCGGACCCTTGAGATCTGCTTTAAGATTTTGGAGCTGTGATTTTTTTTTTTTTTTTAAGGCTTCGGAGCATTTGTACATCCCCGATCTGAAAATCTGAAACTGGAAATCCAGACTCGAAGGGCACCACTCAAAATGTTTCAAATTTTGGAGCCTTTCCAGTGTGGAGTTTTCAGATAGATCCTAGGTTGGCCAGGCGGTGGTGGCATGCGCCTTTAATCACAGCACTCTGGAGGCAGAGGCAGGCAGATCTTTGTGAGTTCGAGGCCAGCTTGGTCACAGAGAGAGTTCCAGGATAGGCTTCAAAGGTACAGAGAAACCCTGTCTTGAAAAGCCAAAAACAAACAAACTAACAAAGAGGAACACCAGATGGATGCTAGGCTGCATTCACACCAGGCCGACTGTCAATAGAACACTGTGTCTGCCTTTGTCAGAAACTACACAATTCATCCTTTCAGTCACCAAACAGGTATGTACTTACTATTTGCTGACATGTATTGCATGTTAACATGCGATGAGAGCAGTTATTGTCACTGGAAATAATAAACCAGACAGCAAATGAGTTTGCTACCTCTCCTTGAACCTCCATGCTCATGGGGCAGTCCCATAGTATGTAAACAAAAATGCAGTCTTTAATTAGAGTCATTTTTGTCTTGCGTTGGGGATTGAACTCAAGTCCTCGAGCTCCCGGAACAAGCTAGACAAGTGCTCTCCCAGCGAGCAACAACTCCAGCCTGTAATTTTTGAGAGGAAATAGGTTAGCTTTTAAAAATCCGACTACTGCTGACTGATAAGTGTGTAACAATAGACAGGAAGTTAAATATTGTGCTGTAATCACAGTATGATCATGTGGTGTGGGGGGGGTTGTGTATGTGTGGCACATCTGGTGTGTGTGTGTGTGTGTGTGGTGTGTGTTACTGGGGATGGGGCACAGCCTTGTGCACATCGTGCCTAGTTTTCCACGGCTCTGACCTACATAGAACCCTAAACGTGGGGTTGGTCTTTCATGTTCATCGTTTGTGGCTCTCACAGTGGGTCTGCAAAGTACATGTTATCAGTCCCATTCATCCACATGAAAAGGTTGAGGTCTATAAGGGACCGAATTTGGTCAAGATGGTAGAACGTATCTGTGGTGAAATCCTCTGCAGTCATACTTTTACCTTCTGACCATAAGTCACGGTTTGTGTCTGCGCTATGGCTCGACACATATTGGATTAATCAGCCACAAATTCTTTCCTTCCTACATTTCACATTAAAAGTCTGAAGACTAGAAACCCTCGATATCACAAGAGATCCACTTTTTGCCTCTGACTCTTACGGTTACTCTTAATGGAGCCTGTATCTACTTAGGGGAAACGTGTTTCTAGATCTCAGTCACTGCCCAGCTTTTCCAAATCAGCCTCCCGACTGCTAATTGCACTTCCAAAGTAAGTCTTCCTTGGGGAAATGGATGGAAGTTTGAGCTGAGACACAAACAGGAAGGCGGCCAGGCGACGGTTGTCCGGCAGGGAGCAGCTCTTTATACAGCTGAAGGGCAGAGGGAATCTGCTCTCCACAGAGCCCTGGACTGCACTGCCCTTTCTTCCTTGGCTGTGGGAGGACAGGGCAGCACTCGGTGGTGTGAGGTTGAGAAGGCTGGCTGGAGATGGCGTCCCTGCCTCCAGGCCATTAGGGCGCACCCTGACAGAGCTGTTGCTGTGTCTCTCGTCTCTGAAACTTTTGTCCTGCTGGTCGGTAAGTCTCCAGATGGTCCCGTCAGCAGCATCGCAGACTCTGGGCTCCTTTCTGAGGCCGTGTCTCCCCTTTATTTTAAAAGAAGGGAGCAAAATTGGCTGCAAGAGCTGTTTATAAAAGCCAGTTTCCAGTGGCTGCTTTGGTGGCGCTGATGATAATTATCTTGGTCATTTATAGGTACATCGTGTGACAATAGTAAATTGTGATCGTTTTAGCCCTTTACGGGGGCGGGGGGAGGGGCTTGTTCTGGTGTTGATTATGGATGTGAGCTTCTAACACGTGATACAGAAAGAAACAAAGTAAATCTTAGTACTGATGTAAAAGACTGGTTTTAAAATGTCTTAATGCATTGCCTTAAGAATGCATGGCTTAAAGGCTCTCGGTTCTAGTCCCTAGTTTGAGGTGAGTGGCTTGAAACAGCCTAATCCAGTCTTTCCAGGTAGACTGGGAATTTTAGTAACATTTACTCCAGTAGACTCTCACTCTGCCAGCTGTTCCACCCCTGCGTGGAGTTATTTTCATCTCTAGTCAGGGTCACAAAGCCTTGCCAGCTCGATTTTTGTTCTGAGACAAAGGACACCACTAGCCAGGAGTGAGTGGCCTTGGCTGTGGTCCCCCAGAAGATGGGTGAGTAGGACCTTCATTTCTGTGCTGCTCCATAGGACAGACTTCTGCTCCGGGGTTTGGGGTTTGGCTGATTCCCATCTGTCCTTGGCATCTGCCCTTTGACCTCTGTGTGCAGGTTTTCCCTTTGCTTTCTGTGCAGACTGCTTTGGGTTAATTAGCACCCATGATGAGTGTGTGCTGAAGCCCAGACCTAATGAGCTCAATTGCAGGAGCCTTACAGACACAGGCTCCTCTCGGCAGCGCGTCCACATTGTCCATTAACCTCTCCTCCTGCTTGGTTTCCCCACCGGGGTCATCTGTGCACCCTCCCTCTCTCCTGTCTGTATCGTGTGCAGGAGGGCACAGGACAAGAGGAAGCAGAACAGCCGCACGTTTCAATTTTATTTCCTTTAAATTATATCTGAATCCTCTGAATGTGGATTTTATTTTTTAACTTAAATACACTATCTTTATATTTTTAAATCCGCACCCATAGTTATTTGGCTTTAAGATTGTTCTAACTAGAGCATTTTGTAATCTAAAAGCAAAGACCACTTGGACCCCCACGACACCTTCTTTCTGGAGTCTCCTAGAGTGCATCAGGAAGCCCACCTTGACGAAATGTTGTTTGCTTGTGGACTGTGTGGAGGGTAGGATGCATTGCATTGGTGGGCGGTAAATCTTGGATTTCGGTCATAGACAGAAGCAGCTGCCAACTACAGGCCCAGAATACCGTAAGCAATTCCATCATGGTACTTATGGGACATTAGCGTGACTCTCTCTCTCTCTCTCTCTCTCTCTCTCTCTCTCTCTCTCTCTCTCTCTCTCTCTCTCTCTCTCTCTCTCTCATCTTTTAAAATAATGACTAAACTTGTGCTCTGATGTCCGTCCCCAAACACGGGTCCGTCCTTAAGTCTTTAAGCAATAGTTTGTTCAACTTGTGCATTCCGTGATTTCTTTCTGATAGCCGGAGTTCTGTATACCACCACCACCCTCCCGCCACCACCTCTAGACAAGATGAGCTGAAAGGAATCGATAGCTCTCAACAGGAAGAAGAGGGACTAAGTCAGGATCCTCTGGAAGGCTGTAGTTGAGCTGCTGCAGGGCTGTAGTTTATGCTGCTTAAACCTAGAGATGGCTTAGCTGCCTCAAACAAACCCCTGCCTGGAAACCTTCTGAAAGTAGGGAGAAAACAGTTCAGCCTAGAAGTACAGTGTTGTGGGCGCAGAGCCGGAGCCCCCAGCGAGGACTGGGAGCTCTGTGGTTTGTTGGTGCCCGGTGAGAAGACCAGCCAGAGACGCAGTGCTATAGCAGCACAGTGTCCCATGCTTATCTAAACAGAAGGGAGGAGAAGTGAGGGGTGTTTCTCAGGGACACAAAAGCCCTGAGAGTACTTAAGAGAAAGAATGGAAAACCCACACTCTGGAGAGGAATGTTTGGCCACGCACCAGCTGATTAGGTAGACACTCATTGTTAAATGACTTTAGTGACAAATAAAAGAACGGCTTGTAAAACTTCATTTGCCTAACAGCGAGCCAGCAAACCTGGACCTGTGGGCTAGAAAGATGAGCCTGAGGCTCCTTCCCTTACCAGATGTGCTTAGTGAATACAGGCCCTTATGCATGCTCATGGCAAAATTGGGGCTCAGCGGCTAAGCGTGGCTCCTGCTTGGCGCCATCCAGATCACACCAGTGTTGACTTTCCAAGAACCTAAACTTCCAATGAATGAATGAACGAATGAGTGAATGGTGATTTGGAGCATAGGCAGTCCCTTGGTTTGCGCACCAGGAAGGCTGTTGAGTGTGTTCCAGTGGTTTGGTTCATCACAGTGGTATGTGACTCTCTGAGTCCCAGGTAAGTGGACGCTGCAGATGTCTTGACCTTGGTTTTCTTGCTGCTCCTCTGTAGCTGGAACTCCTGCCAAGCCACATTCTTTTCACCCGGTGAAGGAAAACTGGGGCTTTTGCTTTCCCCATACAGCAGGTTCCCAGAGCCTGCTGCAATGTGGAGAGAACTCACAGTGACCTTAGATCAGTCCAGGAAGCAATGTGGGGAGAACCCACAGTGACCTTGGACTACTCCGGGCAGAAGCTCTGTAGCAGATACGGTGGAAATGGGTGTCCATCTATAAGTGTCTTGTGCGTTTATTTGTTTATTTGCCATTTATTTATTTCGGTGTTCTTTTTATGCATTTTTCTCTCTTCCTCTCTTTCTTTCTCCCTTCCTCCTTTCTTCCCCTTTTCCTTCTTTCCTTCCCTTTTTCAGTAGGGTCTTGCCATGTAGCCCAAGCTGGCCTTAAACTGGCCATCCTCCTGTCTCACCCTACAAATGCCAGGGTCAGAGGTGCACACCACTCTGCCTAGCATAGACCTTCTTTTATAGTAGTAAATGCATGCCACCCATTCTTACATTTCAAATTTTGCTAACCATGAATAATTCAATAGGGATGAGTCTGCCTGTATGCAGTTTGAAAGCATCACGGGCTTTGTCCTGTAACTCCTCTCTGCAAGTTTCTTTAAAGAAAGAAAACCCTTTTAAGTTATTCTGTGGCTGTCTCATGCCAATAGGAACTTCTTATTTATTCAGAACTTCATTCAAGTCCGTAGAACAGAAGCAAGCAGAATCAGCAGTAGGCAAACCTATGGTTACACTGTTTTAAGAAATGGTGTAACTTCCCAAGTATTAAGGGTGTCCAAAATGTTAGATTTTGGAAATATGTGGGGATTTATGGTAGTGGTAGGGGTAGGTTTTAGATGATATCAAGAGAAGGGAACTTTGAGACAGAAAACTTGATACAAGGTTTTTGTGGCTGATTTCATTTTGCTTTGTTTATTTCATTTTTCCAGATTTTGCTAGTAGTCTAGGCTTGCTTGGGGCTTAAGAGACCCAGAATGCCCAGGTCAGGCACGCACCACCGAGCCCTGCAGTGTGGTGGGGGATTTACAGACTTGGCTCTGGGAGGTGCTGACTTGGGGGTAAAGGGGGAATGCTAGAAAGAGGGGAAGAATCTGAGTCTCTGTACTCCCCCCAAGGCTCCCCCAGAGCCAGCGCCCTCTGTACGTTCTTTGCTTTAACTCCCAGCTTCTTTCCATTTGAAAATAAATAAATAAACCCATCAAGGTAAACAAGTCCCGAGCAAACACCACTGTCAGCACAGTGTGGACTCTCCCTGCTTGCTGAGTGCTTGGCTCTGTCCTGCTTCTGATCCCCAAGAATCAATTCCTGTGGGGGCCAGTTCCTAACAACCCCCCTCTTCTAGATGCTCCGGGGATGTGTCACGGGTCTTTGTACATGCATGGTTTCTTTAATCTTCATACATACCCCCGGAGCAGGCTTACAGGCGAGGACCAGAGGGTAAAGGTCTGGCCCAAGTTCGTTTAATATCTAGCACCAGATCAAGGAGAAACAGAATTTGATTCTGGGGTCTGGTGCCCTTCCCCACACCAGGCTGAACGACTGGATGGTCCAGTGTGTTCTCCGTGTTCTGCCATGTAGAAGTAGGAAGACTCCAAGGTTGTGGTGATACTCGCTACAAGACTTTCAGTTCTCCACCAACGCTGCTTTCCTGCATTAAAGAGGCTCACAAGGGCTCCATTTCCACTCCTTAAGTTCTCAGTGCTGGGGAGCCCTGCCTGCAGGAGGTGCTGCTGCTCGGCCACACCCAAGCCCTAGTCTGTTTGTTTGTTCCTTATTTCCTTTTGTATTTTGAGGTAGGGTCTGACTGTGGGGCCCATAGTGATCCCCAACTTAAGTGAAAGACACGGAAGTCCACGTTCAGTTCTTTTTTCCACACTGTTCTCCCGAAGGACAAGATGGTGTCTATCGTGCCTGCAAAGGGAGGCGTACGTGTGTAGGAACACGGCTGTGAGAGAGACCGGCAGAGAAATTACAATTCGAAGCAGCGATGTGCTGCAGAGAACTGTCTGTTCTTAGCTCCTGAGTGGGCTCTTTGCCCGTTTTCACTGAGCTGCTTACAGTTCTCCTGTTTACTGAAGAGTTACCCCTCTGACTGCTGCCTGACCTCATTGGGTTTATCTGCTGATCCCCCAAGTCCAGCCCACATTCCGCTGGCTCTTCCCTGGCCAAGGCATCCTTTGTTAACGTCCTGAAGACTGTGGTGCTGGGTGTGGGCTCTCCTACTCTGCAAGGTATCTTCCTCAGGGCAGTCTTCCGCACCCAGGGCTAGCCTGCTCACCTGCACGGTGTAGAAAAGGCTGACCTTCATCTGCTGTCTCCCTGTGTCTTCCGTGAGGTCTTTGTTCTTACCACCTCCACAGATTTTTCTTCAAGACACTTGGTGCTTCCCTGGAGCATCCAAATTTCTCTGGCATTTTCAGCTTCTTTCCAGGTTGCCCTGGCTTCCTCAGTCTCCTCTGATAGGTGCGTTAGTCCTATTGGTATTCTCCCTTCTGTGTGTTTCCCAGCGTGGAATTTTAGTTCTGCGAGATTCAAGACAGTTACACGCTCTGAATGACTAGTTAGTAGTTGACTAACTACGAATGCTACGTATCATCCATTTGCCTTATGGACGTGGCACGTGTTGCTTTGGGTTTCAGAGGAAACGCACAGAAAGCAGTCCGGCACGCTGAATAACGGAGCTTAGTGTGAGGAGTTCGAAACTTAGAGAACTCACAATCTGATGATCAGTCCGAAGAATGCCATTGGAGGAGCTGCAAGTAGAAAGGTTGCCAGAGGATGGAGACGAACAAAGCGCAGTAAGAAACGCAGTTCTGAGGTAGTGACTCTCTTTTGCATGGCTGTAGGGCAGTGCACTAGAAGGTCTCTGGCTGTAGATGTCTTCCAAACCTTCATCAACGTTATTTCAAGTATGTAAAGTGGATTTGAATAGCACACATGCCTTAGCACTTGAGTTCTGTTTCTGCTGTCAGCATCAGAAGAGCGGGACTGCTTTGGGCTTTGTCAGTTGACTAAGTACTCAAACGGTCTGGAGAGAGGAGCAGCTGGCCCCATTCGTCCGTCGTGTTTTTATTTAGATGCCTCAGCTGTTCTTCGGAATTTCTTTTCTCTAGAGTGGACGTGATATCTCTGTTGTCGTTTTGAAGGAAGTTCCTGCAGTAACAAAATTCACCTGGATCGATAGCCAGCCCATTAATGAGCTCCAGGTTTCTTGTGAAGTGTCCTGGATGTTCCACTTCCTGTGTCTTTAAAACCTGCAAGCCCCCACGATTGGAAGGTGGTACCCGCCGCCAGTAGGAAGAAAGTGCTTGTATTGTTCATTCATAAGCGGATCTTTGGCCGTCATCGCGGCATGAGAAGTAAAGTGACTGCCGTAGTCAGGGGGGAGAAATGTCCCAAGTGTGGCGGAACCCTGCTTCTGGATCGCAGTTTCCCCTTATCTGATAGTGTGTGTTTAGGCTGGTGGCAAACTTCCTTTGTTTTTCTTTCTATAAAATAAACTACAGTAGTACCTACAGGATTTCTCAGGGGACTGTTGATGATATTCAGTAGGTGCTAACCCTTTACAGTACACTAAAGAGTAAGTTATATACAATTACTGAACATAAATGCACCCTGGCTGTAGTCAGCTTCTCCCTTTTATTCTGTTCGGTACATAGGGAAATGTCTTAATATGACTTTACTGAATCTAGTACAAATTCTAACTAGATGGTACTCTGAGCATAGTGTGTGTGTGTGTGTGTGTGTGTGTGTGTGTGTGTGTGTGTGTGCCATGTATGCGTGCATGTGGACATGTGGAGACCAGAGGTCAACCTAGGGTGTCAAACCTTAGTTGCTGTCCACTTTGGTTTTGGAGATAGTCTTTCATGGCCTGGAGCTTCCCAAGTAGACCAATTAGCCAGAGATTCATTTGCCTCCACTCCCCCAAGGCTGGGATTATGAGGGTGTATACCACATTGCCCATCTTTTCCACAGGGTTTCTGGGAATGAGACTCAGGTCCTCTTGTTTGCAGAGCAAACATTTTACCAGTTGAGCTAGCTCGCCCCCCCCCCCCACCTTGTAACTAAGGAATATTGAAGTATCACAGTAGATTGCTCTAATGGATTTGGGAGACTATGCTAATGAATTTACAAGGCCTTGTTATTATGTCTGCTAGTTTTTCACCAGATAAATAGACTTTGTATCTTGTTTGTGTTCCGGAATTAAATTTTTTGGTATTTGACTCCCAAGAAGAGGTATGCTGCAATTTCCTCAGTCGCCTCTTGATGATGTCTGTTCTCACTCTGGAATGCAGGCCATTCCCATTGCTTGCCAGTTGTAAGGACAGCAAAAAAACATCTTTCTGCCCTTCTACGGTGCTTTAAATCTCTTCCTTAGAACCATGAAATCTGTGAGGTAATAGTTAAAATCAGTTGGTCAAGTCTTATACAGACTTCTATTTTTTATTGCTTCAAAATTACTCTGACCTATGTGTATCATTCTGTAGAAATCTAGCCATCCTTGTTTTAAAAAAATGTAAATACAAATAGCTCAAATGTCATTAGCATTGAAGCTCAGGGTCCTTAGCTTATGAAAAGGGATATTTTGCTTGGTGGTAGATTGCTTGCTTGGCATACACAAGGCCCTGGATTCAGTCCCCGACATTGTAAATATACATATATTTAGACAGATGGTTAGATAGATGGATAGACAGACAGACAGACAGACAGGTAATTGCAGTATGACACTGAAGAAGGGGAAGAATAGAGTGGAGCATGTTTTCTGTGCCCCTCTTACCTCTCAGCCAGGGCTCCATGTTCTTCTAGGCAGAGCTGCAGCTTGATGAAGCTGTGAGGCTATCTTAGCACACTGTGTCACAGATCACGTAAGACCATGGACAAAGTCCAGACAGTTGACCAAAATTAGTGAGTCCTATTCAAAAGCCAGATCACCAAGACTGCCGCCCCTGGATAGAATTTGACCTTAACCAAACACTCACTCACGCCATTGAAGCAGTTCAGGCTGAGAAAATTCAATCAGTCTTGTAATGCACATGAATTTCACAGTCACCAACTACGACTTGCTTTATTTCCTGTGATATAATTTATATTCCAGTTCCAAACCCCCCACTCAGGCAGACTGTAGAAAAATTTAATATAGTCTCAGCCGTAGCCAGTCGGTTCTGTCCAATTTAGCACTTTTGACATAGCTTCTGGATAAAACTCAGGAACATTAGCAGTTTCACTGACTGTGCCCTCCTCTCTTCTCTCGACTGTTGCTAGGGTGGTCTGCCCTTCTCCACCTCCTCACTGACCTCTCTGAGTCCTGACCTGGTGGGATTGGCTGCAGTGTCCTTGGGACAGAAATGGGGTGTGTGGCCCAGTCTCTGCTTCTGCCTGACTCAGTTCTGAGCCCCTCCTTCTTTCCCTCCCTCCCTCCCTTCCTCCCTCCCTCCCTCCTTCCCTGTCTTCCTCCCTCCCTCCCTCTCTTCCTCCCTCTCTTCCTCCCTCCCTCCCTCTCTTCCTCCCTCTATCCTTCCCTCCTTCCCTCTCTCCCCCCCTCCCTCCCTCCCTCCCTCTCACCAGCCTTTCTTTAGGCAATGAGTAGAACCCTGGGGCCCACCTGCTTAACTCAAGCTGCCCCCTTCCCATTCTTCTTATGTCCTGTGTCACTGAGGTCACAAATCCCCATGGTGAAAAAGGGACGCAGCCAGCACGTGTCTTCCCGGATTTCCCTGAGCTCAGTGGGGACCGAAGACCCCCCCAGATATCAGCTGGATGTAGGCCCCTAAGTACACGCTCTAATTTTTCCTTTCCAGATCTTTCTTCTTCTCATATTTGTGGGAGGAGGGGATATAAAACCTTGCTCTCCCAATCCGAATCTCTTCCCAACACTGTTTTTTCATCTTGCATTTCAGCTACAACCAAGAATTTAGATTTGGAATCCTTGCTCATTATTTATTTATTATCTATTTATTTAATGTTTTACTCCCAGTAATTCTTTCTGAGGCAAGAGGTGAACCAGCCATCCTCCCATCTCTTAGAATTTGGGTTTAGAGACTTCCCCGTGAAGGATGAGTCTAATCCTGGCAGCCAGTCCCTAATATGACTCATCAACTCTGAGAGTTTCTCACTTCTCAAAATTCTCAGGGGCTTAAAAACCTTACCCAGGATGCCCGGATCTCCCTGGAGGGGGAAATAGAAGAAATCTTGGGAGTGGACTGTGGGCAGACGGGGATGGGAACATGAGCATGAGAGACCAGGTTGGGAGTGGACAGAGGGGGAGGGAACTGTAAGAGACTACAAGGATGACTCCAGCTAACACTTCTAGCAATAGCGGATATGTAGCCTGAACTGGCCATCTCCTGTGACCAGGCGGGACTTCAAGTGGAGGGACTGGGACACCAGCCCAGCCACATAACCTTCAACCTACAGTCTGTCCTACCTGTGGGATGAACTGGGATTGGTGCCTAGCCTGATTGTCATCAGAGAGGCTTCCTCCAGCAACTGATAGAAACAGATGCAGAGACCCACAGCCAAATATGAGGTAGAATTAGGGGAGTCATCTGAAGAGGGGGAGAAAGGATTATATGAGCCAGAGGGATCAAGGGCATCACAAGAAAACCCAATGAATTAACTAACCTGGGCTCATAGAGACTGAACTGACAATCAGGGAGCCTGCATGGGCCCTGCCCTAGGCACTCTGCATATATGTTACAGTCGTGTAGCTTGGTCTTCTTGTGGGACTTCTAACAGTGGGAACAGGGGCTGTCTCTGTCTCCTTTACTGTGACCCTATGCCTCCTGTGTCACCTTGCCCAGCCTTAATACATGGGGAGGTGCTTAGTCTTATTGCAACTTGATGTTCCATGTTTTGTTAGTATCCACGGGAGACCTGCCCTTTCCTAGACAGAAAGGAAGGAAAAGTGGATTGGGGATGGGAATGGAATTGAGGTGGGCTCGGGAGGAGGGACTGGGAGGAGTGGGGGAGGGGAAGCTGTGGCCAGGATGTCAAACGAACAAACAAACAAACAAATAAATAAATAAATAAATAAAGGAAAGAAGAAAAGAAAGCCTTTCCTAGTTCAGCAAGGTCCCTGGGCAGGGCTTTCCTGCAGTGGTTGGGGAAAGAGTATGATTTTTTAGCTGTGAAATAGCAGTGACTTTTTAATAATGTGTTTTTGGTTTTGACAAAGCAAGCAAGTTCTTTCCTTTCTTCTATTACTTCTGCTGTGTTGTTTTCCTTGAGATGAGATCTTGCCCTGTTGCCCACGCCGATTTCGAGTTCTCGGGCCCAAGTGCTCTTTCCTCATGAGTGACTAGGACTACACTTGTTTGCCGCCTGCTTTGTTCCATGTTCAGTGTATTCATAAGAATTTCGATTAGAGAATCAATAAGGAAGTCTCTTAGCTTATGTATGTGTGTAAGTAGCCAATATGGGAATGTGTGTGTTTGTGCAAGCAGATGCCAATGAGACCTACAGATTTGTGGATTCTCCATCCTTTCATTCAACCCCCTGATACTGAAAATGGTTGGAAAATATGGACCTATTCTGAATGCATGCTTACATTTTTGTCTTGTCATTTCCCTTCCCCCAAAACAATATAATTGAACAACTATCCACACTGCATTAACATTGTAGTAGACAGTAGTTAGAATCCAAAGACGATTTAAGGTATGCAAAGATTCAATGGAAATACTGGGTCATTTAGTATGGAGGCCTTGAGCATCATAGAGTTTTTATAGCCACAGAAAAACCTGGCACCAGCAACCTTCATGGTAGGTATGTGTTAACTACACATATTTACATGCATTTTCTGATACTTAATTAAACATGTATATTTGTAGAACTTCTACCATATAATTAAGTATATGTGTATATATTCATTAGATATGTATGAATATGACATTTTGTTCGTTTCTCATCCCTGTGACCAAAGGCCTCAGAAGCACCACTTAAAGAAGGACATTTATTCTGAGGGTTTCAAAGGACCCAGACCATAGTTGGCTGATTTGATTGCCATGGGACTGTGGTAAGGGACAATGTCAATGCGGAGGGGTGTGTGACAGGCCGTTCACCTCATGGTAGTCAGTGAGCCCAGTGGCAGGACGGGGTCTGGGGACAGACACCATTCCCCACCCAGAGACTGGCCCACTTCCTAATAGCCCATTGGGTGAACTAGTGAGTTGGCAATTCCATTGATGAGGTGACAACCCTTATGATCCAGCCGACCTCTGAGTGCCCTGAGTGGGAGCTTTCCAGGGCATGTCTCCTCCAAACATTACTGTTCAGGCAGGTTTCTGGGTTGGCATCTGTCTGCTTAGCCATAGTGCTTGCTGCTTTGTATTTCTCTTGGGTCACCCATCTGTGACCCAAGTTCCACCAGTGATTGCTACTAAATCCCTAAAACAAACAAACAAAAATCCTAGAGGCTTCCACAGGATGCCTGAGTGCGAAGTGACCCCTGCTTTCCTTGACTGGCTCAGGGAAACCTGCCAGTCCTGTTTTCTCCCAAACACCCAAGGGAGGGCTGTGTGTTACCTTCTGGGACTGGACTGCTAATGGCTTCCCAGCACTTCCTTTATGCCTTTGCCTGGGGGCAGTCAGTGTGTTCTTTTATCTTTAGAGCTGACCTTACTCACCAGCCCCTGGAGGGTCCTGATATCCTAAACACTGCCTGCCTAACTGGACACAGGCTTGACTCCTTCCTCGTGCTACCCTTTGAAACTGTCCAGCTCCTCTCGGTTTGAAAGATGTTTACCTTTAATCCCAGGAAATAATAAATTGCTCCGTGAGGCTGAAGTTCCCCCCTTGGCAGCTCCCTTTGTTCTCGCTCCCCCATTGCCCCTCTGGTACCTGGTTGGGTGGAAGGGTCTGCTATAGGCAGGGTCTCTACCGAAGATGTCCCTCACCCTTGCCTTTACATCACTGGGCCTACTGCTCCTGTTCCAGCCTCAAAGTTCTTTGGCTCTGCTGCTCATGTTAGCTGTCCCTGTCATTGACACCCCTGCCCCGCCGCCTCCACCCTGTTCCCCCCAACCCTCCAGTTTTCAGTTATATGATCCTTCCTGGTCTCCATCATTGATGTCCCCCCAGCCCCCCAGTTGTTCGGTTTTATGATTCTTCATTATTTTCTCATTGGCTTTCTTTCGCACCCTTCACATTTTGAAAATAGCCAAGTGAGGCTCCTAAGAACGTCTCTGTTATCCAGCCCCAGTTGCTGTCTGCTTCCCCTCGGGACTCAGGAAGGAGTCCATGCAGTTACAGATGCTTGGAGCACAGTTCCCTGGGCAGCCTTGCTGCTGCTGCTGCTGCACCTAGGCTGCATGGCATTCTGGGAGTGTTATCAGAAATCTGGAGTCTCCCATCATGCCTTAGACTCTTGGCTCAGAGTGTACATCAGGATTCCCAGGCTGAGGAGAAGGTGCAGCTTGGCACCAGCCCCCTAGCTGAAGTATATTGGGATGGGAGCTGCCCACTGGGATGTCACCAGAACACCTGGGAGACATCTTCGTTCACCCTTTCTGTCTCCAATCTCTCCCTTATCCTCTACCTGGAAGTCAGGCTCAGGTGCCTTCTGTATTTCTGTATCGTTTTCGTAAGCTTATTGAATCCACGCTGAACTCTGCACGGCTGAAAAGGTGAAGAAGAATAGAGAGACACAGGCCTGCTCTTTACAGGTGAGGTCAAGTGCCACCATCACTTTTAGGATCCAAGGAGGTCGTCAGATGTGGGGACAGAGGCCAGAGTTACTGCTTGGTGGAAGGCGGACAGTCTCTCTGTAAAACCCCAAGTTTGGTCCCGTTTGAAAAGCTTAAGCAGAGCTCGAAGCACGGTCCAATGTCTAAGTGTTTTTCTAATGCTGATTTGAGAAACAGCAGTGTCTGGGTCAGGGTGTCTAGCAGTCGTGGAGGCAAAGCTGTGTGTCTGAAGCCGACTACAGATAGAGGTGCTGGCAGCAGCCAGAGCCCAGAGGAGCGAAAGGGTGACCACAATGCCTGCTTCTGCTCAAGGAGATTCCCGAGCGAAGATAAAAGCAAATGGCAGCCTCATCAACTATCTCTGATACTGACTTCAATCCTTGCTAAATCTTTTAAATCTCTTTTTAGAAGAGTTCTCACACGAGTTCCTGATTTTCAGAACCTACAAACAACATTCCCCTTCAGGTCCCTGCGTCAGTCACATAAATAAAATTGCTCAGATTCCAAGTACTCCAAGCAGAGATGAAGGGAGGGTGATTTATATCACTACATGTTTTGAAAGAAACATTGGTGTAGGATCATAAATAACAAGCTATTTCATTCACTCGTTCATTCCCTCATTCATTCATTTAGACCAGGCACGTGGCTCATAATTTAACCCTATCCTCCTCCTCGTAGCCGAGATGCATCTGCCTCTGGTGGGTTCTTGAACTTTGGCCATCCTTTCTCCCTCTCTGTCCAACTCTTCCTTCCTTGGCCTCAAGCTTCCTCACGCTAACTCAGGTTGCTTCCTCCTCTCTGCTCTCTGTGTTTAGAGGCAGCTAGACCTCAGGCTGACTTCTGCACACATTTTCAGGAGTCAGTACCCTCATGGTGGCCTGATTCTAAAATTTCTGGCATGCTGTAATCCAGGTGTGAAAAACGTACTCCCAATCCTGTAGGCCTGGGGACTCCAAAGCAGGGAGAAAAAGGGATGAATCTGTATGCAAACGTGAGCCGGGGCTGAGGTAGGGTTGTTGGTAGCCTGAGTACCTTTTTCTGGTGCTTGAACTCAACCCAGCTCACAAGAGTGATTTCATCATTCTCTGTTTACATGAGGGAAAAATGGAATAGAATAGGGTCCAGGTCAAAGAACAGTGCACATGATGAGATTATCATAGAAGCTCATTTCTCACAATGGTGGTATCTATGAGTGCTGTGTGTGTGTGTCTGTGTGTGATATTTATAATTGGCACATACTGAAGATTTTTTTCTTAAGAAAAACAAACAAACAGAAGCACAGGTCTTTAAATGTATGGGTGAGTTGAAGAAAGCAGTATTTTTGATGTCAAATGGCTAAGGTAGAAATTTCTAGAATTATTCATTTTTGCCATCTGGATTGCACAGAAGCCACTGTTGATCTACAATTTTTATATTATAATTTTTTTCTATTTTCTTTTTTCTTCTCTTGCTAGTTTTGAGAGTTGAACTCCAGCGTACCGTGTAGCCCAGGTTATTGTCCAACTTACAATCCTTCTGCCTCAGCCTTGCTTTATTTTCCCTCTTGCGTTAGGTTTTTTTTTTGATTATTTGTTTGTTTGTTGTTTGTTTTGTTTACACACAGATTTTGAAGCATGATATATACTTAAGGAATGGTTTCAGAGAAGTTTCCTACCTACGGTAGAGTCCAAAAGGAATGTATGTACACCCAGGTTAGAATAAGCTCTTGACAGTGGAAAGTTAAACACGGGGTAAAGCTGACTCAGTTGACCGTAGCCGCTCTGTCTCCACAGCCAAACCATCTTGGGGTGCCCCGGCCTCATCGTTCTAGAGACAACTTAAAATCGGAGTTAGGGGATGGAAGCCAGCTCTCCCCGTATCAAAAGCTGCTGCTCATACTCTCCCAGACATTTGTTAGGGATGCTGATTGACTCTTTACCCGGGAAAAGATACAACAAGCGAGCTCTCTCCTTGGAGCTCAATTTCGTAGCATTAAATGTTGTGAATTCTAGTTTTTTTTTTCTTTTGGCTGAAGACTTTTGATATGTATTGAAATTCCTCTTTGAGAATAAAAACAAAATCAACTAAATGACACCCCTCAAGTTAAGAGAATACTTCACGTTCTCATTTATTATTATTTTTTATTATTTTTTTTATTTTTATTATTATGTTTGCACCTTTTACTTTTCCAGCCTGACTGTCAATGAAAATAAAAATGAGATTCTTCTTTGGGGATGTGGTCTACACGTGGGGTAACTGTTCACGGTTCTGCATGGCAAAGGGGAACTCAGTTTACAATTTGTGGCACTGGGACCCACCCCCCTGGAATTCCATACAGCTCCTCTAGGGTGTGAGTCAGGCAGATTTTAAAATCAACCTTTTAAGAGTTTTTGTTGGCAGATTTTTCTGTCCTGCCTGCCAGCTCCTAAATACACACAAAGACTTATTATTAATTATGAAAGCTTGTCTGGTAGCTCAGGCTGGTTACTAACTTGTTCTTATAATTTAAGTTAACCCATTTCTATTCATCTCAGTGCTGCTCAGAAGCTCATTTACCCCGTCTGTGTGCCCATGCTGCTTCTTCCACATCTGTGCTTGACCCTGCCCTTCTTCCCAGCCTTCGCTCTGCCCCAGAAATCGTGCCCAGCTATTGGCTGTTCAGCTTTTTATTAGACCAATCTGAGTGACCAGATCTTCACAGTGTACTAGAAGATTATTCCACAGGTTTTGATGTCCAGTCAAAGCCTTGATGCCTTGGCTGTTAAGCCAGTGGCTTCCGTTAGGTATTTTCACAGCCCTTTTGTTGGATTATTCAAAAACAGTTTTAGCCAAGGTCCTGATATATTTCTTCAGTGCTGAGAACCAGACCCAAAGTCTCATTCATGTCAACCAAGAGCTCTCTCACCGAATCTAATTGCTTATTAAGAATATTTGCAGGACCCGGATGGAAGCAAGATGGCGGGCCCGCGGAATGAAAATCTGTGTGCCTAGAAACAGATGTGAGAAGCGGTTTCTCCTCACAATATCTTTGTTCACGTCACCTCATAAAGATCATGGCTGCAGTAGTGAAATGGGTGACGTCAAGCAGGACTATCTGGAAACATTTATTGCCAATCCAAAATGGAGCCTTGTCTAGTGCTTGTCGAAAGTCTACCTACTCCCCTCTTCCAGACGACTACAACTGCAAGGTAGAGCTCGCTTTGACATCCGATGGCCAGACAATAGTGTGCTACCACCCTTCTGTGGACATCCCATACGAACACACGAAACCTATCCCTCAACCAGACATTTTGCGTAATAATGAAGAAACACATGAACAAGTGCTGAAAACCAAATTAGAAATCAAAAGTGAGCGGCTTGAGCAAGGCCCCATGATAGAACAACTCAGCAAGGTGTTCTTCACCACGAAGCATCGCTGGTACCCGCACGGACAGTATCACAGACGTCGTAAGAAACCGAATCCTCCCAGAGACAGGTGACGGCTCTTGACTTCCCAGGCATAAGGAAGTTTTGCTGTGTGTCTTATTTGCCAGCTGAGAAAATGCACCTGGTATATTCATTAAGATGTTATGTAAGAAAATAATAAAAGTACCCTTCATATTTTTTTTAAAAAAAAAGAATATTTGCATGTTTCCTAATGACTTCTGTATTTTAAGTAGATAGGCACATGTTTCTTAGTGTAAAGCTCATTATCTCTTATGACAGTTACCTGTCTTCCCTCTTGAGCTGGTTTGAAGAGTTCTGTAACAGGA
This sequence comes from Arvicola amphibius, assembly GCF_903992535.2. Taxonomy (NCBI): domain Eukaryota; kingdom Metazoa; phylum Chordata; class Mammalia; order Rodentia; family Cricetidae; genus Arvicola; species Arvicola amphibius. The sequence goes on from NC_052064.1 coordinate 19,838,601, forward strand.
CCTTTACACTAAGAAACATGTGCCTATCTACTTAAAATACAGAAGTCATTTAGCCCCCAAAGAAAATCACACAGAGGTCTCCATAAGTTATAAACTGATTGGCCCATTAGCTCAGGCTTCTATTAGCTCTTGTAACTTATATTAACCCATTATTCTAGTATATGTTAGCCACATGGCTCAGTACCTTTTTCACCGGGGCAGGTCATATCTTGCTTCTTCGGTGTTTGAACAGGACTGGGGAAAGAGCTTCCTTTTTCCCAGAATAGTCCTGTTCTCATTGTGCCACCTCTACTTCCTGTCTGGTTTTCCTACCTATACTTCCTGCCTGGCCAATCAGCATTTATTTAAAACATGATTGACAGAGTACAGACAATTCTCCCACACCAGAGCTCTGCTTATGTCCTGGAGTTCTGGATCATTCTGATTTTTGTCACCCAGAAACTGTTGCATGGCTTCAGTTTCTCCTGGCTTTGGAGCAGAAATGAATTTCAGGTGCTGGCTAGCATTCTTGTGGCTTTGGTAACGTTCTTGTGGCTTTGGTAGCGTTCACGACTTTGCTAGTATTCTTGTGACTTTACTAGTATTCTTGTGGCTTTGGTAGTGTTCTTGTGGCTTTGCTAGTGTTCTTTTAGCTTTGCTAGTGTTTTTCATGGTTTGCTAGTGTTTCAATAACTTTGTTAGCATTCTCATGGCTTTGCTAGTGTTCATGTGGCTTTCACTAAAAACGTGCATATGGAGTCTCAGAGCTCATTTGTGCCTTATTAGTGAGCTTCCTCTGGGAACCCTATCTCCACCTTCCAAGGCTGGAATTATAGGTGGCCACTGTGCCCACCTGGCATATGTGGGTTTGGGGGATCTGAACTCCAGTCCTTATACCCGTGTGGGAAGTGCTTTAACCACTGAGCCATCTCCATAGTTCCCAGCTTTTAATTTAACACTATGAAATGAATTTCTTTTTGTTTGCTTGTTTTTTTGTTTTTCGAGACAGGGTTTCTCTGTAGCTTTTGGAGCCTGACCTGGAACTCACTCTGTAGATCAAGTTGGCCTCGAACTCCCAGAAAGCCACCTGTCTCTGCCTGCATTTTTTTATGATAATAATTCTTTTAGTATAACTTTAGTGACTTCAACGCCATTTTTACATGCATGCAGAATAAAACTGTTAAATATTCCCTTAGTTATTTATAAGTTTTAAAAATAATTTTATACTTAATAAATTTCTGTGCAATTGCTTAAAATTATTTCCCCATGTTAAATAGTCAAGTAAAATTGATGAGTTAGCTCAACTTGACATTGAGAACATAGCACTATTTACTATTGCATTACAGTTGAGGAAATGACCAAGCATATGCTTCAGATTTTTGGCAAGATTTAGAGTTAGGGATAATTTAGATGGACATGGTAAACATTTGCTTTGGGAGAATCAAAAGCACTAAATTAAACCAAAGTGACTCTAGTTTTGTAGTTCAGACAACTTGAGAAGTGGCATTGCCCCAAACCATTGAAAACAGAACATCCCCAACCCAGATTCTACATAGAAAAATGGCTCTGCCGTGCTCTTGCTGGATTGAAACACTAGCCTCCCCAAAGCCCAGGCAGCACCCAGCAAGCAAGGAACATGCTGTGGGAGCAGGGGACCGGAAGTCAGGACCGAGATCTTAGAGTAGTTTGTGCACTCAGTACTCTGCAGGCTCCTGGCTGGCCTGGGAGGAGAGGAGCAGGTAAGAAGTGAGGCCTGAGAGTCCTGGGAGATGCTGCATCCCGTGCTGCATGCAGGGCAGCTGGTGAGATAGACTGAGGAGTGACCCTGGTGAGAGGCTCCTTCATAAAGACTGAACGCTCGGCACCCCTGTTCTCTGCACTGTCTGACCCATGGTCCTCTTCCGTCACCCTGAAAGGAGATTTGTATATAACGTCCCGAAACAAATGTATACATTGCTTGGCCTCCTAAATTATCATCGAATGCCACCGTCAGTCTCATGTAATATGAAGGGACAGTCAGAAGAATAATGTGTGACGTGATGAGTATTTTAGTGTGTAAACTCTGAGATGTGATGGTACTGATTGACGGTTTGAAGGAATCAGGTGGGAAAATCACCACACGGGGCTACAGACAGTGGAGATGGTCCTTAGGGGCCGTGCTGCCGATGATCGGAGTTTCCAGAATGATGACAGCTGGGTTGTTGACTTGACCACATCTGGAATGAACTATCATCCAGAAGTGGAGGGCACACCTGTTTATTTTTTTGTTTGTTTGTTTGCTTGATTTGAAGCAAGTAAATCCACTACTAGTCAGGACCGTTGAGGTAGGAAGACGTGCACTTTGGTCTGGGCCTTGAGTTGGTAAAACACACCTTTAATCTGAGCCACACCCCCCTGGAAGCCTATACAAGGACCTGGGAGAAGGGAGCTTTCACTCCTTTCCTGCCTGCTCTCTCCTTGGTAGCAAGTCCATTCCTTCACTGGCATTAGAGCCTACGTCTTCAGCATTCCAGCATATACAGAAGACCAACGGAATCATCCAACCCTGAAGGCTGAACAAGCCAGTCAGCAGCACCCCTCCTTGGCCTCTGCATCAGCTCCTGCCTTCAGGTTCCTGTCCTGCTTGAGTTCCTGTCCTGACTGCCTTCATTGATGAACAGTGTCGTGGAAGTGCCAGCCACATAAACCCTTCCCTCCCCAACCTGCTCCTTGGCCGTGGTGCTTCATCGCAGCAACGGAGATTCTAACAAAGGCAGTGACTGTGAGTCTGCTGGAAAAGTCCGAGGAAACAAAACCGTGAACACTGTGGACTTGGGTCTAAAACCGAAATCAAGGGCCTGAAGAAATGGCTCAGCTAGTAAGGGGCTTGCCCTCCAAGCACGAGGACCTGAGTTCAGACCCCTGGCACCCACGTACAAATTCAGCTGTGATGGCACGTGCCTGTGATGCTAGCACTGTGGAGGAGACACTGGAGGATGGGGGGGAGGTGACACTGGAGGATGGGGGGAGGTGACTCTGGAGGATGCGGGGGGGGGAGGTGACACTGGAGGATGGGGGGGAGGTGACTGTGGAGGATGGGGGGGAGGTGACACTGGAGGATGGGGGGGAGGTGACTGTGGAGGATGCGGGGGGGGGGGAGGTGACTCTGGAGGATGGGAGGGAGGTGACTGTGGAGGATGCGGGGGGAGGAGGTGACTCTGGAGGGTGGGGGGGAGGTGACTGTGGAGGATGCGGGGGGGAGGTGACACTGGAGGATGGGGGGGAGGTGACTGTGGAGGATGGGGGGGAGGTGACACTGGAGGATGAGGGGGAGGTGACACTGGAGGATGGGGGGAGGTGACACTGGAGGATGGGGAGGTGACACTGGAGGATGGGGGGAGGTGACACTGGAGGATGAGGGGAGGTGACTCTGAAGGATGGGGGAAGTGACTCTGGAGGATGGGGGGAGGTGACACTGGAGGATGCCGGGGCTTAATAGCAGGTGAGACTCGCTGAATGCTCCAGCTCCAGTGAGGGACCGCGTCAGAAACTAAGATGGAGAATTGAAGAAGACACCCACCTTTGATTCTGGCCTCTGTGTGGACTCACACTCATTTGCATGCACGTACATGAATAGCATGCGTGTGGTCACGTGCGGGAACACACATGTAAAGCTGCGGGTTTTAATAGTTCTGTACAAGCTTTCGCCTGTAGTCAAGTCCAGCAAGAATTTGAAAATCAAGTGTGAAGATGGGACTTTTTTCTTGTGCAGACTGTCCACGGTTACTGGTCTTACTGTTAAATCCTCGCTGAAGCATGCAGAAAATTCCCTCCTGCATTCCAGAACACTCCCTGAGGAGTGATGGCTCAGAGGAGAAGCGTGAGGTCACTCCTTCAAAGGTTCCTCCTTAATTCTCTGTCTCTGACATTCTGGCCACCCAAGACATGGGGGGTGGGGGAAGGACAGTGTGGGGCGACCTCTGGAATTCTAGAGTCACGGACTTCCACGGGGTCTCCATCAGTGGCTCTCATCACAATGCCATGCTCTTGGGCTATCCTCTACTAGCTTCGGCTCAGGCACGGTACCAGTGCCCTGCCTCTTGGCATTGCTCTCACTTCTTCCAGTCGCCAACACACTGTGGATGAAGTCCTCCCCTAATCCTGTCAGTCCTTGCTTATATCTGCCTGGCTCAAACTCGTCTTCTAAAGAACATAACAGGGACCGTGAAAGAAACCCCTTCTCTCTCCTGGGTTGTTGAGGAGCATATAATATATATAATTATTAAATATATATTATATATATAATGTGTGAATGTATATAATACATATGTATAATATATATATATATATATACACACACATGTAAAGATTGTATTATGTGTGAAAACTATTCACATATCTCTTCCAAAGTTCTTTCTGGGACTTGGACTTCTGTTTCCTCCTAATTAATGTATTTATGAGACATGATAAATGAAAAACTCTAAAATGCTGCAACTGTAAGGTCCATCATTGCTGCAGCCCACACTGAGTGTGGAAGGGAGGGTGTGGTACATTAGGTCATCATTGCTGTGGCCCCCACCGAGTGTGGTGGAGGGGGGTGTCAAGGTTGACTTTGCCTGTGATAAAGGAAAATGAGGAACATCTCTGATCAAAGTTTTTGTGGTTGTTGCTTGAGACAGGATCTCTCTATGTAGTCCTGGCCGTCCCAGAACTCTCTATGTAGACCAGGCTGGCCTGGAACTCAGAGAGATCCATCTGTTTCTGCTGGGACTAAAGGTGTGGTCCCCAACGCCTGGCTGTGTGGGCGAGTGTCTCTTTAAACTATTGTTTAGAGTTCTTGCCATAGATGCATCCATACACCTCACTTGGAATGTTGGTTTGTTGTCTCCATTCTGCTATGGAATAGTCAAGGGGAATGGGCAGATCTGTGATGCGGGAGAAGATAACCGTAGGGTTCTGATGTTCTGATTGGAAGAGAGGACAGAACCGCACTTGGCTTTCTAGGCATTGAAAATGTCTTACTGCTCCTCTCCCCAAACGTCAAGTCCTGGATGATGAAATATTTCACTGCAGTGGCATTTGAAAGACAGAAAGCCAAGACCCTTCTTGTTCTCATCAGCCAGGAGTGTGGAGTAGCTTCCAATACGCTGAGAATTCTATTTAGACTTGTTTTCATTCAGAGGGACTCACAGATTGAGACTAATAGCCCAAGATTTTTGGAAATTCACAGTATGGATAGAAGTGTGTGTGTGTGTGTGTGTATCCATCCCTCCATCTTTCCATCTGTCTGCCCACCCACCTGTCTGTACATACATGTGAGCATGTGCAGGGAGCCCTGAAACTGACCTCTGCCATCTTCTGACTATCGAGGCAGTGATCCCCAGGGATCATCCCATCTCCTTCTCCACAGTTCTGCACTTACAAACTGAAACAGCTCCCCAGGCCACAGATGGACATATTTACATTCAAACTTATTTGTCAATATGGGAGGGTTTCCAGCCATGGCTCCTCAGATCATTCACACAGTTAATCTGGGGCAAATGACTGTGCTTTGTAAATTCTTTATAGTGATAAAGTCTGTGCTTTCCTCATTTTTAACAAGAGAAAATATTTGTACCAAATAATGCTAAACTGTCTCTCCAGTAAAAGATCAAAACTATATATAATACATAATTATACATATACATTATATAGTGCTTTATTCTCTCTATACACACATATGTGTGTATATGTAAAAAACGTGTATATACTACCTGGGGAATTGATAATGTCTACAGCACAACCAAGTTTCTTTGGGTTGCCTATGGAACTCAATGAGCATGAGGAGTCACTTTCTTTACAGACTGGCAAATTTATTTTCCCCACCCCCACCCCATCTTGTTCTTCGTTGTTTATTTTTTTTCTTCATAGCTGTATGTTACAGTGAGCCTTGATGTGTATTTCTGTCAGTTTCAGAACGTAAGAGAAATCATTAATTGGTAAAATGGGCACTGTAGCCTCTAATAGGAAAATGGGGAGAGTGTCCCCACCATTCCCTCCATGCGTCCTGGTGGACAGAAGTCAGCCTTCCTCGCTTGGGTTGGAGTGGATTGTGGACTGTCTGTGACTTGTGATGTGAAAAATCCCCAGTGGTTTTCATATTTCCTTGTGAATGCTTTAGATTTGTCCTAAGGTTTTGAAGGATTTATCCAGACCTTGTTTTCCTTTTGTGTAGCAGAACCTGAGCCTAAAGTCTAAAGTCACGCGTTCAACTTGATTCTTCAATTGGAAATTTCCTTCAGCGCACAAAGGCTAAACAGGCTTACACGGATTTCTGGATAAATGCTCAGAGCTACCAGACTTTTATCTTCACGGACTTTCCCCGGATATTTTCTTGGGTATTTTGTTGGTTTAAAGACTGGCTTTCTCAATCCAAAAGTGGATCGCGGCTCATTTTTCTCTCTAGGCAAGTGGTCACATGCAAAGGTACACACGTGCAAACACATACAAATACTCACATAAAATACACATACAGTCACACACATATACACAGACACACATTCTAAGACTTCACGCTGAGCAAGGATGATCGAGAATAGAAAAACGAGAAACCGAGGCAGGCTTGTGGAGGGATACATACCTGAAGCATGCAGTAAGACAGGTTAATCTAGGAGGATAGTGCAGCTCAGGGTACGTGGGATATGTGTGTACATCTGGCCAGGAAATACTTACTAAGGGTAGGTGGGCTGAAGGGGCTCAGTTGTTCACTCCTTGTTTATAACTCTGGCTGGCTTTTTGTGGTGAAGGGTAGCCGACTTTGAGCTCTGTCCTGCTGTGTGGAAGAGAGCCTTGCTTTATTCTTCCGTGTCAGTAATACCTCACCTGAAGCAGGATCTAAAAAATAGAGGGCATCCTAGAGCCCTGTGATGCTCTTTTTAGAGTTGATTCCTGTCAGTTTGGGACCGCTGCGGGACTGTGGCTGCTAACGTGGTGTGCTCCTTCCTCTGCTGTCCCAGCCAGCCCACCTGCTTTGCCTTCTAGCTGGTGTCTGAGGCCAGAACGGCCTGACAGTTGACTTTTAGGCAGTACTTACCCATGCGGGATTCTGGGTTTCACCACTGGATTGCTGTGCCCACTCCCGCCTCCCCACAGTCTTTCCGCTTCCCCGTTCCTTCCATCACGGCAGAGCTTTCTTATCTTTTTGGAGCTGGCCCTGCCTGGAACAGAGTTCCCTAACCCAGAGGCTCCCGAGGGCAGGGAAACCAGAGAAGAGTGGCCAACTTTAGATAAGTTTTCAAAAACAACTTGTTTTCTTTTCATGAAACTTTAAAGGAAAAAGATTAAGTTTGGAAAGGGGAAGAAAATGGGTCTTTATTTTGTTTAACAAATGCAAAATTTTAGATATATCAGGGACTAATGATAAACTAGCAGATATATTAAATAATTTTCTGAAAATGTTTCTTCATTATAACATCCATTCTTGAAACCATTTCTGTATATAACTACAATTCTGCCATAGGCATGTATTTAATATTTATTCATATTCTGGGTGTGGTGATGCCCATCTGAAATCTTTGTAGATTGAAGACAGTAGGGTCATATATTCTAGAGCATAGAGCTACAAAGTGAGACTTTCATCTTTTAAAAAACTTTTTTACATGACGAATCTTAAGTTTACTGTATCTGGCACTAATACTGAGCTAGACCAAGGGAGGGCAAAATTAATCTAATGCAGTGGTTCTCAACCTTCCTAAATTGTGGTGACCCCCCAACCATAAAATTATTTCATTGTACTTTATAACTGTAATTTTGCTACTGTTATGAATAGTAATGTAAATATCTGTGTTTTCTGACCCCTTAGGAGACCCTTATGAAAGGGTCACTCGACCCCCAAAAGAGTCATGATCACTGTTGTAATGACTTCATAATTTCAAGTAGTTCAAAATTAAATACTTAAGATGACCTCTGTCTTCTGAATCCGTGGGACACCAGCGACCGGTCATTCTAAACGCTGCGCTTACCCGTGGGTCTCAGGATGCACCATCCACCTTCTGCCTTCTGCTCTCTAAACTCTAGACAGTTTTCTCCTTTGACAGCTCGTCTGTGAAAATTCAGCCTCCCCCTTTATCACTGAGCTTGGGGACTTCCTTCTGCCTTTGGACATAAGCACATTTTCATCTTGTGATTATACTGTTTTTCAGTCTTTTTTCTCGGTGTTCTCAGAAGGACAGAAATACTGAAAATCCACTTAGTGGATGTTCTGTCTTACCACATTTTTGAAATCTTTGCTTCCAAGGTCACAAAGATTCTGTTTTCTCATGGGTTTCTGTTGTTGACAGGATCTCACTCTGTAGCCCAGGCTAGCCTAGAACCCTAGCTCCTCATGCCTCGGCCTCTTGATTGTGGAAATTAATAACATGCTCCACCTGGCCCAGCTTGGAAGTTGGAAAAGATTTTAGTTTATATTGTTAGGGCCCTTTCCTGCTTTGTTCATGTGCTTGTGGGTGTGTGTATGTGTGTGCATATTTGCATGTGTGTGCCTCGTACACATATGTGTGTGTCTGTGTACGTCTGTGCATATTTGCATGTGTGTGCCTCGTACACATACATGTGTGTCTGTGCATATTTGCATGTGTGTGTCTCATACATTTTTGTTTTTCGATTAGGTGAAGCACCTTTCGAATTATCTATGTCTTCTTCTGCTATGTTTGATCTTTATGACTTATGCCTAAATTGTTGAACTTCTTGGCATAAAGATGTCTATCATATTTTGGTACTTTAATTTAAAAACCTATAGAATCTGTGGATTAAGTTCTAGTGCCCTGTAACACAGTGAGGTGGCTTTCTGTGTCTAAGAAGCTACAAGAAAGAATTGTGAATGCTCCCAACACACAAAAATTATGAATGTTTGATGTGATTCATATAATAATTACTCTGATGTGATCAATAAATGCTGAACATGTCTATCAAACACCGTGCTCTGTGCTAGCCACTATAGGTAAGCCTATAGTCCCAGATATTCAGACGGCTGAGGCAGGAGGATTGCTTGAGTATAGTAGTATGAAAGCAACTTGGGAAAAATAGCAAGACCCTCCCTCAGAACAAACAACAAGCAAGGAAACGATATAGAAGTATGTACAGTTACTCTGTACATTACAGTGCTAAAGTAATTGAAAAAATCCTCATAAAACCCGACAATAGAATGCTGCTTTATCTCCCTTGCAGGCCTTCCTGCTATTATCACACTTTATTATTATTTGTTTTTAATGATCAGTCAGCTTTAAGATGTTTAAACAAGAAAAACAATTTCTGTTTAAACCACAGCTGCCCTTTTCCCTTTGTATAGCCACATTTTTCTTCTTATTGGAGAACTTTCATTAATATTTTTATAGGGAGAATCTGTTGTCCTGTACTCATGTTACCTTTTTTATATTTTAATAAAAAGGTATATTTTTTTCCTTGTCATTTCCCTTCTTGGTGTCAAGACTATTCTCAGCTGAAGCTTTTAGGTGGGGGGAGTGACCCCCTTAGGATCACCAGAGCCAGTTTGTGGGTCTCTGCTCCCTTCCTCCTTGGTGTGAGCACTTAAGTGCTTTCCTGGCACCTAGCCCCTCTTCTAAACTCAGGTCACACAGCAGGCTTAGCTGGGGTCTCTGCTCCTATAGTGTGAGCTGCCGCTTTCTCTCCATGGTGAGCTGAGGTCATTGCAGGGCTCTCTCTTGTTTCCTGTCTTTTGAGAGCTTACTGTTTGTAGTTTCCTGATATTCAGTAGCTTAAGAATCACTTTATGAATCTGTGGTGTGTGTGGTGGGGGAGGTGGTGGTGGTAGAGTGTGTGTGTGTGTGTGTGTGTGTGTGTGTGTGTGTGTGTGTGAGAGAGAGAGAGAGAGAGAGAGAGAGAGAGAGAGAGAGAGAGAGAGAGGTGGTGGTAGTAGGGGGGAGATCATCCCAACTCTCCCTCCATCTGGGGTAGAAATTGACACGTAAATTATGCCACCTAGCAACCTAGCATTGTCCTGTTGGTCACAGGGCTCCCATCTGTGTTTGTCACTGTTTTTCCTGGTGCGTCTCTGTATGTTGTTTCTATTACTATGTCCTCGGGTTTCACCGATCTTTGTTAAGTATACCCAGTCAATGTTCTACTTCCTATTATGTTTTTACCCATGGTAATTTCATCTTTTATAACTTCTCACTTTTCCTTCCTATGCTTATGCTGTATTTTAAACTCGTAGGTATTTGGGACGTTTTAACTATAGTTCTTTGGACCTCTTCTGCCAGTCCCACCATCCCTGTGTCTTCTCTCCTGACCGACTTCCCTTTGGGTGTAGGTTGCATTTTCTACTTGCTCTCATCACTGGGCATTGAAACTCAGGAATTTCATGTATCCGAGGGTTGGGTTTGTGACATTTCCTCAAAGAGCGTGCAGCTGCGTTTTCACAGGTGATCACTTAAGGGTTTTCTAATACATGTGAACTTCCATGTTCCCTCTGTGTGTTCTGGGTGTTGGATCATAGTCATGGAGGAAAGCAGAAGCCTACAGTACCTGGTGTATTGTAATATATACACCAATGGGGTGATATATACACCAGTTTTGTAATATATTGCAATTGTAACAATCCAGCAATATGGTGATATATCCACCAGTTTTGTAATATATTGCAATTGTAACAATACAGCAATATGGTAATATATACACCAATTTTGTAATATATTGCAATTGTAACAATACAGCAATATGGTGATATATCCACCAGTTTTGTAATATATTGCAATTGTAACAATACAGCAATATGGTAATATATACACCAATTTTGTAATATATTGCAATTGTAACAATACAGCAATATGGTAATATATACACCAATTTTGTATTATGTATACCAGTATGGTGATATATACACTAATATGGTAATATGTATACCAGTAAAGCAATATATATATATATATATATATATATATATATATATATATATGTATATACTCACGTGGTAATATATACATACAGCAGTATTGTCATATTCACACCAGTGTCCCTGTATGTCCTTAGGCCTGCAATAAGATCTCTAGAGAATTATTTATTATTCTGTCTTTTCCAATAGGTTTCCTTTGGCCTGGTCTGGGAACATGTGATTCACGCACTCCTACTAGTCTCCAGTGGGCCCATCTGCCAATTCCAAACTGTTCCTTTTGCTGTTCTAGAGTGCCCTCAAGGTGCCCTGGCCTGCAAATTCTTGCTGGTTTAGCTTCCCTGAGATCTGATCTCTGTGTTGTCACCTATTTAGATGGCTGTGCTCTGGACATGCCTTGCTGTGTGCTATATTCATGAACTGCCTAGGAAGAGAAAGCCACACCCACTGGAGGCTCACTCTACGAGGCTCACTTTAGGGGTTCGCTCTGCTCCGTGCCATTGTAGCCCCGTATTCCATGATCACTGTTTTAATGATTGGTTTCCTCATTTGGCCTTTTTCTAGTCCTTCGCTGTGTGGGTTCGAGAGAGCAGTCTTGACTTCTGGGTCTCTGCCGTGATTAGAAGCACAAGCTCCCTTGCACATTTTTAAACACACTCACCTGCCCAAGTGACAATCTTCATTTTATTATTTCAGTTCTGTCTGCCCCTTGAAATGGCAGTGCAGGGATGCCCAAACCCTTTTGCTCAGATGTGTTTTTGCAACATCTCAGGCAGTGTCTGATGTCGCCAAACTTGTACCCTGTATTCATAAGCATCCATAAATCAGTATTTCATAAGGGAATGTTTGTTAATTATCAGCACCGTATTGTAGTCAGTGATTTCTTCTGGAACATTCCATCTTCTCTTTGCATCTGGTCTGCAGGTCACCTTCTCTTATACGTTACCCTCGGAGTAAATCCTTCGCTGCAAAAACTCGGCAGAAATCGACATTCTTTTTCTCTTTTCTGCTATGAAGCCGGAGTCTGGGTTGCTTGCTGGGAAAGTTGAAGCTACCGAGTATCTTTGCATAAATTTTAAAGAATTCACATAGAAGGTTCTTTTTTTTTTTTTGTCTTTCATGAAATACTGTTAAATTTATTGCTAGAAATATTTTCAAATTTTCAACCACGGGACTGGAGAGATGGCTCAGTGGTTAAGAGTATTTGTTTTTGCAGAGAAGACTGGTTTAGTTTCCACTGCCTAAATGGTAGCTCTCAATCATCCCCAATGACAGGGCCAGGGAATCTGACTCCCTCTTGTGACCTCCACAGGCGCAAGGAATACATACATACTTACATACAGGCAAAACACTCATACACATAGAGTAAATAAATTTAAAATTAAAGACAAGAGTGTCCCCCATCCAGTCACATTTAGAGGAATGTGGGTGAGCTTGAAGCATCCTTTCCTTTTGTACAGACCACCCTAAATTCATCTTAAGTCCCAGAGTGGGAGGGAGGATTGCATCCCAATATAGGAATGTTCTCAAGAAGGAAAGCCGCCAGGACTCTCTCTAGGGTGTGGGGTTGAAGAACAATGGACCATTGTCCTGAAACCTCATTGCAACATCCATAGGAGTGATAGTGAACCTCTGAAACTGGAACGTAGTTCCTGATGGATGGGGGGACTGATAGAACTACCCTGCTTGTGGGAGGTACCAGCACATAGGTTACAGCTGAACTCCAAGGGCATCCGAGCAAGCCGGTGCCAAAGGTACCAGTATAAGAGGCAACAGCACATTATTAAGGAAGGGAGAATTCACAAAGTAGGCCGAGGAGTGTGCTGCTCCTCCCAAGCAGAACACTTGTGCTAGGAGACAGATCTGCTTCTCCAGCGACTCACAGACAGCAGGCACTGGAGTTGCTCTGTCTTCCTGGCGGGCAATGGACCAGAGGACAAGCAGTGTGTTGAGAAAACTGGAAAGGGGCGAGGAAGGGCTGAGGGTTGTAAGAAACACATGTTCTCTTCGAATTTTTTGCATTGAAATTTCAGTGGATAGAGCTCAAAGGCTCCGAAAACTCCCCGGGAAGATTTTAGCAAAATATATATCATGAACCACTTGAGTAGAGTTTTGAGGCAGCTGGATCAAGTACAGCAGGACAATTCTAGTCCAGTGGCACTGCCAAATTGTCCACAGCGTCTCTGGATGTCCCTAGATGCTGAGTCTTCTTGCTGCTTCATCCAGGCCCAGTTTTTGCCATGTGACTACAAAACTCGTATTACTGTGACAGATGTTTGTTGGCGAACTAAATAAGTCATTTGCAATGCTACTGGTATGAACATTGTTAATTGCTAATTTGAGAGATAAAAGAAGAAAAGACCGGAGGGGAAGAGTAGAAGCCATCACTGAGCCAGCAATAGCCACTTCTGTGGCTTCTGTGGGTCATTTAGGAGAATTCTGGCTCTATGAATACCACGGTATAGATTGCTTGGCAACTGAGAGGACAAAGGGGTCTGAGATTCATCCTTGTTCTCTTAGCCACACCTTCCCTGTTCTTAGGGAGAAGAGGGTCCCAGTGCCCTCCTCTGGTTTCCATAGACACCTGCACACATGCACGTGTGTGCACAGACACACACACTAAACAAACAAATAAAAAATAAAAATCTTCAAAAAATGACCCACCGTGTTTCTAGAAACCAAACACAGCAAAGATGCTGTGTGAGCAAGCAAGGGTCCTGGTAGGATTTCCTATTATAATTTTCATTAAGCAAAATATAGGCAAGTTTTGGTTTGAAGAGAGCATTAGAATGGAAAGTGGAAGCAGAAATGGCAAGCCTTGCAATATCATTGGATCATTCACCAACGTCAAACGATTAAATGGCAGCCATTTTTTTTTATCTTTTTCTTTTTTTATTTAATATGGGGTTTTTTTATATTTAAAAATTTCCATCTCCTCCCCTCTTCCTCCCCCTCCCCTCCCCTCCACCCATACCTCCCCTCCCTCCCTCTCCAGGCCAAGGAGCCATCGGGGTTCCCTACTCTATGTTAAGACCAAGGTCCTCCCAACTCCCCCCAGGTCCAGGAAGGTGATCGACCAAGCTGAGAAGGCTCCCATAGAGCCCGTCCATGCAGAAGAATCAAAGCCCAGCGCCATTGTCCTTGGCTTCTCAGTCAGCCCCCGCTGTTGGCCACATTCAGAGAGTCCGGTTTGGTCTCATGTTCCATCAGTCCCATTCCAACTGGAGTTGGTGATCTCCTGTTAGTTCTGTCCCACCGTCTCCATGGGTGAACGCACCCCTCATGGTCCTGACTTTCTTTCTCATGTTCTCCCTCCTTCTGCTCCTCATCAGGACCTTGGGAGCTCAGTCCGGTGCTCCAATGTGGGGCTCAGTCATTTTCTTCATCTATCGCCAGGTGGAGGTTCTATGGTGATATGCAAGAAATTCATCCATATGGCTATAGGAACTGGCCTTTTTTTATATAATTGAAAGTAGATGCGATGAAATGCTTAATCATTTATGCTTTTGAAAGTGTATGAAGCTCACCAGATTGGCCATGCAGAGTCCATTCAGAAGTCACTGATCCTCAGAAAGAACTCTTGACAGCGGTAAAGGATGATGATGACGTTGCTAGAAAATTAGTGGACAGGGAGCTGTAGAGGAAGGAAGTATTCTGGGATGGGCTACTTCTCTGAAAGAAAAGGCTTCAACAGAGATCTCAGGGAAGAAATAGCTCTTTGTCATCCATGCGTGACTGATCAATCAGGGATTTGCAGTCTCCTGTCTACTGTCAGGAGCTAGATGACACTGATCCATCCAAACTGTCCATCCTGGTGTGTGGAGCCTTGGGGATTCTGGAGACAAGAGCCCCCCAGTGTGCTCAGTGTCAACCAGCAGGAAACCACTTATACCACTGTCTTCCGATTGAACTCAGAAGGAACTCCTTGCTTTACAAAATCCACACCAGTCATGGGTGGGGAGTGTGCTGGCCTGTGGCTTTGTTTGTCTTGCCCCAAGAGGTATAATGAGAACCAATTACGAGAAATGCTCTCACGGTTTGCTGTAGAAATATGTGAGATTCAGTACTCATCAATAATTTGAATGAGAGGGGGAAGGGGCATGGATTCCAAAAGCCCTCAGTTGTATGGCTGTCATTAGTAACATCAGACAGTTTGCATTATTAATGTTTGCAGGGAGTAGCACTAATTGTTCCCTTTAGATTAGATATACAGACATAGTTTTTAAGATGTTTTAGAGTTATCTGTGTTTTATGTATCACTTACATGTCTGGGGTATTTCGCATGCTAATTTGCCCTAGTATTAGATTACTTTTATAATGTCAGAGCCAAATCTTATTTTTCTTTGATAAAAATCTTAATAATTTAAAAACAATTTCAAGTAATTTATTTAAAATTGTATTTATCTTATGTGACCCTGTGTTAGTTACTTTTCTGTTGCTGTGATTAGACACTGTGACAAAAGCAACTTATGGAAGAAAGTGTTTATCTTGGCTCATACCTCCAGAGGAGACACAGTTCATCATGGCAGGGAATGCGCAGGTGTGGGGAAACACAGGTGTTCGGGAGGTGCAGGTGTGAGGAGGTGCAGATATGGGAAGACGCAGGTGTGGAGAGACACAGGTGTCCGGGAGGTGCAGGTTTGGGGAAGTGCAGCTGTGGGGAGGTGCAGGTGTAGGGAGGCTCGGGTGTGGGGAGATGCAGGTGTGAGAAGGTGCAGGTGTGGGGAGGCACAGGTGTGGGGAGGCACAGGTGTGAGGAGGCGCAGGTGTGGGAGGTGCAGGTGTACAGCAGACTGATCATGTCATTTCATATGAATGCAGAAAGTAGAGAGAGGAAACAGGAAGCAGGGTGAGGCTATAGAACCTCAAATCCGCCTAGTAGTTTTCCCTGCCTAGCTTAAGTTCTGCCCTGCTATACGTTTAAAGCAGTTTCTTTATTCATTAATGGTAATCACAGCACACAGAGGGGACATCACATCAACACAATTTGTTTTGACTAAAGCCTTTGGTCTTACTCTACAGAGGCATGAAAGCATGCCCACATGGGAGTTCCATTTTCCACCTTCAATGCATTCCATATATCACAGGAGAAAGCCAATATCTCGTTGCAAATGCCTTTTCTTTTGGATGATCTTACCCAACTGTGGCCCTCTTTGAGATAATCCGAGCTTCTGAAAGATGCTATATTGTGAGCTGAGGAACGTATTTGTACACTGTAAAGTATGCACTATATTTTTACAGATGCTCTTCAGCTTACCATGAAGTCTGGGCAAACCCATTGCACATTGCAAATAGTTGAAAGTGCATTGAATATACCTAACGTCTCCTTCTCTGTATTTATATACACTGCAGAGTGTTGCTTATTGTTCTCATGGTCACAGTGTTGCTCCAGCCCAGCAAGAGGATGAGTTAGCATCCGCAAAAACCCAGTCTAAAGAACGGTTTCTACTGACTGTACCTACTGTGTGGTGGTGTTGTTATTGTTGTTTTCAAGTCTAAAGCACAGTTCCTACTGACTGTACCCATGGTGTGTTGTTGTTCTTTGGGGGGGAAGGGTTGCTGATATTTTTATTGAGTCATGGTTTCACGTCCCAGGTGACTTCTGATGTCCACAGTGTGCTGCTCCTATGTCACTCAAAGACCCCTCAACATGTCCTGGCTGTACCCCACCCTCCTTTTCCTTGGGAAGGGGAGATGTGTGGTTCTGGTCCCATCTTTTGAAAACTTGTGAGTTGCTTGGGCGGAGGGCAATGTGGATTTGGTGGTTCCTGTCCACTTAGAGATGAGCTGTGCCTCCAGGTTCTGCTAGACAAGTCCAGGCCAAGGTAAGGCCAGCCACTGGGTATCCCTTCCATCCGGAATACTCCCAGAACTTTCTTTGCTTAGAAGGTAGTCTATTATTACTTGGGCATTCTCCATAATGGGGTGGGGTGAGTCTCATCTTGCCTTACCCCAAATGGCTTATTCAAGTATGCTTTCCAATTACAGAAGCTGGAAAAAGGTTGGCTACAAATAACAAAAACAAAAATAAAGCCGATTTTAAAAATAAGTGCCCCCCCATCACATTTCTGGAAATCCATAGATTGGCAACATCTGGTGTTGCTTCTGAGACACTGTCAGTGCCCGTCAGTAAAATGTCTAAGCTTTCTCTCACAGTGCTGGCTGAGGTGGCCGCTAAAGCGCCGGTCTTCTTGGCCACATCCAAAGAGGGCAGAGGAGAAGGGGTAGCCCGTGTGCCAGAACAATAGTACATTTCAATTAATCCCAGGAGAGGACTATTCTTAATGTGATTTGGGCCAGAACTGGGTCAGAGGGCAGGACTGCTTTAAGAAAATTAGGGAACAAACTCAGGTTTGGGACACTTTGACAAATGCATCTGGGTATTCTCATTTCCTTTCTTTTTCTAAATTGTTTTTATTAAACTATATATTTTTCTTCATTCCCCTCCCTTCCTCTCCCCTCCCTTTCTACCCTTTCCCATGGTCCCCATGCTCCAAGTTTACTCAGGAAATCTTGTTTTTTTCTACTTCCCATATAGATTAGATCCATGTACGTCTCTCTTAGTGTCCTCATTGTTGTCTAGGTTCTCTGGGATGTGAATTGTAGGCTGATTTTCTTTGCTTTATGTCTAAAAGCCACTTATGAATGAGTACATATATTTTTCTTCCTGGGTCTGAGTTACCTCACTTAATATGATGTTTTCTAGATCCATCCATTTGCCTGCAAATTTCAAGATGTCCTTATTTTTTTCTGCTGTGTAGCACTGATGGCTGAAAGACACTTAAGGAAATGCTCAACATCCTTAGCTATCAGAGAAATACAAGTCAAAACCACTCTGAGATTCCATTTTACACCTGTAAGAATGGCTAAGATCAAAAACACTGATGACAGCTTATGCTGGAGAGGATGTGGGGTAAAGGGAACACTCCTCCATTGCTGGTGGGAGTGCAAGCTGGTACAGCCCTTTTGGATGTCAGTGTGGCGATTTCTCAGAAAATTAGGAAACAACTTACCTCATGACCCAGCAATACGGCTGTTGGGCATCTAGCCAAAGGATGCTCAATCATACCACAAGGACGTGTTCAACTATGTTCATAGCAGTATTGTTTGTCATAACCAGAACCTGGAAACAACCTTAATGCCCCTTGACCAAAGAATGGATGAGGAAAATGTGGTCCATTTACACAATAGGGTGTTCTCATTTCTAACGATAAGTTAGAACACTGAGATTTCAGCACGCACTGTGGCCTGCCTTCAAATCTAGCTCCATGCAGGTTAGCAAATTATTGCATTATGATAATCACCACCGTGTGGGCTCAGTTTGCTGGACATTTCACCTCATCTTTACCCTAACGACTCAGGGCTTACAGAAAAGTCACAGAGACTGTGTGGTTAAGTCCCTATTTCACAGAATAGAAAAGATAGCGTATAGCGGTCCCAGAGTCCAAACAGGGCTGCTCGATGCTGGACCAGCTGACTTTAGAGCCCACCTCTAAATCACTGTATGTCATTTATTCGTTGATACAAAAATACGTATTGTCACACGTGGATCTACAGTTATTTCAAGGGACTTCTGGGATTAAAAAAAAATTTGCTTTGAAGGGGATTCAAAGGTCAGGACTGATGCCCCTGCTCCATTGTCACTGAGAGAGCATGTGTCCCCTGGGAAGAGAGAACATGGCTTTTCTGAGAATCTTGGAAACATTAGTGTGTCTAGTGTCAGTGTTGGAGAGGAGTGATGGAAGGTGGGCCCTGAATCTGAGGAAAGAACTCACTGGCCTTTAAGTCTAGATAATATAATTCATATTCATTATAACGGCAGCAGAAATTTCTGTCACGTGACTCTTGGTGACACCCTCATCAAGCAATGAGATGTGTAATCTTGGCATTGATGGCTTCAGGGGGCTGACGTAAAGATAAAATGGGATCCTGTGTGAGAGTAGATCGTCATGAAAAAATCTGCTAAAAATAAGATACTATAAAGGCTCACAAAATATGCGAAAATATTTTTAAAAGTCCTTAAATTTCTTTCAAAATTTTACTCTACAAGTTGGTTAAAAAAATTCATACCGGGCCGGGTAGTGGTGGCGCACGCCTTTAATCCCAGCACTCGGGAGGCAGAGGCAGGCGGATCTCTGTGAGTTCGAGACCAGCCTGGTTTACAAGAGCTAGTTCCAGGACAGGCTCCAAAGCCACAGAGAAACCCTGTCTCTGGAAAAAAAAAAAATTCATACCATGCATGGACAAACACAGCCTGTATGTGTGTTCATGTATGCACAGGTACACATGTGTGTAGGTATTTGCATGCATGTGTGTGCTTTGTGTGTTGGCCCGAGGACAACCTTGGCCATAATATCCCTCAGATGTCATCCACCTGTCCACCCTTTTTTTATATTTATTTATTATGTATACAATATTCTGTCTGTGTGTATGCCTGCAGGCCAGAAGAGGGCACCAGACCTCGTTACAGATGGTTGTGAGCCACCATGTGGTTGCTGGGAATTGAACTCAGGACCTTTGGAAGAGCAGACAATGCTCTTAACCACTGAGCCATCTCTCCAGCCCCACCTTTTTTCTCTTTGTTAGGGACTGGAATCTTCTTACTGGCTTAGAACTCATCACATGGCTTAGGCTGGCTGGCCAGTGAGCCCCTGGAATCTGCCCGTCGCCGCCTCCCCAGCACTGGGGTTACAAGTGTGGACCACTGCAGCCAGTTTTCTTTACATGGCTTCTCTCAGTTGTACCCTAGTGTTCCTGCCTGCTGGGAAGCCCATTTTACTCACTGGTCCCATCTCCACAGCCCCAATACAGCCCGTCTCAAAGACCGGTGGGCTTACAGTATGCTCCAGTTGGGACACAAACTAGGTAGAGATGGGCTGTAATGTCCATGGTAATTGCTAATGAGGACTAATATAAAAACCCTAACTTTTAAAAAGTGCACCCAAGAGCCATGGATCCAAAGGCATGGATGGGAGCCAAGTTCCAAAGCAGAGGACACTTGTCCTCTGTGAACCAAACCCAGTGGTCACTGCCCTCCTTGGTCATGTGTTCCCCTGAGTCTGTGTCCTCCTAGACAGAAAGTCACCTCTGCTTAAGTCAAGGGATTTCCCTGGCCTAGAGACAGCACTGAAGCTGTGGCTGGCTGGCTGCCCTGTTGTGACAGATTGAGGTCTCTGGGGATCTCTCTGTGGGTAATTTTGCTGACACTTCAGCAACAGAATAGGATGTGGCCAAACTATAAAGAGAGGGGGGAGGAAGGAAGGGATAGAGGGAAGGAGGACAGAAGGACAAAGGGAAAGAAAGACGGGGAGGAAGAGAGAGAGCAAGAGCACTATAGCCCTAAAGCCCTCTGAGCAGGGGAAGCCTAAAGTGCCCACCAATTTCCCCTTCATGTCTTTGAAACCAGAGAAACGTTTAAAACAAAGACAAATTCTACTTGGCCATACTCTCATACAACCTTGATGGAGCTGAAGGAATCTTTTCCCCCAGTCCAGCTCTCAGAGAGAAGAAGAGGGCCTTCTCTAGGTAAAGCCTCATTTATTTCAGCTTCCCGGGAAGCTTTTAAAGACAGTCATCCACGTCAGAGCACATTTGGAGAGCGGAAAGAATGTCTCCATAAGAACTGACTGTTCTCAGTCTGTGTTAGCAGCATGTCAGCATGCAGATGGTTGGCATTAAGAGGTGACCATTTCAAATAACGATAAACGCTTTAACAAAATTAGATGAAAAGATGGCCAATATTAAAAAGTGAAATTATGGATAATGTCAACAAAGAAATAGAATCTTTAGAAAAGAGGCGATAGGAACACTTGATATGAAAGATACAGTGTGAACTGCAACCTTTGTTGGATGGACAAACAGCAGGTTAGTAAGAAAAAAAATGTACTAGAGAAGAAAAATTCCTTAAATGAGCATGGAGAAAGCTGGGGGCATAAAGCAAAGTATATCATGGATGAAATTTGGGATAGTATTAAGTTTTTCTAACAGCTGTGCCTTCAAAAGAGAAGAGAGAGTCCTACAGAAAAAAAAATAATAAAGCAAAAAATACAGCCCAGAGCAGTGGTGTGTGTCTGTGACCCCTGTGTCCTTGCAGGGAGATGGAAGGAGGCTGGGAGCCTGGCATGTGCGGCAGCTGAGCGGAGAGAGTGGCTAGCAGAACATCCGTGGCTGCAGACACTGCCAGCAGACAATATGGACGTGAATAGAAGGCAGTGAATTGAATAAATCTTTCTCGGGAGAAAAAAAAAAACCTTTTCTGGAGAAATAAAATCTTTTCTGTTTTAATTTCCCTTTGAACATACAGCTATTCGCATACCCTTTAAGATCCACGTTGAGCCTTGGAGTGTTTTCCTAGCTAAAGTTGCTGCGTGGCACAATTGCAGTCTGTTTTTCGTGTAAGATTTTCCTGGCATTGTTTTGGTCTAAAGGAAGAAAAAAAATACAAACATCTGATGAAACCTAAGCATGAGTCTGCCCTAATATGGTGAGGTATGAGGCTGTAGGCCACGTGTCATCCAGTCGTTGTATGGCCTGGGGACCAGCACTACGCAGTGCGTCCAGAGGGGAGGTTATGATCTGTACGTGGATGAAGACGAGCTCTCTAAAGCCCTTCCCACAAGCACAAAAACTCTTCCTAGGCCTTTTGTCTCAAAAGTGCTGTTTGGCTTCCTTGCCAAAAATAATAGCTGCTACCACAGCTATGGGATTCTTCGGATGACTGTCTCTGTCAGCTGTTCAAGAGCAGTGTCACACACACACACACACACACACACACACACCTGTTGTCCCTGCTGTTAGCAATTTCTTGACGGTCTCCTTGGGATTCCATTGATGCGTGGGTAGGGAACTCCCCTATAACCAAGCTCACGGTTTTCAGCCCTAAGCTTATCCTCCCTTATGGTCTTCTTGTTATTTCATAAGTATGTGATTTCAAACTTCTTCAGTTCTTGGGCACATTTCCTATTTCCTTAGCTTTCCAAGGTAAATTTTTCTACTGTCTGCAGTCATTGACATGACATGCAAAAAAAAAGAAGTGTCTGGCATATTTTTTGAGTAAGGAAAGCAAGAACTGTTACAGGGGCCAAAGAGATGACTCAATGATTAAGAGCACTGGCTGATCTTACAGAGGACCCAGGTTCAGTTTCCGTCTCCCACATGGGCTCAGAGCCATCTATAATTCCAGATCCAGAGCTGATTACCTCTTCTGGACTCTGCAGGTGCCATGCAGGTAGGCCAAAATACCCACACACATAGAATAAATGATAATAAAAATTTTAAATGAGTGATATTAATATAATTCAGTATGGGAAAGAGGCTCCATTTCATTTTATATAATTATTGACTTTAAATTTATACTTAGAACATATTGTTAATAATTCTTAAAACTTAGTCTGTGTTAAAACTGTAAAACTATAATTTTTATAAGTCAGATACACATGCATGCATGTGTGCACACATACACACGCACGCACGCACACAGTCTGGTTCTAGGGATTAAACCCAGTACCTGTACATGTTGTGCTGTGATCTTCCATCAGACCACGTCCTATGACTGTACGTGGTGTGTATGTGTGTGTGTGTTTTTTAAAAGAAGTTAAACCATAAAATCCACCATTGTAGAACTTTCTGGATAACCATATGCCTTTCTCTAAATAGACTACTCGGAGGACAATGGACAGTAAGTAATGGTGCTGGTTTCATGGTTACAAAAAACCTGTGTTGATTTACCAGTACCTTGTGAATTTGTTAGTGGTGTTCAGAATTAGTCTTGTTATAAAAGGAAAACACAGCAGCCATCCGAACCTTAAGGGCAGCACTGTAGCCTCTGGTCACAAGTGAGACTCAGCTGCACGAACGGGACTGCCTTACCCAAGTGTGAGGAACTCAGAGAACAGTTTATCAGCAGTTTATCAAACAAGGCTGCCCCCAAATTCTTTTTTATTGCTCAACACATTTTTTAGAGGTGAGTATTTCATATTTTTTTTCTAAAATGTTTTGAGATTTGAAAAGCAAATTTTCTGCTGCCAGTTAATGTCGGAATTCATTTAGGAACAGACTTCGGGAAAAGGTCAGAGACACAGGGTCAGACTTTTCCTATGACGATGATTCAGGTCTAGACAATGTGGAGAGACGGAAGTTTTCGGGCACATTAGTAGGGTAGTACGCTTGCTTCTCTTGGGTAATCTCATGTGAATGGACCAGTGAGCTTTACTGGTGCTGCAGGCCATGGCTAAGGTTGATGACAGTCCACTGCCCTCCTGCTTATCAAATGCCATAGGAGGCCCTAATGGCCAGAGTTGGGTACCACTGTGCCTTTACTCTGGTTAACCCTTTCCAGTGTGGTGGTGTGGTGTGTATTTATGTGTGGTACGTGGGTGTGGTTTGTGGTGTTTGTATTTGTTAATTGTGGTGAGTGAGGTTGGGTTCGATTTGTGGAGTGTGGTGTGTGTGTGTGTGTGTGTGTGTGTGTGTGTGTGTGATCTGTTCACACATGATGACCAGGAAGGAGCCAGGTTGACAATCTCCTGTTCCAGGGTTTGCTCCCACTGACAACCCTGACTAGACTACATAGAGGTACCGTGACCTCTCTGCTGAGGTGCAGACTGTCAACACAAGGGCTTTCAGGGATGGTTCAAGAGCCAAACTATATAGCAAATAAGAACACAGGATTTTATTGCATAAAGAAAGAAATTCAGACTTCATTGTTGGGGACCAAGGTATTCCGGATAAGCAGTCTGCTCTCAGGAAATACATATAGTATTTGTCAATTATGTACCTGAAAAGTAAAAAGTCTATTTTGTGTTAATTGGTGACGACATTTTGACATCTCTGTAGCTTACTGTGTCTCTTTTCAAAGCAAGCTTCCTTCGACTGTTTTTATGTTCTGGGTGTTTTACATGTGCAGCCAACCCCATGAAGCCACTCAGGGCTTGGCCTCAGCTGCTGCTCTCTTACATTGGCGGGGTGCTGCCTGGTAGTGACTGAGCATGGGAGGAGCAAGACAGCCCTGCTCAGCCATCAGACCCTCACTTAGTGGGGATTTGCTTCTCTCCATTTTTGCCAAGGGTCTCTGAGCTCTGGCTCTTTGCCCACTTCCACATCCCTACCATACCACGGGTTCCACATGATTTGTATTCACTGCTCATAATCTCCATAGCTGATTTTATAAAATTATTTACAATTAAAAATGTAGCGATAATGTTTACCATCTTAAGCATTTGTAAGTATATAGTCCAGTGTCATTAAACACAGCCCTAATATGCAGCTGTCACCATCACAGATCTCTTTGCATATTGCAAAACTGAGACCTTAACTGCCTACCCCTCCCTCACTCCTGGCAACCACTTTCTGTCTCTGTGAATTTGACTACACTCAGTACTCACAAAAACACAATCGCACGGTATCCTTTGAGACTGGGCTCATTTCACTTAACACAGTGCCTTGAAGTTCTAGCCATGTGGAAGCATGATTCAAAATGCCCTTTCTAGGGCACTCCCTACTGATGGGCATTGAACCCAGAGCCTCGCACACGCTAGGTAAGGGCTCTAGCACTGAGCCACAATATGCGAAGTACCACCCCATGGTCCACCACACCTTGTCCACTTGCCCACTGAGGACCACCTGCTGTGAGTGTATAGATGCCACTTTGAGTACCCGTTTTCAGTTAGTGTGGGGTGTATTCCGGAAGTGGAATTGCTGGATTATGTGGTAATACATATTTTAAAAGTTATTTTTGAGAGGCTGTAGTAGTTTCCCAAAGAGACCGAGCCATTGGATGTTTTCCACCAACTGTACGCAAAGCTTCCAGCCTCTCCGCAGCCTCGCCAGCTCTTCCTACCTCCAAGTGTGCTATCAGCTGACTTTCTACCCCTTTGCCCTTATCTAAGGCCCTTTACACAAACAAGCTTCAGTTGTACACATTTCTCCTAGAGCTGTAACCTCCTGTTTATATGATACTTGTTTTAAAAATTCCTGTTAATGTTCATATAGTTATACAGAATTGTTATGAAGTAAGGGGGCAGAAATGGTCCTCACCAAATGGTGCTCATTCGGGCAAGTCTCTCCCGCTAGCCCTAACAGCTCTCTGTTGACAACTAGATTCTGTTTCTTCAGTGACTTTGCACAGGCCCGTGGTTTGATGCAGTTGTTTTTCTTTCCCCAGAAAATCCATTCCTCGCTGCCGAAGAATTAACAGGATGCTCTCCAATGAGTCCCTGCATCCGCCTGCCTTCAGTCGCTCCAACTCCCAAGCCTCTGTCGACAGCAGCACGTCGGTGGAGGAGTTCTGGCCAGAAATCGGGAGTATCAAAGAGAGCAGTGTGGGGGCACGGGAGGAGCAGCCGCCCACCCCCGAGGCCAAGTCCGTGGATGGTAAGAGCTGGACCTGCCCTTCAGGGAAGAAGTCAGCCCACCAAGTCTATCATCAATAGAGATGGGGTACCTGCTGCTGGCAGTGAGGGAGGGCAGGCCACAGTGCCGTCCAGACAAGAGTCCTTAAGGATCCCTGCTCGGGGGTGCTGTTCCCTAGGGGTGGTCTCCTTTTCATCAGACAGACTGGGCACGCTGATGCTCTTGACATTTACATCTGTGGACTTGACATTTAGGGTAGAGAGAGTGCTGGGAGGTAGAGAACAGGTGAGAGATTTGCCTTACTGATTTTAGAGGGAAATTACTTTGGAATGTTTGTTGGTATTATTAATATATTAGACTGTTTGGTACTCCACAAAATAAAACCATGTTAAGCATTAAGGGTGGAGACAAAAGCAAAAGCAAATAAACACACAAAACAACAAACAATCCAAAAAGAGCATAACGGTTTGGAGGTCCCAGAGATCAGGATCCTGGGCTGAAAGCACAGCCCGGCGCATCTTGCCTGGCTTGACCTTGTGGGTGTATAAAATGTCCAAGAATTTTTTCATTAATTAGTAGTTAACTACCAGCTTGAAAAGCCTTCTCATCCTTCATCCTCTTGTCTTGGTGTTTCCCAACACCAAGATAAGATCACTTCTGTGATCAATTAGAACCCTATAGACATGAACAAGAAACCCTCACATATAGTTCATGAGCATCCGTGAGCATCTGTTCTAGGAAATAGTCTTCCCAGCAAAGTGTGTGCTTATTCCCACTGCTCCCATCCTTCCTTCAGTTTTTCAGACAGATGTTTGAAGGCAAATGCCTCTTGTCCCATATTCCTGCTTTTTTTTTTTTTTTGCAACCCAGTAACCTCCAGTTCTACCTGAGGCCTCAGGGTTTCCTGGCATTCTCTCCTTATAAGTAACTCCCTTACGTGACGAGAAACCGGGCTCTTACTCCTGCCATACATTTACCATTTGTTCAAGCCCAAGGGCGACGGAAAATATTTTCTGCTAGCCTAAACTGCTATAAAAATGCAGGTTTCCTAGCTAGAGTTAATATTCATTTGCAGGTGTCGCTTTAGAAGGACTTGTAAAGACGTCAGGATCCTAAGTGCACAATCCAGTGGCCTTCGGTGAAGGCAAAGGCATGCACTTCTCTAAACCAACATGGATCAAGATTCATTTGGTCAGGTTGAGTCACACATGTCTAAAACCCCAACATGCATGAGGCTGAGGCAGGAGGATCACTAGTTTGAGACCAACCTGGGCTGTGTAGTACCTCCCAGAGAAATGTGTCTGCGGGGCGGGGGTGGATTCCATTCAACCAGGAGACTTCCTGTTTCATTCTTGTCTGTCACACGTCTCCGAATGACACTGTCTAGGGCCAAAGGTAGCCACGGTTCCCATGTTTGTGGGTCAGAGGGATTATGTCACCGTGCTCAGTGCTTAGAAGATTCAGTTAGCATATCAGTAGTTCATTGCTTTTTAGTTCTGGGTAGTTGGCGTTTCTTTCTAGGGATGCATTAACAAGGTGCCACAAAATTGGGTGGGCTTAATGACATAAATGTATTCATCACAGTTTTGAAAGGTAGAGCAAGAAGGCCAGTAAGGTCTTGCTATCTGAAGCCGTCAAGAGCATTCTGCCGCTGCTGCCTTCCTGGCTGGGGTTGAAGCTGGCGGCCATCGGTGCCCTTGGCTCGCAGGCAGCACACTGTGTCATTCTCTGCCTCAGACTACTCCAGGTGTTTGCTCTGTGTCTTTCTCTTCTTCAAAGGTGCCAGCTGTAATGAATTAAAGGGCTCGCTCTATTCCAGTATGGCCTCACTGTAATTTGGTTTGGCTAGGGGTTTGTTTGGGGTTTCGCTTTGCCATGCTTGGCTGTACAAGTGCTCTCTCTGCCGCTGAGCAACTCCCAGCCTGCACCTCCATTTCTATATGTGTGTGTGTTTTGGGAACTGTCCTTTCTTTCATTTTTAATGTTTATCTTTATTGAAGTATGACAAGTAAATTGAAATTGAACATTTTTATGATATACATGTTTTAATGAACATATACAAGCCATAATTTATATGTAAGCAAGACTCCACTCAACGGTGCTGAGGGTTGTGGTTTCAGCAGATGTCGGGGTAATTCAGCTCTTCACCGTTTAGTCCACGGAATGAGTACATCACGTCTTTCTGACCTGCTAATGGCGGTGTGGGTTTTCTTGGTTTATAGTTCAAGCACTTAAGATGGGTGATTTGAAAAATCTTGTAGAAATTATTTGTGGATATGCGTTTTTATTTCTCTCAGATGCATGACTTTTTTATTAAATCTTTAACTATAAGAAACTGCCAGAATTTTTCTGGAAGTTCTACCATTTTGCACCCTTCCCTGTAGGTTAAGACAGAAATCTTTTTTTCTACATCTTTTCAGAGTTTGATATTGTCTGTTTTCCTAATAGGAGCGAATCTAGATATGTGGAATTACCTTACTTTAGTCCTGACTACATGGCATTGATGACAAGTGTGTTCCCTGTCTTTATTGTCCCTTCCTGTACTTTGTGGAATCTTTCAAGTATTTAAGAACATTGTCCTTTTTATTTGTGGCTTGTAGGAATTATTAATGCATTCAAGATATGTATATATGCATACATTGCAAAAGTTTCTATGACTTAGCTATTCATATTCTTTTTTAGAAAGATTTACTTACTTTTATTTTATGTAAGTGCTTACCTCCGTGTATGTGGGTGAACTGCATGTGTGACTGGTGCCTGCTAGGCCAAAAAGGTTGTGGAACCCTCTGGAATTGCTGCTACAGGAGGCTGTGACCTGCAGTATGGGTTCTGGGAGCCTAACCCAGAGCCCCTCGGAGAGTAGTCAGTGCTCTTAACCACTGAGCCGTCTCTCCAGCTCCTAGAGCAGCTATTGCTCTTTACCACTGAGCCGTCTCTCCAGCTCCTATTTATCTTCTTGATGAGATTCTTTAATTGGTCGACTCTCATCACTTTGCTTCAGATATGTAGAAATATAGTTGTTGTTTTTAATCTTGACCTCATATCCCCTTAACTTCCTAAATTAGTTTTCTAGTATGTGTGCACCCACCTTGTATTGCAGGTCTTAAAGAATGCCCTTAGCCGAAAGATAGCATAAATTCAAATCATACTAGTATATTATTTAAATAGAAATTTGGGATTTTTATTCCCCTCCAGTTCCTGCCCTTGTTTGGCTCTTCTCCGATATCTATATGTAATGATTTCATGTGTTTTATTTCAAACTTATAATACAGTGTTGTTTTGCTAAAAGTTACACTGATTGCCATGGGAGATGGGAGTCCCGTTTTTCTGACTTCCTGTGTGAGATGCTGCACAGAATAGGTGGGCTTGTTTTTAGAAGTTAGTGTTTGATATTCATCAGTTTTATGGCTCAATAAAATAGCATCCTTAATTATATTTTTCACCTGAAGCTTACTTAATCAACTAATTACTTCAACAAGTAGGTGCGCCATCCCTCAGCTGGGTGCTTCAGTGTTAGAGTTACAAGTAGAAGCCAGAAGCATCCTTTTTCCCATGGTTGATCTAACAGAAAAAGGTGGGGTGTGGGTGTTAATGAAATGAGATCAAGACCTACTTGATAATCCCAGCACTCGGGAGGCAGAGGCAGGCGGATCTCTGTGAGTTCGAGACCAGCCTGGTCTACAAGAGCGAGCTCCAGGACAGGCTCTAAAGCTGTAGAGAAACCCTGTCTCGGAAAAAAAAAAAAAAAAAAAAAAAAAAAAAAAAAAAAAAAAAAAAAAAGACCTACTTGAGGGGAAATTGCTTGAAGGAAAAAGAAATCGCAGAATTGAGGCTGATAGCATTAAGGCCTTACCTTGTCTCCTGGGCTCAGGGGAAAGACTTCATTGAGAGAGAAGCTGAGGTCTGAGAGATGCCTAGTAGTGACAGAGCCAACGACAGCTGGCCTGTCCAGATGTGACATGGAGCCTGTCCAGATGTGACATGGAGCCTTCAAGGACCCCTCAATAGCCTGGGAAGGAGGTGAGGAGACATTGCATAAGTACGTCTTACAGAACACATTAAAGCCAGAGGAAAAAATGTTTTTACATGTACAAGGACTAATTTAGGGACACCGTGGAAGCGGTTTGGAGGGGCCTGGAGAGTCTGGGAAGAGCTATTGGGAGTCTGTTGTGGACGTCAAGGTGAGAGATGGTGGCGGCTTTGACAAAGGCCGTGGTAGAACAAATAAAGGGAGGCCCAGGAAGCTGGGCTCTCGGTAGCACAGTCCTGTAATACAGTACTCAAAAGGCTGAGACAGGAGGTTGGTGAGTTCAAAGTTAGCCGAGACTATACAAAGCAAAATGAAGTAAGGAGGTTGGAGACTCTTGAGATGTAATAAGGAAATAATATTAAAAAGTACTGGCAGTGTGCTGGGGTTGATACCTCCGGGGCCCCTCTTTCGCCTCATTAGTTGGCGGCGGGCTTTGCATAGTGGAATGTGGAAGAGTGACTGAGGACCAGGGTAGGGGTGGAGACTGTGAACTCAGGCTTGAGTGTGTTGTACGGAGCATGATTGATAGAGTGGAATCGATACTGAGTTGGATGCAGGGGCTAAAATGGCTGGGGTGTTCTGGATTGCCAACATAGACGCAATAGCTGAGGAGAGACCACAAGACTTCATCCTTCCTAACTCAGCAAACATGAATCACATCAGTGTCTGCTGTGGACATTTCTCACCTAGAAAAGCATTCTAGCTATGTTTTGCCCTGAGGAAAGGTCTGAGGTTGTGAACCATCAGTTCCCATGGTTTATGTTATCCCTGTTGTTTGTTTCTGCTCTTCTTTCGTTTTTCCTCACGTAAGTGGTGAGAAAGACAGTCCAATGTTTTCAAACGTTAATGTCCATTCGTTTTTCTGACTTCGTCTTGAGACATGATAGCCTTACCCAAGGCTTAAGTAAAAGAAGGCCTTCCAAGTCCTCCCAGGTTTGACCTCACCCTGGTCCAAGCATTCTCGTCTCACATCGGAGCTGGTATTTCATTTCTTTGAAAGGGGCAGTTTACAGAGCAGCCAAGTAAGAAAAGCACAGTAGTCAATAAAACCTTTGCCAAGTTAGGAAATGGGCCTCCGAAAGCACGCTCGGCGCGTCTGTTTATGCAGATGATGCAAGAGCATAAGCAGGGTTGAGGGCGCTCAGGCTGGGGCTGGGAGGCGTGTTTACATGTCAGTCTAATCTGCTCATCAAACAGCCCTTGCTCGCAATAAGCCTGCTAGCACAGTTCCCAGGGAAGTGTGCGCAGTGGATTTTCTGCACAGGATATGTTACCCTTCAACTTTGATCCGCTTTGTTTGCCGTACTAATTAATGCTCACAGATGAGCCTCGGGTTCTGAATTGCCTTCTGAAAAATAGACAGATTGTCACATGTTCAGAGTATCAGGAAAATGAACAGCTATTAAATATTTTACCCCAGGTCCTTTGCCAAATTCATAAATAGTTTCTCAAACAAAGAGTATCCTCATGGCTGCATGCTATTTCTATTGCTATCCCTGTAGTGGTATATGCTTCTACATGAGCACTGTGTTCTCTCTCAGGGCAGGCTATACACTGTGGCCCTGCCCTGATGGAGGTCTGGGCGGGTGGGGGTGGATGTCATTGCTGTGCCTTCCACCGTGTACTTCATCTTGGTGGGTGGCTTGATGGCTAAGTGTCCAGAGCAAACCACACAAATACTTGTTTCCATTAGCAGATTTCCCTTGCTCTCAGGATTGACTTATGTCCAGCTTGTCGGTCAGGGAATGCAAAGAGGCAACAAGACACATGGATTAACCGAAATAGCTTATTATCTTTATATCCCAGCAAGAAAAGTTCAGAATATCTTTCAGTGTCAAAGGGAAGAGAAGAGGACATACAGACCCTTATACTCAGCAGTAGATAGAAATCTAGAGGGTGGGATTATGTGGGACAAAACCCTAACTGGGGTCCAGGATTCAAATTAGTGGGTTTAGAGCAAGCGAGTTTTCACTTTGTGGAGTGAGGGTGTGACAGAGGTGGGCCCGGAGGTCTTGTCTGTACAATCTGTAAGGACAGTCTGGTAGGATGCCTCTAGTCCTCCCTGCATGGCTTGGTCAACAGAAGATGGTGTGACAACCATATTGAGGCTTTGGAAAGACAGAGAAAATTGAAACTCTGTCAGTGATGACTGAGCCCCACTTCTGATGGGAGAAAGTTCATCCTGTGTTTCTAATGGGTACTGGAGCCCCATAAGGGAAGGGAAATGCTAGGTGCTCATTTGCTGAGGGGAGATTGAGGGCTCTAGACAACATTTTCCAATGTCAGTCAGCTGCTAAGTGGTGGATTTGAAGCTGCATTTGAGTGACCGAAGAGCTGTTTGTGTCTTGCTAAGCCATGCTTTTTCTGTTATGATTTTAGTAAAATAACGTCCTATTTTATCTATTTTTTTTTTTAATTGGAAGTCCCAACATGGCTTATCTTTAACCTTCTAGCAAGGAAAACTGCTTTTCATAGTTACCACATAACCTTACTCTACAGGCAGCATTTTATGATTTTACTTATGTAAAAAGAAAGAACTTAAACTTTTCATTTATTCTTTCATAATTACTGCAGAAGAAAAGACAGCCTTAGCTGGCCATGGTGGCACCTGCTGCAATCCCAGCATTTGGAGGGAGAGGCAGGAAGATCATGAGTTAAAGACCTTGTCTCAGAGTGACAACGGGAAGATACCTATACAGTTTCTGGATGCTCCTGAGTGTCTGGGATACCCAGAGACGAGCTGCATGCACCAATATTCCTCTAGAAATGACCCTAACCTCCCCTTGCTTGTGCTGTTTCCAGAAGGAGAACTTGAAGCAGAGTGGCTACAAGATGTGGGATTGTCAACCCTGATCTCTGGGAACGAAGAGGAAGATGGCAAAGCCCTCCTGTCGACGCTGACTCGCACCCAAGCCGCTGCCGTGAAAAAGAGATACAACACGTATACCCAGACGCTGAGGAAGAAGAACAAGCAACCCGTCAGGGACGTTAGAGACGTCTTTGGAGTCAGCGAATCTCCCGTATGTAGCAAGTTTGATTCCAAAGGAGTTTGCTTTGATCTCAGGGTGGGAGGGTGTGGCAGAGATGGCGAAGCATCTCAGATGAGTCTGGTTTCATCCTCACTCTCAGAGGGAGCTAGAGCCAAGAAAGAGCAAGGCTGCAATGCATCCTGTAGACCAGAGCCTGACCAATCAGTCATTTTCTTCATGGCTGCATTTCCCTGCACACCAAGGTTACTCCCTTCTCTGTTGAGGTTACTCTGCAACTTCCTTGATAGTGGTGTGAACCTTTAGAGTTAGGAGGCTCAGGGCCTTACCTGAAGCTAAGCCTTGAATGTAAATTCTGTGGAAGGCACGGGAAGGGGAGGGGGGGGCAGGGACATACCTGAGGCCTTGTAAGCAAGTCCAAGTGGATCGTTTTAAATGGGGGTAGGGAAATGAGTAGAGTAGCCTTTAGGTTCAGAAAATTTACTTTGATAAAACGAGAAGACACGGGAACCAATTAAATGAGTGGTTGCAAACAGAGGGAAGTGTCGCGGTTCTTGTGAGAAGTGGCTGATTGGAGTTCCACCTTGTCCACAGTAGTTGTGTTGCCACGGTTCCCCCCCCACACACACCATTAGTCACGCCCACGCCACCTACGTCAGCTGGACTGAAGGTGTTCTTCTAGTGCGCTTCTTCCTTCTCACTGAGCCATTTAACAGTTCCGTGGCAGTGTGGCTTGGCGTAGCAGGTATTTATTCAGTGAGTTCCGTGTGCACGAAACCTTCCCTGATGCTATCTGGAGAGGATTCATGGGACTGTGGGTTGATGATTACACGGAATAAAAGAAATTTGGCACTGTGCTCTTCTGCCTGAGGGGCAGTTCAGTCCGTCTATCTGACTTAGGTTTCTTTTCTGTTCCAGCGCAGCTTCTGTCGTCTTATAATTGAAGATATCAAGGATGTCAGCTAGTGCCTTAGTTAGGGTGTGAAAAGACACCATGACAAGATACTCTTACAAAAGAAAGCTTTCCATTGGGGGCTTACTAAGCATTTGAGTGGTTTAGTCCATTGTCATCATGGCAGGTAACATGACACACGCTTGGCCCTGGAGCAGTGGATGAGAGCTACATACTGATCTGCAGGCCACATGCTGTGGAGAATGCTCTTGTACGCTGTAAAGATTTGTCACTCATATTGGTTTAATAAAACGCTGATTGGCCAGTATCCCGGAAGGAAGTATAGGCGGGGAGGCCAGACTAAGAGAATTCTGGGACGAGGAAAGGCAGAAAGTGATTGTCATCCAGAAGCCGAGGGAGCAAGATGAGAATGCCTTACTGAGAAAACGTGCCAAGCTACATGGCTAAACATAGATAAGAATTATGGGCTAGTTTAAGTCATAAGAGATAGTATTAAGCCTAAACAATAGACCAAACAGTTTATAATTAATATAAGCCTCTGTGTGTTTATTTGGGACTGAACAGCTACGGGACTGGGCAGGACAGAAACTTTTCATCTATACCAAAGGTGAGAGAGATATGTGGGTCTAGTTTGGGGATTGAAACTTCAAACCCACTCCCCGCTACACATTTTCTCCAACAAGGTCACACCCACTCCAACAAAGCTAATCATTCTCAAACAGTGCCACTCCCTGGCAACTAAGTGTTCAAATATATGAACCAATGGGAGGGTATTCTTACTTAAACCACCATAGATAGTGATCATGGATGATGTCTCCAATTTCAGTCTTTTCAGGTTGTTTGTATTTTCTTCTTAGATATAGTCATCATAAAGGGTATTGCCAGGATATTTGCATATACCTAGTTAACATATGCATCTGTGATAATATCATAGAATAATACCATCTTTCAGAACTTTCTAGATGATAGCAGTGGTTTGTTTCTATTCTAATATGACAGACTCCATCATGTTTGCAACAAGCAGGTTAACTGAAATTTATATTTTCTATAATCTTAATCAGTCTAAATCTAAACAATCACATGTGACTTGGAGCGTGTGTGTTGAACAGAAGAATGTCATGTTGCCTGTGATACTATGACTTGTTGAGCATTGTGAGTTCCGAAAATTTGAATTTTTGACTTAGTTGAAGTCCATGTCTTTCTGGGTGGAAGGATTATTGTTTCTCTCTCTCGCAGTAATGGAGGGAAGATGGCTTCTACACCTTGAAGCCAAGAGTTTAGCCGCAGATGTCCTGGCCAAGATGCCTGCCAATGAAGAGTAGATCCTGATAGACTCAGTTCCCTGGAAGTTGCCTTTTTACTGTTTCCAGGGTCATCATACAACAGTCTTGAAAACTGTGCCTACCCGCTTTCTTTGCCAAATCTCTTTCCAGCTACTTCAGGCAAAGGCTTGGGCTCTCCTCCAACAAGCTGAGTTAGAAAGGGTCTATGGGCTTGCCCTGAATCCTCTGTCTGAAGTGCTTTCCATTGGTTCCTATTAGGCTGCTTGTTGTAGTAGGAGGAGTGGACCTGCTTGTTTCGTCCCAGCTAGCTTACGCCCCCCCAAAATAACCACACAGAAATTGTACTAATTAAATTGCTGCCTGGCCCATTAGCTCTAGCCTCTTATTGGCTAACTCTCACATCTTGATTAACCCATTTCTATTAAATCTGTGTATCACCACGTGACTGTGGCTTACCAGCAAGATTCTAACCTACGTCTCTCTCAGGCAGGGGATTCATGGCATCTGCCACACTGCCTTCCCAGCATTCCATTCTGTCTACTCCGCCCACCTAAGGGCTGCCCCATCAAAAGGGCCAAGACAGTTTCTTTATTGAACCAATGAAAGCAACACATAGACACATCAGCTTGTTCTTCACTTGGTGTAGTCTGTTGGGAGTCTGAGGGACCTTTCGGGAGTGGGGCCTGGCTGGTAGAAGTAGATCGCTAGGGACATGCCTTTGAAGGTTATACCCACCCCTTCCTGGTTTGCCAAGAGCTAAACAGACTCTGCTGAATGTTCCTACCACCATAGCTGAGCTATCCCACAATGCCTTTCATTCCATGATGGACTGAAACCATGAGGACATATCAGGGTTTTTCTTTTAAACTGTTTCTCTTAGGCTGTGGTCGTAGACATCAAAGTCACCAGTACCCTTGGGACATTGCATTTCAATAAAATACAAACCAGTAAGGTATGGGGTCCTTTGTGGCTGACCCCTTCTTTGATTCTGACCCTCTCTGAAGGGACAGATGAAGAGAACACTTGTACCTTGGGTTTTTTAAGTGTTAAAAAGTGACGTTTTTCTCAGGTGCAATCAGCTATGAACCACTGCTTCCTGGCAGGACAGTGGATACAGCTCAGCACGTGCACACGTGCACACACACACACAGTTAAGAAATAATGATGTCAGAACCCTTCCTTCTCTCTGCCTTTGCCTTAGTCTTCAGTTACAGCCCAGTTTCGGAGTGAAGCGGGAATAAGGTAAGAGGTGGGTAGCCGCGGGCAAAAGGAAGAACCAAAAAGCCTTGTATTGTGTGTGTTCCTTGTCGGGCATGTAAAAAAACCCACATAAACGTAGCCTTTGAAAAAGCACCTCATGTTTCCATTATATAAGGTCTGATCTTTTCCCTAAAGATTTCAGCATCTTTTGTGAATACTTTGTGAGGAATGCCCCTGGCCTTTTAAACTTCCTGTCTTAGCTTAAAAACATAAATACAAGTTCTCATCTCTCCTTGCTCCATATCTGTCCTGGTTTGCTTCCCCCTCTTTCTCTGCCTCCCTTCCTTTCTCCCTCTGCTGCCATTGATTGCACATCCCCCTCGTTCATCTCTTCTTCCTCCTTTCTTTTCTCGCTTTGGTCCTTTCTCCCTCTTTTCTCTCTTATCATTGTCTTTCTTTGGTTGTTGTTTGCCAATATTGACTGAATATTTGCCTAAAATTTTCCGTTTCACTTTCTCAGTAAGTTTCTTTTTTAATTATATAACCCCCTGTGTGTGTGTGCATGCGTGTGCTTGTGTGTGTATATGTCTGTATGCATATGCAGGCTCACATGTGTATGTGTAGGCGTGTGTGCGCACGTGTGAGAACTGCAGTGTGCTGTACTTGTAGAGGTCAGAGGACAACTTCCCTGATTTTTACCCCTATCATTTGGGTCCTGAGAAGGGAATTCAGGTCATCAGGCTTGACATCAGGAACCCTCACCTGCTAAGCCATCTTCCCTAAATCTCTCAGTTTCACAAGAAGATTCTGTATTCATCTTAAATGTATAATTTTGCCCGTGTGCTCAACAGGTGACAACATGAATTCAACAGTTTGATATACAGACGCTCAAATTATGTCAGTTTTCCGAAATTTTTTTTCTCATAGAATTCCAGCTTAAATTCCCCCTTCCTTGGAACTGGAAGGGAATCTCCAGCCATCCGTCCTGAGTAGTCACTGTGGGGTGTCATGCCTATGTTAGGGCAGGCCTGCTCCTTTATTGACTAAAAGTCGAAGTGTTTTGATTGTCATTTATATTCTTGGGGTTTGAAACTATACCAGCTTGGCCTTCTTGCAGAATCCATCATGTCTGTACTTAATGAAGACTTTGAACACTAGCAAATATTTAAATTATTATAAATTTCATTCCGTGGCACATGGTCTCCTGAGCCCCTGTTGATTGGTCCTTGGGCTCAGACTGACCTCTGTGACTCTTGACTCTTCTCTTTTAATTTCCAGGGTTTTGTTTTCATTTTCATTTTGTTTTGTTTCATTTGTATGTTTGCTTTAGATTCTTGAAAAATCCCTTGGACCTCAATTTGTGAATGTCAGTAATTTGGCCATGGTTGAATTTGTACTTGGGTTAATTTTCAGAATTTAATACTTACCAGTTCATGGCTATTTTCCCTTCCTTTGATGTCTCTCTTATTCTAATAATCTGTCCTTTGGTATTGTTGATTTTGTGCGCAGGGATTAAACCCGTGGCTCAGACATGTCAGGGAAGCAACCTACCCTCACTCTCTGTGCCCAGCTGCACTATTCCTGCTTCTTGGCTGCAAACACCGTCTTGCACTCTGAAGACAGCGCAAGCCTAACCTCCCACCGCCTGCTCCTTTCTGTGAGCAGTTTCCTTCCAGTGATGGACTTATTTTTAGAGTCATTGTTTTCTCTTCCCATTGTTATTGTCAAATTGATTTTTCATCCCTGGCTGTTGATGTATATTTCTTCAGGGAAGACTAGACTGATTGTTTGTGATTACTTTAGTTAGTGACTATGTGCTTCTCATGCAGTTGTATGGACCCGACTGGGCACCAAAAGTCTACTAGAAAAGGATTTGCGGTCCATGGGTAGACAGGTGTGTCCCGCCTGTCACATTTTGCTTTAAGACATGTGACAGTTGATGACTGAGCAACAAGGTTTCCCCGAGAACTCTATTTCCTTTCCAAACAAAGCAAACTTCCCCTTCCCTACTCCTGTCCTTATCATCCAAAGGTCCCGGCTGAGGTACAGTTCAGCCTCCCTGCAGCCCAGACCACTACTTCCTCCTCTGAACAGCCACCAAGCAGCTAGTGAAGGTCACTGTGGCACCGGGAGTCTGTCCTTCAGCATCCAATCAAGGAAAGACTCCGCCTGGCCCTTTTACCAGGAAAAATGTTTTTCAGCTGCTCGTCCCTTTTTTGAGCTGGGCTGCATTCCAAACTTTTCTACTTCTCTCTGAATGTGGAGGCTTGGGGACCAAGCACTTAACTCCTGCTTATTGTCACTTGTACCTTTTCCCAGGCTGACAATTTTTCTGCACTATGAGCCATTTTTGTGGCTCGGGGACTAAGCATTTAACTCCTCGGTTTTCTTTTGTGCTTTTTCCCAGGCCGAGGCCTTACCAAATCATTTTTGAGTTTTAATCTTCCAGGAACTCCCGATAACTTCTTTTCTGCTAGTAAAATGTTGAGTGCCTTCCAGAGCTAAGCCTTTTAAACAATGCTATATCTTCTGTTGCTCGGTTCGATTGGCAGGAGAGGGAGACAGTAGTGTGTGCATTTTGTTCACTTGATCGAATTTTCTTGTCCGAATTAACTAGCTCCTTTCTAAATTAATGTGCTTTTTTTTTCTCCTCGTTTTCAAGGAAATATATAATCTTTGCTGGAAACAGAAAATATGGTCAGTCAGGCTGAAGAATAACTATTTTTATGAACCCAAATACACTTTATGATTTCACTAGATAGCCTGTGAATTAGTTTTCCAATGGTGTCCGGTAGTGAGGGAGCAGAGTGTTTGGATCTTGCGCTAGCCGTGGTATGCTAAGCCAGGGTCAGGGTGCTTAACACATGGTCTGTACCAAAAGGCATCGCTCCAGGGTTTGGAAGACATGAGTAAATATTCATTTCACAACACATTTAATTGGGGGAACAACCAATCTAATTAACACCCGGTTTCATAATTGGTAAGTATTTAGCTAAAGGTGTACCTCACTGGTAAGTGACTATGTAGATACAGTCATGCGGTGTGCTTTTATGTATTGTGTTGTGTATAATTTATGTGCACCCCTGACTGCACAGAACGGCAGCACAGGAAATGGCGAGTTGTACTAATAGGAGTTTTTCCTCTTTGAAGGCAAAGTTCAAGTAGATGGTCCCTTTCTTGCCAGGAACCCGGCTTCCTTTTGCGTTCCTGTGTTGTCATCCACGTACAGGCCCCGTCGATTTGCTGACGACTCCGACGGGCCATTGCAGGCGCCATATTCACGTTCTGGCAGTTTCTGGAATGGCATCAAAGGCCCTATCATTCCAGACTCACTTTCCTGGAAATCCTTCTTGGGAGAGTTCCCGTTACCTCGTGGCTCAGGACCACATCATCCTTAGCTTCAAAGATGCTCGTGTTTGGTTTTCATGTTAGGAATGGAACTCCCTGGGTGTGGGGGGATTAAGATATTGTTCATGAAGACAGCAGGCTGGGGATAGGAAAATAGTTGACAGTGCCTTCTACAAAGAAGAATGCACGTTTTCATCCCTAGAATTCAATCTGATCTCAGTATTGATGGGCACAAGGCTTAATGCAGTGCTGAGTATGTACGCAGTCATAGCCGTCGCTGTCTCCCTCAGTCTCTGTGAGTACCCAGATGAAACGCGCGACCCATGATGGATGCACAGTCTGAAGGGAGAGCTCGCTTCTGTGCTAAAATGCACTTTGGTTTTTCTTAGTATCCAAATGATTTTTGCTGTATACCCGTTCATTTTTATAAAAAGTTTGGGGTGCAAATATGGGCAAAGAAATGATACCAGTGGTCCCCAGGTGGGGGAAAATGGTCCGTGGGTAAGGTAAAAGGGATTAGTGTCAGGAGGTTTGAAGAAGTCATTTTTTAAAGGCCATCAGGCAGGCTAGGGAGAGGATGCTGATTTATTTTGAAACAATGGGGGGGGGGAGAGATTCAAACTAAGGAATAAGTAATCTCCTAGTTAAATCCACATGCTCCCACACGCTCCACCTGTGCTTCCGAAGCACTAGTAATTACTGATGCAGATCCAAGTGCAAAAGTGATTGTGTACAGGGTGGAGTGGGGGGTTGGGAGATTGTGTCGGGGGTGGGGCTGGCTAGATTTTTCATAAGCTCCTAAAGGTGACTCTTTTGTGGCCTTCCACATATCACCCAATAGTAATTTAATTCTCATTATTAGACCTGTAGCATTTCTGTTGCTAAGTGTAAATACCACGAGGGAGAGACAAAGGAGTGGGAGGTGCTTGTTTCCTCATACGTGCCGCAGTGGGGCCAGGGTGTTACCCTGCGTGGGAGGGAATGGGGTTCCTGAGTGCCTACTTTAGGTACACTTACATTATCTTCTGGGTAGAAGCCAGGGTCTCACCCATGTTACACACTCCCTGAAGCCAAGGTCTCATACATGTTCCACACTCCCTGAAGCCAGGGTCTTACACATGTTACACACACACTGAAGCCAGGGTCTCACATATGTCAAACACTCCCCGAAACCAGGGTCTCATACATGTTACACACTCCCCAAACCTAGGGTCTCACACATGTTACACAATCCCTGAAGCCAGGGTCTCACACATGTTACACACTCTCTGAAACCAGGATCTCACACATGTCACACACATGCTGAAGCCAGGGTCTCTTAACATGTTACACACTCCAGCACTAAACTTACTCCCACAGTTTAGCATCTGATCCATGTTAGTACAGTCTCAAAGAAGGCGAATGTGAACATGTAGCCACCCAGGAAACCCTGTCAGCTCACAGCTTTATTTTACGATCTGTGCCATCTGGCATGAGTCTTGAGCCATCTTCAAGCCATGCCCTGCGGTGGGATCGAGGAAGGACCTGGGTATACTTGAGTTCATGGCTCAGAAAATCTGCCCTGGCCAACTACGATACTGTAGAGCATGTCTGTCTTTCTGCTCTCATGTCTGTCTGTCTGCTCTCCACCAACTGCAATACTGCATAGCATGTCTGTCGCCTGTCTTTCTGCTCTCGTGTCTGTCTGTCTGCTATTATGTCTGTCTGTCTGCTCTCCACCCCTTCCTGACACAGGCAGACGACTCTTTTCCCTTAGACCGACCCTGCCTTGGTCTCTGAAGACTTATGGTGGTAGTGGGGTCTGTAGGACCTACTGTTGTTCAGCCTCTATTTGATAAGAGCTGGTACATCTGGCACTGACTTGTGGCTGGCTCTTGGTCCCATTGAGTGTTCTGTTGTGTGGTCTGCATGTGTCCAGCTGAGTTCTGGCTGCTCTGAATTTATGTGTCTGGAGGGCAGTGCAGTCAGCTGGTACTGGAAACAGTACTGTTTTTTGTAAAATTGTCCCTAATTTTTTCCACTCTGATTACATTTCTCACAAAAGTATCAAGCCCTCCCTGCTATAAGTCAGTCAGGTTGGCAGCAAGCTCTCTATTACGCCCTCTGTGCGGAAAGTCTTCCACAGCCCACACCCAGCCAGGACACCCAAGTCCTCTTTGCTTTCCCCAAGCTCTTTAGTTTTTCCCAGTAGCTGGGCGATAGCCGCTGTCCATTGAGTAGACCAACTGTGACATGAGCGTGTCAGCCCAAGAAGGACATTAGCGCTCTGGTGTTTACCCTTCTCTGCTCTTCCTGCCCTGACTCCGCTAAGCCATGCTCATTTCTTTCTTCTTTCTCTTTTTACTATCTAACGTTAGTGTAACGCAGTGATTCCAGAGCAGGTTTCTTCCAGCGGATTTCCAGCTGGGATACTCCGGTCCCTTCAGGCCATCGCGCTGAAGCGGGACTAAGGGAGACTCTGGCCGCACTCTTCCACTCTCCCA
The DNA here is from genome assembly GCF_903992535.2 of Arvicola amphibius. Classification (NCBI taxonomy): domain Eukaryota; kingdom Metazoa; phylum Chordata; class Mammalia; order Rodentia; family Cricetidae; genus Arvicola; species Arvicola amphibius. The sequence continues at coordinate 19,880,037 of NC_052064.1, forward strand.
CCGCAGGCCCTCCTGGCTCCATCGCTCCAAACCCATCACTGTCTTAAAAAAACAAGGAATGAAATTTCTGCCCTGGCGATGCTGAAGCGTGCATGGCAGCCCGTATATGGTGGTTCTGTTGAACTTGTCCATATTGGCTTCGTGATCCAAGTTGATGAGGATGACCGACCAGGTCTCCTCCTCCAGCCAATGATTATGAAAGTGCTAAAATTCATATCCTTCAGGAATTTGTGGATTGGCACTCAATTTAAATTTCTGGAATTTTATGGCCCTCTACGTTCTATTCCCATTATTTATGTCCCACTTTCATTTATATATTTCTACAAGCTTCAGAAGTTTGTATTTATTGCTGGGACACTAAACTATCATTTTCATTCTGTCAATAGTCAGCTTTGAGTTTTTGCAAAAGATTTCTGTGAATTCTAAACATTCTCATTATTTCTCCTTTTCTGCACTTGGATCAAAATTACATTTTTCTTGAATTATGTCTTGTACTTTCAGTGTCTTTTTATGTTTGTCTTGCATGCTAATAGACTACATCTCTATCATCTGCTGGCTTCTTAATTCTAATTTTTGCAATGAAAGATTATAGCACCCATGGGTTTGTTTGTATTTTATTTATTCTTTGATGAATGTCATATGTTTCATCATATTCTTTCCTTCCCACAAGCTCTTCTCAGCCTTCCCCAGACCTAACTCATGTTTTTTTTTTTCTCTCTCAAAAACAAAAACACAAGCATAAGAAAAAGTCACTAAAAACATGTAGTCTGACTTCTGTTGACCAGCTCCTCTTGAGCAGGGGGCCTTCCCTGGAATGTGGCTGATATACCTAGTGTCACTCGTTGGAAAAAAAAAAAAAGATTTTCCCTGTTCATGTTGATTTTAAAAATTACCAGTCACACTGTTAACTCAGAATGGTACCTCAAGTTTTACTGATTTCTGTTTATTCATTTGTGGTGATAGCTCCGAATGTGAGGCTGCAGTGGCCTCCCAGTCTCTCAGAAATTACTAAACCCTTATCAACTGTTTTTCTCTCAATCTGTTTTCGTCAGAACTGGTAACCATATTTTCTTCGATTTTTACCATTTTATATTGTTAGAAAGGAATGCCCACACCCTGGGCCATGTGTATAGAACAGAGATTTATTTCTCCCAGCTTTCAAGGGTGGAAGGAACATTACCAAAGCTGAAGGGCCACGAAGAAGGACTGGCCGAGCAGCTGGTGTAGACTTTCGTGCTGTGTCGTCCGTGGTAGGGAAGTGAGACAGGAGAAGCTGCAGAGGACACATTCCTCCTTTCTTGAGGAACCCACTCTCAGAGTACCAGTCCCACTCCTGGAATAAGAGCGTCAAGGTCCTGCACAGCTTTTTGAATACTACTGTGTTGGGGACTAAGTTCCAACAACTGCTCTTTGAGAGAGTTGGCCAACCATGGGACAGTTGGGCTGAGAGAGAGAAGAAAATGATTTAATTTCTTCCCCATCCCACATAAACTAGTATTTTGCTTTTTTTCCCCCTTCATGTTTTTCTTAGAATTCTAGAGTGACCTGATAGTGCTGTCTGCTCGGTCCTTAGCAGGGACACCTGAGCCACCAAAGGATGTCAGCACGCTTCACTTGGGTGCCTCTGGGAGTACATGTAGCCATGGGCTTCTGCTCGTACCTCAGGGCTGGCAACGGGTTACAAGGTGGCCTCTCTGCTGTCAGTCGTCCTGTGAGTGCCCAGTTGCCCTTCCTGTTCTTCACTCTGGGCTTGTTTCGTTGTTTGATTTTTATGGATTTCTCTTTTGCTTAAAAGCAGTGTTGTATTCTGTCATTCTTAGGCTCAGGATGCCTGTAACATTACCAACTAGTTTTCTAGGAATTTCTATCCGTTTCTGAGTGTTGGTGGACCACTGTGATGATCCCAGTGCCATTTAGGTTCTGTTATTTTGTTTTGGAGGCAGAGTTTTCCAAAGCCTAGGCTGGCCTCAAACTCACCAATGGTGGCCTTGAGCTCCAGATCCCCCTGCCTCTGCAGACCCATCATGTGCTCATATAGTATCTTATTACCAGTGACCAGGTGTGGCATGGGTGGGTGTGTGTGTGTGTTATGTGTGTGTTGTTTGTGTATTGTGTGTATATGTATATGTGTGTTGTGTGTAGGTGTGTTATGTGTGTATGTGTGTGGCATGTGTGTGTGATGTTTGTATATGTATATGTGTGCATGTGTGTTGTGTGTATATGTATATGTGTGTTGTGTATATGTATGTGTTGTATGTATTGTGTGTATATATATGTGTATGTGTGTTGTGTGAATGTATGTGTATGTGTTTGTGGTATGTGTATATGTGTATATGTATGTATGTATGTATGTGTGCTCACGCTTCACCCTGACCAGAGCTCCCTCTGCTTCCTTTTCAGCAGCTGCCATTTACAAACCAGTGCTTTTCTTATGCACCTGCTGTATATGCTTTGGGGAAGGCTTACGAAAATGGCATTTCCTAAGATTCAACAGAATGGCTTCAGATTTCTATAATGTCTAGTATGTTTGATGTTTCAGAAAGCCAACTCAACCATAGAATCAGCATTTGCATCTTACTGGTATGGTGTCCTTAAGGGAAATGCTGCTGAGTCTTAGACCATATAGGTGAGGCCTGTGGCTCTGTCCATCCCAAACAGAACACTTGGTACTTCAGATGTCATGAAAACTGGAGAGTTTCCAGTATCTGGTGGGTGGGGATAGAATATTTGGTTCAGTACTATGAGTTTATGAAGTCCTCAGTCTAATACTGATTTCTTAATTGTGTGTGTGTGTGTGTGTGTGTGTGAGAGAGAGAGAGAGAGAGAGAGAGAGAGAGAGAGAGAGCTCTTTGACAAGAACATATAAACCATTGTGGAATACAGATATAAGTCAGTTATTTATTTATTTATTACTATATACATGAGGTTTTATTCAGTCATTAAGACATAGAATTGTGTCCTTTTTTAAATATTTATTTATTTGTTATGTATACAATATTCCATCTGTGTGTATGTCTGCAGCCCAGAAGAGGGCACCAGACCCCATTACAGATGGTTGTGAGCCACCATGTGGTTGCTGGGAATTGAACTCAGGACCTTTGGAAGAGCAGGCAATGCTCTTAACCACTGAGCCATCTCTCCAGCCCCTAGAATTGTGTCCTTTACAGGAAACAGATGGAAGATGAAGATTGGGCTGTTATGTGAAATAGTCCAGACTCAAAAAGACAAATATCACACATTTTCTGTAAGCCCAGTTTGAAAGCAGTGTGTTTTTATCAGGCAGCTGTATCCTTAAAGAATAAAAGCTTTTAATGGCTTCCTCAATCAAGATATCTCTTTCCTTTCTCTCCCTCACTGTCCGTCCCCCGTTTCTGAACATCTCATTCCCTCATGTTCTCCTCCTCCCTACCCTTCTCCTCTCCTCTCTCTTCCCTCCCCCCCCCCCAATTTTCGCAGGAGATCTTGTCTGTTTCCCCTTCCCAGGGATATCCATGCATGTCTCTCTTAGGGTTCTCCTTGTTTCCTAATTTCTCTGGGGTTGTGGACTATAGACTGGTTATCCCTGAGAGATTGGGGGAGCCATTAAAGTACTATCAGGAAACCCAGCCCTAGGGAAAATCCCAAGAATCCTCAAGGATGACCTCAGCTAAGAATCTAAGCAACAGTGGAGAGAACACCTAAATTGGCCTTCCCCTGTTATCAGACTGATGACTACCTTAATTGGCATCATAGAGCCTTCAGCCAGCAACTGATGGAAGTAGATACAGAGATCTACGATGAAGCACTGGGCTGAGCTACCTGAGACCAGCCCAAGAGAGGGAGGAGCGATAATATGAGCAAAGGGGTCAAGACCATGATGGTGATACCCACAGAAACAGCTGACCTGAGCTAGTGAGCTCACTGACTCTGGACTGATAGCAGGGGAACCTGCATAGGACCAAACTAGACCCACTGAGTGTGGGGGACAGTTGTGAGTCTTGGACAGCCTGTGAGGCCACTGCAGTGGGAGCAGGATTCATCCCTAGTGCTTGAACTGGCATCGAGAAGCACATTCTCTATGGAGGGATGCCTTGCTCAGCCTAGATATGGGGGTGGGGAGCCTTGGTCTTGCCTGGAAGTGAAGTGTTAGACTCTGTTGACTCCCCATGGGAAGCCTTACCCTTTCTGAGGCGTGGATGGGAAGGTGGAAAGGGGGGGTGGAGAAAGTGGGAGGAGGGAAGGGAGTAGGAATGGGGATAGCTGTGTAAAATGAGAAAAGATTGTATTAAAAAATTAAAAAAGAGGGGGAAAGGGGTAAAGGCTTACGCTTTGCATGAGAAACTCACGGTTGAAAGGCCAGCGGTGCCATGACAGCCAGGCATGAATCCGCCATCTTTCCTCTTTCCGTTCTGCTCTCCCCAGCATTGAGGTGAATGCATGGTATTCATAGGATGTGTGTCCCCAGAGTATTCTTCCTGCTATATGTAATCATTGCCGGTAACACTGAGTCTTTAGTTGAACAAGTAGGATCATAGAGCAAATCATGACGTCCATACACTCAAGGAAGAAACGAGGAAGTAGGCAGGCAGCTAGCTGTGTCTGGCTGTGAAATAATTCTGGTAGAGCCCAATTATAGTATTATGATCGTCGATGAATTGGTAAGTGCTGTATCAACACACAAGCAGCCGTGAACTCTGCGTGTCTTTGTGTACCTTTACAAATCACACACATGTGTATGAGCTCTGTTGTGATGCAGAGTGACATACATGGCCATGTTTGCAGTGACGAGCTGAAGGAAAATGAATCTCTTTGTTTTCCTTAGTCTAGTGATTCTTGTGACCGTGCTACCCAGTTGGACGGCACCAAGGAGGAAAAAGAGCTGCCAGGAGTTACCAAAACAAGTGGCCCTCTGGTGAGTAATGGAAGAATGCATGGGGATTAAGGTGAAGCCATTTCTTCAAGACAGGCATGCTAAACTTTAGACTAGTGCAGTGTGACTGGGGGTGGTTGGACAGCCACATCTGTTAGCACACCTGACTACTTTTCATCAGTTCCTAAGAAAAATATCCAGCAGCGAATGAGCCAAGTTTAATAGGTAATCATGTAATTGACTGCGTGTTCGATAAAACAGACACATAACTCGGGAACGCGGTGATTGAATTTTCTTTTGGTTTTCTCATTCCCCTCCATTTCCTGTTCTCCATCTCCTGCGAGCCCTTCTGTTCTCCCCTCACACCCAAGAGGGAAGACTCAAGTAAGAATAGGGCAGTAGCCAGGGCTCCGTTACTGGGGAGCAGAGAACTGTGCCTCCATTGGTGGCTTCCTGGATCTTTTCTCACATCTGTTTCTGCTTGCTGCACATCCACGGCATGGATGGGTCTCCAACTAATACCACGTGAAAGAAGCCAGGCAAAACATTCGATTTATGTAAAAATACAAAAATATGAGCTAACCCACAGTGACGGAGACTTCCTAGGGACGTCATTGGTGATTTCCTGGGGAGATGAGCTAAAGGAAAGGAGGGAACGTTACAGATTCCCTAAAGGGTATGAGCATATTTTGGGATGCTGGTGGCATTCATCATCTCGATTGTAGTAATGACTAATTCCGTAGGAGCTAAGTTTTGATCAAAATTTATTAAATTAATTTCATCAAATTATATGTTTAGTATATATTCTGTATTTGAGTTTAGTTATGTAGGTAATTATAAATGAGCTATATCTCAATCCACTGGTTAAAGTGCATAGGGAGTCTTGCGGTCTCAGTACTGGCACAGATATTTACTCTGCAGTACGTTGCTTACAGTGCATGCATGAATGGCTGTTCATTGGTTGCACTTGGCTGATTTTTGACGCTGAATGACAAGTGGCACTAAGTTTGGTTCTTAAAAGGATTTACAATCCAACTGCTATCATCAAATTCCTAGTCTACAAGTCACGTCCCATAGAGATAAATGAAGGTATTTTTCTTGTATTCGGTCGACAGAGATGAAATATTCATTGAAGATGCTAGTTTATTTAAAAGGCAAAGCAGTCAGTCTAGTTTACTGCCAATGTCTTAAATGGAAAAAATCAAACTCAACACTTGCCATTGTTTTATAATTCATGGCAAAATACAATCGTGCCATCTGTTGAGAGGCATTGGTTGCATCTATGTGTGTTTCCTAGGAAAGGAAGTCTAAGGAACCTTGATTTAAACAAGTAGGAGTTTGTTTTAATCACAGATTAAGAGATTGACGATAAAAAAAATCAAAGCTGGTGCAGTTACAAACAACACAATGGTGACTTTAGCCTGGGGTCTAACTGACTGCCTCTCCATGATGCCCCTCAACTGGTAGGGTGAGTCCCTGTCCCAGCCCTGTGGTTAGGAAACCAAGCTGATGTTTACCCAGGGGCATCAGCCTCCTGGTTGTCTGTATTCAACATAAAGCCTCACTTTCCCTAGAAAACCTACCTGCACAGAGGAATTTTTCTTATTTTCCGTAGTCAGTCTGTAATATCTTTACTAGGTTATAGGGATTTTCTCCCCTGTACTTGCTTAGACTCTATTCCCTTAAAAGTAAATTATCGGGGTATCTTATTTAAACTTTTTGTTTTATTTCTTGGATATTATGAATTTTTCATTTTTTTTCTGGATTCTGAACTTTGACAAAGACCTTGGTTCTATTTAATTCATTCTGATGCGCCTTCGTGAGTCTTTCCCGCTCTGTTCAGTTTCGGGAGCTTTTCTTCCATTGTATCTTGAGTTAGCTTTTCTCCTCAATCCTTGTGGTCCATCTCCTAGCACACAAATTACCTGGTTGTTGCTTTATTTGAATCATAGAATCATACTTCACTCTTTGCTAAGTTTTGCGTTAGTCTCTTTGCCGTGTATTCTAAACTTCTTCAACGCTGTGTTTCAAATTATTGCCATTTTCTCCCCTGGGTTATAAGTGTGTGATTATTTAGCTTCCCAACTCTGTGTGTATTTCAGAAAACATTCTCTTATTCCCAACGAAAAACTTCTTTTTAAATTCATATGCCCAGTGTTACAGCGATGCATTCTAAGCCAAAGCAACAGTTTAAAGCTTTGAGGATACAAGTTCTTTTTATGCCTTCTTGAAGCTGGGGCATAATTTACAAATCACACACCACACGTTAGGCGTGTAATTCAACTAGTTTTAACGCATGTGCTTCCCAGAAAATGACAGTCACCGAAAGCGTAGAACGTGGCCCTCACCGCAGAATGCCTCTCTATCCGTGGAAAGCCTTCCCGTCCTTGTCAGTGGACAGCCCTTCTTTCCTTCAGAGGCAAACCGTGCTGGGATTAACACCTTTGCTTGTCTCCATCTCCATTTACGTAGAGTTTTAAACACAAGGCTGCTTTAGCATTTGCCTTTACTCATAACTATAATTTTAAGACCTACAAATGTGTACTTAGAGCCTTCTGGCAGGTCAGAGTCCATTTTATAATTGTGCCCCTTGTTGCCATCTCTGTTCACCTGTCGATAGATGTTTTGGATTGCAGTTCAGGCATCTATGAGCAATACGCCATAGCATCGTGTAGCTAAAGAGTATGCATCCATGTTTCTCTTGAGTCAAGAGCCCACTCAGTTCCCATGGTTGACAAGCACCAACCACACACGGCATCAGCACACATTGCTGCTCTCGGCAGAGAATAATTTCATAGGTAAAATCCAGGAGAGTGAAATTCTATCTTCAAAAATACTACAGTTAGAAGTAACTACCAGAATAGGGTTTTGTGTGTGTGTGTGTGTGTGTGTGTGTGTGTGTGTGTGTGTGTGTGTAGGATGCCGTCAGCTAGCTCTTGGTGTTTGTGGGTGAGCTCACATGAGAAAACAATATTACTGACCTCAATGTAAACATTTCTTGAGCATCCTAAGCGTCTACTAAGGTATAAATATTTAATGTTTTCCCCGAATTTTCCGGAGGTAAATATTTTGTGCGAAGAACATATTAATTTTGATGGAGTGGCCTGCTCAGTGGCGCAAACAGAGAAGGATTTACCCCTGGCTGAGCACCCTCTGCTAAGGGAACCGGAGCACTCCGACTGGGTGGCAGCTAGAGAGAGTCCTAGGGTGGAGCTTCCAGTGATTGGAGCGCCTCTGGTCGAGTGTGCCATCCTAGGATGTCTTTTTGTCTGCTTCCCAGACCCCCGCGCCCCCAGCCCACTCTCCTCAGCACTGTGAACCAAAGGCCTCCGCTAAACAAAGGGAAGCCGCCACACACATCCACCTAGGGAGAGCTCAGCCCTCATGGCGGTGAAATGCTTCTGTAAGGTCTCCTGTAGAACTGGACTTATTGATTTTTTTCCGTTGATTCATGTAGGAAATTGTCATATGTTTCCTCTGTAGATTCAGTTTCTCCAGAGGCAGAATTGTTTGTGTTCACAGCACTTAGCTTTAGGGTGTGTAGAGGGGGTGGGTGGAGCAGGCAAGCCCTCTCCCCAGTACAGAATCAGAGAGAGGATGATGATGTCCTATTTCCCGAAAAGCTGGGTCACTGTTTCTCTCTCACGTATCTTTCCCTGTGCCGTCTCTGACACCTCTCTTGTGCAAGTAGCCCACTCACCCTACGGTACCGAGTCTATTTTATTTAGACTCAGTATGCTTTCTGTTTTCCTAAGGTTACATTTAAGAACTGTCCGTATTTAAGAGAGAAATCAGCCTAGTGTCTGTGTTTTCACCCATGTTTAAATATTTGCCTGCATCACCCCTGCTTTGTTTATCCTTTATTATTAGCTTGTTTCTCTTGTCTTTTCCTAGGAATTCTGTCTTATGCTACTTAATTATGTTTTAATTTTATTTTGTGTGTGTGGGTGCTTGCCTGCAACGCATGTTTGTGTACCACATGTTTGCCTGGTGGCCTGGGAGTCCAAAAGAGGGCATCAGATTCCTTAGGACTGGAGTTACAGATGTTTGTGAGCCACCATGTGGATGCTGGGAATCGAACCCCGGTCCTCTGGATGAGCCGCCAATGCTCTTAACTACTAATCCATCTTTCCATCCCTCTCATTTCTCTTACTGTTTGCTTTTTATCTAGTAATTGCTGTCAGTTGTTCTATTGTGGAATTCTTTGCTGAATTCCAGGGCTATGGAAAATTGGTTTCCTGTAAAAATCTGCCATTTGTAGTGATTTGGTTAAGGAGATCAAAATGACAAAGGCAGAATTAATCAGTAAGATTAATAATAGACCTGCTTACAGATGAGCACACTGCAGTTCTGAATATGAGCACTAGATGAGACACTGAAACACAGCGAAGGGCTGCAGAGTGGACTTGGGAAATGGCAGAGGGAGGGTCGTGCAGTTTCACTTCCGCGGAGGCAGGCTTGCTCTCGGGACAGAGGGAAGTGATTGGACGGACGAACGGACGGACTGACGGACGGACGGATGGACGGACGGATGATTGATAGATAGATAGATAGATAGATAGATGATAGATTGATAGATAGATAGATAGATAGATAGATGATAGATAGATAGATAGATAGATAGATAGATAGATAGATAGATGATAGATAGATAGACAGACAGATGATAGATAGATAGATAGATAGATAGATAGATAGATAGATAGATGATAGATAGATAGATAGATAGGTAGATGATAGATAGATAGATAGATGATAGATAGATAGACAGACAGACAGATAGATAGATAGATGATAGATAGATAGACAGACAGACTGATAGATAGATAGATAGATAGATGATAGATAGATAGATAGATAGATAGATAGATAGATAGATGATAGATAGATGATAGATAGATAGATAGATAGACAGACAGACAGACAGACAGACAGACAGACAGACAGACAGACAGACAGATAGGTCTGTCGGTCGGTCGGTCGATCGATCGATCGATAGATAGAATAGAAAGATGGGTGGACATATAGATGATATATATACATATCTATCTGTCTATCAGTCATCTGATTTACTTATTTATTTATGAGTAGCAAGGTCTCATATAGCCCAGGCTAGCTTCAAACTCTAAGTAGCTGAGGTTGAACTTGAACTCTTCATCTTTCCACCTCCACCCTCTAAGTGCTGGGGTCCCCTGACTGTGTACTGCCACACCCACCTCTTGTTCATTTTTAAAGAATTTAGGTCATATGGAGGAAATATGATCAAGTGAAATGATCAAGAATGGAATTATAAAAAACAAAATATTCTGTTTTTTTTAATTCTCGAGCATGTTCAATTTTATATCTTTTGTTTAGTCAAGAAAATTCATATCTTCTGTAGTTATTGCACACTCTATCAAAAAACTTCAAATCTTCTTTTTCTAGCTTTATCAATGAAAAATATATGTGGTACCATTGCTGATGAATTCTACAAAAAAAAGTGATATAATTTCAAAACAAATAAAAAACAAAACCAAGGTGGTTTTCATCTACTTTCAGACTTAACATGAGCAGCTCAGGTCTTATAGTACAGACACACAAGACACATGGACATGACCAGATTTGGTCCTCAGTGTCTGCCACCCTTAACATCTGTGGGATTAGTTTACCTACCATTCTTACTGGACACAGAACTTGGCGGCCCCATGCTGCCACCTGTGGTTTTATCACAGGCAGATTGGGATTACACGTAGAACCCATCTTCCTTTGCAGCCCAGGCTGTTATACAATTCGCAATCATCCCGACTCAGTCTCATGAGTGCTGGGTTATAACCTTGCACCACCATGTCTGATCTTCTTCCTATTGATCAGGAAGACCTTAGTTTTCCCAGAAACTCTTTGAGTAAGATTATACTTACCTATGCCTTGCCGCCCACATTTGCCATATAATCCCTTAGCGTCACTTGAGCCTGAAATTTGAAGTATTTTATTTAATATCTAGCGCCCTAGAGATAAGCCAAGAGACTGTTAGGCAGAGTATGGGGCAGGTGGTAGAGTGTCTATTGGAGAAGCCAGCATCTACCGGAGGGCTTGGTGTTCAGGGTCTCACAGTAGTGCATCACTAATGGCCGTACACAGCTGTCCAGACCCAGACAGTCATAACCTCACATCTGTTGCACATCCCTGTAGCCAGCAGAATGCACAAACACACTGGAAGTAATTCTGAATAAGAGTGATTGTTTTGTTTCTCCGTTTAGCCAGATGATACTTCTCTCAACAGTACTACCCTATCCAACGGTACTCGGGATGAGGAAGGTAGTTTTGTGGACCTCCAGAGTGGCTCCGTGGTAAGTCTTTGATGTCAGCGCAATTGCATGTTAGACAACAATGTTGGAAAGTAAGAATAGCGATTTTTTTCAAGACAAATTAAGAAAACTTGAATGAAGATTGCAAAATCAACAGCTACTGCCAGCCCACCAACCTTCTTACAAATAAGAAGGATGCTTCAAACTAGGGAATGAATAGATTTTCCTTCCTCCAAGCCTGGAGGGGCAGGCTTGTATTCTCAACTACAGGAAAGGTTAAGGCAGGGGGTTAGCAAATTCCAGGCTAGCCTGAACAGTTTAGAGAGACCCTATGCCAAAAAAATTAAAAAGGGGAGCTGAGGAGGTATAAAAAGTATTGACTGTGTGACTATGAGGACTTAAGTTCAGTACCCAGTGTCCACATGGGGACCTAGATGTGGTGGCTCTCGCTTCTCATCCCAGGACCAGGGAGTCAGAGACAGACAGATGTCTGTTTTCACTGGCCACTAGTTTAGCCTAATCTGTGAGCCCCAGGTCCCAGTGAGAGATCCAATCTCAGGTAGACAACTCCTGAGGAGCAGGTAGCCAAGACTGACCTCATGTTTATACATATCCATGAACAGACTCGCATGCCCTCGCATACACATTCCCACAACGATAATGAATATTAACTGGTAAAAACAAGGTTAGAGTCTAGCTCAGAAGAAGAGCACTTGCTTTCCCAGCATCCACGAGGCCCGAGGCCCAAACTCCAGCATCACAAAAGCACTAACAAATCATCTAAGTTTAAAGGGGGCTTTGCTAATTAACACAATTGTTTCCGGAAATCAAAGTGAACTCTATAGTTTCAAGTGTGGAGGGAGCGGTGAACTTTCATCCCTTCTCACAGAGTTCCCTCAGATGATAGTCTCCAGCAGCTCCCTGGGTTGGCTTCTGCTCCTCACTGTAACGTACAAGTACCTTTGTTTCCTGGCTAAGAGAGAAAGCTCCCTAGGAACACTGAAGGCGGGAGACCTTGCCTGGACTTCATTCCCAGCCTTACCCCTGTGCACTCCCCCACACAGCTTTCTCTTTGCATAGATTCTCCTGCCCCTCCACCTTGAGTAACAGCCAAAATACTTGTCATTTCCCCTCCACACGCAAGTGTCTCTGAGCTGCTTTTCTGGCAGAGGCGAGAAATAAAGACGACAGTGGAAGACCCACCCCTCTTGGATGAGGTCCTGGTTCTCTGATGCCGGACTGATGGAAGGCAGATGTTAGCCCAGTAATATGCTCCGGAGAGATTCCCTCGGGGCAGCGGTTTCTTAGTCGTCTATTTTGAGGAACGCGATAACTGACGTTCATGAATCACCCACTCCTGAGAGTTGTCCATTGTTTTAAAAAAGCAGTGTTGTTACTCATATATATATATATATATATATATATATATATATATATATATATATATATATATATATGTGCAGTAACATCGTCTATAATTTGAGATCGCCTGAAATCCATGCCAATTATAATGGGATCTCGTTTGGAAATTTAGATGTCAACAGAAGGGGTTACTTACAACAAGGCTGCACAGTGATGCCAATCAGCCCTTAGCTAGCATCTTCTATTTACTGTTTCACCGGGTGGTACCCATGTGCCCAGGCCATGCCTACGTATCAGTCTCAACTGCTTCTGCCTCTCCTCTCTTCATACTCGTCTCTGAGGCCCAGAGGTGCGATCATGTGAATGGTCGTGAAATGTTTGTTGCTGTGTCCTTTAGTGCGGTTTCTTCTTTGGTACAGACACTCAATGTCATCTTCTTCACTCAGTGAAGCAGCCACTGAGTAACCTCCCAGACGTTAGCTTTATCCCCCTCGTGATCCACCATTCCCACAGCTGCACATCATGCATCCAAAGGGCAAGCCTTGCTTAAAGCTCTAGCGGAGCTCCCAGAAACACTCTGGTTTACAGGAGAGCACCCGACATCGTATATAATCACTGCATTGCATCAAGCCAGCCTTAACCCCGCCTCCAGTGCCCCGTGCAAGCCAGCGATGAAGGGCACACCAAGCCGAATGTGAAGTTGGATGAATACCTAACGCGGTCACCAGTCAGAGGGATGCATTTCCCATGTCTTCATTCTTTGCTGCTAGCTTTTCCTAGCACCGATTCTTTCGAGGCATTGGGTCAAAGAAATCTTACCGACGCATATGGCCGGCGCAAAGACTCTTAGAAGGCTGAAGAGATGAGCAGGATGAGGATTATGTGAGAGGAAGAACCCGCTCCCGCATGGCGATTGGGGAGCTGTGCGGGATGAATTAATCACTCAAGGTTCTTTTTCTCCCCTGAAAATAAAATTAATAGTGGCATAACTAAAGCAACATTGGGTCTAGAAACAACCTCGCTGGCGGCAGTCTCCAAATTCTCTTACTTCGGGTTGCTATTCAGCAACCATATTTGTTTTCCCCCCCTTGGAAATCTTCATTCAAATGGGAGTTGCTGGGGTTCTCCCGGGATGCCAACTCAACCGTTACTGTACCTGTATTGAAAGTGCTCTCGAGCTTTCTCCGTGAGGTGACTACATTCTGAGTCTCGTAGCTCTTTGCTATAAGGAACTGGGGGTTCACCAGCTGGAGTCTCTCTAGGGTGGGGCTTCTGTCACGTGAGTGAGAGTGTGGGCGAATCCACTGCAGCTCGAAGTCTTGAATGTTTCTAGTGTTTCATGGCCCCAAGACCCCAACATTTTGTCCCAGGGAATATCTCGACAACTTGCCCTAATATTAGACTTTACTTTGCGGAGTCGTATAAGGTGATCTGCCTATTTTCCGAGAGAATAGTCTTCTCTCAAGTAGCACCCTTTCACCCAAATCTTTATTGTGTTTTTTTGTATTTGAAGTGACCACAAGTTATCCCCCACATTTCAGTGGTCTCTCTTTGAAATTCGCTAGAGTGAAGTTCACACGCAAGTCTTCCTTTTTCTTCTGAGAAGCTGTTTTTTTCCAGATGAACTCAGAGAAAGGTTATACCTCTTAAAAAGCTCATTGGGACTTTCATGTCATCTTTCATAATTATGCAGTCCGTTGTTCTGGATTTCTAGTCTCCTAATTGCATTATTGTGGACTGTAAGTTGAATTACATCAAATGATCATCCAGTGCTTATTGAAATGAATCTCTTCAACCACAGACTCACCAACTACAGATAGAAGACATTTTAATTGCATTTGTAGTGAACACATACAGATGTTATTTTTTTTTCCTTTGTTTTTTTGTTTTTCGAAACAGGGTTTCTCTGGGTAGCTTCGGAGCCTGTCCTGGAACTCTCTCTCTGTAGACTAGGCTGGCCTTATACCTACAGAGATTCACCTGTCTCTTCCTCCCAAGTGCCAGGATGAAAGGCGTGCACCACCACTGCCTGTGCACAATGCAGGATGCTCTAAAGTGGTCAGGAAGGTGTGCATAAGCCAGATGCAAATGTCATCCTGTGTTATAAGAAGGATAACCCATCACCTTTGATACCTGCAGTCATCCCAGGAGTCAATCCTTGCCCAAGGATCACTGGTGGGCGCTGGAGTTACATTAGTCTCACTATGATTTCGCTTCTGTCACAGGAGACTGTCACTTTGTTTTGGTCTGTTCCACAGTCTCCCTTGAGTGTATGTCCCCAGTGACCTAAAACCTCCCACCAGACTCCACTCGTTAAAGTGTCCACCACTTGCCAAGAATGCTAAGTGGAAGATCAGACCTGGGCATTTGGAAGATAGGTCATATCAAAGCTGTAGCCATGGGTGTGTATGCTGCAGTGTTAGGTTTTAGAGCTACCAGAAGTATGACTGATACAGAACTCTGTGACCCTAGACCTCCGTCCTTTCAGCTAGGATTTGCAGTGTACAGGCGTCTGCATTTCAACGGTCGGCCATCGATTTGCTTGTGTTTTATACAATTAAGAGATTTAAAATCTCACTTGAAATAAAAACAGGAATCAAAAGACAGCACGAGGCTGAGAATTTGAGACTCCCCTCTGCAGTCTGCAGCATGTGATAAAGGGGCTTTCATGAAGCAGGTGTTCAGTGATTGCTAAATAAATATGAGAATAAAAGACCCAGCATCACGGTCTTTGAGGAAAAGGATGGATTTTATGTGTGGGTGGCATGTAAAAGGTTTTGATAGAATGGCAGTTTCTTGAAGTCACACATGTTCACAGATAATAACTCCTTATTAGAATTTATATAGAATATATAGCTTGCATGTAAATTTTTTGGTAGAGTTTCTATGTCTTTTTTTTTTTTTTTTTTTTTTTTTTTTGCTGGTACCCTTCCAGACATGAGCAGCAACTCACTTTGCAGAACTCTATAAAGAGATACTCAGCTTCTGATGGCACAAGTGGGGTGCAGAGCAGTGGCAGGATTTCCTTGTGAGGAGGGAGCACACTAAGAAAGTAAATAGGATTATAAAAGATAATTTATTATTTTAGAGTTTTATTATTGTCGTTGTTGTTTGTGTATTTGTTTTGAGATGAGATCTTACTGTGTAAAGCAGGCTAATCTGGAACCCACTATGTAGACCAGGCTGGCCTGTAACTTCACTGCTGCCACTGCCACTGCCTTGCCTCCCGAGAGCTGGGATTGCAGTCAGGTACCTACCACATCTGGGAAGATGGTTCCCTTTTTTTGGTTAGTTGCTATTGCTCCGTATTTCACAATGAGAGAGTTGTTATATTCATATTAGCAATACAACTGATGTAACTAAGATAGGACGTATCCAGATTAGCAGGTGGCATTTATCAAATATATCATCAAGCATTCTAGTTTTTACATCTTAGCAGAAGCAGATAAATATATGAGCAAGGAAGGAAGAGTTAGTTATGAGTACTCCAGCATAGTTCTCTGAGGAGCTTGGGTAAGGGCATCCATCTGAACCAGTGGTGGAAACAGCTGTGGTCACTGCCAACCACTTATGAGACCTCGAAGTCTCTTTGTGAAAAGCATTCATATATTGCCGAACATAAATCCGATTGAGGTGAAGGGTCAAAGCTAGAGAGATGGCTCAGCTCTTAAAAGCGAGGCTTATAACCAAAACTGTAAGAGATGAAGCGTTGCTGTGTTTGTGGTAAATGTCTTTTGTCTCTCTTTCCTTGCTTGGCAGTCAATCCTTGAGGCTATCCCAGATATTCCCGTTCACACCAATGGATCTGCAGACGCTGAGCCGCCACCAGTCCTGAGCGCTTTGAGTGGTGAGTGGCATGTCCCCTGGTGAGCTTATTCTGTGCCTACTCCTTTGGGGTCTGGCATCAGCGCAGTCAGTAGTGAGTTTCTTTTTCGTTATTTAGTGCATTGACTGTGTAACACCATCAAGGTATGCATAGGACTTATTGGCAAGGTTCCTGTAGTGATGTTTCAATGAACGCATCCAACGGATAATGTCTATATCAGGCTGAACTTACCTAGCTCTTAAACACATATCATTTCTTCATGGCAAACGCTTCCCAGTTCCTTTCTTGAAGGTTTCTGAAACATGTAGAACATTATTCTCATCTCCCGTCACTATGCTTGGTGATAGTAACTCAGAACTTTGTAGTCTTACCCCACTGTGCCCTATGCTCGTCGTATATCTCTCCCCATCCTTGCCTCTCTACCCAGCGATATATGTGCTGTGATTCTTTTGCTTCCAGCACTCCCTGCCTTGCCTCCAAACGGCCCATTTTGTTACAGCAGACAATGTTAGCCCAGCTAAATGAGACACAAAGATTTCCCTCACATGTTGGCATGAGTAGTAGGAGTTTCTCACTCAGACAGTGGCTTTGAGTTAGGCCTCCCCATAAGCACCATGCTATAACCAGATGTTACAAGGAGGCCAAGAAGCAGCCTCCTCCAAGGCTCCCAGTTCCTGAGGAAGTGTGCGTTAACCCTGAGCTGCTTCTGAGCCCAGCTTAAGAGCTGACTCTCATCTGAGCTTCTGCCACTTGAGACACTAAGAATGGGATCCTCTTGCTCCAAGGTCAGCCCTGAGGCCATGTCTTTGTGATTCCTGTCTTTTTGAGAAATGTGCATTCTCAACATAGGGGTACACAGCCTATATCTTGACCATTCACATCCAGATGCAGCGTGGAATTGATGGAAGTGTTCTAGAATTGATCATGGTGCTGGTTGCCCAGCTGTGACATTAAAAGCCATTGACTTCATACATCAAATGATGAATTGCCCGACATGCGAATTGTTTTTCAATAATGTGGATGCTAAAAATAAAATAAACAAGAGGAGATACCTGCCAGAAGTCCCTTCCCATAAGTCTGTTTCCCACCTGTGGCCTAGTTCTAACCATGGCACCCGAGACAGGCGCCCACACGCAGTGGCCCAGGGCCTGTCTTGGTTGTTACTTTCCAAAGACTCCATCCTAGATCTGCAAAAGTCCGAACACTGTTTAACCCCTTCCCTCTGTCCCGAGTGCAAGCCTGCCTCCACGGAAGTGAAACTGCACGACCCTCCCTCTGCCATTTCCCAAGTCCACTCTGCAGCCCTTGACTGTGTTGCAGCATCTTAGCTAGTGCTCATATTCAGAACTGCAGCATCTTAGCTAGTGTTCCTATCCAGAACTGCAGCATCTTAGCTAGTGTTCCTATCCAGAACTGCAGCGTGCTCACTGGCTAGTGTTCCTATCCAGAACTGCAGCGTGCTCACTGGTAAGCTCTCCGCCCAACTTTTCACTTAAAAGGAAGCAGGTCTCTTATTAATCTTACTGATTAACTCCGCCTTTTGTCATTTTGATCTCCTTGACCTTGAGTCAGGGTCCTAAGGAGAAAGCAGAAGGAAAGATGTCCTGTTTGTAGACAGATAATTTTTTTACTTTGCCCATGAAAACGTTTGCCAGACAGAGAAACAAAGTGTCGTGTCAAGAATCTTAATGTTAGTCTATACCAAGGAATCATTTGCCTTACTTTGCAGCCTAGCTTGAGAAAAACACCCCTGTGGGACATTCCTGTCACTGTCACCCAGTCAGGTACTTTTTAATGTACATCCTGCAAGGTTAGACCAATATGGAATTATAGAAATCTGGAATAACCCTACATACCCAGCAGTGAGGTCCACTCTGGATAAATGTTTAAAAGGAGAAGGTTTGTGTTTGTGAAAGTAGAGGGGAGTTCTAGGGAGATTCCCTGCTTTTTCCCTCGTTAAACTTCTCAGCTCCCAGTAAATCACGCCGGATCTAGATGTTACTTTCAGTATCAGATGCATATAGAAAAATGCACTCTTGGGGGCATTGCCGGTAATCCTCAAAAACGTTCATAACACGTCAAAGTTCAAAGCTTTAGAAGTTAGATTGGACAGTTGTTTGGATGGTAGAAATGTGTCCCTAAAGAAAGTCAGTGGCACCATGTCGCCAGGCTTTGTTCCCCAGATTTCGGCCCTCTGGCATGCCTGTGGGCTACCTTGTAAATTCTGGTAGTTTGTTGTGCAGCCAGTGCCACAGACTGGTTCCACGCTATATTATATTTCTCTTCTCTTGTGTTTTTTGTCTTGTTCTGTTTTTAGATGATGATTATCTAGAAAAGAACATTCCGCCAGAGGCTGAAGAGCTGTCTTTTGAGGTGTCTTACTCAGAAATGGTGACCGAGGCCCCAAACAGAAATAAATGGAAGAAGTCAGACATTAAAAAAGAAGACTATGCCTTAACCGTGAGTTAGACCTTCTACGGTCAGTCTGATAACTTCCTGAGAAGGCTCCCTGTGCCAATGCAAGGATTACTTTTCATCTCTGTTTATGCATAAAGGAATTGGGGGTGCCAGGCACCAGCACCCTATGTCTCCTGGGATACGCCTAGGTGTGCGTTGTGTGTGTAGGTACCACATGTAACCCAGATTACAGGACAGTGGTATGTACAGGCCTCATAAGATGGCAGTTGCTGGGTTGGGGGGGGATGGCTAGTGGTTAGAAGCACTTGCCATGTAAACATGATGACCCGAGTCTGAACCTCGGGCAAAGCAGACTTCATCTGCGATCTCAGAGCTCCTATGGTGAGATAAGAGGTGGAGCCCAGTGAATGCCCCAAGGTTTCTAGGCCACCGAGTGTGGCCTTCTTGACAGCCAGCGGTTAGAAAGCCCATCTCAAGGAGGGTGAAGGCAAGGACTGAGGACTGAGACTGTCTTCTCTCCTCCTGCTACCTGCTATGGGCATGTGCACACAAACACAGAGAGAGGGAAAAGCGGTAGGCTGCAGCCAGAGCTGCAGTGTTGGCAGCGCCACAGCCTTGACAGTCATGCAAGGCAGCTCAGTGCCAGGACCCTTTGGGCCACTGTTTGGCTTCTGATTAGCACAGCGGTGGTCTTCCTGTGCTCTTAACCCCCCACTCACAGTTCCTGTGGTCCAGCGTGCTCCTCGGAGTTATATTTCCCCACTAGGTTTTATCGTGTGAATTTAGACTGTCCCGATTTCATTTGATTTCAAAAATAAATATCTTCCCTGTGTATTTCAGAAATTTATTGTTCAGAAAACCAGGTTCGGGTTGACCGAAACAGGAGACCTGTCTGCCGAAGACATGAAGAAAATCCGCCACCTCTCTCTGATTGAATTGACGGCCTTCTTTGATGCTTTCGGGATACCACTGAAGAGAAACAAGACGGAGAGGGGGAAAGGCCGAGGTAAGTAGTGAGCCAGGCTGCCGGCCTCCACGCTGGCCCCGGAAGACAAGGACATGGTCTGACGCTTGCTTTTTCTTCCTCTCTTGGCCATTTTCGCTGCAGACAGTGGAATTTTCGGAGTGCCACTTACAGTCCTCCTGGACAATGACCGGAAGAAGGACCCTGAAGTGAAAGTTCCCCTTGTGTTACAAAAAGTGAGTCCCGTGCTAAAGAGTGGGGAGAGAATGAGCTCCAGCTCACCGGGTGCTTCCTCTTAAGGATGGTGGAGCCCTTGCAGCGTTAGCCCCAGCACACGCCCATTTAACTACAAACAATACAAGATCATCGGTCCTTTCTAATTAATCCATTTTCTATTACTATAGTAAAATGCCTGATAACGGTACTCACTGGAACAGGAGTGATTTAGATGACGAGAAGGAAGGCTGAGATTCTGAACAGCATAGTATCACTCAGTGAAAGCCACCTTGGCCATACCACCTCACAGCGGATGGCAGCTCAGTGCCAGGACCATGTGCGAGAGAGAGTTCACATTGTCAGATCGGAAGTCAGGGAATGAGAAGGGTACAGGAAAAGTCTCCCCATGGGCCCATCTCTTAAAGTCCTCCGGTTGCACTACCTCAGAGGCATGTGTGTCAGATACATGACTCTTGAGAGAGGAGTCACTTCCCACTCAGGAGTGTTTGCGGAATGCTGCATAACTCCTTACGTGGTGCAGCCATAAGATGTCAGAGAAGACAGGAGTGCTCCGCTTCGGCTTTCTTCAGGTGTGCCTTGCGCATGTGCATGTGGTTGCATGGACTTCTTTTCTCCTCAAGGCAGGATTTTACTATATTGCCTTGGCTGTCCTGGAACTCACTATGTAGACCAGACTAGCCTGGAACTCACAGAGATCCTCCTGCCTCTGCTTCCTGAGTGCTGGGATTAAAGACGTGTGCCACTATGCCTGGCCGTTTACCTGTAATTTTGATTGTTCTGTTTAAAGACGTGATTATTAATGGTCTATTTGATGAACATACTAGTGCTTTCTGAGATGTATCAAAAGTTAAATTGTTCAAGTTCAAGTGTGTGTGTGTGTGTGTGTGTGTGTGTGTGTGTGTGCACGTGCATGCGCATGCGTGCACAGTCATTCATTTTATGGACTTTTTGAACTAAAATTCAAGTTAATAAAGTCAAAAGTTGGCTTTCTTCTCTTAGGATTTCAAGTGTAACTATATTCATTACATACAGTCAGGACAGAAATATTTGTGAAAGGATCTTTTTTCACTTTATGACATCTCAACTGCATCTCTATGATTGCTAATTAGCTGCTTTAATTTGTGTGCATAAATGTATGCATGCATACATATGTGTGAGTGTGTGAGTGCCTGAGATAGGAAGATGGCCTTAGACCCCCTGGAGCTGAGTTACAAGCAGTGGTAAGCCTTCCTATCAAGGATGCTGGGAAATGAGCTCAGGCCCTCCGTACAAGCAATATGTGCTCTGAACCACTGAGCTGTCCCTCCAGCCCCACAGGCAGCTGCTGAATGAAATATGCACACTTCAGGAGATACTTACTCAACAGTGACATCTGGTGACACAATTAAAATCCCAGCCTTTCCCCCAGACCTTGCTGGATTTTAAATTGTAAAAAATACACAAAAACCCTGACTGAGGAGACACCGTTGCTTCACTACCCTAACAATTCCACCTCCACTCTCTTCTTTCTTCCTGCATTTGGCTCTCGGTGCCTCATACTGAGCTGCTGCCTCAAGTCTGGTAATTAATTGGCCAGTGATAGAGCAGGGAGGGGGGCAGTGACAGCCAGAAGATGCTGGTGTCACCTCTGTGCACAGAAGCCATCCGTGGGGAGTCTCCCCAGCGAAGGGCTATGCCAGTGATGTCATATCCTGTGGAGTCAGCGGGGGAGCAGCCCAAGGGTCCCTCTTATCTCCTCCTTGCTGACAAGGCACCTGGGGTGCAGGAGAGGAAATGACTTAAGAGAGAGGGGACCAGAGCGAAGCACAGCGCGTGCCAAGTCCAGGGTCCTGGTGGCTGGGCTGTTCTTCCTCCTCTGAAGTTAAAGCACACATGGTGTAGAGGACGGGTTCTGAAGAAGACAGTCTTTAAAAACCTGTGACGAGAATTCAGAATAAATTTATATGACATAGGTGTAAAAATCCAGCACAGAACTTAGCAACTAACATTAACTATGAAGTACACTCAGGAGTGTTTGCGGAACGCTGCGTAACTCCTTACGTGGTGCAGCCATAAGATGTCAGAGAAGACAGGAGTGCTCCGCTTCGGCTTTCTTCAGGTGTGCCTTGCGCATGTGCATGTGGTTGCATGGACTATTTTTCTCCTCAAGGCAGGATTTTACTATATTGCCTTGGCTGTCCTGGAACTCACTATGTAGACCAGACTAGCCTGGAACTCACAGAGATCCTCCTGCCTCTGCTTCCTGAGTGCTGGGATTAAAGACGTGTGCCACTATGCCTGGCCGTTTACCTGTAATTTTGATTGTTCTGTTTAAAGACGTGATTATTAATGGCCTATTTGATGAACATACTAGTGCTTTCTGAGATGTATCAAAAGTTAAATTGTTCAAGTTCAAGTGTAACTAAGCGAACTGTAGGTTTATATCACATTCTCCACTCAGTGGATGACAGCCATTCTGATTGCTTATGTTGTGTGCCTCACGTAAGGCAATTTGAGGCAGTCCCTCAACTGCTATGAGAGCCTCTTCTTAGACACATATACGCCTCCTTCCCCATCCCTGAAAAAAATATTGCAACCCACGCACCGCAGTGGGCTGTTGCAGCCTCCTCTCACCTTCTAAACGTAGAAAGGTTTCTTATCCTCCACAAGCCTCAGCCTCCGCAGCAGGGGAATAAAATAATACCGGAGGTCAGGGTTGAATGAGTGACTGTGTACAAAGCACTGAGAACAGGGTTTGACCTTCGAGACGTACACTGGAAGTGAAACTTCCTATTAAAGCTCATCACCACCGCCGCTATCCTCACCACCACCATCATTACCATCATTACCTCCAACAGCAGTACTACCATCACCATCACCACTAACACTGCTAACACCACTGCAACCACCATCACCACCTCCACCACCACTGTCATCAAAATCATCATCATCATCATCATCACCATTGCAACCACCGCCATCACCACCTACACTACCACTATAACCATCACCATCAAAATCATCACCACCATCACCACTATTACCAGCAGCAAGAGCAGGCACCACCAGCAACAGCAGCACCACCAGCACCAGGACCAGCAGCACCAGCAGCCAGAGCAGCAACAGCAGCACCACCAACAGCAGCACCACCAGCAACAGCAGCACCACCAGCACACGAGGACAGCAGCACCAGCAGCAAGAGCACCAAAAGCAGCACCACCAGCAACAGCAGCGCGACAGCCGAGCACGAGCACCACGATGACCAGCAGCAAGAGCAGCACCACCAGCAACATCAGCACCACCAGCAACATGCAGCACCACCAACATCATCACCACCATCAACACTGCTGCCATTGTCACATCATCATCACCGTCATCAATATCATCAACATCATCACCACCAGCAACAGCAGCGCTACAGCCGAGCATGATCCATCAGTCAGGGCACCACCAGCAACAGCCGCACCACCAATATGCAGCACCACCAGCACATCAGCGGTAGCAGCACCACCAGCAAGAGCAGCACCACCAGCACCACGAGGACCAGCAGCACCAGCAGCAAGAGAAGCAACTAGCAGCACCACCAGCACAGCATGCGGGAGCAGCAACAGCAGCACCACCAGCACAGCTCATCACCACCATCAACATATCACCAGCATCAATATCAGCACCACCATCAACATCATCTCTACATCCTATCATTACCATCATGCAGGTCACCACCATCACATCATCACCAGCAATATCACCACCATCAACATCATCACCACCATCACATCATCTCTATCATCAACATCATCACCACCATCACATCATCACCACCATCAACATCATCACCACCATCAACACTGCTGCCATTGTCACATCATCATCACCGTCATCAACACCATGAAAATCTAAAAGAATAGTTTAACTCTTGTATTTCCAAGTCCTTGGTTAGTCTTCTAGAATTCTTTAAGGTCTTAATCAGGGTCTTTGCAACTAATGAGAGTAAATTTAGAAGGGATTGAGTGCATCCAGGGTAGTGTGGCTGTAGACATAGTTGATTTACTATTTTTTTCCTTTTGGTTGGTCTGCAGAAGAGAAATAGTGATCAGATTTGAAAGAGCCAAGTTGGCAGAATATCATAGTACATAAGAGAACATGCCCTGTAGAGTCAGTGCTTTGTTTAAGAGGAAAAGTTGAGAAGCTATGGCATAGATCTAAATGGAGAATTCACTCACTGGCCAATTGGAGGGAACATTGACCTTGTTGAGGGGTCATTAGCATTTCAGGACTCATTCATATATCCGGTATACATACATACTTAGCAGTCTGCTGGTTATTGCCCTCATTATTTAGAATGTTTGCAGTCACGCAGAGATATTCAATTTTTGTAATTTATTGTCAATATCTAGTTTTTCCAGAAAGTCGAGGAATCGGGCCTGGAATCAGAAGGAATTTTTCGACTTTCCGGATGTACTGCCAAAGTCAAGGTACTCAGTGTTCTCTGCCTTCGTAGATAAAGATGTAAGCTAATTCTAGCCAGTGTTCTACTTCTGTGGCGCTCATGGTGCTGGGGTGGTAGCTAAGAGCTACAACTGGATCAGCAGGTAGAGAGAGGGAGAAAGATTGGGCATAGCCTGGGCTTCCACCCGAGTGACACAATTCCTCCGTCAAGGCCACACCTACTTCAGTAAGGCCACACCTCCTGGTCCTTCTCTAATAGTGCCACTCCCTGATGACTAGGCATCCAAATATATGAGCCTGTGGGGACATTCTTACTCAGACCACCACAACCCAGTCCCATTGAGCTAATCTTTGTGACTCATTATTCCTTTGATAGCACCCCATGGCTCGCCTTAATGTTCTTCAGTATCTCTGAATATATTTTCTCCCATGCTGAAATTCATTAAACCTAGAATAATGAAACATTACATTAATTCACCATCAAAATGCAGTGTGTCTTCATTTTGAAGTTTAAAACACCAATCCCTGTTTGGGGAATTAACCACTTTGGTTTGCTAAGTTTCTCTAACCTTTGAAGTCATTGAGTCCATTTTCTTCCATTACTAATTGAGCTCAGCCGAGACACAGTCTTTGGCTCTCCTTTTGGTGGAATTTCTTTTAAGAATTCGTAGCAATATGAGCATAACCACAGGAATCCTCACTCAGCTGTTCTGAACCCCAATTCCATTTATGGTAATGTCAGCGTTTACATCTAACACCAGCACAGCGATGTGGCTCTGCTTGCCCTGCCTTCTCACACCCTTACAGAGGCAAGCTCTACAGAGCTGCAAAGGGTCCTTGAAGAGAATCATTTCTGAGAAATTCCTAGTAAAATATCCCTTCGTGCTTCGCAAGATGCACACACAGTGAAGAGTTCGTGCCTACCCTTTGGTCACCCCATCTGTGGACACAGTGATGGGCCCTGGAAAGGATATTCATGTGATAAGAAGATGAATTTAATTCTGTTAGACCCACAAAACGAAGCACACAGAGGCAGAAAGGCACCCCTTCTTTACTTCAGTTCAGTACACATTTCGTGGGGTCTATTGCTATGAGCATTATCAGGGTAGAAATGCAGGACTCTGATAGGATATTTTCTAGACGGGAGGATAACAAGTGGGCTGTGTCTATTGGGTCCTCCAGAGCAGAGATGGACTGGCAGTGGAAGAGAGCCAGTCGAGCATAGGCTGTGGTACGAGCTTGTCCATTTCCTCCAACACTGGGCAGAAAGGGATAGGCCTGGACCATCTACCTGCTCAGCCACAGGCTAGGTCTCCTTCAAAGAGCGGGCTGAGGGAGGTGCTGAGGAGTGGCCAGCTGAGAGAGGCAGCTGCCTGAACCTCTTGTGATGAATGTGGCGAGTTCTCATTGGAAGGAAGATCTGAAGCAGGGCAGGTTGGAAGTCCTGACTCCCTTCAGTGAGGAGTTGGGCAAATACTGACAGAATTTCATTTGGAAGGCAGATCACTCCCCAGTGGCTCTTGCAGCATTTCTGTCCTGATTTCTATCATTTTCCTCCCTGGCATGCTTCCGGGGGAAATGTATGCACTAATGAGGGGGAAAACTAGGACCCCTTCCATTGTCTAGGTAATCAGCGGAGTCAGAGCCCCCAAGAAAGCCACAAAGAATCGGGCTTCCAAGCCAGAATCAGACTCCATTCCCCTAACCCTCTCTCTGCACAGCTCCTCTGTCAAAAGAAAACGCTCTTACGTGCCCAAAATTTAACACGAGAGCGAGTTACTTTTCTTCAGATATCCCTTGTGTAAAAGCTGCTGAGCAAAGGCTGACTGCCCTTTCAGCGTGTCCTTAGATACACACATTCCCAAACCGCGTTTAGGGCCAAGTCTTTCCCCTTAATGGGGTTGATGTTGAGTCAGTCGATTTATTCTGCTGCTTGCTAAGCCAAAAAATTCAGTCCAGATGTTTCATAGTTCTGGTTTTAGGAAAGTGAGTATGGAAGACATCTGGGCCAGTGAGTAAAAACAGGGAAATGGGGGTAAGGGAGACAGACACGATATGTTGCCAGGGCCTTTATGTCTCTCCTTTATTCAAACCTTCAGTACCTGTGCTTGCTTGGATTTGGTTTCTGTAATGTCATCCTCTGCATTACACATCCTACGGAACATGCTTGGGGAAAGACAGTTTTTTTAAATCTGTTATAATCATTCCTGATCTGTGCCAAGTAAACAACATCAACCATTTGGGGATGCTGGCACTGATTGGTCCAGCCATGGCTTCCCATTCTAGATGATTCCTGAGACTGACAGGGACTCAAGCCTGAGAGGAAGCTGCTCAGCTGGAGCCAAACAAAAACATCACTGCAAAGCCAGTTCCCAAATCTAAGGCCCACAGATCATTTGGAACCAATTTGATGCTTTGGAATGTTCAATGACTTTCTTTTCAAAACATCAGAGAAATTTGAGCCAAACCCTGGGACATGTTTTAGGCAAGAAGGCAGACGGTTTGACACGGAAGATTTTCTCTTCCCCAGTTACAATGCCTTGCATGTTGGTTTCTCTCCCGGAGCTGGTGGCTTCAGGCTAGCTGTTTGTGTTTTTTGTGAAAATGCTTCAAAAGGTGGTATAGTTGTGTTTGCGCTACAAGGAGAGCCAAGGACATGACTTTGACTATGCCCATGTTCTCCTTAATGGTAAATAAAAAAAATGGGTTTTTATTGACTGATAGATTAGCTGATTGATTGGTTAGCTGATTGGCTGGTTGATTGATTGGTTGGTTATCTGGTTGGTTGGTTGGTTGGTTGGTTGGTTGGTTGGTTGGTTGGTTGGTTGGTTGGTTCTTTGGCTGGCTGGCTGGCTGGCTGGCTGGCTGGCTGGCTGGCTGGTTGGTTGGTTGATTGGTTGGTTAGCTGGTTGGTTGGCTGGTTGGTTGGATTTTTGAGACAGAATCTCCCCATTTAACCCAGGATGGATACATACTTATCATTTCCCTGCCTAAGTGCTCCCCGTTTTTGAAAGGGTAGATCAGAATGACACATCTCTCAGCAAGCTTAGCAGAAGTCTCAGCGTGGCAGGCTCTGGGAGCCATGGGAGCATTTGCATCTGGCATGTTGGAGAGCAGGTCCTGAAAGGAGAGGGTGAGATGAACAGACTGTCTATGGCTGACTCTGTCTAAGGCTAGAAGTAGCTTCCCATGAGAATGGAGCGGAGGCTGTAAAAAGCGGAAGGTTCCCCGAGTCCTGTCTAAGTATCCTCTTGAAAGCGAGCAATTGGCATCAGTCAGGGACATGACTCCAGCTGCCTAGGGTTTGAGGTAACCCCGGGTGTTCAAGGGCATGGTAGAAAGTGAGGATGGCTTTGGTAAAGAACCATGAAGGATGGTTTCCACCGGGAAGCAGATGAACCAGTGATGCAGACTTTTCCAAGGAGAACTTAATGTGAGTGGAACTTACGGCGACCCGTTGTTTTAACACGTGCTGCTTGCACAGGGCAGCAGACCATAGCAAGGATTGGGCAGGCATGCTAACATGTGGAAGACGAGCGTGTGCGTGTATGTGTGTTGGCGGAGAACTGCTGTACCCATTCCAGGAAGAGGTCATTATTCTGCACGCTGCAGTGAAGTCAGAGTTATTTTATTAGGATGTTTCTTTTTGCACACATGCGTTCCTGGTCTGACTTAGAAGCAGAAGTGAGGGCAGCAGAAGGATTAGGACAAAAAGAAGATGGTGGTTTTGTCCAAGTTGAACAAAGCGTTTATCATGTGGGGACTGTGGTTTCCCGCCAAAACCACAAAAATGAAGCTACAGACTCAGTTAATAACTTTTAGAGTTGTGCAGAATTGGCAACCTATTTCAGGATTACTACTATGTTCAGGCTATCTCTGGAAGGGCTTTGTAAAAGTTAATTCACAAACAGGTATTTCAGGTCTTAATCACATGGGAAGGTTAGCGTTAACAGCTGCTTAGCCTGTGTCACGAGAGTGGGTACAGAGGACCTGGCGTTCAGCATCCTCCAGGACTGATCACCTCCCTGGCTTTGCAGCAGTACCGTGAGGAGCTGGATGCCAGGTTCAACGCTGACAAGTTCAAGTGGGACAAGATGTGTCACCGGGAAGCTGCCGTGATGCTGAAAGCGTTCTTCCGAGAACTCCCCACCTCCCTCTTCCCCGTCGAGTACATACCTGCCTTCATCACGCTGATGGAAAGTAAGTGAAGAAATTAAATGTGGTGGAACTGAGACAGTAGGCAGTCGATGCAGCCGGTGAGCGGCCGAGTCCTACACAGTGAAGTGTGCCTCTCCTGGGTTTGCACACCTAAATCTGATAATTGTCCCTAATTTTTTTTAGTTTGCTGAGAAAGAAGATTTCGAATTTTAAAGATAGTATAGTTTTTTTTAAAAAAAAAAATCAGTTCTAGAATTTGCAGTTGATGCTTATTTTAAATATTTTAATTTGCTTGATGACAGGCCGTGTTTTTTTTTTTCTCATTCACTGTAAGCACGTTTTCTTTCACACTCTTTGCATATTTCTGAGAGCCACTTACAAACCTCAGCTGCTAGTGCCAACCCTGGCTTATCTCATGATCCCCGTTTTCTTCTAGAATGGGTACATACACTTCTTGGTATGTGAAGTTAATTTCGATTCTCTTCTGGGTGTTGTGTTGCGCTGCTGTGCTTAAATAAGTCATTTGCTTGGTGGGACCAAAGCTGCCACCAGTCTCGTGTGTGTGTGTGTGTGTGTGTGTGTGTGTGTGTGTGTGTGTGTGTGTGCGCGCGCGTGTGCGTGTGTGTGCACATTTTTCTGTGAGTACACATACAGAAGAGCCAGGGCTTGACTTCAAGCATCCTCCTCTGCCACTCTGTACTCTTTATTTTTTGCTTCTTCTGACACAGGATCTCTACCTGAACCTAACGCTCGTTCTACGTCTACACTGGCTGGCCAGCGAGCCCCCCTGCGACCTGCCTGTTTTTAAGCCCCTAGCATTAAGGTTATAGGTATCTCCCATCAAACCGAGCTTTCTATGTAGGTGCAGGGGATCCAAACTTAGGTCCTCATGTTTGCATAGCTAGTCCGTTACCCAGTGAGTCAGCCTTGCAGCTCATCTCTCTCCCTCTGTCTTGCTACCTCACACATGTGTGCTTGCTGGTTGGCCTGAGATTCGGTGTGGCCTGCTGCAGAGCTAGAGCCTCACCTCTCTCTGTATCTCGTTCCCCCGTAACATTCCAGGGTCCAGTTGCCTCGGACCCTGTCCCAGTTTCAGGGCAGACAGTGCAGGATTCTCTGGTTATCGCCGAGTCTTTATCATTTCACACTGCCCAGCCTCCTGGGGTCCGGGAATGTGGGCCACGTCCCTGCCCTGAGTTCGCTGGCCTCTCCAGTCTGCCTACTCTTGTTTCCTCTCTGTCGCTCTACGTGGTTGTGGGTGCTTTTCAGAGACTGTCACTGTCCCCTGTAGGACCGCCCATCGGCCAGATACATACAGTACCACGCCAGATTTCCCTGTTTTAGGTCAAACTTTCAGAACACTGGTTCTCAATGAGGAAAACCCTTTCCTCCTTACTCTATGTTGACATACACCAAACAGCTTCGCTGAAATGAGCTGGCGTAGCGGATTTGTGTGGCCCAGCAGTGTGAATTTACATAAGGGGGACCCCAAGCCTCCCACGCCAGAGCTACTCAGAGCTGCTGGGCAGAGGGCTCCAGCAGGAAGGCGTTTGCTTTGTAAGTGTAAGGACTTGAGTTCAATCCCAGAGTCAGTGTAAAGAACCCTGGCATGGTAGTGCACACTTGCAACCGCAGTGACGGGAAGAGATGGGCGGGCCCCTAAAAGCACACTGGCCAGATAGTCTAACTTACCTGGTAAAGTTCCAGGCTAATTAAAGACCCCGTCTCAATGAAAGGTGGAGGGCAGCTGAGAGACAACACTGAAGGTTGCCCTCCGACCTCCACATATGGATGCACACACACACACACACACCTCATACACACACATGTACAAGCCACACAGACACTAACACACAGGAGTGTGAGCTCCCTGCTGCCCATCATTCCCCATCCAGAGCAGCCAGTACACCTCTCTGCAAGGGAGACTGAAAAAAATACCCTGAGAGAGTTCACAGAGCACGCGTGCGTCTCTGTAGAACTTTGCCAGGGAAAGTACTTCATTGCCGGTGATTGATCTGATGCCAGCCAACTCTGCAGGAAGCTCGGAGCTCTGACCCATGATCGGGGGAAATAATTGCCCTTCTTGCCACCTGAAGGAAGGACATGTTGCAATGAGATTCGTGATGAGGGAGCCATGACATATGTATGTGCATGTGTGCGTATGTACACACGTGTCTGTGTTGGAACTACCTTCTTCATACTCAGATGGAGTTCAGAAAGCACAAATTATTTACCATTCATGCAGTTAGTGGCTCAGCCTTGGCCTGCACATGGCTGGTTCAGTAAAGGACTAACTAGTTCATCAGCCAGACTTAGGTACTTCCGTGAAAAGCATCATGACTTTCTGGTAAAATAAGAACTTCAGGAGAAAGCAAGCTTCATGCTAAGATGCATTAAACGAATTCCCCACAAACGGTTAACCAGACTGTGTACGGACAAGGTCCGTCAGCAGAATGTAAAATGGAAATGGAAAATTTGCCAAATCAGACTTAAAATTGTAAAGGAAACCTTGTGATTCTCTGCAGTGGAAAGAAGGGCTGCCCCGCCTGTGCTTGCACCTGGGATTGATCACCTCTGAGGAGAAGGCTCTCTGCTAAAATAGCATCTCATCTGGGCCTGGCACTGGCCACTCTCTTCATAGGCCCTGCTGCTTATGTATGCTCACATCAATGCACGTTAGCCCTTTCAGTATGTATTCCTCCAGGCCTACAATACGTTCCTCTTAAGAACTGGGCGTGGTTGCCTAAAATCCAAGTGCATAAGGCGGAGTCAGTGTGGTCAGATCTGTGGGTGTGCCCCCACCCTCCCACACAGCAGGCGCCCACTTGTCACCGGCTCCCCACCTCTAGCGCACATGACTTCCACTGGTGCAGTAGGTTCCCACTTGACGTTTGCATTGCTGTGATGCTCGGTGCTTCAGCGAGCATCCGCCGGCCTCCAGCCACGGACTGTGCATTGATTGCAAGGGTGCCCTTCAGCTTGAGAACTCCCCAGGACTCCAGAGCATCTCACCTTCTGCAGACACTCTTTCCCCAGCAGGCCGTTTTGAAGTGAGCTGTGAAAGGAAAGCTTCAGTGGACGCTTCATTTTCAGCGTAGATGCCAGCCCTCTGGTGCCATCTGGTGTTGCTCGGGAATATCAACACTCCAAAACTAGCTAGTCACCTCCCTTAAATGTCTATGTGAGATAAGGCATATGTAGCATTGGTCATCAAACCAATGTGCCCACACAGGAAAGGACTGTTTCTGGGACCTGGCATGAACCCTGTGTGCACATCAGCTCACTTAGTCCTCAGGTCAGCCCTGTGAGTTAACAAGATTTTATAGATGGCAAAATGGAAGCAAAGGGGTTAAATGACTTCGTACTGAATGCAGGGTTGGAGTCCAGGTCTAGAGCATGCATCCTCCACCCTCATATGCTGCTGTGTCCTTGTGTGCAGTGTTTATTTGTTCTTGAACTGGGCTTTGTCTTCCATTTGCGGAGTAAGGCAAGGTCTGTGGATGCTCATTGAAAATGAAACTGTCATGTAAATCTAGAATTATTTAGAGGACCTTCTTGGCTACCTGCCTGTAAATAGGCATCATGGGTTTGCAAGGGGGGTGACAGGCCGGGGCTCCTGTCCAAATGAACAAATTAACATTGTTGAGCTCCAAACGCGAGTCCTTCCCGTTAGCTGTCAGCGCCCTCCTGTGCCTCCAGATGTCAGCACGGCTGCTGTCAGTGCACATCCGTGTGTCTTCAAGCGTGTGATCGTTTCTGTCTTCTCGTTAGGGGGGCCTCACGTCAAAGTGCAGTTTCAAGCCTTGCACCTCATGGTCATGGCCCTGCCTGACGCCAACAGGGACACAGCCCAGGTAAGTGGCATCGATCTCGGGACCTGTCACGGGACTCAACTGGGGAAAATAGAAGTACGACAGCTCACAGAGTCCCTGTGAGATGCAGTTCCACTGCCTCGCATGCTCCCAGTGTTGTTACGCTGAGAAAGGCCAAAGAAGGGAAGTTCTAGAACTCTCTTTGAACATTAACATTCAGATCCCTCTGTTCAATTGGAGCATGCCCAGTGTCTAAGCAGATGCCAGGATTAAGTGTGGGGAGTGGGAGAGATAGAGATGAGAGGTTACATGGTCCTGCATCTGGATCCTGTGAGAACGGTTAGCTCCTCTCCAATCCTTCCGACCTGGTGGGAGAGTACTGATCAGCCCCCTTGAGGAGGGCATCTGAGATCACTGCACTATGAGATTTCTAAAGTACCTACTTTAGAACATATACACACAGCGTAATTTAAATCGTTCTAGGTTTTAGGAGTTTAGATGTCTCCTGGTAGAGTCTGGTCATTTTCTGGATTGGAAAAGCAAATTCCAGAGAAGGGACTCACCTGCTGACAGGTGGCAGGGCAATTGGTGGACTGGCATCCGTAGTTCCCCATCCCCAACTTCCCTTCCTCTCCAATCCATTTGTCATGTGTTAGTAAAATGTGAGCAGTTTTAGGGATTAGTGTGTGTGTCTTAGAAAGCTGGTGTATGCAGAACAGGTACCTGAAACCTTTGAATTGAGGCTGAAGTAAGAGGAGTTCAGTGAGCCCTTGACTTTACGGCCAGTCAATAGAATGCAGAAAACAAAGACGTCAGATTGTTTTCTGTCTGCATGGCTTGGGGCAGGGGAGGGAGTAGATCCCTTTTCCCACAGGGTGGAAACTTTTCTGTCGGTTTAAAAACACGTGGCACACATCTGTAACCCTAGATAGTCCTTGGGATCTGAGGCAAGGGGATTGTTGAAAATCCCAGGCCCATGTGGTTATATCTAGCCTGTCCCCACATCCTAACGCACAGCATTGTCTTACATCCTCAATGCAAGGGTGGGGCCGGCAAAGCATAAGATGCCAGTTTTTAATATCATTCCATGTTTTTCCAGGGGTTACAGATTTTCACGTGTTTTGGGGCACTGCCTGAGCAATGTTATGTTATCACAAAACTCCATTTGTATCAGATGTCTTAGTGAAAATGTCATCGGCCTTCTCATATAGCTGAGGATGTAACAATTAGCAGATAATTCAACATGCTTCTAATGCAAGGTCTCAGACAAAGCCCGTGGGGCAATGCATGCGTACATGCACACACGAGCACAGTCTCTTTCTTTCCTTTCTGGTGTGCCTGGAGGAAAGAATGAAGCTGCTCACTGTAGAGAAGGCAGAAGCAGAGCCGGAGGATGGGTTTCCATAGTTCAGGTCCTTGGTGCTACCATTTAGCTGACTGGTACTGGACAGAGTTCTTCAGTCCTTCCCCCACCCTGATGTCCTACCTGTTCAATAGTTATAATAGATTCTGCCTAAGAGTGGGGGGAAAATAAGTATTAACCACTGAGGATAATGTCTGAATCATAATAAACCCTCAAATAAGTGTTAGCTAGTACTGTTATATGTTAAACATTTCCTAATCAAAAAGGCTGCCATAGGGCTGTGGGTATGGCTCAGTCAGTGAGCAGCTCCTGCTGAAATCAGGGGAACCTAAATCTGGATCCCCAACCACTAAAGGGGAAGCCAGTGTAGCAGCATGTGTCTGTCATCCCACCACTGGGGAGGAAGAAACAGGAGCATTCCAGAGGCTTCCAGGCCAGCCAGGCTAGCTGACTAAGAAGGCTTCAGCTTCATGGAGAGAAGTGTCCAAAAGTAAAATACATGTGCCGGAGGTCAATCCTCAGATCCCACAGACACAAACAGGAGAGGCCAGCCTCTCAAGGCTTGTTCTCTGACCTCCACATGTGTGCCGTGGTACATGCATGTCTGTATACACACAAGCTAATGTATGCACACACAGAGACACACATGTGCTAGAATCCAGACTTGAGAGAGCAAAGCGCTCCCCTCTGGGCTTCCCATCCTCTTGGTGAGGGCCGAAGGTTCCCGTAAGTGCCTGAATCCTGGTGGTTTCGTACACTTTAAAACTCACCGAACGGCTCTTTTTCTTCTAATGCTTACAAAAGCTGCGTGCAGACACTTCCTGTGCCAGGGGAAGATTCCACACTTAAAATGCAGTCCAAAGAGCCAGGCACAGTGCTGCGTGCATGTAATGCCAACACTCAGGAAGTTGAGGCAGGGGGATCACAAGTTGGAGGCCGGTATGAGCAGCAAAGCAAGCTCATGAGAAACAGCAGAAAGAGGCTATGTCTAAAGTACTCGTTCAAAACTTGGAGCTGCATTTGTGTCTGTGCAGAGTGTGAAGAGGCTCCTGTTGTTCAAACCATTTCTCATCTCTCAGGGAAACAGTAACCTGGTACCAGCAGTAGGACTTTCCGTTAAGGGGCTTTTACTTAGAGAATTATTTTTCTTCCTTCACAGCAAAACTGCATTTCATTTTATTTGAGCTGCAGTGTTTTCTCTCCCTGGTTGATATTTAATTTCAATATTTGTCAAGCTTGTTTAGGATAAAAAGTAAGTTTATTATCTGTAGACTCCATGGTATTAAGCCCCTAAGAAGGGGATTGCTTTATGAAGCAGACAGTTGAGTTAACTGCTCGCTTCTCTTCTTCTGAGCATTTTAAGGGGACATAGGACACATTTGGTCACGCTTGCCTTCTGACACGTTCCCAGCAACACAGTGAAGGGATGTGGGAATGAGTGGTCGCCATCCGGGAAGCCTGTCAGTGGTTCACGGTAGAGTGACAAGTGACATGGTTCTCCTGCCTCTTGTTAGGCGCTGATGACGTTCTTCAATAAAGTGATTGCCAATGAATCAAAGAACCGCATGAGCCTGTGGAACATTTCTACGGTGATGGCGCCAAACTTGTTCTTCAGCAGAAGCAAGCACTCTGACTATGAAGAATTGCTGCTAGCCAACACCGCAGCCCACATCATCCGCCTGATGCTGAGGTACCAGAAAATTCTGTGGAAGGTGAGTGACAGCTGTCCAGTGTCCCTACAAACTATACCAGGTGCAGGAGGATGTAAATGACCCAGGATCAAACAACCAGAGACACAAAAGGAGAAGAAAACAGTTCATAGTGGCTCGTGGTATCCATACACCATCATCAGCCTTCCCTAGCCACAGGTTTTAACCAACCATAACTCCAGCTATCTTCCCAAAGTTTTGCGGCCATCCTGAGCTGTCGATCATTAGACCCTAAATAATACACTAAAACAAACAATGCCTTACACAGTGTTTGCATTGGTTAAGTATTGTGAATCATAGCTGATTTGCAGGGTAGAGGAGGATTTGTGCAGGCTATGTGCAA
The DNA here is from genome assembly GCF_903992535.2 of Arvicola amphibius. Lineage (NCBI taxonomy): Eukaryota > Metazoa > Chordata > Mammalia > Rodentia > Cricetidae > Arvicola > Arvicola amphibius. The sequence goes on from NC_052064.1 coordinate 19,915,790, forward strand.
ACACTATACCATGAACTGAATGCTGGGAGGAAGAAGGCAGAGTCAGGGAGACGCCATGGATCCACAGCCAGAGATAGACCTGCTGAAACTTTGCTGGTAGGCCATGATCTTGGGGTGATATAGAGATTAATATAAATGGGTTAAATTAAGATGTAAGAGTTAGCGAATAAGAAACTAGAGATAATGGGCCAAGCAGTGATTCAATATATACAATTTTGTGTGCTTATTTTGGTTCTGGGTGGCCAGGACAAACAAGTGGCTCCCTGCAACAGCTGAGCAGCCAAGGGTTTCAGAACCTAAGGGGTTCCTAGAACCAGCTCCCCTTGGAGACAACAGGACACTCTTTCAATGTGCTCTAAGCATGTTTTCTAAACTAAACAGAAATCCTTGCCACTTTTCTAATCTCAAAGACAAATGTTACATCTCCTGGCTCCAAGATAATGAAGGGTTAAGAGTAGCTTCCATAACAAAAGGTTCAGTCTACCAGGATGCTTTTGCTGAGATGTTTCCTTCTAGTCAAGCCCCTGTCTTCTGCAGGTGCCATCTTTCTTGATCACCCAAGTAAGAAGGATGAATGAAGCCACCATGCTGTTGAAGAAGCAGCTCCCGAGTGTGAAGAAACTGCTTAGGAGGAAGACCCTAGAGCGGGAGGTAAGAGCATCATTGAGGCCAAGAGTGGACCACAGCAGGGCCAAGGGTGGACCACAGCAGGGCCAAGGATGGATGGACGACAGCAGGGCCAAGGGTGGACCACAGCAGGGCCAAAGATGAACCATAGCAGGGCCAAGGGTGAACCACAGCAGTGCCAAGGATGGACCACAGCAGGGCCAAAGATGAACCATAGCAGGGCCAAGGGTGAACCACAGCAGTGCCAAGGGTGGACCACAGCAGTGCCAAGGATGGACCACAGCAGTGCCAAGGATGGACCACAGCAGGGCCAGTGATGGACCACAGCAGGGCCAAGGGTGGAGCCCAGCAGGGCCAAGGGTGGACCACAGCAGGGCCAAGGGTGGACCACAGCAGGGTCAAGGGTGGACCACAGCAGGGCCAAGGGTGGACCACAGCAGGGCCAAGGATGGACCACAGCAGGGCCAAGGGAGGACCACAGCAGGGCCATGAGTGGATCCCAGCAGGGCCAAGGGTGGACCCGAGCAGGGCCATGGCAGTCCACAGTCTAGGCTTTCTCTCTCAAAGGAGGAATGGAGTTATTAAAACACCACAAAGATACTGTGGAAAGTCTCCTTAACAGAGCACCAGGATCTGTCTTATGTGTTGAATTACACGCTTTGGGGTTAAAGTTCTTGGAATGTCTATCTCTTGAAGAGTGTTTGCTGCCCGACTCATTAGAATGGCTGACGTGACCTTACACAAGTCGAAAGTCAGCATTGTAGCCCTCTCGGTGATTTAAAGACGATCATGTTGTCGTGGTTTGAACGTGCAGTGTCCCCAGGCTCCTGTCTCAACACTTGGTCCTTAGCTGGTGGCACTGTCTGGGAATGTTGTAGGACTTGTAGGAGGTGGGGCCTCACTGAGGAAGTGGGTCACCCCAGAGCTTATTGTTCAGTCCTTTTCCTCTTCACTCTCGGCTTCCTGCCACTGCTCCCCTGCTTTCCCTGCCGGGATGGATGTACACCTCTGGAACTATAGCCAAAATAAGCCCTTTCTCCCTTAAGACTTAGTCGGGGTATTTTTATTGTAGCAACTAGGACATAACTATGACAGTGTATGAAGTAAATAGAAAAAGACATTTCTTTGTTGACAAATGGAATAGATAATTGTCAATTTTTTTAAAAAGTGACATAGCATTCCCAGAGATCTTGTGTTTAGTACAGCTAGTTATGTGGAGATAGCAAGCAATGCATTCGAGGCATTGGTTTTATTCAACTCTGGGGATGCAAAAACTTAACTCATTTTGCGCAAAAAAAAAAAAGTACAGAAATATAGAGGAAATATAAAGGAATGTAAATGCCATGAACACACAGAAGCATGCCCTAGCCCAAGATCAGCTGTACTGATGGTGAGCCAGGGTCACTGACAGAAAACTGATACAGGTTCCATTGTGAGTGGTGTAGATAACAATGAATGAAGTAGGCTCTAAGCTCCATCTCGAAGAAAGGGACAGCACTAAAGGGAGAAAGAACGAGTGTCAGGGGTGACGGGGAAGCGGCATGGTGCTCACCACTGTGAAGGGGCAAGAGACTGACTGACTAATTGATATTCCCACAGTCACAATGTCTATATTACTCTCGTTGATTACATTTAGAAAACGATGTCTTCTAGAAGAAAACTAACCTTTTTCTGTGCTGGGGATTAAATTCAGGGCCCTGCTAGGCAATCACTCTGTTGGTAAGCCACACTCCAAGCCAGAACCAGGAGGTAGGTTAATTTGAAGGATTATTTTAAAATTAAGTTCAACGTCTGAATGCCCTTAGAGACATTTTTTTAGAAATTCTTGAAACAGCCTTATTTAGTATTTTGGCTGGTCTTTTTTGACTGTGTAATACCTTTTGTTAAGACTAGACACTCTGAGTATTATGGTATTTTTACAAATCAGATCCACGGGCTCAGGCCAGAGCAGCCTACCTCTTATGCATGAGGGCTTAGGCTTAATCTCCAGAAACAGCACTTGCATGCACGTGCACACTCACACACACATGCACACACACCCACACACTCACACTCGTGTATGCACGTACGCAGGACAGAACAACAGAGCCTCTCCCCTCCAGCTTGTGTGCCTCCTCGTATGCTCAGTTCTGGACGTGCACACGGCTGACTAAATCCTCGGAACACCTGAGCCCCACTTTTCAGTTCCGTGCTGTTTCCGCAGCTGTTATCTATGGCAGCAGTTAACCTGGCACGCAACACTTGTGCCCACAGCTCTGACAAGTTCCAAGACAAGTAACATTTAGGCAGGCCATTCAAGCCCCCAGGTAAGTCACAAGTAGTTGGGAGGCTTGGTGAGTAAGGCACAGCCTTTTGTTACCTACGTCCAGGATGCAGGCAGTGACAGGCAGTTCAGGTGCAGGTTGGTAGTCTCCAGACGTGGACTGAGCTGAGGAACAGGGGTGAAAGGAAAGGCAGAAGTGAAAGTGGCACTAAACCCGGGCTTGGTGGCCATGGAAGGGTTGTGAGCTGAAGGTCGCGGTAAGCTGTTTGCTGAGTTCAAGGATGACTACATTCTGAGACCCTGCTTCCAAACAAAGGAGCAGCAACCATAAAACACCACACAGCCTGCTAGTCCTAGGCAGGGCAGCTGGTGTGTTTGACGCCATGTGAACTCTACAGCGCCGTGGGAATGCCAGCTTTCTTCACGCTTAGACGGTCCACAGAAGCAAGCGCCAAAAGACAGAACACTTTAATTCCATTGTAGCAGGACATGCTTAAATGCTCCATGTCAATTGGAATAAAGAATTAACTAACAGGTTACAGATTAGAATCGTTGAGAAGAGCTAGTCGGGTGTCTCAGCCAGTAACCTTGAAGACCTGAGTTCAATCCCGGGAACACACACGGTGAAAGGAGAGAATTAACTCCCGCAGGCTGTCCTCCAACCCCCACAAACACATCCGCAATCAACCAGTCAGGAAGTAAAAAAATGAATGAAATAAAAATGTGGAAAGGATATAGAATAAAATTTAGCCACTGCTGACTTCCACCCTTGGAGAAAATGAACACCAGGAACAGGATGTGCGTCCGCGGAAACGCACAAGTGTGTCCACCCCAGATGCTCTGTGCTCATGCCACAGATATAAATACACGCCTTCTCGATCCTCTGCAGCCGCAGGCTCTGCACGTGAAGAAGGAAACTACTCCATAAATCCATGTTGCATTGGTTCTGAACACGCACAGACTTTTTTAAAAAGTTGTTTTTTTTTTTTTTAAAAGACAAAAACATGACAGCTTATTTACCTAGTAGTTATAGTCTGGTAGGTACAACAAGCCAGCTGGGAGTGACGTGAAGTATTTTGGGATAATGTGTACCTGCACCATTTTCTGTAGGGTGCCTGAGGATCAGTGGCCTTTGGTGTGGGTTTGCGGAACCCATGCTCTGTGGATCCCAATGATGACTGCATGCGTTCCTCCTGTCCTGTGTGACTGCAGCACACAGGAAACACTGTCCCTGGTCTTGCTGTAGCGGCGTAATAAACAGTAGCACGTGTCCCATAGCAGTGTGCCCACCCGCTTTGCTTCTTTTGTGGATTCTTCTATGGGTGTACAGTAGCTTGTTTAGGCCGCCTAGATTAGTGAAGCCCAGATGGCATTCCATTCATTTCTCTCGTGATTTGAGCTCTAGTGAGTAAACTGCTATATATTTCACAATTGAAATATGTTTGAACTTGAATTTGTAGATGAGGAATTTGGGGGTCAAAGAGCATATGTACTTCTTAATTTGATAGGTACCCAAATATTGTCCACAAGGATTACTCCAGACCAGAAGCAGCATGCACTTATCTTCTCGGGGTTAATCTGAAAGATGGAATGTGTTTTCTTTAGGTATCAAGCCCCAAGACCTCAAAGGTACCACAAAAATCACCTTCAAGAAGAATGGTAAGAACTTTTTTTTTCTTTATAGCTAATAGTGTGTTGTGTGTGTGTATGTGCATGTGTGTGAGTGTGTGTGTGAGTGTATGCGCACGTGTGTGAGTGTATGTGCATGTGTGTGGGTATATGCGCACGTGTGTGAGTGTATGTGCATGTGTGAGTGTGTGAGTGTATGTATATGCGTATGTGCATGTGTGTGAGTATATGTGCATGTATACGTGGATGTATGTACATATGTGTGTGAGTGTATGCACATGTATGTGAGTGTATGTACATATGTGTGTGAAGCAGGAAGCCTTCTCTCACTCCTGTCCTTTTTCATCTCTGAAATGGTATCACCATGCAGCCAAGGCTGGCCTTAAACTAAAGCTCCCATGACCTGAATACACTAATTAGAGGCATGTGCCACCATGCCCAGCCCCCATAACTATTAATTCCCTATGTAATACTCGGTGAGAACTTCCACTACATTCTTGGGCCTCAGTCTGTCCTTCAGGCTTGCCCTTTCTAGTTTGCACATGAAGTGAATACAGGAACTTCAGCTGATGACTCAGGTGGTTGGATGGGTACGAAGGTCACCAAGGTTAGGAGGGATGTGAGTCCCTTCTGTGTAGAGGCCCAATAACACTAGAGTAAGAGCTGGTCTGACAGAGCCACTGGAGAGCACAAGTGGAAAGGGTCTTGAAATAAATGCTGGAAAGGGTGTTTTAGGAGTGAGGTCGTGACTGCAGCAGGCTGTGGTCTTTAGCTATGCTCCCCCAAGGCCAAAGCCCTCCATGGTGATTTCCTGGCATAGTTCTTGATGATCATATTAAGATATAATGTAAAAACTGACCAAATTTAAAAAAATACTCTGCTTTAGTTTCCTAGGACTACCATAACAATGCACCATAAGTGGGATTGGTAAGACAATAGAAACTTAGAGTCTTCTGATTTTGGAACTTAAAATGCAATTCAAAATGTCAGGAGAGTGGGTTTTTTTTCTGAGCACAGTGAGAGAAAGAGCTATTCCGGCTCCTCTGGTAGCCTGTGGTGAAGCCAACAGTCCTTGGCAGGATCACTCTGGTCTGTGCTGTTGTCTTCCTGTGCTGTCTCACTGTGTGTCCCCAGTCTCCACACTGACTTCCTGTGCTGTCTCACTGCGTGTCCTCCGTCTCCACACTGACTTCCTGTGGTGTCTCACTGTGTGTCCCCAGTCTCCACACTGACTTCCTGTGGTGTCTCACTGTGTGTCCTCCTTCTCCACACTGACTTCCTGTGGTGTCTCACTGTGTGTCCCCTCCGTCTCCACACTGACTTCCTGTGGTGTCTCACTGTGTGTCCCCAGTCTCCACACTGACTTCCTGTGGTGTCTCACTGTGTGTCCCCTCAGTCTCCACACTGACTTCCTGTGCTGTCTCACTGTGTGTCCCCAGTCTCCACACTGACTTCCTGTGGTGTCTCACTGTGTGTCCCCCCCAGTCTCCACACTGACTTCCTGTGGTGTCTCACTGTGTGTCCTCCGTCTCCACACTGACTTCCTGTGGTGTCTCACTGTGTCCCCTCAGTCTCCACACTGACTTCCTGTGCTGTCTCACTGTGTCCCCCCAGTCTCCACACTGACTTCCTGTGCTGTCTCACTGTGTCCCCCCAGTCTCCACACTGACTTCCTGTGGTCTCACTGTGTGTCCCCCCAGTCTCCACAGATGTCTTCCAAGGGTGTTCTTACTTGTGTCCTTTGTCTCTTCTCTTCTCCTTAGGACACAGTTCTCACCAGAGTTAGATAGTTTGGTTTATCTCCATCTTTATTTATTACTCTCCTCTTGACCTTATTTTGAAATAAGGGACATTCTGGGCTTCTATGGGTTAATACTTCGATATATTACTTCAAGAGACCAATTAACATAGTGTTCTAGACTATATGATATGTGTGTGTGTATGTATACATCTTAAAGTAAGGTTTTTAGGATATTGTTCAACAAAGATATTACTGATTTTTATATGTATACATACACACCGTATATTCATTGACGATACGGAGATATATATATATATATTTCAATAGATATATATGTGTGTATGTATATATATACATGTATGTTAATTAAAGTAGGATTTTTTAGGATGTTCTTCAATAAGGATACTGAGATATATATATATATATATATAAAGACACTGATCACTGATAAATATCATTAGATTATATACATATACACACATATATTGTTCATTGAAGATACTGATATATATTTCACTGTATATATGTGTGTGTACATGCATATATGTATATTAATGGAAGTAGGGTTTTTAGGATATTGTTCAATAGAGATGCTGATAGATGTGGTTATTTGTCAGAATCCACATTTTCTTTTCTATGATGCCAGAGCATTTGAGGGAGGCCTAGGTGTAAAGAGAGTAGACGCCCGGGGCAAATGTGTCCTTAGTCTCCTGGCAGAGCAGGACGGCATGTTTTGCTCTGGCCTAGTACTGGTCATATGTGTTTCCTCTTCTGAATCCCTGGTTTTCATCCCTCCGTTGACACTGTTTTGGTCTTTCCTCCCTGGCAGTCTGACGTGCCAGAAGGCGTCATCAGGGTCCACGCTCCACTTCTGTCCAAAGTGTCAATGGCCATTCAGCTCAACAGTCAGACCAAAGCCAAAGACATCCTGGCGAAGTTTCAGTATGAGAACAGGTGAGTGCCCAAGCTGAAGGTCGTGTGCGGAAGATAAGCATTCCCAGGTGGGCCGCTGTACTCCTGCCTGTGGCTTCAGAACAATGCAGCTGTTGCTTTGGATTTGACGAAGAGATTACAGGCGTTAAAAGCCGTGGCTACTTATACAATAGGATTATCACCAACAGACCAGCTTCTAAAGGACTTGCTACATGTAGGATTCTCTCTCTTTTTTTTTTTTTTTTTGGTTTTTCGAGACAGGGTTTCCCTGTAGTTTCTAGAGCCTGTCCTGGAACTAGCTCTTGTAGACCAGGCTGGCCTCGAACTCAGAGATCTGCCTGCCTCTGCCTCCCGAGTGCTGGGATTAAAGGCGTGCGCCACCACCGCCTGGCTAGGATTCTCTTATTAAGATCTATTTTCAACTTTTATCTATGCATATATGTATCTGCCATGTATGAAGGTGCCCACAGAGGCCCTGTTGGGTCCCTTGGGGCTGAAGTTACAGGTAGTTGTGAGCCTTCTAATGTGGGTGCTGGGAATTGAACTCAGTTTACTGAAAGATGGACACGCCTTCCTAATGGCTGCATCCTCTCTCCAGCCCCCGTGATTCTTCTCTTGATAGGTTATGGGATCAATGAATTTTATCTTTTATTAGGATAAAAACATGGCAGTTAGTTTTGTCAGTGTCTTGATCAGTTTCTGAAAGTATCAGGTAGGCTCCCTGGATACCATCACTGCCCCTTTTAAAGCCTGCGAGCAGTCATTCCCAGCTTTCATCGTGTGTCTCCAGAGGTGACCATAAAAGGGCGTTAGCCATCCTTATAGGAATGCATACTCAATAGAAGCACCTTCTAGTGAAACTCATGTACATCCTTAAGCATTTGGAGCAAACTCAGCAGCAGTAGCCCTGTTGGGTCAAGAGAGCTCCCTGCAAGAGTGTGCATGCTGCGTAATTTCACTCACTAACAGCTTTGGAATGACAGATGTTAATAGTGGAGGGTGGGTTAGTGATTATGGTTGGGGAAGATGGGCATGGTTATAAAGGAGCACCTGAAGATGCCTATAGTGGTAGAACTCTGGTACTGCACCTTGCCTGGGCTGGGCTGGGTTCGCAGGCCCCCCTGGCGGGATGTGGAACTTAGGGCACTGTGAGCGTGAGTATCACTGTGTCTCAATATGCCGGAAAGATTTTGAGATCCTGATTGGGGAATGATATTATAGTTTTGCAAAATGTTGCCACGGGTCAAATGGGCACAAAGAACTCATATTATCTTTCACAACTATCTGTAAAGCTCTAATTACTTCGATGAAGATAGAAACAGCAGAAGCCAGAAGCAGGCTGTAATGGTAGACATCAGGCTGAATTTTCAGGTTTTGGGGGGGTGGGAGGCATTGGGATGGAAAAGCATGCCATTGGCTTCTAGTAAGTTATTTTATTAACCATGAGAGCTGGTCATCTGTGTGTTTATTTTGCACATCCTTCAAGTTATAGACTTGTGATTCGTGAGCTTTATGTGTAGGTGCGTGCACACACACACATACTTAAAAAATTACATCAAACTCCAGTTAAGTTAGTCACCCAAAGGAGAGAAAGCCAACGGGAAGAAGATAGCTCTGGTCCCTGCCCTTGTAAAGAAACAGGAAGCCAAAAAGGTAGTGAATCATCTTTTTGAGACAAGGCCTAAGAACTTTGGCATTGGATAGGACGTCAGTCCAAAAGAGATCTCACACACTTCATCCAGGGGCAGCTATACCAACTATATAAAGGGCCACCCTCTATAAGCGACTCAAAGTACCTCCCACCGTGAACCAGTTCTCCCAGGTCCTGGACCGGCAGACAGCTCCCCAGCTGCTTGAGCATGCCCGCAAGGACAAGCCAGAGAAAAAGCAGGAGAAGAAGCAAAGGCTGCTGGCCCATGCTGAGAAGAAAGCTGCTGGCCAAGGGGATGTCCTGACTAAGAGATCACCTGTCCTTCAAGTGGAGTCAATACAGTCACCACCTTGATGGAGAACAGAAAGGCTCAGCTGGTGGTGATTGCCCATGACAGAGGCGCCATTGAGCTGGTGATCTTCCTGCCTGCCCTGTGTCAGAAGGTGGGGCATCCCCTACTGCATCATCAAGGGAAAGGCCAGGCTGGGGCGGCTGGTCCACAGGAAGACGGCCACCACTGCTTCCTTCACAGAGGTTAGCTCGGAAGACAAGGATGCTCTGGCCGAGCTGGTGGAAGCCGTTAGGACCAAGTACCACAACAGATACAATGAGATTCTCTGCCACTGAGGAGGCAACATCCTGGGTCCTAAATCTGTGGCTCAGATTGCCAGGCTGGAAAAGGCAAAGGGCAAAGGACTCGCCACTGAACTGGGTTAAATGTACACAGCTAAGTTTCCTGTACATAGATACAGTGTTAAAAAGTTATCTTCAAAAAATAGCATTAGGAAGGAAAAGGAGAGCAGACCAGCTTAACAGGAGTCTGAACAGCCACGTAACTCTATTGCTGTACCAGGCATCTTAAAATACCACAGTTATCATAGGTAGGTGGCCATATATAAACTAGACATCTTATTGCAAGGATGTTGGCATCTGGTAAATTCCTATGTTATTTAATAGATTACAGAATCCTCAGGTGGACCTTTGTAGAAAGAAAATGCTCTGGTCCAGGGAGATGGCTTAGCGTTTGCTGCCAAGCTTGACAACCTGAGTTTGATACCCAGGACACACACATATGGCAGGAAGAGCCCACAAATTGTCATCTGACGCCCACTCATGCACCATGGCACATGCAGCCTTTCCACAAATGAGGAAATGTAATAGTTTATACAGACAGTATTCCTAATCAACATAGATTAGGTCTGGTGACTACAGACTCAAATCCTCTGACACAACTTCAGTAGATCCAAGCTGCCCAGCCTCTCGCTAAGACCTGTGAGTACCGCAGTTTAAAATCTGTAATCTGGAGTGGACGAATGGGCTCAGCGGGCACAAGGGCTTGCCACCAAGCCTGGCAGCCAAATTCAGCCGCCAGCACACACACACGGTGGAAGGAAAGAAGCAACCCCCTCCTGCACGGGCCGTGGCACACGCGAGTCCACACGCATAAATCACACACCGGTAAACAAATGTAAACATTGTGAGTTGTAGTTAAAGGTGCCCCGTCGGCTGCTAGACTCTTCTACTGTGAATTTGTCTGTCCTTGGGGCAAATTGCTGGCAAGAATATCAAAGCAGTCAGTGGAGAAAGAATAGTTTTACAATAAAGCCACAGTGACTGGGGCTCCACGGGCCAGGAAAAAAATAATAATTTTAATCTAAATCTCATTATTTAAAAATTAATTCAGAATGGGCCATGAACTTAAAAATGTATAATGAGAAATGTAAAAGCTTTAATGAAAGGAGACAATCTTTATGACCGGACAAGTGATGAGTTTCCCAGGCTTAACCCCAGCGGCATATGAGATAAAACTGATGAGTTAGACCTCATCGAACTGAAAGCTGATGGAATAAGAGGACCTGTGAATAGGCGAGAAGACAGCTAAAAATAGATATCGGAAGCACTTGCTACTCACAGGAAGGGCCAACCCATGCAGCTGGGAGGGGGCGAGGAGCAGGAGCAGGCATTTTGCCAAAGGCAGCCCTCTGCCCCGTCACAATGTCTGAGAGAGCACAGGTCTCCTTCGGTTCCGCTGGCTGCGGAGTGCTCAGTTCACAGTCAGTTGATTCTGGTGCTCTTGGACCTGTGGCAAGGCAGCCTGTCCCAATGGAGACGTTCAGTGGGGCAGAACCGCTCCTCTACTGGCCTTGAAGGGAGAAGAGGTAGTGTCTGGGTCACACATTCTCCTCTGAGACCACACCTCCAGGGGCCTCAATGTTCACGCTAGGCACCACCCCTCTGAGAGGTATACAAGCCTCACACACATGGACCATTGTGGGACACTCCAAACCCAGCGTATAGATGACATGTGACCAGGGGAGAAAGGTGATCGAAAAATCCATGCATGGAAAGATGTCCATTATTAGCCAGTAAGGAAATGCAAATTAAAAACACAGTGGCCTATCATGGCATACCCATGAGGATTCTCAAGCCATGCCTAGCAGTACCAAATATTTCAAAGACACGGAGAAGCTGTGGCAATCACTTATTATCTGTGTGGGCAAGATGGGGGTAGTTCAGAACACCATAAAGTAGTTTGGCAGTTTGTTATAAAAGTAAGTAACAGTATGGCATGGCATCCCTACTCCTGGGCATTGTCCCCCAGATTTGAAGACATCAACACAACCCAGAACAGCTTTGGTGACACAAGCCAGATAAGCCCCTAGATACCTTTCAAGGAATAAGTGACTAGACCATGCCGGATCCCGGGATGCTCTGTGGAAACAAGAATTGAAAGGACTTGCTCAGGTCTCTAGGGATTCACGCAGAGTGGGACAAAAGCCAGTACCAGAAGCTTCCTCGCTGTGCTCTCCTGTTTGTGTCGTACTTGGGACATAGGAAATTTATGGGAATACAGACGAGGTGATGCTTGTTTGCAGGTATGGGGGGGATCAGGCTCAGATGTAGTAAGGACGGAACGGTAAAGCCGGCCAGAAGAGGGCAGCAGTGGGTGTCCTGGGTAATGGGAACGGGTGTTTCGCCTGAATCGGTCTCAACATTCTCTCCCTGGAATTTCATTCCAGTTTCCCAGGGTGCTGCGATTTGTAGCACCGCTTCATAGTAGAGACTAGGAAAAATGCATAGGGTCCACATGTTATTCCTAAAAATGATGTCCGATCCACAGTTACCTCAAGACTACCCACTACAAATAAGGAGTAATAAGAATGGCGGAGGGGCCGGGCGGTGGTGGTGCCTTTAATCCCAGCACTCGGGAGGCAGAGGCAGGCGGATCTCTGAGTTCGAGGCCAGCCTGGTCTACAAGAGCTAGTTCCAGGACAGATTCTAGAAACTACAGGGAAACCCTGTCAAGCTCCCTCCTCTCCTCCGCAGAGTTGAGACTGGTCTTGAATCGCTGGTTGGCACAGACCTTTTGAATTCTCTTATCCCTTCTTCTAAACTTGGGATAGAAAAATTGACTTGGGTGATGATTGCTTTCTCTGACTTCTTTTTATTGTGTAACAGACTGAGAAAGAAATCACCTTTAGGTAACTGAGGTGATTTTTAAGGGTTTTTTTTTTTTTTCGAGACAGGGTTTCTCTGCAGCTTTGGAGCCTGTCCTGGAGCTAGCTCTTGTAGACCAGGCTGGTCTCGAACTCACAGAGATCCGCCTGCCTCTGCCTCCCGAGTCCTGGGATTAAAGACGTGCGCCACCACCGCCCGGCTTTTAAGGTATTTTTTTAAAGCACTCAGGAAGTCTAGAGGTGTAACCCAGGCTGAAGAGGGAATGCGTGCAAACTCAGCAAACACGGAAATTAACGTGGCTTCTTTTGAATGGAGAGAACTGTGGCCGGAGACGGGGCAGCAGGGCAGCGTTAAACAGCCAGCCGCCATGCTGACGTTACCACTGCTCTCCAGCGGTGCTGACGTTCTCAGCTAGAATGTGTTCTCTGTGGCCATAGGCCACTGAGCATCCCATGATCAGGAACTGTCTCAGCCCCTGTAGACGTAAGTTCTTGTTGCTGCTGTCATGGCTTTGGTCATAATAAAGTGTGTGGCGTATATTTCGTATAGGATGACTTGTCGATATTCACCATGGACCCTGAAGGAACCTCAACTGTTGCCTTCTCTGTTTTTTAGTCATGGTTCATCTGAATGTATTAAGATGCAGAACCAGAGGTTATATGAAGTTGGAGGAAACATAGGTAAGCATCATCTGTCATTTATATTCCCATATTTCATGATACATTGCTATTGTTATAGGGGTGTGTGTTTTTTTTACACGTTTTATAGATAAAAAATGAAAATCAACAATGTCTGTGGGGTTTTATAGTTCCTTATAAAAGCAGTTTCATGACTTTTTTTCTCCAATATTCTCAAAATTGAAGTGAGATAAAGACTTTGGGTCCTTTTCAGTGTGACTCTTAAAGTTAGAAACCGCCCTTTGCTGGGCTTACAAAACAGAACAGAGTTGAGAACTTAGAGAGTCTAACTCCCTGTGCTGGATCACGGCTCAAGGTCATTCTGTTGCCTGGTGAGGTCAAAGGCCGTTCCTTGTGCCTCCGTCTGCATCTTCTGTGGCTGACATGTTCCTGCGTTCTCTTTTATCTGTGGACAGTGTTTCTCTGACCTTCTCAGGGATTGCCTGAGAAGGTCAGAGAAAGTGTTGCCCAATCAGGGCCTTGCTCTACCTGTACCTCAGTTTACCTTTCCCTCCCATCAGCATCAATCCCACCTAAAGTGGTTCACAAAGGACCAAGAAACCTTGGGACTTGACACAGGCTGATGAGGGAATGCATTCAATTCTCACAGCACAGAAACGAAACCTGGCTTCTCTTAAGGGGAAGGACTGGTGGCCCGTGACAGGACGGGATTAAGTAGGTAGCCATGCCAACAGCACCTCCCGCCTCATGCGGCATATAGCTATGCTAGCAATCTCAGCAGAGCAGAAGTTAGAACTCTGGAGGTTGATGAGTTTCAGAACACCTTGGGAAATACGGTGAGCTTGTATCTCAGATACACACACACACACACACAAAAGCTATTCCCGTCCTCTTTAGAAAACTCCTGACACCTTCAGGTCCACTCCCACTTCTTTGCACTACCTCGTTCCACTTCACAACATACCTTCAGTCAGCTGTCTGTTTTCGTTCCACTTCACAACATACCTTCAGTCAGCTGTCTGTTTTACATTTCTTCTTCCAGTTTCTTCTCTCTTGAAAGCACTTTACCCAAGGGTCCTCCTCAACACCTCACCCAGGACACTGAAATACACTCACTGTTTCTGTCTTAGTAGCTGCCTGACTTGGACTTGCCTGTCTGAAAACACTTGTCTCTGTTCGCTGCTCAGGACAGATGAGTTTCTGAGCTTCCTCCTGCTTCTCTGAGTCTCTGCTGCTTCTTGGCTCTTGTGAGCATAGTCCTTGGAAGTCTGGGTGTGTATACACACCTTCCTAGATGAACTCAGTTGTCTCATTGCTTTCTCTCCACCTGCCTGCCTCCCAGTCTACCCTCTGGGTCCTGTACTTATGCACCCAGTCACCTGGCACACTGCTGGGCGTGCCATTGGCTGACTTCTAGAATGTTCTTGCTCCAGATGCCCTCATCTCCTACTTGACTGTCAATGCCACCCTCTTGGTGATGCCTTCCTACACTATGTATGCTCCTTTCTTTGTTTTCCCCTAATATTCCTATTGTTAAGACTTATTTTATATTGTACATATTTGCTTACTATCTAAATATCCACAGGAGAAATTTTTTGACACTGGAATTGTGCTTGTTACTTCAATAGAAAGCAAAAAAAAAAAGTCCGTTCTTTTTCCCTTTAAATTTTTTTGAGATTGTAATTGGATCATTTCCCCATTCCATTTCTCCTTCCATAACACTTCTCCCTACCTCTTCCAAATTTTTATATATATAAAGGCATATACCTAAATATAGCCTGCTCAGTCTACATAATGTTACTTGCATGTACATTTTCAGGGCTTCCCATTAGGTTTGGGATATCCACTTGGTGTGCTCTCACTCTCGATATCAGTATTCCATGGCTGCCTGTAGTTGTGCTGAGGCCTTGTGGCCTTTCCTCCATGAACTTTACATATCTATTTTGTTGTCTGTGTTTAGCTCATGTTTAGGCAGTCATGTTGTCGAGACTGTATGGATATAGCTTCGGGCATTACTAGGAGGCACAGTCTCACATGAGACTCCACGATTCCCTGGCTCTTAGAAACTTTCTGGCCTGTCCTCCACAATATTCCCTGAGCATTAGGTATGGGAGTTGTATCCTCTGGGGTTGGGCTCTACAGTGTTTTCTGTAATGGCCTTAATCTGTTGTAAAGAGAGATTTCCTTAGTGAGGGTGAGGACTACACTTATTTACCTGTGGTTTTAAAAATAAATATTGAATGAAGTTAGGGATTGTGTTGGTTTAGTAAAGTGGTAGCTGTAGCTTCTCCTTCATGACCCATGACTTAACCAGCTCTAGGCAGTTGGCTAGGTTTCTTGTACCAGAAATACTTTACCGCTTACTGAGCAGAGAGCCATTGGTTACGGCTGAGACGTGTGTGCCATTACTGCACCCTTAGGGTTATCATTCCATCCTGGCTGTTGTTTGCAGTCATCACTGGTGTTTTGACATTTTGGTGTTGCTATTTGCATTCCAGTAGTATTTTGTGTTTTAATAATACGGCTTCCTATTTTCTTTCCCCTATGCTTATTCCTCTCTATGCCTGTAAGTCAAAATTTGTTGTTGTTGTTGTTGTTGTTGTTGTTTTCAGTGTTACACATTTCCCAATTCTTCTTTTCCTGTGTTTTCAAATTCTTTCTCATACCCCTTCCTTATTTGTCGAGATTCTTTATCTTGGACTACAAGGGCATACTACCACGCTTCCACACCTGGCCCTTTCTTCCTTTTAATGCATATTCTGGAGATAGAACTCATGTCCTCTGCTTACAAGGCAACCACTTTACTGGCTTGAGCTTTTTGGTTTTCTTTCTTTTAGGACAACACTGTTTGGATCCTGATGCGTATATATTGGATGTGTATCACGTTAATCCTCATGCAGAATGGGTGATTAAGCCCTCGCCAAGCCTTTAAAATATGCCAAAGATGGCTCTTGCCTTGTATTATATGCCAAGAAGTTCCTGCATTTGTGGGAAAAACCACACTGCCCTGAGGTATTTGCTCCTGTAATCCCTGGTTCTCCTGAAGGGGTGGTGTCACCAGCTCTGTCGATATGAACTACAGAGAGGGAGCTGGTTCACACTGAACTGAACTTTCTTATCACAGTCCCTTGGTAAGAAGATATGACCCAGAAGAAAGGCCAACGTTACTCACCGTGGAGCTATGTAGCAGAAACAGACTTGGCCCTGTGCCTGGGAACAGGCTGCACTTCTGACGTGAAACATACACTATTTATGCTCCTAGATTGGAGGGCCTTCCGTCTAAAGACAGTTGAGCCCCGTGTCATTCTGCGCATCACACTCGGAGAGGACTTGGTAGCGCCCTGGTGCAAAGGAACTTCCCGTTGAGAGCTGAGACGGTTCCTTGTCTCATGCGCACAGGTCCTCATTACAAATCCCAGTTTGGCAAGGGCGTCCTGTGCTTCCAGGGTGTCCCGTGTAGTCCACAGTCGTGGCATCTGTTCTCTCTTCTCCCAGTTGTGGTGCTCGGGTGAATAGATCGCCTCTCGTGTGTTAGCGTGAATGTCCTTTGCAGATCAAACACTTTCTGTCCTCGACATTTTACAGCCGTAGCCACTTTGCAGCCCTAACTCCAAAACTACAGAGATGCCTCTGCCCATAAGTGCCGAAAAGGCCGCTCAACCCAGAATTGATAAGTTGCAAAAGCACATTGTGTGCTCCGATCTAATGTTAACCAGACATGTGGCCAGGCACTGTGGACCAGCACTGGGCTGTGGAAGCTGGAGACCACTGTCCGGTCCACATCTTGCACAACTCTTGTCTAGATCTGCAGTGGTGTAAACACTTAGTCCTCGTGTTTCTAAGAGAAACAGATCTAAAATGTACCGAGGGACAGGACAGCTCTGCCTTCCAGAGGCTGCAGAGAGCGTCCTTGTTTATCCCAGGAGTGCGTGGTCTTCCTTCCGCAGACCAAGAGCTTGATGGACTTAGAGCAGTTACAGCATTTAAGACCCAAGTGCCAGTAAAAGCAAAACCCAGGCACAAATGCAAAAGGACTGTTCCTTCCCTGCATAGCCCATGTCCGGAGATAATGAGGATACTGTAAAGGCGTGTGCAGAAGAGCTCTCCCGTTGCTGTCATAGCTGATACGGAAACAAAACGCCCATCTCCAACAGTCAGGTCATCTCCTTGTAGAAGCAGAGCACACTGTGCATTCAGCATGCAGATCGTTCTCTTCCTGACTCTCAGGAGTTTGCTCTTCTTGTCTAGAAACACAAAAACCAGTTTGCTGGGTTTATTTATGAATTTCTATTTCCTTCCTCTGAAAAGCCACTAGAAGCCAAGTACGTACGCACTGCCGAGGTTTGTGTGTGTGTGTGTCCCGGTGTTTGACTGGCTTCCAGGCTGCACAGTGGGCCCATGAGTGTGCGCAGTGAGCACATTGTCATCCCGCGGGGCGAGCAAAAAGTGAGCATGTCACTGTCGAGCTGCCGGATTCCAGGGCTGTCACTGGAGGAGCCCCTGCCTACGCATGGAAGCATGGCGTCCTTCCAGAGCACCACTGTGCTTCTGTAAATACGTGAACATATTCCTGTATCCTTGGCATGAGAAGCGTCCTATGCTGTTGTATTTCTATAGAAAGTGCACAGCTCTGTTCATCTGTTTTCCTTTCTGGGGTTCTCATTTCAGACGAAACGAGAACACATTAGAATCCGTGCCTTAGCTCTAGTCGCCAGACGTCAACAGCAGCTTGTGGATGGCAGGTAGCACATGGCAGGGCTCTGCGTTTTGTGCCAACTTTTGTGCGGCTTCAGATGCAAAGTCTTGGCTGAATCGGTAACTTGGAATTAACCATTTCAGCTTAACCTTCCGATCAAATTGAAAATACCTGCCATCTGAGTACTGAAAGAACTTTGGCCTTATTGAGAGTTGGTTTTCAAAAGTCCAGTAGCCAGCCTGTTAGACTAAATGGGTTGTTTGCCAACAAAAGAGGCCAGATACATGGGTAGTAAATTACATTCGTACTGGCTCCTCACCCATCTAATGCTCTGGATACACAAGTAGGAAAATAATGTCATTCGGGAACGTAGTAAAGGAAATGACTTTTGGAGGAACACATATTCAGGAAGGTGTCTGCCCCCCTCTCCCCCCCCCCCCCCCCCCCCGTTCTCCCTAGGAGGATCCTTTGCTATGCAGCTTAGCTGGGAAACGGTTCTTCCAGCCTGTGGCCTTTGGACAAACTGGAATACTGATTCCTTACAGTGTGTATGTGCCGTATAAACTACCTCACCAGCCTTTTTTGGGAAACAGAATCAAATGGACTTTTAACATTTTTGTTGTTGTTGTTGCTCAACTGTCCCTGGGTCTTTACTTAAGTTGCTGCAGCTGTCTCTCAGTGTATGTTTTGATAATATGCCATTCACGCCATGAAATAGCCTTAGCAAAAGCATTAGGACAAAAAATACGCCGGAAGTATGGCCCGCGGTGTGCTCTGAGGGAGTCCTCGTGTGTCCTCGGTGACTGTCTTGTGTTGCTAACCATGGGGGACTGGTGTTCATTTTTCTGGCAGTGATCCCGCTCCTGTCCGTGCTTTTCCTTTAACGGAAAAGGAGATGAAATGTCCCTCTTCTGAGCAAATATGTCGATTCTTTTTATGTGTGTGCGTCTGACTTGCCTGAAGAGACTGTACATTAGGGGGTATAATACTCCCCTTGACAGGCATTTGCAACTATTTTCCATAAATATGTCACTTAATAAAAAGTAATATGACATGGGCTGAAAGTGTTTCTTTCACACACGTCACTGTTTTGCACGCTCTCCTCTCATTTGTAAACACCGCCTTCCAAGAATTTCCTGTCTTTCTAACTTAGTGATTTAGTTAGGGGAAAATCATATATCCATGGAAATCGCAACCCTGTGTGTTTTCACCTCAGAGTTAGATGTTGAGGCTTTTGTTCCGTCAGCTCTCATTAACCAGGATGCGGACGTCGACTTTTATCCATAAAAAACACTGAAATGACTGCTTCAAGACGCCGTGCATCCGGGTGCACAGCGGTGCGGGGAGAAGAGCAGGAGCTTAGGGGCCCGCGTCCCAGCCCAGCCCTGTGAAGCCCCTGTCACCGTAGTGAAAGATGACCGGAGGGAGTGGATAGCACTGACCTCTCATAAGCTTCGCTTCTGCTAGGTCTGGCCTAGGCAGGACTCTAGTTACATATAAGAAGACATCTTTTACATATGTGTGAAACTTCCCATAAGTACAAAAACTATTTTGACAAAGTTCAATAAATGCTCTTTTTAAAAAATTTCAACCTTTTACTGTATATCCTAAGCCGAAAGCAAAATAAATAAAAGTAAAAAGGAGTAGAGCAAGGTCTCAGAGATTAAAGTGCCTGCTGTCCAAGCCGTGGACTGGAGTCTGTATCCCCAGGCTCCACGGGAAAGCTGGCACAGCACAACACGGACACATGCACACACTCACATGCACACACACTCACCACACACACCACACAAATGCACACGCACACTCACCACACACCCATCACACACACAAATGCACACACTCATCAAACACATGCATACACGCACATGCACACACATCATGCACACACACCACACACACACATGCACGTGTACACACACTGGAAGCCACGGAAGACCAGGGCTAGGAAATCAAAGGTGTAGATATCAGCAGAAACACACCTTCCTGCCTAGTACAAGTGAAACCCGGGGCTCAGTCTTCAGAAAAAGTAAAATGATCACTTTGCAATTTATTTGACTACTGATAGAGGAAATCCTCACACATCTTTATTCTAATTATTCAGCAAGGTCATGGCATATTGATTGTTGCATAAAATCAATTAATTTTTATATTTGCAGCAAGAAATAGAGCATAAGGTTTTAAAACCTTTTACTACAGCAGCAACCAGTAAAATTCGTTTTGAGTAGTTTTAGCATAATATATATCAAAGCTGTTTCTATAGAAGTTAAAATATAAATACATGTAGTTTGTGCCATGTTTGAGAATGAAAGACAAATGAGAAATATGAATTCCTCACAAATATAACTGTAATTCAATATTATCCCAATAATATTCCAATAGGAGTCTTGGTAGAAATTGACAAGTTAGTTACAAGCTTTATACATTAATGCAAAAGATCTAGAACATATATAATCAAGTAAGAAGAAAGGGGCCTTGAATGAATGAATTTATTGCTTACTATAAAACTTTAACTTCCAAGATAGTTTGCTGAAACGTGAAATTAAGCATTTTGGGTCAGGAGGGTGGCACTGGCATGCCGCTTCCTGGGTCTTCACAGCCACGTGGACATTGGGTCACACTGGAGCAAGTGGGTATCAACATGGATTAATAAAAAAGGAACAGAAAAAGCCAAACTGGAGCCCCTGGTGTTATAGATCAGAATTTGCACAGGTGGTTGGCAGAGTTAATGAAACTCAGCCCCGGGGCTTTCAGGAAACACTACAGAGAAAAACCAGTGTGGAGAGAGAATTGTAAAATGCCAGCCCTCAGGAACTAAGGCGGAAGACTCTGGGTGAGGGCCTGAGACTCCATAGCAAAGCCATTCCAAAATCACAAACAATATACAGGGTAGTTTTCTCATTAAAGGTTCCTTAGGAGAAACACAATGCTCAGAGTAAAATTAGACAAACACAATTGTAAACGGCTGCTTAACCCCAGAGAATATTAAGAAGCCAGAGCACACTACAGCTTGAGAGAAAAAGTACATCTGAAAATTTTGATTGGCAGAGGACTAGGACTCGAGAAGCATTCAGCAGCTGGCTGGTAAGATCACTCAGTGGGTGAAGGCGCTTGCTCCCAAGCCTGGGTTCCATTCCCAGGACCCGTGTGGTGCAAGGAGTGAACCAACACACGTTGTCCACTGACCTCCACAAGTGCACTGTGGCACACCACACACATACATATACACACACACACACACACATACATACGTACATACATACACATTCACACAGACACACTACATACACACCATATATACACAGACACATCACACACATACACACCACACAGACACATACACTACACACACATACCACACACATACATACACATTCACACAGACACATAACACTTCACACACACCATACGCACACATCACATACACATTCACACAGACATATAACATACACACCACACATACATACACTACACACACACACACCATATACACAGACACATCACACACCACACACACAGCTAAATAAATGCAATACAGCTTTAAAAGAACTTGGTAAGAGACAAACTAATTTCTTAATAAGGGCTCAAGACTTTGACATACTCAGAGAGACACAAAGTTTATGAAAAGTAACACCCAGACAAATTCCAGTCACCTTCATCAAAACTCCAATGCCACTGTCCACAAAAATAGGAAAACAAGATTAAAGTTCCCATGGAAACAAAAGGACTTCAAATAGCCGAAGCACTCTTGTGCAGAATGAGCAATGCTGACGGTTCTGCAAAACCAATTTCAAACCATGCAGTGGAACTCAAGTGTAAATACAGCAACAACGTGCTCCCGGCACCAAAAACAGATACCCAGAGCTGCAGGGTGCAATCGCGGATCCAGGAATAAACCCTCACAGTAATAGCTGCCTGAGTTTCAACAAAGATGACAAAAATGTACCTTGGAGAAAAAAAAAATGGCTTCTCCAACAAAGAATGCAGAGAAAATTGGATACCCACCTGTAGGGAAATGAAGCTGTGTCCTGATCTCTCATCTTGTTTACAAAAGAAAAAAAAAATCAGCTAAAACTAAAAATGGACCAAAGACCTTAGTGTATGGCATGAAACCGTGAAAACACCAGAACTAAACATAGGTAAATCTTTAAATCCAGGCTGACAGGTAGGTTCTGAGAATTGCAGTAGCTCAGGGAAGCCGGCATAGAGAGAGGGGGGTGGCAACACCTCGAAGAGTCCCCCACAGTGAGAGCAGTGAGTGGACCGAAGACACAGTCCGCATAGTGGTAGAAGATTTACTCTATAATATGTCAAGAATTGAAAAAAATCAACAAGCCAACATTTCAATGGGTAAAGGGGCAAAGGAATTGAGCACTTTTCAAACGATGAAGGATACACGGTCAGAGTATCCGTTCCTTTTCTGTAGGGGTGTCAAAGGCATCGTGACCAAGGCAGCTTATAAAGGGAAGTATTACTTGGGTGTACGGTTCCAGAGGGTTAGTGTCTGTGGGGGCGGAGCAAAGATGTGGTGGCAGGGACAGCTGAGAGCATGGGGAATAGCAGGAATCTTTCAAAGTCCCCAACACCAGGGTTTCAACTCCCCCAGGAAGGCTGCATCCCACCAATACACCACTGGAGACCATGTGATCAAACATCTGATTCCAGTGGGGGTCGGGGCATCTCATTCAAACCTCCAATGCCAGTTCACAAAAATTCTCAATGACTTTATCTATTAGGAAAATGCAAACAACAAATACCGCATTCAGATGACTCTGCTATATCCTGGTCAGCAAACCTGGTCAGTTCTGGCGAGGAGGCAGCGGGAGACGATACCATTGTGTTCTTGGTAAAATATCAGCTAGGTCAGCACTGTAGAAGTCAGTTTCCATCTGATGCAACCCTTCCACTTCTAGGTTTGTTGCCTGGGAGAATCAAAGTCAACTTTCTGTGGAGATGCCTGCACAGTCCTGTTTACCCCTGCAATGTTCCTAATAGCCAAGTCAGAACCAGCCTGGGTATCCAGTGACCGGAGAATGAATAAAGACATGATTCACATATATGTTGGTGTTTAATTTGGTCACAACAATGAAAGTGTCATCTGCAGGAAAATGATAGGACTGGAGATGGTTCTAGGTGGCCAGTCCCACGGTCGTCACAGGTATCATATGCTTTCCTAATACAACAGAATGGTGTGAACCTACAAGATGGACCAGCAGGAGAGGGGCTATAGCAAACATGGGGTGGATATGATCAAAGCACACTGCAAACATGCATGGGCGTGTCCAGTGAGACCCCTGCAGGGCAAGCATGCGTGGGCGTGTTTAGTGAGACCCCTGCAGTTAACATATATAACAACAGATTTTCAAATTAAAATCACATCTCATTTCGGAAAGAAGATATACAAATTGTTAAAAAAAAAAAAACACATAAAATAAACACGGTGAGTCATTAGGGAAAGGAAAATCAAACACGCAGCAGGACTATTTATGCATTGAAACAGCCTGAACTAAAGGTTCCTCATGCTAAGAGGTGGAACCGGAACTCCAGGCATTAACAGAAGCCCAAGAGGGTACAGTGTTCTGGGGATATGTGGCACTTTCAACATTTGGTGATCTTAAGATCAAGATCTATGCATTTCCTTACATGTAAATATTACCTCTGGGGGGGGGGAACATCTGCAAAAACATAAATACCCAACCAAAGGGGTTAGCCCATATGCTAGGGGACATGTTCTGGTGTTAGCAAGGCTTTTACAATGTATTTTAAAAGTTGTTAGATAGATGTGATAGAAGACAGAGAGACAGATAGGTAGGTGCCAGTCCAAACGTAACCATTACAGGAGAATGTTGTCATACTCCCAATGCTGACAGGGTAAATAGAATTTTGAAAATGCCTTTGCTTAGTGTTTTAACTAGCGTTCTTTCACTGTGTTCAGGAACTTGGACTTGACATTTGTTCATTCTTAGTGATGCCTCTGCCACCCTGTAGCGCTTTACACTGTGTATGCAGCCTGCTCTGGGGTGTCATCCATGTCTCTAGATGGCAGCAGTGTGTCTGTCCTCTGTGAGAATCTCTCAACACATAGCACTGCCCCCTACCCCAGTCCATCCAATCACATGGAGTCCCCCACCCCAGTCCATCCAATCACATGGAGTCCCCCACCCCAGTCCATCCAATCACATGGAGTCCCCCTATCCCAGTCCATCCAATCACATGGAGTCCCCCTACCCCAGTCCATCCAATCACATGGAGTCCCCCTACCCCAGTCCATCCAATCACATGGAGTCCCCCTACCCCAGTCCATCCAATCACATGGAGTCCCCGCTACACCAGGTTCCAATCCAGTCACATGGAATCCCCGCTACCCCAGTCCAGTCACAAGGAGTCCCCATTAACCCGGGTTCCAATCCAGTCACATGGAGTCCCCGCTACACCAGGTTCCAATCCAGTCACATGGAGTCCCCTCCTACCCCAGTCCAGTCACAAGGAGTCCCCACTAACCTGGCTTCCAATCCAGTCACATGGAGTCCCCGCTAACCCAGGTTCCAGTCCAGTTCATGCAGAGTCTGTGCCATGTGCCAGTTTCACAGGTGAAGAGGGTCCCAGGACCCTTATCTGAAGAAGTTTAGAAATGTTCAGCCTTCGAGTGTCTGCTTCAGCACAGTGTCACACAGAGGGTCTTAATCATTTTCTGGGTGTGCATGAGATTATCACGCAGGGGCAAGGAGAAGCGATGCCCACAGAGGGGGTGGCAAGAATTATCCTGGGTCCTTCTTTGGTCCATAGACCCAGAACCTCAGTTCTAAATTTTCCAATTGGAGAGCTGTCTCCCTTGTCTCTGGGTCAACCCAATTAATACATGTCCAGTCCATCTTCCTGGCAACTCACCTGTTTGCACTCAGTGACACCATGGGATAGCCAGTTTAGCAGATGTATTCCCTTTTAAAGGCCCCACAGTTGGCATGTTTGAAACCATGTTTATATCTCTACACCAAAAATCCATTTCAGTGACATTGAAAAACCACCTTTTCTTATAGCTACTTTTTTTTTTTTTTTTTGGTTTTTCGAGACAGGGTTTCCCTGTAGTTTCTAGAGCCTGTCCTGGAACTAGCTCTTATAGACCAGGCTGGCCTCGAACTCAGAGATCCGCCTGCCTCTGCCTCCCGAGTGCTGGGATTAAAGGCGTGCGCCACCACGGCCTGGCCTAGCTACTTTGTTTTTAGTGCAAGTTGATTCTTGGAATCCCCTGGAGAACTGGTAAGTTTCGGGTAAGCTTGGCCACAGCGGCTACAGTATAATAGTAGCAAGAACAGGGGTGCGCTGGATTTATTTTGATTCATTTCCAGTTGACACGAGATGTTTAAATTAATGTACATTTGTGTACAAGTACATTGTGTGATCAAAATATTTAACATATTCATCACCCAAAACAAGAATTTCTTTGGGTTACAGCCTTCAAGCTCAAATCTAGCCATTTCAAAACTTGCATCATTAACTTAATTCCTCCTAATTCTTCCTGTACCTGTAGACCAACCTCAGAAGTCCTTCCCTCATTTTCCAGGCCTATTGGTAGCAACAACTCTCTTCTAGGGTTCTGAGACCAGCTTTTTACCAGACTTGAGTCCTTAGACACCAGCTTGCTTTATCTTTAGCACGTGTCCCTTTTTAACGATGCTGTACTTCCCAGCATCTGTCACGAGGGGGCAGCAGAGGCCGTTGATTCGAAACTAAGTCACCATCAAGCTGATTCCTTGGGCCCACCTGCCAGGATCCCAGGCCCAGCTGGAGGCAGCAGTGGCTCTTCCTGCACTCCTTCACGGCAGTGCCACACGCCCACCCTCTTTGCCCAGGGCTGGGCAAGGGCACAGAGACCACCAGTTCATAAAAAGTCAGGCTAGTGGAAGTCCTGGGCCGAGGGAAACTCGACAGGCCTTGAGTTCCAAAACTCAGGGCAGAAACCCTGGACTCAGACAAGGGGTAAAGTGGCCAGGCTTGCAGAGCCCCCACAAGCGTGGGAGGTTAAGGAAGCTAAAGTGACCAAGGCAATGTCATCTTGTACTGACTCCATTATGTGTCTGCTTAGAAACTTCTCAACCCTGTCCCCAGCCCTGCACGTATACCTTGGCAACTCACCTGGGATTGCCCATGATCCTGTCCTGATGTATTAACCAAAATAACTGTTTATACAAACCAAACATAAAAATAAGCAGAAATGGGGTAAATGATAAATTGTCATCTTGTGTCTGAAATGATGTCCTGCTAAAATAGATGCTACAAGGCTCCTCTGTCCCTGTTCTACACCTGATGGCTTTGTGGGCTTTGATCTTTAAGAACCCTGTACCCCATGCTTCAGCATCAAGAGTCTGTCTGGTGCTAACCAAAAGAAAGTACTGGGATGGGGAGTGGGGTGGCGGGATAAGTGGAGGGAATGAAAGGAGGGGAGGGAGTGGGAACTGGGATTGGTTTGCAAAATGAAAACTGTAGTGTGGAGATCGGCGGGCCGGCTTTTCGTCCTGCCTGGATCCCACATGGATAGCTTATGCCCCAAAACAATTACACGGAAACTGTATTCTTTTAAACACTGCCTGGCCCATTATTTTCAGCCTCTTTCTCACATCTTGACTAACCCATATCTAATAATCTTTGTAACACCATGAGTGGTGTCTTACCGGGGAAGTTTCAGCATGTCTGACCTGGTGGCTTGCTCCATCGCATCTGGCATCTGTCTGAGGAGAGGCACGGCAGTCTGCCTCACTTAGGAGAGGCGTGGCAATTGTCTGAGCCATCGACCTCACTTCCTTTTTCCTGTTCTGTCTACTCCGCCCACCTAAGGGCTGGCCAATCAAATGGGCCAGGCAGTTTCTTTATTAGCCAGTGGGAATCCTCCATCATTTCCCCTTTTTCTGTTTAAAAAAAAAAAGAAAGGCTTTAACTTTAACATAGTAAAATTACATATAACAAAACAGTTATCAAGTAAGAATTACAGTTACAGTATTTATATCTACTTTATCTTTTTTTTTTTGGTTTTTCGAGACAGGGTTTCTCTGCAGCTTTAGAGCCTGTCCTGGAGCTAGCTCTTGTAGACCAGGCTGGTCTTGAACTCACAGAGATCCGCCTGCCTCTGCCTCCCGAGTGCTGGGATTAAAGGCGTGCGCCACCACCGCCCGGCTCTACTTTATCTTTTATCATAACTAAGGAAAACTGTAACTATCTATCCATTCTTCAACTCCATCAAAGACTCCAGAAGGATATAATATTACCTAAGTAAACAAGAAATAAGCAACTTCCAAACTCTAGAAATGACAGAGACATCTCGCTGCCTGGACAGTCACCCAAAGTTCTTTTGTACTGTTGGGGCATCCATCTTCGGCCTACAGGCCCATAGTTTCCAGGAGACATTTCCATGATGCAGGAAATTTCAAAGGCAGTTCAGTCAGTATCTGCTGTGTCCTGCAGAATGTCTCACAGACTCTTTCATGAATCAGGAACCCCAAAGAATCATCTCACATTTAGGCAAGTTCAGCAGTCCTCTTTCTGTAGGTTCTTTGTGTCCAGTTTATGCCAACAGTCCAGGAGAGAGCAGTTTCTTGCCCAAGTGGCTATCAAACTCCATAAGTAGCCTCTTCTATGCCCATCTTCCGCTTGAAGTAGATTGGTGCTGCCAGGAGCTGACGTGTCTCATTGTCATGAAAAGCCCTAAGTTATTAAAACATCTAAAATGCGATATTCTGTAGTCTTTGAAAGATATGAAGAATGCCTATTTAACTTAAATATATCTCTATATATCTAGAAAATCTAACTAACATAACTGCAAGTTTTACTATTATTGATGACTATCCATTAACAACCTCTATACATTACATTTTTTAAATGAACTACATAATCACAATACCTTAATCAGTATCAGAAATGCATATACATATAACAAAATTGTATCACTAAAGCAAAATCCATATCAATGCAAATTATTCATATCTATATCATATCCCCCTTTAAATGTAAAAGAACATTTATAAACAATATTTGGGAATATGGGCGCACTTATTTCTCTCCAAACTGCTTCCTGCTGAATGGGGGCACTGTTAATCAGATCTTTCATGGTGTAACCCGTGTGCCAGGTTCATCTCAGTCATCAGTTGAGTGAAGTAATTTTCTGAAGTTGTTCACAGCAACCTTTCAGGAGGCCGTGGTCTATCATACCATATTGGGATAGATGCAATCCATAGGGTCTCATTTTCTGTAAAAATAAAAGAAGAATCTCTTTTCCAAAGTATCATATCCTTAGATCCAAATTCTGAAGTCAAAGTATTTTCAAAATATCTATCTTGGATTAGTTCAGCAGCATTTGTAAACAAATATCTTTTAGCAGCTGTTGCTTCTTCCTCAGCATTCAAACAGTTCAAAGAGAGCATAATAGCATACAGTATCAAGATTCTCTGTGTATTTTCCATCTTTGTGCAGCTTTATTTTAACCTCTGTTTTGTTTATTTTTACTTTTATTTTTTGAGACAGGTTCTCTGTATATCTTTTTCCTGGAATAACTCTTTAGACCAGGCTGTCCTTGAACTCAGAGAGATCCACTGTCTCTGCTTCCCAAGTGCTGGGATTAAAGGTGTGTGCTACCAGACCTTGAATTTACAGAGATCTGTCTGTCTCTGCCTCCCAGGCATTGGGATTAAAGGCGTGTGCTGCCACACCTTGAAGTCACAGAGGTCAATCTACCTCTGCCTCCCAAGTGTTGGGATTAAAGGTGTGTACCACCACAACAAACTACTTCCTCTTTTTCTTTTTTTCTTTTTCTTTTTCTTTTTCTTTGTTTTTTACTTTTAAGAACTTTAACCTTTAGCCTGCATATATTTTTAACAGTGTAAACCACTTAGACATTTTCTTCGACTTTGAATTTTTCTTTTACTGTATATCTCTCTTTCTGACTACATGAGTCTTTACTTTACCAAACAATATCAGTAGGACGAAAGCCGTGACTTTGGCGGCTAGATCCAGCCTATTCCCTAGCTTTCCAGCCTCATGGCAGAGGTACCAGCTGTAGCCATGTTTATCACCACAACTCTGTGGTGGTTCAAGGTCCCTGACAGCAAGCAAGCTACAACAGTGTTAAACAACACTCAAAAGCTCCATAGTCAGGACCGCCTGCTTGAAAGAGTCAGAGTTTGCCCTGGCAGAACGGCCCAGAAAGCTGGCATTTTAAAACGACACAGCTTTTTTCCTGCTACGGCTGAAAACTGAAAAGCATGCAGTTAATTTTCATCAACAGCATTTAAGTGTTTCATAGCCGAACCTCTTAAAAGAGCTGCAATGTTTTGCAGCTGAAGCTGAGTCAGGAAGTCTCTCTTAGATGAGAGTGCTTGCCAGACCCGAAAAATAGAGCTTTACTCTATTCTTTCCCAAACTTTCTCAAGCTTTCTGCGGATTCGGTTATCCCCGTACGGGCCACCATTCTGTAGTGTGGAGATCGGCGGGCCGGCTTTTCATCCTGCCTGGATCCCACATGGATAGCTTATGCCCCAAAACAATTACACGGAAACTGTATTCTTTTAAACACTGCCTGGCCCATTATTTTCAGCCTCTTTCTCACATCTTGACTAACCCATATCTAATAATCTTTGTAACACCATGAGTGGTGTCTTACCGGGGAAGTTTCAGCATGTCTGACCTGGTGGCTTGCTCCATCGCATCTGGCATCTGTCTGAGGAGAGGCACGGCAGTCTGCCTCACTTAGGAGAGGCGTGGCAATTGTCTGAGCCATCAACCTCACTTCCTTTTTCCTGTTCTGTCTACTCCGCCCACCTAAGGGCTGGCCAATCAAATGGGCCAGGCAGTTTCTTTATTAGCCAGTGGGAATCCTCCATCAGAAAACAAGTTTACTTTTTTAAAAAGAAAGGAAAGTATATTCAATTCTATCAGGCAAAAAAGACACCATTTCTGTAAGTTTTGATCCAACTTTGGAAACAGTCTTGCTATGTTAGGTACACGTCAATAAATAATTACTTAGGATTATGAAAAAAGAAAACAAAAGAAAGCACTGTGGTGTGTCCCTGCATGCCTCTAACTTCTCACTAATGCTCAACCAGCGAGGATCAGACTGGAGCTGATTCAAGGCAGGATGTTCAAGAATGGAAAGCCAATCGAGAAGAGGCCCAGCCGGGGCCCACCCTTCCATTGTGATCACAGAGAAGAGGGACAGCTAGGGCCCATCCTTTCTTCTCGAACACTGGACACACCCCTACTGGGAGGAAGGGAATTTGAATGGTATTCAACAAACATACACCAGACTTGGTGGATGAATTAGTTTATTAGGGTTACATACTTGAGTATGGGGAATAAGTTACAGGAGTGGGGATGTCACTGAAAGCCCACCCCAGTATGGCTAGGGGTTCAGTATGGCTAGGGGTTCACTCAAGCTGGAACCTTGAAACTTTCTCTATGATTTGCAGGTGTCTCCAGGCCAGAATCTGTCCAAGGCACCTTGGGCTTGTGTGAGTTGCCCCAACAGTCATATGAGCTCAGAAAGGGAGAACTTTGTGTGGCTGGTCAATTTCAGGAACTTCCTAAGACTTCTGTGCTACTTCCTGGGTCTAACCCAGGATTCCCAAGTCTCAATGAGCTTAGGAAGAAAACTGCTCCACATCAGGAAACATGAAGCTCCATAGACGACTGTCATGAAGGACAGTCGACAGTTTCTGAGGCTCTAGATGGCTGAGTGAGGAACCACCTGCCATGGAATCAAAATGACCTGAGTTTGAATCCTAGCACCTGCCTGACAATGAGTGTGGTCATACAGACCTGTGACCCTGGAAGTTGGCAGTAGGAAGACAAGTGGGTCACCATAACTCACTGGCTAGCTGACCTAGCCAATCAGTGAGTGCCAGGTTTAGTGAAACACAGAACTTATCAAAAAAGATGTAAAATAGTGGAAGACGCCTAATGTCAACCTCTGGCATAAGGAGACACACACATGTGAGCATGTGTGCACACACAGACAAAAGTATTTCCTAGCAAAATGGAAGTGTCCAATGTAACTGCTAAAGAAGTTGCAGCTTTCTGAGCCCCTTCCCCGTGTGTCAGGCAGGCCTCAAATTCTCTAGCTGAAGACTTCAGAAAAGGTTTAAAGGGGAGCATGCTTCTGTGATAATACTTCAACAACACACATTATGACATGTGGGATTCCAAGTGTCATATTATAGGTATCACCGGTAGTGATAATGTGAATGCATTTAGAAAGATTATATTTCCCTCCTGGATATACAACCTATTAAGGCATTTGGGAAAAAAAATAGGATATCACACATCAGCTGTTTTGGCCAATTTCCTTTATATAATCTCTAAATGCACCTAAAATCACACCTTCAACATACTCTAAGAAGGAACTCATGGCTGCCAGCCATAATTCACCTAAGACAAGAGTGAAGTTTGAAGTCCAGGAAAACCCTTACGTGATATAACCAGAAGAATATCGTAAGAAGACAGGAAGCAAAGCTGGACGATGGTGGCGCGCGCCTTTAATCCCAGCACTTGGGAGGCAGAGGCAGGTGGATCTCTGTGAGTTCGAGGCCAGCCTGGTCTACAGAGGTAGTTCCAGGACAGGTTCCAAAGCCACAGAGAAACCCTGTCTCGAAAAACCAAAAAAAAAAAAAAAAAAAGAAAGAAAGAAAGAAAGAAAAAGAAGAAGAAGAAGACAGGAAGCGGCGGCCTGCGAGAGAACTGAAACGTCACATGGCTGGAGAAGGATGTCTGGCTACTTCCATGAGTGTGATTCTCAAGGTACCTTCCCAGGTGGGTGGTGACACCGGAGGGATGCCTTACAATCAACAGGAAATCATGTTACCATTGTAAAGACAGAGCAAGTCATGGTCTGCTCCTGTGCATATTGAGTGTTCAATGGAGCCTTGGTAGAGGCCACTGGGAGAGTGAGTCAGAAAATCCGATGAGTTCGAGCATGCCAGGCTTCACTCCCAAGAGGGCAAGTTCCAGGAAAATACTTCCCAGGAAAAACAAAAGCAGAAAAATCATAGTGGGGATTTGCGAGGAGAGAGCCTTTCAATTGGTGCTCCTTCCTGTGTAAAGTGGCTTCTGTTTGACCTTCATCACCAGGCTTAGGGAAACTGTCACAACCTCTGCCAAGGACCATACTGTGGACTCGGGCAAGTGCAGGTGCAAAGACCAGCAACCCAGCATGACCTGGTCTCTCTCTGTGCACCTGAGACAATCTCGCCCCAGACTGCCACACTGCTCTGTGGATAAATGTCAAAGAAACACCTTTCACTTTCAAAGTGAGCATCTACCACAAAACATCCCAGATGCGTGTCTTCTAGATCAATCCTGTGACACTCGACACCGGAGCTGTCATTTCTGATGGGGGAAGGTAATGCCAGTGCCTGGAGACCTTAACCATGACATCACTATCTTCCTGGGCACTCCAGAAAACAACGGAAATGGCTCTTTGGGGGAGTTGAAGTCCCAGACATGGGTCAAGAACACATAATCCATGATTTTTTTGTTCACCTCCTGCTGGTTTTTGCAAGCTCTTGGGGTTTGGCTGGGAGGAGAGGGGGGTCAAGGTGACACTGAGGGTTCCTAGACACTAAGGCCGTTTTTATATTGTTAGCAGCATTCCAGGGACTCCAAGGAGAGTCCCAGAGACATACTGCATGGGGTGTCTCTGCAGAGTCAGAGTCTCAAACTCCTGAGGATAGGGCGAGGTTGACAGCACAAGCCTGCAGGCAGCCTGATTCCAAGGATGGGGACAGGGAAAGGGGCGGGGAGTAGGGTGTGCATGGTGCCAGTACCTTAAGTCAGTACTCTCTGATATAAACTTCCCAGGCGAGTGCCTGTCAGTATCTATCAGAGCAGAGAGCTGCTACAAAACAAAGGCTACGTTCTAGCATCACACCCACACTGACTGCCCCTTTAGTCATCGGAAGGGATGTGTGCCAGCATTAATTCTAACTAAGGGGCTAGTTTGGGACTTGTAGTCAGGATTGGGGCTACCAAGAAACAGCTAGAAAGAGACTGCATTGCCTCTGGACTACCCAAGGGCTTAAAATACACTGCATTATAAACCTTTAGCATTGATGATACCATTCGTACTTCATTCGAGTAGGTATCTAGAGTTTCGTCTATAATCAGAATTCCCAGGTACTCTGTTACTGATCTGGGGAGAAAAAAGTTCCAGATGGGAAGGCCTACGTTTTTAGAATCTTTTACAAAATCATTAATCTACAGCAGATAGGAAGGTAGAAGCAAGGCTTTACCACTGACAATCGGAGAAGTCTTAGTTAAAGAGGTAAATGGTTGAACATCTCATACAATTCGCCTCCAAACCACCTTCTATTTGGGGAGTTTTGTCTGTGTTGGTTACTAACCAGCTCCCCTTGACCTTTTAAGGGATACCATCTTTTTTTTAACTTTTTTTTTTAAGATTTATTTATTTATTATGTATACAACATTCTGCCTCAATGTATGCCCACAAGCCAGAGGAGGGCGCCAGATCTCAGTACAGATAGTTGTGTGCCACTATGTGGTTGCTGGGAATTGAACTCAGGACCTCTGGAAGAGCAGCCAGTGCTCTTAACCTCTGAGCCATCTCTCCAACCCCCATACCATCTTTCTTACAGATTAAAAATATCACTTAAGGATCAGAGAAATTAAGCTGTACTAGTGGAAGGCCCAACAGTGAAACCGATTACTGAAATCAGTCAGTCTGTATTGGGTTTAAAAAATAAAACTTGGCATATTGCTAAAATTGGGAGCTGGCTCTGTAGCATTTTAAGAAGAAAACACTGGGTTTGGGAGCCGGAGTACAGCATTGCATAGTGGACCCCTTAGGTGGCATTAATGGCTTCAGCTTACATTAAGACGTTTTTCAAGACATGTGTGTGTGTGTGTGTGTGTGTGTGTGTGTGTGTGTGTGTGTGTTGCCTGCCTGGTGTCTAGGGAGGCAAGAAGAAGGCATCAGGTCCCTTGGAACTGGAGTTACAGTTAGGAGCTGCTGGGAACTGTGTTCTTAACCACCAAGTCATCTCTACAAACCCTGAGCACCTGGTTTGGTTCGGCTCCGCCTGCAGAACCGTGGGGAAACTGCTTCATTAAGTCTTCATCTTTTCACCTGCACAGCGAAAACTAATACTTCCCACAAAGAGTTGGTGAGACGGTTAGCTCAAATGAAATTTCTCCCCATTCGCTCTGGGCAGAGAGCAAATCCATTATCACCCTTCCTGGTCAAAGCGCTTGTGCATGCTGCTATCAAATTCAGCCTCCTCCGTTACTGATACGGTAACAGGGAAACTATTGTCAACAAAATGTGGAAACCTAAGCGGAGGGAATTAACCATTAGCCCCAGCCTTCCGGGCAAGTGGCTGTCGGTACCAGGAATGGGGGGGGGGGGGTACCATGGTCCAGTAGCTCAGATACTCACTGAAATCCAGGAGGCCGTCCTGGTCCTTCCATCCGTCTTCCATCCTGGAGCCCAAACCCCGCGGTCAGGAGTCCAGTCCCCAGGCTTCTCAACCGCCGTAACCGCCGAGTTCCCAGCATCCCTGTCTCCAGGGAATCAAGAGTTTCTACTTGGACAACATCTAGAGAAGACTGCACCTATCCAACCGCCACGAGAAAGTATGGTGGAGGGGGGGGGGAGGCATCCAGCTTCAGACCCGCCCCTCACGCTGTCCTTTACGCCTATTGCCACGCCCACCTCAGACCGACCCGCCCCCTCAATGTGCTCTCTGCTTCCAGATCCACTTCTCTATCAGTAGACTCCGCCCTAATTTCCATAGGCCACACCCACTTGAGCAAGCCAGGCCTGAGCATCCAAGCAGCCTGCAGGGTGGGGTGAGCAGAGCCAACCTGTGGAGGCGGGGTCAACAGGCAAGTATACTTATCACTTCTCCAACTCTGCTTGGGGCGGGGCTATAACTGAGAAGGGCGGAGTCAAGATAGGGAGGGCCAGTGAGGGAGAGACCAGCCTGGTGGTGGGTGGGGCTGGATTGTAGTGTTGGGTGGAGGAAATTGGAAAAGGATCTTGTTCCATGGGGTCCTTACTGGCTATGCAAATTTGTATATTCGCCAACAATGTATGGAATTCCTATTTTCTCCACTTCATTGGAAGCATTGATTTTTTTTTTTTTCTGTAACTAATTTGGGGAATTTTAAAGGTATTGTAGCTGGACTGACATCTCGTATTGTAATTTGAATTTACTTTCTCCTGATGGCTAATGGTACTAATCACTGTAAAATAGATTTTTCTGTCCATTTGCATTTATTTTTGAAACGTGTCTATTCAAATCATTTGCCCCCTTCCCGATGTTTTACCTTAGGTTACTTGTTTTGTTTGAGGAACTTATATTATCATTGCTCCAGTGAGTGATTAGCAGACATTTCTTCCCATCTGTCTGCTTTGGGATGCTTTTTTGATTTCCCACAATCACGCCTTCACTTTTGCTTCCTGTACATTTCAGGCCACACTTGAGCCCATTGTCTGTGTCGGTATCTTGAAGTATCTCGCTCATATTTTAAGCCTTGCATTTAGATATTTGGCCCACGTTGGTTTTTTTTAAAAAAAAAAATATTTATTTATTTATTTGATATTCCGTCTGTGTGGATGCCTGCAGGTCAGAAGAGGGCACCAGAACTCAGTACAGATGGTTGTGAGCCACCATGTGGTTGCTGGGAATAGAACTCAGGACCTTTGGAAGAGCAGGCAATGCTCTTAACCGCTGAGCCATCTCTCCAGCCCCCACGTTGGTTTTTGCACAGCCCTACAGACAAGGGTCAAAGTGCCGTATTTCTCGTGGATATACAGTTTCCTCAGTACTGTTTATTGAAGAGGGTTATTTTCTTATATAGAGTCTATGCCCACCTATGTGACCTAAGTCCACTTCAGTGTGTCTGCCAAAATTGCTCTTAGGTCCAAAAGGGGCCGCGGAGATTGAATGCTGGCGTCCCAATACAAACAGATCTCCGCCTCAACCAAGCCAAGTCCTACAGGATTGACCTCCACCTGGGACTCGAATTCCTGGTGTGAGCTCACGACTTCAACAAGAATCCGAAAATGACAAAAATAAGTATGAATGGGTCCCCCCAAACCCTATAGCATAGACAAGAAAAGGGACTCACAAGACGCAGCCGCCGTAGCCCAGAAGCCGGTTTTAAGCGTGGCGTAGAGAGCTCGAGATTGTACACTGGGGCCTTTCAACACATGGCCTGCCGTGTGGAAAGGGCCTGCCCTAGCTCCGTGGGACCGCCAAAATGTTAGGAATATTTCCTAACACGAGCTCCCTGCTGACACAAAATTCCCAATCAAGCAGAATCAAAACAAGCCAAATTAAGAAATATCCAGGTTTAATGGAAGTTCTGCGCTCTCGGGTGGCCCCAAGGGGGATCCGGGAAGCCGTGGGAATGTGACCCCTGGGAGGAAAAAAGGGAGACCACGTGTTCCTCTTTGGGAGGGGGTCACTTAAATACCCTGGGGAGTGGTCCTGACCCAGGGAGGGGTCAGGACCTGGTTTGCTGGGATTTGGAGTCCAGACCAGGCCTGGGGGTCAGGGCCTAGGCTCCCAACTTGACACCCACGGTGTCATCTCTCCGGCTCCCAAAGTTTTAATAAAAGATTTTGTGCATGTATATATGTTGACTGTTTTCCACTTTGTATCTAATAACTATCTCACCCTCCCTCAGCCCTCACACTTTCTCAATTTCATACTAGACCCAGAGGATGGAATGAGGGCCATGCCTCCTGGAACCACCCAGTACACCTCCCTAGAGCCACTGGGACTGCTCAGCAACCCTGCACTGCTAGTCTGCATATGGGGAGGATGCCGGAGAGGATGGCAATGGCAGCACCATGACCCAGGGTCCATGACATGGCCACCTGAGGCTGGTGTGGCTCCTTTTCTTTAATGCCACCACAATGTTGGAATCCCTGGCGGATTCTCTGTAGGTTAAGTGTTTCTCCATCCTGGATCTGTAGACCTGTATAATTCCCACATCACATATCTTGTGCTTGGATTCACCCCATAATGACGTCTGTATTGTTTTGAGCTGTGGGATTCTGAGTTTCACAGTACTGAAGTCTGGAACATCAGGCTCCGTTCCTTGTTCCCAGTGAAACCAGTGTGAAAAGGGAAAATAACCACAAAGTACAGAAGTGCAATTTTAATGTAGACTGTGCGTCCAGCCTATTTCCAGACCCTGTAAAGGAAAGAAAGTCCCCCTTTGCTGGTGTGTCATGTGGGACACTGTCAGCACACGACACTTGCGAGGTCTGACTGGCAGTTATGCCACGTGAGATATGAGAAGGACTGTAGACGGCTGGACAAAATACTTCTGAATCTTATGTCCACAGAGTTAAAAGTTTCACTGTCATAGCCCTGGAAGGCTATAGCTTCAACAAGAGGCTACTTCTGGCTTTTCTCCGTGGTGGAGAGGAGCCCTCTGCCTCTTCTAGGATTCTGAGGTAACCTCTGACTGCAGGCAGGCAGGCCGTCTGCACCCTGGAATGCCCAATAAACGCTTATCCTTGCAACTTGATGAGCCTTTCTCCTTGCACCTTTCTCCTCCTTGAAGATGCTATTCAACTGGTTCGGAAAGAAGTCATTCATCCTTACATTAGCCTCTCAGCTGCCATCCGTATGCTAGTCTGGGGACATCAGGAAGGCCAAGATGTTCGGTGTCAGAGCTGAATCTGCAGAACACTATATAGGAGCTCGTGGAAGGTGAGGGGAGCAATATTCCTTGCAGAAGATCTGTTCCTAGCACATACCCACCTGTACTTCATATAGGCGGTGTGGCAGTCCACCAATGCACAAAAAGCCATCATTGCTATACTTGTTCCTGTAGCCTGAACTTTGAGCTTTTTGGTGGCGCTTCCTGTCTGAGATCACCCACTTCAAAGCATAAAGCATGAAGAATCAGAGGTTCTTTCAAGTGTTTGCCAAAGAGACAAACAGAAAACAAGAAGACCACTGAGACAGAGGAACTATGGGTTCTCTCTCTGTCTCTCTGTCTCTGTCTCTGTCTCTCTCTCCTCTCTCTCTCTCTCTCTCTCTCTGTGTGTGTGTGTGTGTGTGTGTGTGTGTGTGTGTGTGTGTATCCTATGTCAATCAGGCTTTGTATGTCAGAGTTGACTTCTGCCATACTGCCTATCCAGAGTCATACTGACTGACTTTGTGTGAAGTCAGAGGTTCCTAGCCCTCAGTATTTCTTGTGTTGAATGCCGGGCATTCCTGCACTGCGTGTAAAATGGATCTGAGAACTGAAATATCCAGCCAGGGCTGTTCCCATGGACACACGTAAAGTCTAAGTAAGCGTGTAATCACATGGAGGGGAGCAGGTGTGGGAGTGCTTCAGGACTGGGGTAAGGGAGCAGATCATGTAAGGAACCCAGGTACTCCCAGACACACTGCCACTGCAGGGATCATATATGCAGTTCCAGAGAACATCTGTGTTATCCATCTGCAGAAGACAGGCAAAGAGCACTCAGGCAGGTCCTGGAGCTACCTGCACCAAAAGTTGCCATCCTTGGGGCTCAAAACCACAAGGGCAGAGAAAATGACAAGGGTAAAGACCCTTGTGTCAGACCCTTGTGTCAATTCATCCAGGGATGAGGACAGGGGACAAATGGCTCTTCCGCCTAGTGGAAAACGTGTCCAAATGCTATTTCACATGAGTGCCTGCTCTGCTGTGTACATGCCAAATTCATACACCTTACATTACAGTGCTCCTGTAATGTGTCCTCTTCAAGTTCCAGGATGATAATGAGCATCCTGAAGAAATGATGAGATACTGTAGACATGCCACTGTCTAGAGATGTCCACTGAGACATGTACCCAAGATCCTAAAAGGACTTCAGAAGACTTCTCCCCTACTTTGACCAATAAGAGTAGCAAGAAACACTTTTTAGACTTACTTACCCGTCAAAGTGCTGAGATCATCTTATTATACCTTGATAAAAGTTGCATAGATGATGTTCGTCTTGAATCATCCTGGGTCTATTTCTCCAATGATGACAGAGCTCCACCGTGGGTCAGGACTGACATACAACAAGATGGGAATTCCCTGACATGTAAAAACTTACTGTGTTTCTCTTGAAACCCTCAGGCCCAGGTCTGGGAGTTTCCCTGAAGATTCAGCCCATAAATACCACTTTGCATATGGGCAAGGACTCTTCTCACAAGTCATTTGCAAACGCTAATTGCACATCCGACAGGACTGGTGGGATGGTCCTCCTCACAAGCACCCAAGGAGAATGACGGAGGCCGCCCACTAAAGCAACCAGGTCATTGCCAGAAGACAGCAAGAGGATGACCAGTCCACATGTGTCAGTAGCAACTGACAAAGACCAGAAAGGTCAAAGAAAGCATGGGAACCAGACAAGTTGTCAGAGGGTGCTTAGGGGACCGTAATGGCAAGGGACAAGAGAGTTGACAGTTTTCTAAAGTGTCTTGTCTGCATACTTTGAACTTGAACTTCATAAATGTTTACAAATACCCAGTCAGAACACTAAAAGCATGCACGGATGATAATGAAAGCTCACGTTTCCAGGTCATAAGCTCTGCAGGAAGTTTTAATGACCAGGCAGATTGAGTTCTCCAGGAAGACTGGGAAAGCTTGAAGAACAGCATAGCATTCTGTGAAGGCAGAGAGCCAGGGTAGGGAGGAGGGCAGAATGAGCAGGAAGTGGAGACACTTCTGCATCAGACACCACAGCCACCCTGTAGCCCACGTGCTCCCTACCCGATAAACTCAGAAGTACCTGGGATCTCCAGGCAGCAGAAAGAATTGGCAGTAAGGTAGTCAGTGGTTCCCTGTTGGCCAGAAGAAGTGGGCTGCTTTCTTGTTGAACTCTCATCTCCCAGCATGTGCTGAACGACAGCCAGCTCAGGCCTGTAGGAGAAGGCAAGCTCCCATGTAAAATTTAGAAAGACACTCTCTCTGCTGTGAGAAAACATGGGATACAGCCACTTTGGAGGAACCCCAGTCTCACTGGTTTATATTCCTAGAGGACATGGGGTTCCACAAAGGCCAGTTCTCGATATGATCTTTCTCTATGTATGCATCAACAGCTAAGTTCCCTTAGGATGCTCAAGAGAGGACCTTCCACCTCTGCTCCCCTTCCAAGTGTCATCTCACCAAGGGGACCCCAGAAAATTGAGAGATGCATCAAGTCTCCTGAGCAGTGCAGAGGTGAGCCATAGGCCAGTTCAGGAAACAAATGCAATGTGGTTTAGCTGCTCTGTTTTGTGGGTGGAGTTGGTGCATAGCCTCACCTGAAAATGCAAAGGACATCATGCTGGACGCTGTGAGGACTGACAAGAGGAGGGAAATCCTGGGACAACATTCCCTAGGTCTGAGTTAACCAGGAAAATGTATGGAAGAGACCAAGAATGGCTGCAAGGCTACAAAGGAAAGCTTCCCACCCGAGCTGTGTAGCGAGAGCTGAGTCACCTTAGAGCTGTATTGGGTGGGACACTGGACGTGGCGACTGTCTGGATGTGTTACACGGGGGAGAGAGGCCTGAAAGGTGACTGAGGTCTGGACCGTAAGCCAAGGTGCTGGCAGTGAGAACAATGAAAGAGGTATGTCTAGTGGGGACTTTGCTCATGAGTGCAGTCCACCTGTTGGTCAGATTTCTTCCTTGCACCAATGCCCCTTTCCCGGCAGCCCAGAACACACTAAGTACCCTGTCCTTCCAATAGTGAGAGTTTAGAAGCATTGTCCTTTGATTCTAGCAGGATGACTATGCCACAACTGGATGGCACTAGAGGAGAAAAGACCATGGTGACCATACTAAATGACAGCTCCAGCAAGAGGGTTGGGGTTGTGTATACACAGCCATTTTCCACCCTCCTAGCCCTAACCAATGGACCTGGGATCACAGTCCCAAAGTGGGCCTTGGAAAGGCTGCAGAAGGGAGGCAAAGAGGTCTGATGAGAAACTGGGGCCTCTCCTGCTTAGGTATATGCAAAGAAAGCATTTCTCAACATCCCCATCACAGCACCCTTAGTGGAAAGGGTCTTGCTGGATACTTCTTTTAGGGTATTTTTAAGATGCAGTTTAAAATTAATTTATTTTACATCAGGGCCACATTTTCCCTTCTCTCAGCCCCTTCATGAACCACATCTATCCCCAGCCATAATCAACCCCTCCTCAGTATCTCTTCAGGAAAGGGTAGGCTTTCGGTGCAAACTAAGCTTCTGCTACATTTCCTGAGACCTGACGCTGCTTGGGGAACTTCCCTATTCCAGAATATAGACATTTTCCCACAGTGACTCCTGAGAACAGAGCCAGGGCCTTGCTTACAGGCACCTGCTCCAGACTGAGCCACACTCTCGGCCCTCTCCCCACATAGCTATTCAGAACCCCAGTGCATTAGCATCAGAAGCTAAGGGCCTCTAAGTTGGCCATCTTACCTGCATCTAAAAATGATGTCCTTGGTGATCTCCTGAGAAAAGACCCTTGGATGGGCAATCAGTCCATTGCTTGACTTTCCAGAGTGAATATCTGAGGGCTCATACACAGCCCTTCTGACAGCAGCACCTTGACTTGTCCTCCAGAAGACAGTAATGAGGGGAATTGGTTAGTGTTCCCTTTAAAAAGAAAATTCGTTCAAGCAGGGGTAGACCTCTGACTCACTTCCTGTGGTGAGCCCCCTTTCTACCTTGTCTTCATCTCTTCACAGGGTCTTAGAACCTGAACAGGTTGTTGTTTTCCCAGTGCCTCATGGGTCTGACTCAGGCTTTCTCATAGATTCCAGACCCTGTGTTTCCTTATTTTATTCCTTGTTTCAAAACTCCTCACTGAGTTCAGAGCATAGGAACAGACGAGACCTATGGAATGATGTCATTGGTGAAGGCAGGAATGGAAGCCAAGAGAACCAAGATGAATCGAGATCCCACTGGAAACCCTGCCCCTGCTTGTCTGGACTGCAGTTTTTGTTGAAGCGTTGGTTGACGCTGCCAAGTAAGGAGTGGAAAAGGTCCCAACACAGAATAAACCAAGAAGCTTGGACAGTGGAGTCAGGAGCTTCCAGGCTCAGGGACCACACCGTGGCAAAGTCCTGCTCTGAGCTTTAGTTTATTCTCATCCCTGAGCAAGGATTAAAGTTCCTGGCTTGCTCTCCTCACATGTAAGCACGAGCACCCTTGGGCAAGGGCTCTGAGTATTCTAATGTGAGTAGTAGCGTTCTAAAATGTTACATACTTACAGTTACAGCCACAGAAAGTTCTGGTAAAATACACTAGGCATAAAGAAATGGGTAAGTGGACCAGGACACTAAGATTCAGTAAGATCTAAAGTCAGAGAAATAGGTGAGAGGTTGAGGGTTCCCCAAAACTACAACCAAGGCAATTCTGAGGGACAGAGATGGTCTCGTTGTCCTGACTGGCATCCAAGGGAGGACAGCAGCACATTTGGGGGCCAAGGCCAAGGCTCCCACTCCTCAGAGCCATCATTGACGTCTCCAGCAAGTGCTGGCATTGCTTCATGCCCATCAGCATCTCCACCTGCAAAAACATTTGGAGGAAGAAGCAACAGAGTTCAATCTACAGAGCAGTTGGGGAGAATGAGTTTATACGGTTATCCTGCAACCTCCACATGCTAACGATAGCACACATTGGTGCTGCACACACAGATGGATAGACAAGAGAGACAGGCAGAGAGGGGGAGACAGAAATAAATGAGGCAATGTAGATGATTTTAAGAGTTTGACAAGGTGACCTGGGCTCTCAGAGCTCAACCATCTGTCTGAAATAGGCTAAGGTTGGAGGCAACATACTTACCAAAATGGAGCTGATATTGACTGACTCTGCCGAGTCCAGGCTAGCACAGGCTAGTGGTAGCAATGTGGACTGGAGTCACTAACAGTTCAGGAAAGGATGGGCGTCACAACTTGACATGATCCACACAGAGCTGGAAAGAGAAGAAAGGATTGTTTAGAAGAAATAATCTAAGTCTAGGAAGCATCAGGTCTGGACACAGTGGGGACAGTGCAGTGATGTCTGCTGACTACAGACAAAGTCAGTTATTCGGGGGGAGAGGAGAGTAGAAGAGAGGACATGCTACTGGATGTCTCCTCTGAACCAGGGAAAGCCAGGAGGCTGAAGTCTCTGGCCATAGAACTGAGAGATTTCAGTGCTGGGAGCTGTGCTGTTCACTGGGAGCAATGGTGCAGCTAAGAGTGACCTGGGACTCAGTCTGCACTAAGGAATCATCTAGAGAAGGTTCACCTGTGAGCGTGCCTGTAGAGGAGCTATTTGATTATCTTAGCTGATATGGAGAGACCCAACTCTTTAGGGCAGTGCTATTCTGTAGGCTTCGGTCCTAGACTGCGTAGGAGAGGGGACCTCTAGTGGATTGCAGTCAAGCTTAAATGCGTACATTTATTTCTCCCTGCTCTTGACCGTGGATATGGGATGAGTAGCCGCTTGTATTTGTGCCTTGACTTCACTGTGATAACACAGTGTAACCTGGAAGTGTAAGTCACAATCAGCGTAATGCAAATGAACATAGAAAAGTTTTGCTCC
The DNA here is from genome assembly GCF_903992535.2 of Arvicola amphibius. Classification (NCBI taxonomy): domain Eukaryota; kingdom Metazoa; phylum Chordata; class Mammalia; order Rodentia; family Cricetidae; genus Arvicola; species Arvicola amphibius. Next base: position 19,958,962 of record NC_052064.1, read on the forward strand.
GGATCATCACACTGACAACCCAGGGATAACAGGTGACAGATGGCTAATGGTTTTCTTACATCTAATAATACCAAGCTTTGCCCCCCCATTGGTGGTTTTTGGCACCCAGGGTGCACTGCCTAAGGTGTTCTTACAAGGAGCTGAGGAACGTCTGTCAGTGCATGGCGCGTGTCAGGTGACAGCAAGGAGGAGCTTTCAGAGGCCCTGAGCATCCTCCAGTAGTGACCTTCCAAGGAGAAGCAGTTATGAGAGGAAAGCCTGCGAGCCTCTTCTTGCAGCTCTCACCGCCATTGCACTGAGGGAACTTGTCAGCAGCACCGTGACTGAAGCACGGGTGGAGAACACGGATCCCCAGGACTTCTGCCCAGGTGGCCCTTTGCCAAGTCCCATCTGCAGAGGAATTCTAGGTCTAGGCATTGAAAGAAATGGCCTATGTCACTCTGCTCAGTGGAGGCCGAGGAAGAGAGAGGCCGGCACCCGTTTACCTCCAGACTAGACATGGTGGTGACGATGCGGATGAGGGTGTCTGACCTAGCGATGACGGCCTCCTGTCCTGCACACAGAGACCACGGGCACCAGGAGGCTGAGGGAGGAGTGAGAGGGTGGAAAGCCACGGGATGAGAAGGACGGTGATTCCCATGAACCCCGAACATAAGCCAGCCCACACCTTCCTGAGGCCCTGACAGTGAACAGATGGATCCTGAAGGAAGATGAGGGCACAGACAAAGGGAGGAATTATCCACACAGGGAGTCACACGGGACAGAGTGCTCAGGGGGAGAGGACGGCAGAGAGATGGCACAGAGTATAGCCTGTCCCCATGTCCCTGGGTTAGCAAGGCTCACCCTAGGCTCAGGCAATGGCCGTTCAGAGAAGACAAGGTAACTGAAGAGGGAAGCAGAGAACACTGACCTCCAAGCTAAAGGATGATCACGAGGTCTTCGCTGGTGAGAGACACAGCTGATGCAGATCCAGGTGCCCTGTCTGGTGCAGGTTCTTGGCATCAGGGACATCCGGCTGCTCAATGCGCTGTTTCAGCAGGTTCCCTGTTTTCCCGCATGAAACGTCTACGGAGAAGGCAGCTGGGACCTGCAAGTTAAACACTGCAGGGATCACTTTAATGAAGAGGAGGGCAGCTCTGCAAACTGAGGATGAGTGTGGGAGTCTTCGGGTTGAAGAGTTCATAACCCCATACACACATATCCCGATGTTCAAAGAATGAAGAGGAACAGGTCCAACCAGAGGGATCCGAAAGGTCCCTGCAGGAGACATGCCACCCAGGGACTTAGGAATCCCAGTCAGTACATGGGGTGGGGGAGTCTATTTTTTCCAAGAACTACCACTAGTTTGGGGCAGGGCCAGATGGAACCTGGGGATTTGGGGTAAGTAAGCTTCATGGGACATTCCCATCTTCCTCACCTGATCTTTCGTGTCAACTCTAGGCACTGTCTTCTCTGACAGAAATTTCCTCATTTGGAGCTGGAAAACTCATGTTTTTAAGTACATGACCCGGCTTTTGGCAGCAGGAGCAACAGCAACAATTTTGGGGAGTTCCAGAACATCGATCCTGACATGCAGCATGCAGGCAGTGTGACTGTGTTCATTCTGCCCTCGGTAGCCAGGAACAGGGACCTTGGTGCACAGTTCTTTGATGTGACTCCAGCCCAGATTGTCCCCGTCAGGGCAGCCTCACAGTGCCTGCCTGCTTTGCTGAAGTTCAGACAGATAATGACATCTAAAAAGAAGACCGTAACTGTAGGTCAGGGTAGAGAGGATTGGGGTGCGCATCCAACTGCTCTACTCAGTGCCTTACTTTCAGATTAAAAAGAAGAATCCTGGATAGTGACAGGTCTTCCCGAGGTGACTGAGTATCAGGGTGGGACAGAAGCAACATCAGAGGCTGAGGAGGACCCAGTTCTAGGAGGATTGCCAGGTGACACACTTGACCTGGAAGAATCACTGGCTCTGAAACTCCCGCAGGTATACGTGAAGAATGGTGGGGGCCCACAGCAGGAACATGGTCCTTAGTGCTGAGAGTCCACCACTGACACCTCTCAGGCTGGATTCTAGCTCCTATCTCCCCCACAGTTCTGCCCCCTCCTCTACCTTTCTCACCACAGCAGAAGAGGAGACCACACTGCAGGCGGATGGCCATGTTGGAACTGCCAACACTCTCAGGCCTGGGAGTCAAGAGAGATTTGAGAATACCATTTAGTCAAAAGTTATATTACGAGAAATTTGCTTCCGAAGTCCACAAACCACTATCACAGAGAGACATAGGGAGCAGGTGTCTGTGCTGGCAGCCTGTCACATGGCTGTTCTCAAGGCCAGCCATCTCATTCCTTCTTTCCTCCCTGGTTCTTCCCAGCTGTGACCTTCACACAAGACAGTCTCTTCCCGCACCCTGTACTACCCTGCACCCTCTCAGTTCCCTTACTCTATGTAACTGTTTTCACGTGCACTTACCTCACCAGCTTGGTCTTCCTGGTTTTCCTGGACCATGACAGCATCCCAGCTCCTTGGGGGGCAACTTGACCATCAGACTAACGATCCTGGCATCCAGCCCCTACTGAGGGCCTGACACACCGCCATGTTTACTGAATGTCAGCTGACAAAAGAACAGCTCACACCATTGCACGACAGCAACCAGAAGCTGGGGTCACACGGTCTTCACTCTTACTCCTTGGGGGTAAGAATGGAGTCGGGCCCATGACGGGAGGAATTGCTACCAAGATGCTCCAGGAGGCCTGGAGCAAGCACAGCCCAGGGAGTGAAGAACAGGCTGCATGGCTAGAATTGTGAGCCCAGCTCTGACATTCCACACCTGGAACAAAATCCCAAGGACATGCAGGGACAGTGGTCATGGGGCCATGCACTGAAGAATCTGGAGAGGTCCTCCTGCCGGCTCTTCAGGTCTAGAAGACTGAGAACGAAAGCTGAAGGAGATTCAGGGAATAAGATGTTGCCCTCTTGGTGACAGAGCTGTCACTACGCGGACACCAGTGAAGAACACGGGTCTGAAGAGAGGGGTCAGTGGTTTCATTATCTAGATAGTTCTCCGTTACAGCTGGGCCTCACAATGTCTTCCCTGCCAACCTCCTATGTCAAATCCTCCTTGTCGTAGTGTCACCATAGTGACAGTAGAACCTGGAAGGGCAGACTGGGGTGTGTTTACATGGAGACAGGTGAATCAGCACTTCATGTCAAAGGGCAGAATAGCTTTGTCAACAATATTGTGTGCTGGCACAAGAGCTTCTGCATTAGATGGTGACAATGCCCCAGCCCAGGCCATCCTGCAATGCCAAGGCCTTCCAGAGACTGCCCACATCCTGATCATTCATGCAGACATACGAGTACAGAGTACGAGCAGGGAGAGAATAAAGGTCTCTGATACTGTCCAATGAGGAGACGATTGTTCTGGTCTTCAATGGAGAGCTTGAAGACATTCTCGCAGACCGTCTTCCCTGTTCGTCAGGTGCTTAGCATGGCTATCACAGCTCCCTCTGTACTGGAGACTGGACTTAGTTCCCCATGGAGAGTCCCGTGGCACTGCAGTCATGTCCCCTTCCTGTGCTGGCCGGTCTCCGTAGACTGGGCATGCTGCCTGAGATACTAAACATCCAGACTCTCATCTTCAGATGCTGCTGTCCAGACCTGCCCGACGCCCCTCTCTCGGCTATAAGCAAACATGTCTGAGCTCAGCACCTCCATCTGTTTATCTGAACTGCAGGGAGACCTCGAAGTGACCCCTTTAGCCATGACCACAGTCCCTCTGACAGGCACCAGATCATCACATTAGATTCCATCTGGACGTTTGTTCCCTATGCACAACAGCGTCCTCTCCCTTCTCCATCCCTTGCTCAGGTAGAAGACTGTGACTTTGTGCTTCCGGCCAAGTTCTGTTATAGCCATGCATGAGCTTCAGCCACAATGATCCACCTTTCTTTGTGGTCAGAGACCCTACAATTAGGAAATAAATCCACGATACTGCAGGGACATAGGTCATAACCCTTCTGACAAATCCCTCATTCTGTCTTCTCAGATTTGGAAGACTTAGGGTTTGAAAAGGCATAAATGTTTAGTAGGTAACTCTGTCTCTTGAGGGCATGCTCTTGAGGGCATACTGCTGTGGAGAGGCCTCTGGCACTGCAAACATCTGCTCTAGACTGAGCATGCAGGGCACACAGGAGCTGGCTATCCAGCTCATCCTCCCCATGTTGGTCTTGACACTGTGATGTCAGGCCTTGTGAGCTCAGCACACTCTACCTGTACAGAGGAGCTGTAGGGAGACATTGAGTTGGCCCCTTTGTGGATTGACCATCGTCACTTTGCCAGTCACTGGACCCCTAAGCAGAGTCTTCCAGTCTGGACATCTGTTCTCTATGGACAACAGATCAACATTCCCTGTCCCATTACTGATCACAGTTTTGCTGACTACTGCCAGTCCAGCTGCATCAGATACCACCTAGGTGTGTTCCTGGAGGATTTCTTCCTGAGGAGATATGCTAAGTTCCAGGTTTCAATCCAAATTGTGTAGACATCTGGACAACCTGTTGGATACCACAAACATACACATTTTTGATTTTTCAAGTGAAAAATACATGGTGAAAATTAAATATAAAATACACCTCTTACCTACTTGCCCTATTCCTCACTGTGTCTGCCTTTGAGAGTCCACTCTGTCCTGACTCATCTTCCCAGTCGTGAGCACACCTCGTCCTCCTGAAGGGAGGGACTAGGGCGTTCCATGGCAGTGGGACCAGCATTCATGTGCTTGCTGTCCCACACCATGACCAACAGCATCTTAGGAAAGAAAGGGTTTATTTAGCTTGTATATCGCAATCAAAGCCCATCACCGAGGAAAGTCGGGGTAAGGACTCAAGCAGGGCAGAGGCAAGAGACCTGGGGTAAAGTTAGCTTGCTCATCTTGCTTTCTCATATGAAACAGGACCCCTGCTCAGGGCTGCCCCCCTCCCACAGTGGGCTGGTAGAGCCTCATCAGTGATGAAGGAAGTGGTCCACGGATGTCATGACCACAGGATGAAGTGATGGAGGCAATTTCTTATTGAGTTTCCCCTCCCCTGTGACTCATTTGTGTCAGGTTGGCAAAACCAACCAATCATCCTGCCCTCTTTGTCAGAGACTACTTCCTTCCTGCCCTGCATACTGAGAAGTGGTGGCTCCAGGATCAAGAGTGCTGGGGATAAGTTCCCTCAGTGGAATGGTGGTGAGAGCAGCAAGAAGAGGCTCGCAGGCTTTCCTTTCACTGTAACTGCTTCTCCTTGGAAGGTCACTACTGGAGAATGCTCAGGGCCTCTGAAAGCTGCTCCTTGCTGCACGTGCCATGGCACTAACAGACATCCCTCAGTGCGGCACACCATGTCTGTCTGCACTCCATATGCTACCATACAGTTCGTGAACCGGGCAAGGGGCTGGAGATTGAAACACACAAAGACACACAGACAGAGACACGGATCATCCTTGAAACAAGAATGCCCCCCCCCCTATTGTGGACCAGAGCCTCTTGTATAGAGATCCTTAACTGATAGCCACGCCCCAGCCAAGCCCACCAGAAACCACTCTCCTGCCATCAGGAACTTCTGAGAGGCTCGTGCTCAGAGCAGCTGCAGGCTGTCTAAGAGTAGAGGGAAACAAGTTGTTTACAAGAAATTCAGGATCTGGGGCTTCACCGCTCCCAACATCTCATCCCCCTTTTTCTTCTCTCTTTTCTTTCCTCGACAATCTTTTAGGGAATTGGGGCATCATCAGTCTGTCTGGCTGTTTCCTGCCGAGTGGCGGTGCTGCATTCTTGGGGGTACTCTTTTTTGTTTTTTTTTTTTCGAGACAGGGTTTTCTCAGCAGCTTTAGAGCCTGTCCTGGAACTAGCTCTTGTAGACCAGGCTGGTCTCGAACTCACAGAGATCCGCCTGCCTCTGCCTCCCGAGTGCTGGGATTAAAGGCGTGCACCACCACCGCCCGGCTGGGGGTACTCTTTTTAATCTGTCTCTTTTAAACATACTCTTCCTTCATCTCTAGGGCTATACTCTGTCATTTTTCATCCTTTTTGTACTCTTTTTACTCTTTTCCTTTCTGAGGCCTTCAATTCACCCTCCTGCCTCCTGTTTTTCAGAGGGCGTTCCTCAGAGCATCTCATGGGGATGAAAACACATATACCAAATCTTCAATCCACCCTCACCATTCCAGAGGGCCACCTCTCAGGGATCCTTTGTTCCTGGTCTTGGTGGAACCTCTACTTGAGTTGAAGCTTGAAGCCCGTATCTGTGATCTGTGTCTCTCATCACAACACAGCCATTGCTTCCCTGGAGCTGGACAAGAACTGTCCGGGCTAACCAGGCATGAAAAATCTAGGCACCAGGAGCAGTCAGGTGGAGAACACTGCTTATGATGAACAAGCCCCAGGGGACGGGATCTTCTGCCTGAGTAAATGAGGGGCAAACTAAAACCATGTTCCCTGGGAAAGGGTATCAAATTCAGGAAGAAGGAAGAAGCTGGGATGGAAAATGGAGGAGCCTCGGCAACAGTTGCCTTTCCTCCCTCCTCCCCTCCCTCCCTCCTTTCTGCCTCCCCACATCTCCCGGAACCTTTCTCCTGTTAGGGGCAGGGTCTCATTACGTTACTCAGGCTGGTCTTGAACACATGGTCTTAAGTGATTGTCCTGTATTAGCCTACTGAGTAGTCACTAAAGGCATGTGCCGCTGCACCTGACTTTTTCTAAAAATACAAAACCCAAATAACAGTCATCTTGATTCAGCACGCACACGCACACGCACACGCACACACACACACATGCACACACATGCACCCCCTAATGGAACAAAAGTTTCATAGAACATTGTTTAACCGTTTTACAGACAACACATTCAGACCTTAATCGTTTCGGTGAACAGAAACTCTTTACTGACTGAACAGTAACTCTCCCTCCGCTCCCCACTCCTCTAATCACCACCATTTTACTTTGACCCTAGGACAGACATTTATTCTAAGAATCTTCTATGAAAGGATGACACATGGCCACACGTTATCTATTTGTTATGGGCTTGGCATCAAACACCGTGTCTCTAAAGTTCTCTATGTTATATATCAAATTTCCTTCCTTTTAGGGATGAAAAATGTAGTGTGTGTGTGTGGGTGTGTGTGTGTGTGTGTGTGTGCATTTTGTTTCTTCAGGCATCGATGGACACGTTACATGCCTCTGTTTCCCTTGGGTCCTGTGACAAGGCCACTGTGAAGACGTGTAAGTGAACTTGAAAATCCTTAAAGTACACGTGCCTGCCAGCCAGGTGTTGTAGGAATCTATTGCCGTGTTACAGATTTCTCTAAACTTAGTTATTTAGAACAATAAGTATGTATTGTGATGTCTGAGGAATCTGGAAATGGTCAAGACATGAGCTGGATTGCAACCACCAGAAGCCCTAATGCATGCTGGGACATCTGTCGCCAAGATGGTACAACCTTGTGGCAAAATATCTCAATACCTCAATGCCTACTGGCAGGAGGCCTTGGCTTGGCTGCAGGGGTAAGTTTGCAGGCCACTCGCATATCACTAGGACATTGTAGGAGACTCTTATAGTGAGTGATCCAAGAGTAAGACGGGAGCCACATTGTCTTCTCAGACCACCCGCAAATGACTTATCTGTGCCACATTCCATTCCTTAGAAAAGGGTCACTAAGTTCAACTCACACGTGAGAGGCAGGGAGAAGGTCCCACAGAACACAGGATAACCAACAGTATTGTAGACAGTTATAAAAACTACCCCAATTTGCCAATAACCACGAATTATTTTTATTTCTCCCCAATACAAAATATACTCAGCCCCCAGATCCCCCAGAAGCCACGTCCTTGTAAGGCATCTGCACGGGCTCGGGACGTTGACACTTTATTATTCCCGGGTATGAAAGAGGCTCCTTGGAAACAGTTGGGTTCAGCTTCACAGACACTGTAGCTGGCAGTCTGCAGGCATGCAAGTGCAGAGCAGAGCCAGCTGCTGCATCTACTCGTTTGTGCTGTCAAAGCTCAAAAAGGGAGAAACATGGCCCTCACACGACCATGAAATCAGCACATGTCAACTGTTTACTCCCTAATGATTCGTCTGTTGAAATGGTAAAAACTGCATCAGAAAGCATTTCGAGGAGCTGAGTGCCCACGAGAAAATTTAAAAGGGCGCCTGAATTAGATGGTGAATGCAAAACTCTATGTCTTTAGGGACACAGGATCATAACCTTTGTGATACTCTTTTTCCATTAGACAGAAATATGTAAGGGGAAGTAAGTTCATCATGCCGAAGATAAACTCAAATAGTAAACACCAGGCTGGAGAGACGGGTCAGTGGTTAAGAGTACTGACTGTTCTTCCAGAGGACCCAGGTTTAATTCCCAACAGCCATCACGGTGGTTGTTTCTCACTCTGGTTCCAAGGGATCCTACATCCTCTTCTGGCCTTCTGGGGAGAAGGCACATGCTTCCCAGACAAGCATGCAGACCCCCCCCCCACATATATGTAAAGCACATACAAAAAAAATAACAGCGAATATCAAAGGCAAGCACAGGGGCAATTCTCCTAGAGAAATACCTTTCACTGTGTGTGTGTGTGTGTGTGTGTGTGTGTGTGAGAGAGAGAGAGAGAGAGAGAGAGAGAGAGAGAGAGAGAGAGAGAGAGAGAGATTCATATTGTGTAGGTTTATATGTACATGTGTGGTGGAGTGGATGAGGATACTGATCGCCAGGTGGTGACGGTGTTTGAGCAGGTTCAGGAGGTGTAGCCCTGCTGGAGGCAGTATATTATTGGATGCAGCCTTCGCGGTTTCAGAACCACAAGCCTTTTACACTTGACTTTCCCTGCTTCCTGCTTTGCGTTCTAGATGTACGCGCTCAGGTGTTCCCGCCATCATGTCTGCCACCTGCCGCCTGCTGCCAGGCTTCCCTGCCATGATGGAGTCCTGTCCCTCTGGAACGGTGAGCTTGAGCAAACCTTTCCCTCTGTAAGTGGCCTTGGCTGTAGAATTCCATCACGGCAGCAGAAAGCGGCGAATGCACCATGCACGCAGAGGCCAGAGGGAGATGCTGTCTTCCCTACCACTCACCATCTTGTCTGCTGGACATGGTCCCCCACTGAACCTGAACTCCACAACTCAGCCGCACTGGCCCGCCAGCGAGCCCCAGGACCATCCCATCCCCACCTTCCGAGCCCTGGGATCACAGGTGTGCACAACTGTGCTCAGCCTTTTTCTATTTTCAAATCGGGTCTTCACGCATGGGTGGCAAGCACTTTGCCAACTCAGCTATTCCAGTGCCCTCCGTGGGCTTTATACACAACGCCCCATGGGTTGAAAGGGCCTTCAGACTCTGTATTGAGTTCCTTGGAATACATTTGTCTTAAGGAATTGAGCTGATGCGTATGAACTCAGTTTTAAGGACGCCCACCACCGCGCTAGCCCCAAGCAGGCAGCAAGGGTTGTTAATACCGTAAACTTCCGATTTCCTTTCTGACCTCTACAGTGAACATGAAAAAGTTGCTTGCAGAAGTTTAAAAGCGTGTCTAGCGTGCTTCTAAAAAGTCCCAAACTGTTCTTTTTTAGAAAAAAGAAAAAAGAAAAAGAAAAAAAGCTTTTTTCCCCCTAAATAGGGCAAATCTTCCAAGATAGAAAGAAGAGCAAATACGAAAAATACCTTTTCCCAATTAGTGGTGGTCAAGCACATATGGGAAGATAGCTCCGAGTAACACTGTGATGCAAGATGAACTCCCCAGCACAGGGAATAATGAGAAGCAGACACCAGCATGCACTTAAGATATGGGAACCACTGCTGAATAGGAAACCCATGGCCCCTGGAAGACTCCAAGGCAGGGATTACGGTCTTGCAGCTCTGTGGGACCTGTAGAAGTGGAGGAGTAGTTCCTGGAACATTCACATCTCCTTCCCCACACAAGATATGGGCACAGGATCCCGAGAAAAAGCCACACGTCTGACCTCCATCAAGACGATGGCATGGGCGGTGAGACCAGAGGTGTGCGTTCTGAGCAGCCCGGAGGCATCTACTCCTCCTCAGCCACCAGGGACTAGGGTTTTTTCCACAGGTACAGAAGAGCCACCAGTTTGCTACAGTCTGATGAGCGGGCACACGTGGGTAACATGGTCAGCCTGTGAGGCTCATCACTCTGGCCCTGGCCCAGCCAACCAGCTGCTCCTCCTCCCTGGACACTTGGGCGGCTTCTCAGCCAGCTGGTCAGGGGGTTGGTGCCAGCCCTGCCTTTCCCAGCAGGAGGGTCAGGGTGGCAACTGTTGTGGACTCAGATCTGTGCAGCCAGCCAGCCCGAGCCGGAATGACAGACTGCGCCTCACTGCTGTGCCAGTGTCCTTTTGTCAATGACTCTGATGTGCCCTTTCATTAAAAATCCGGGTCCCTTGCCTCTCTTCTCCTATACTCAGTACATTGACCTGGTGCGCTGTGTGAGCAGAGCTGTCGATATCTTCATCTGCTCCACCGTGCTGGGTAACCAGAGCCTGAACCCCTGTGCCCACCGTCCCCAAGCACCAGCCAAGACCCATCTGTCTTATCCGGTCCATGTTCGTCCCATGTGGTTGTTTAATCTTGGGAACTTTCGTGCAAATCTTTTATTTCCTTTCTTTTTATCTACCAGTCTTTATTAACCTGTTTCTGTCCAACTCTTGTTTGGGGTACCCCATTTATCCCCATAAACCCCTCAAATAGTCCCTTTCCTCAGACCCCGTACCTAGCTCTTCCCCATGCTCACACTGTTCTTCCTTGTCCCTGTCCTGCTAAGATCCGACATGCTCAGTGCCTGCCAAGGAGTCAGATATGAGTGACGTGCACGGGGACAACAGCCTGCCCCTTCTGTCACCACCGGAATCCTGCTGGCTTTGGGGGCGGGGGGGGTCGGTAGTGCAGTGACTGTTCACCTTGCTTCCTTAACTCATGCCAGGAGAAGCAGCCCACCCTTATCTGCCTGGTGATGTGTTCACCACGAATTCTAAACAGCTGTACTGTTGCACACATCAGTACACCTTCTTCCAGGCTCCTCCTTGATCGGCAATTCAAGGCTGGCCTCGTTCTTTGGCAGGGTCCTGTTAGCTGCCCTCTTCCATAGGAAAACACATTTGTTTGCAGACATCCAGGTTTCTCTTGGACCCTGGCGAACCACGGTTTCCATCTTGGGAAACACTGACATGGAACTGGCCACCTTGGGAACTGAGGCAGCTGTGGATTCACAACTTGGATGCACAGGGAACCCGTGTGAAAATCTGCACAGATGAAGATGACATGGAACACAACGACTCCTTGTAGAGTCTGAGTGTCCCCCCTTAGAGAAAGAAAATAGAGCCTAAAGAGAGGGGGAAACATCTCATGAATACTTGGAGTAGAGATGCCACTTTGGGGAGAATCAAGGGAAGTTTGGTAAATGGAACTGACTGACTGGGAATGAATCCATATGATCTTTTTCCGCCACAGAGTGCAGCAGGCACCTTCACAGAACCACCTTCAAAGTGGCCGTTCATCTATTTCCATCGGAAATTGTCTGGTGCCAGCTAGCATGCCCCGAAGGCATTCGTGCTTACTTTAATATTTTACACATGTGCTTTATGATCTGTAACTAAGCATGCTCAGGAGGGGGCGCCTTAGTGAGCAAACTTAGGAGTGGGCCAAGCCGTACACAAATATGTGTGGGCTCCCTAAATCGGATTCCCTGCTTCCTCTTTCGGAGAGCGCTGTTTTGTGGGCGACTCCCATCGTGACTCCTGTACTGCTCTTGCCTGCTGCCGGGTGGCCAGCCTCTCCCTCTGCTTTTCACCTCTGGACTGCGCCTGTCCTGGCTTCGCATTCACCAAGATTCACCCATTGCCTTCAGCTGCAGCCTCGCTGTGTCAGTTACTGCTATGAAGATGGAAGCAACCACATGAGCTTATAGGACTGCTGTGAAGAATATATACAGTCCCCAGACCCGGTCTGGTGTCCGTGGGAAATGTGTGGGTTTGCCAGCTTCGTGGTGCCCGGAGGCATCTGACCTCTGACCCCAAAGCCAGTGTGGGATATTCATGTGGCCTGTGGAGTGCCCATGCTAGTGTCAGGAACTCAGATAAGTTAGGCACTGTTCTTACGGGGGATGAGCTCCTAAAACAGTAATACATCTTAATGGCGGCGGATCTTCGGTAATGTCTTTTTAAAGAATTTCTCTTTAAATAAAGTAGGCCTTTGAAACAGATACCGCAAAAAAAAAACCTCGCGCTCTTAAAAAGAATGTTGGTGCGCACAGTGGGAAGGGGAGTCTGTAACCTGTGGTTTCATGCTACCCACCTGGAGGCGAGCAAACTGGGTTCACTTGGAGGAAAATAGATTTTCCCAGAAAGATGCATTTCCTTCCCCTACCACTAGATGGCGAGAGAAGCATGCTAGATCACTGACAAGATGCCTGCCCACCATTTTTGCAGCTAAGCTGTGGCCCTTCTCTACTTATTCATTGTAAGCTGTTTTTCCCAACCAACAGACACCCCAAAAGACACCCCACACACCATTTTTGTTGTTGCTTGTCCCTTCCCGCCTTTCTGTGTTCAGTTACTTCCCGACAGGCTGGCCTATCTCAGGAAATGCCCAGAAAGGCCTACAGAAATACCAAATCTTCTGTATTACACACATGCTAAATTGTCATGTTTGAGACTTTGCCTATCTGTTAAGAAGCTCTTTTAAGACTCCCAAGTAATCCTGTAAGACTCAGTCACCTAAATGTATTCCATGACTTCTGGGATTATACTTGACCTGGGGTGGGGGGAGGGGAGAAGCAATCCAGTCATTCAGTCTAGGAGTATGGTTTAGCCATCACACGGCCCTGGTTTAATCTAAGATGCAATGCAGTCAGCGACCTCAGCCAGGTTGTTTAATCCCCTCTGGGCTTCTGGCCGCGCACTGTAAACGGTGAGAGACAGTTGCGGAGCTGGCCCTCGTGGAACTTAGCAGATGGACAGGTGGCCTGCTCTCCCCACCTCCAGATACCACCATTGGCTCCAGATCCAAACTGCCATGCCTGCAGCATGCAGGGCCACGGAGACAGATTTTTCTCTACCACTGCAGACCAAACATGAAAGGTTATTTCCTTATTTTCTTCTGTTTCTAGTTCATATCTTCAGTATTCAGTGTGAAGAATATGAGACTCAGCAGGCCCTTGACCTGGCCGCAGGCTCCCCCAGGTATACCCTCTGTCCTGAAGTTTGAGCTTAGTGGGTGGACTTGGCCTGTGTGAGGCGTTTTTTTTTTTTTCAAACAAACCATTACCCAGCTTGTCCTGGGAAGCGCATGGGAAATGCAATCAGAAAGTCAATGAATTCTTTTTGCTTTGTTTCTCAATCTTTCCATCCCCTGTGGACCCCCCTCCTGCTCTTGCCCTGGGGCCCCCTGTACTCTTTCTCTGTCTCCTCTCTCCTCTCCCTCCTCCATCAGCAACTGCTGCCCATTAGTAAGAGAACTGAGAGCAAAATCTCCTTTTTTCCATCCCAAGGGCACTTGCTTTGAAAAGCTTTTTCTACTGCCCTGGATCCAAATGTCCTTTGCTCTTTGTAAAAAGCACAGTTAGTCTCAGTGGCACTGATGGAAGAGATCAGAACTCTCGAGAAATCATGACGCTACTGTCTCTTTCCAAGTGTGGGGGGTCCTGAGGCCAAAGCTCAGGCATACCAGGGGCGGTGGCAGCTTGGTGGGTGTCAGTTTGAGCACACAGAAACCTCCTGTCGTTCTGTCGTGAACTGTTGAGGGGAAAGAAGCAAAGCCAGTGAGATGTGCAGGATGCATTGCCCACTGCAACTGGCATCACCAAGGCTCCAACGGTACTGCTAGACTCACATGTGGAACTCTCCGTTGCTTCCGTGTGTGTAACTATCTGCTCTATTCATATTGTTTGCACCAAAATCTTTCCCCCACAGTTTCCCATAACAACCACGAGCAGCTTATGAGTTTGGGATGCGATCCCAGAGGACTGGTGATATTTCCCAACTCACTCAGCTAAGATTCAGGGACGCGTGTGTCCTTTCCAATGGAACAATGCAGTTGAGGCAGAAGAGGGCCTAGAACTCAGTTCTTCTGAGGCCATGCCTGATCCGACCTTTCCCAGTCTTGTCACCCTGCCTCCCCGAGGACCTAGCTCCCTTTGGCTAGGTTTCAAATGCGGTGGCACGCACAATTAGGTACTTAATAAATCCCTTGCAAAGCTAGCGTTCCCTGAAGTTAAAGTAATGGTCCGTGTAAACAGTATAAAAAAAAATAGTTGAACCAAAAGAACAAGAGTACAATGCAAACCCATCAGAGGCTTGAGGGATCACCCAGACAAGAGGAAAACACAGTAGAGAAGAGAAGAGTGCTGGAAACCTAAGATCAAAGCAGACCCAGTGAAAAGAGAGGAAAATGGCTTTGTATTGGTTTTTTTTCTCTCAAACAAATTTTCTTCTTTAGTCCTTAGACAAAATCTGTGAAGTAAAATCTCCATGTGTTGTGAGGTGTCTGTACCCTGTGTGAAAATGTACTTCTGTGATTGGTGTAACAAAGAGCTGGATGTCCAATAGCTAGGCAGGAGATAAGGCGGGACTTCCCGGCAGAGAGAACTCTGGGAAGAAGGCAGAGCCGCTAGCCAGACTCAGGAAGCAGCATGAGCAGTACAGAGAGATGAGGTAACAAGCCACATGACAGAACATAGATTAAAACAAATGGGTTGATTTAAGTTATAAGAGCTAGTAGGACAAGCCTAAACCAAGGCTGAGCTTTCATAACTAATAACAAGTCTCCGTGTCATTTGTGAGCTCACAATGCAAAGAAAAATCCAACTACATCTGTGAGATTCATGAGGATTTTCTACATCAGATCCCTGTCTTTTTTCCTGCTCTTCTAACACCACACAGTTGCCATCACAGAGTCACATTGGAGGCTGCACTTCTGATTCTGAGCACTGACCTCTGCTGGTTGTTGCTTTCCTCCCTGTTGCCGAGGAAGCCCAAGACAGAATGCCTCCCAGAGCAGAACCTAGACCTTTCTCCAGGATACTAAGTAGCTCCAGGTCCCTGAGTTCTGTCTAGACTGTTCTTTGATGGCAAACATGATCCACATCGGGGTTTCTCCCTCTGAGCTGAGTCTAGATCCTAAGCCACCCTAATTGCTGTCTTGGCTTCTCAAACTTCCCCGACCTTTACAACATTTTTGACACTATCCTGAAACTCCCACTGTGGTCCTGCATCTCTTCGACCTTTCCTTAGGTCAGCATCCTGCTTATTTATCTGAGGGCAGATAGAGGAATATCATGAGGGTAGGAACTTGGCGTGACTCTCAGCCACAAGCCCTAAGTTAACATAGTCCCTGCCAGACACAACAGCAGTGCGCTCTCTCTCTCTCTCTCTCTCTCTCTCTCTCTCTCTCTCTCTCTCTCTCTCTCTCTCTCTCTCTCTCCATATTTGTGTGTATAAATGTGTATGTATGTATACACACACATATATATGTGTACATGTATGCATGTGTGTGTGTGTGTGCGTGAATGTTTGTGGGGTTTTTTGTTTTGTTTTATTTTTTAGTTACAGTGTGATGCAGCCCAGGCTGGCCTAAAATTTCACTGTAGTGGGGCAGGGGGATAACTTTGAAATTCTGATCTTTCATGCCCACCTCCCAAGTGCTGGGGTTACAGAAGTGTGCTCCCTGCCAATTTCTCCACAAATATTTGATGCATGAGAATGCATTTGGTTTCCACTGAACCATTTGTTTTCTCCATTGAGTAGGAATCTGTTTTGATGTTTAGGGGCTAGACAATAAGATTATTTCTTGAACACACATGAGATGGAGAAAGTCAATATGCAGCAATCACAGGAGGAAATATGTTTCTGCCTCGGGAGCCTTTTGATGAACTGAAATGGTTTAGCTTTTCTCGTACTAGACTCTCATACATAAATCATCCCTGTGCTTTTACTGTTGGGCCAGTGAATGCTCACACGCATCTGCTGTTCCACCATCGTGCTGTCTCCATTTCTTAAGTGCATTGTAAAGGATAAATCTAGAGAGGGGAGCTGAAGTGTTGGGCATTTTGAACCCCTGAAGTGTGGCCCAGGAAACTCCCACTCTTAGCTCACCCTTCCGCATTTCTATTGTGGCTTCAAACTTCCTGGTTCTCCCACCAGATCACTTGTATTAATATACTGGCTTTTCCAAAAGCCTCTCAGCCTTGCCCGTTTCATGACCATGTAGCAAAACAACATATTGTGGGAGAAGTGTTTTGCGTTCATATATTAAAGAAGAGAGTTGAAAACTATGTCTGAATCCCTGTTCTTTTTAGTTTTCCATTTATTTATTTATTGTGTGTGTATCTGTCTGCAGGTACAACATTCATGTGGGGGTCAGAGGAGAATTCAGAAAACAGTTCTCTCCTGACACGTGTGGGACCCAGGGATCAGACTCAAGTTGTCCCCTGCTCATGCAAGTCCTCTACCCACTGAGCAATCCCTCCGGCCAGGTTTTATTTTTCAAAACTGTGGTAGAATATACATGGTATAAGCTCACAGGGAGTGGCACTATTAGGAAGTGTGGCTTTGTTGGAGGAAGTATGTGACTGTGGAGGTGGGCTTTAAGTCTCATATATGCTCAAGCCACTCCTAGTATCTCAGTTCACTTCCTGCTCCTTTCTGATCAAGATGTAGAATTCTTAGCTCCCTCTCCAGCACCAGGTCTACCTGCATGCTGCCGTGCCCCACCATGATGATAATGAACTAAACCTTTGAACTGTAAGCCACCCCATTTAACGTTTTCCTTTATAAGAAAAAAAGAATATACATGTTATACAGCTGACCATCCCAAGCGTTTGTGAGTGTAGCTCATGGGCTTTAAGGACCTTTATACTGCTGTGCAGGCATGGCCATGGCCACTGTCCAAGTCAGGAGCACTTTTTGTCCTTCCAAATAGAAACTCTTCGGTCATTAAACACTAACTCCCCACTGGACCCAGCCCCTGGCAATGAACATGCTTCTCCTGCCTTGTGAGTCTGACTATGGTAGCTTCCTTGTCTAAGGGGAATTATATAGCATTTGCCCTCTTAGACGGGGTATTTCACTTGCCATAACGTCAGAACATATCTACTGTGTTGTGTATGTACCAGAGTTCCCCGTTCTTTCTTAGTGCTGAATTGTACTGTATGGTAATGCAGAAACCCCATTTTTCCAGGTGTGTACAACCTGTAGGGCTATGGGTAGTATGCAAGCAAGGCTAGCTGTGAATACAGTATAAGATTACTTTTCTGTGTGTGAGTTTGTGTGTGTGCGTGTGTGTGTGTGCATGTGTGTTACCAGATTGTGCAGGTTTCAAGCATGAACTTCGTAGGTGACAACATTGTGTTCCAGTGTCACAGGCTGGCACACATGATTCCATTATCTGTTGGCAGGCAGGAACTGCTCCTCCTGTTGATTCTTTTGAATGATATTGTTGCAATCAAGAAGGCACGATTACCTGGTTGAGACCCTGGTTTAACTCTCTTGGATATATCTACATCACATGGTAATTTTAGGTTTAGTATCATTATTTTTGTCTGAGCGAAGGCAGGCAATGTGTGTGCTATGGCACACGTGTGGCGATCAGAAGACAGCTCTCAGGACTCCCCTGCCACTTTGTAGAATCTGGAAGTCATACTTGTGTTATCAGACCCGTGTGCAAGCAGCTCTACCTGATGAGCCATGTTGCCAGCCTATGTTTAAAACTGTAATAACTGTTACTCTGTTTCCATGGTGATGGGGCCATTTTTAACTTCCCCATTGGTGTATGAGGATTCCAGTTTGCCCACATCCTCACCAACACATTACTGTTGGGAGGCAAACCCACCAGAGACCATCATATGGATACTCTTGAAGCTGAAGAGAAAGTCTTTATTGCTGGTCAGCGTCTGCACAGGGAACTTGTCTGAATCATGCCTCCTGAGTCTCACAGTCCTTTGTCGCTTATGCACAAAAACTACATCCTGGTTGGCAAACTTCAGTTAGCAAGAAGCAGAACTGCAGAAGCTAAAGAGCAAGGTTACAGGGGCTGGAGAGATGGTTCAGTGGTTAAGAGCATTGCCTGCTCTTCCAAAGGTCCTGAGTTCAATTCCCAGCAGCCACATGGTGGCTCACAACCATCTGTAATGAGGTCTGGTGCCGTCTTCTGGCCTGCAGGCATCATGTTGACAGAATATTGTATACAAGATCAAGGTTAGTACATGAAGGGACTTTCCTGGAACAACGGACTAGGTCTTTGTTCCCATTTTGGCAGGCATTGGGGTTCACATGCTGGGTTTTAGGGTCAGAATGGTGTCTCTAACACAGCATCAGTTCTGCTGAGGTCTGGAGGCCTGTTACATTTTTAAACCACAACCATCCCAACGGATCTGCAGTGAGTTTTCTTCTTTGTTAAGATCCCATGGTCCCTGACTTTTAAATAGTGCTCTCTGACTTCCCACCGGAAAGACTCCTTACACCCATTTCAGCCTGGCCGTGAGGCTTCAGTGAGACCTTTGCTAAGCCACCTTCCCAACCACACTCACCTTTCCCGGGAGACCCTTACGTCAAATCTAGAGGCTCTATTCTCAGAAATGACTTCACCATTCAAAGTCCACATGAAGGATGAATCTTCAATGGAGTTCTTTGAACACTTGGACCTTGGAAGGAGCGGCCTTAATTGTGTACATTAGGGGTCACTCTGAGCCCCACTGCCTACGCTTCCTGGGGTACAGTAGATGGAATAATCTTCCCCCAAACAGTGGCTATGTCCAGGGAAACAGGCATGACATTCATTTTTGGTGAAACAGCTCAGGGGACTAGTGATCATCACACGTTTGAAGTGTTGGTCACAAACCCATGAAAGATTGTGATTAAGAGTCAGCTGGCAGGGACTGGAGAGGTGGCTCAGAGGTTAAAAGCACTGGATGCTCTTCCAGGACCTGGGTTCAATTCCCAGCACCCACATAGTGACTCACAAACTATCAATGAAATCTGGTGCCCTCTTCTGATGTTCAGGCCTACATGCAGGCAGAACACTGTATACATGAGAAAAAAAATGAATCTTAAAAAACAAAGTCAGCTGGCTGGGTGGCGGTGGCACACGGCTTTAATTCTAGCTATGGGGAGGGAGAGGCATTCGGATCACTGTGAGTTCAAGGCCAGCCTGCTCTACAGAGTGAGTTCCAGGACAGCCAGTGCGGTTACGCAGAATAACCCTGTCTCAAAACACAAAACAAAGAAGCAAAATAAGAGTCAGCTGGACCTCAACGACCTTCCAAAGAAAGGATGTCACCATTGCACCATCCATTAGACCGTGTTTTGAAACTGGTACCTTTGCCCAGAATTTCCTGGGGCAGAATTAAAGTTTATCGTGTGAGCATTGCTGTGAGAAAGCGAATTCATTTCAGCCAAAACCTGAGGTGGAGGCTCAGTGTGACTTTTCCCATTGCTCCCAGGTGAGAGCCTGTCTAATAGTCAGCTTGTGTCCTAACGTACTGGAATCAGGGGAGTGATCTTTCTTGTATTGCAGAGACAAATCCAGCACTAGGAACTGGGATGGTTGCTGAAGCCCTAGACCATATGGTACCCATCCTTGCCCAATTCCCAGCCCTCACCAGAACCAAAACAAGTCAGGATTCTGGATAAGGTGGCTGTGGAAATAACGGTAATGAGTGGACGCTCCATCCCTGCCCCCTCTGCTCACAGTCTCTGGCCAAATACTCTGCAAGGTGAGAAGTGAGATTTCCCAGGAGGCTGGGGGGGGAGGGGGAAGGAGGAAGATGGCACCCTACAGTGGGGCCAAGCTGGCCCTGCTGAGAAGACATGACAAGGCACATATGGTTCTCATTCCTACAAATGTCACTCCAGATTTCAAACCTAAAAATGAAACGGAGTGCATTTTTAAACATTTATGCCCGAATCAAAAGAGAGTGTGGGTTCACACATGGGGGTGTAACGTCATAAAGAGGGAATCAGAGTGTTTTCCTTATTGAAGTGGCGTTGGTGGCAGGGATCAGCTCATTGTCACCAATGAAATTCTGCAGGTTGAGTGCTTTTCCTTAGATGGAATTGGGGGTGTAAGCTATGGTATGCCTGTAGAGGTCAAAGGGCAACCTTGAGTATTAGCCCTCACCCTCCTCCTGGTCTTACCTTCCCCAGAGTCTCTCTTGCCAGACACCAAGCTTGCTGACCCTCTAGCCTCCTGGGACTCTTCTGTCCCCTCTGCCCCCCCCCCCCACAGGCATGTAGGAGAGACGGACACACTGGGGTGACAGACATGCATTACCGTATCTGACCTTACATGGCTATGGGTTCTGGGGGTTCAAACTCATGTCTTCACGCTTGTGTGGCAAGTTTTCTACCCATTGAGGTTGGTTTTTATGTACTGTGGGCTCAAGTGAGCCTCTTGCTTAGCTTCCCAAGAAGCTGAGCCCACAGAAATATGTCATCTTATCAGGATGAGGTGGCATTTGAGTTTTGGATCTTTCCTGAAAAATTAGGGTAGTGCACTCAAACCCTTAAATTTAGATAAGAAAACACCCCAAGAGCAGGTAAGAATCTTATTTAAAAATATGTGTATACCTTTTGCTGTCTTTTCAAAGTGGCCTTGGGCTGTGTTAGTCAGGACAAGCTAAGATACACTATAGAACAGAAAAGACTTCAGAATCCTTCAGCCAAGGTGTATTTCTTGCTCATGGAATTTATCCAGCACAGGTCAGCGGGGTAAGGGTGTAATCTGCTCACGCGGTCACTCAGGAACCCAGATTTGCCACCTACTTATGCCTAGTGGCCTAGGCCAGCCAAGAGTCCGTATTAAGAGCTCAGGCCTGTGGTTCAGACCAGAAGTACCAGATACTATTTCTGCTTCTGATGACTTTTTGATGGCAGGGAAGTGTGACATTGAGACCTTTATGTGCTTAGAGGAAAGAAGAGCTGGAGGCAGTAGCACTGATCAGATTTTGACATCTCTGTCACTCATTCCTTCACATAATCGGCCTGCGCCAATTACAGTTCTAGGCCTGGTAGCAAATACAGACACATGGCCAAGTATATGCGTTGCCTTCAAAGTCAGAAGACATCCCATCTCGGGGTAAAACCGGTGGCTTGAGACTGACCCACACATGGGTAAACGATTATGTCATCGGATCGTAACTCCTCTGAAAGGTGAGGAATGAGCACACAGAGGGCATGGATCAACAGATCCCAGCATGCACATGTAAGGATGGCAGCTTATCCTACCGCACATGGCAGCCATCCTCTGGCTCTGTCTGCTGTGCTCCACCTGTGTCCTGGAAACCACAGCTGGACAGGGAGAGCCTTATTCGATGTGCTTGAGGAAACGGACGATTTGAAACTCAAGAGCACCCTGGCTGACGACTTTGTGGGTTCCGAGGCAGGACTTTGCTCATCACAATGCCACTGAACGCTGACTGCCTGTTGATTTTATTATCACAGCTGAAGTTCAACTCAGCCGAGTCTCACACTGGTTGCTGAAGAGTATCCTCCAAAGATAGATGCCCTGTCCAGATGATTTGGAAGATGGTGACCATTGAGGGATAGTCCTATTTGACTGGATATTTCTCTTTCCTAAAACCTGGCTGAACTCTGGGTTTAGGGTTCCATTGGAGACTCATGGACCTTTTCCTTTCCAGAGCCAAACTCTGGCAGTTACTAATCTCGGAGGCCATTCCGTGGCGTAATCATGGCATAATCCCCCAAATCCCTACCTTCTAGGACTATCCAGTGAGGAGCCAGGAAGTCAGCATTTGAATTCTGAAAACACAAACATCCTGTTTTCCTGGGTCTGGGTCTTTCGCTAAGAACCATGGGACAGACGTGTTGTCAACCGCCTCCCTCCCTAACATACTGGCCATCCGGCAGTTGTCTGTGTAAGATAGTGCGGGTTGGCTCAGTGGGCATTCATACATACAAGAAAATTCATTCCTATTAAGTGTATGGTCTTGTGGTTTTGCATATTCATAAGTCATAATACTGTCATCACTATGTAATTCTAGAACAATTCCTCCACCCTATAAGGGAGCCAAGTACCTGCTAGAAGTCACTGCTCGTTGTCTTCTTTCCCTGTCTCCTGGCAATCATTGCTCTTTGTTCTGCCTCTATAGATTTGTTTATTTTGGACATTTCCTAAGAATGGAGTTATGTAATAAGAGATTGTCTATGTCTGTCTTCTTTCCCTCAGTAGAATATGTCCGGTATGAATCCATATCTCATTCCTTCTTGTAGCTCCATGATGCTTCGCTGTGAGGGCACCATCTTTTGCTTTCTCTTCATCTAATGGACATTTGGGAGCTTGCACCTTTAGCTCTGGTGAGTGGTGGGCAGAATTTTGTGTGAACAGGTGTGCATAGTTCTGAATACATGCTTATGAATGTGTCTGGCTTCTTGAGCGGCTATCAAACTGTCTTCCCTGGGGAGGCCTCGGTTTTCATTCTTAACAACAGCGTGCGAAGGTGCCAATTTCTCCACCGTGTCAAAGCTTGCTTTACTTATTTCTTTAAAGGATATACATTCCAGGGACATCTCCCTATGGTAGTAAAATGGTTCATCATTATGGTTTTAATTTACAGTTCCACGGCCCCTAATAACCCTGAGCATCTTTCCCATGTTTACTCTCGCTCTTCTTTAGAGCAAAGCCACTCTAGGCCTTGTCTTGCTCCTAATTAAGTTTTGTTTTTTTTTACCACGGTTAAGAGTTTTTCTGTATATTGATGATGGGAGGCCCTTGTTGAGTTCACGATTTCAAAGCATCTTCTCTCGTTGTTCCTTCATTTTCAGAACAGGGCTCTGTTTTAATCATTCAGTCAATTTAACCTGTTCTTTTGAAGGACCAGCATGTCTCCATCCTAGGCTTCAGGCCATCTTATGGTAAAGACAAACTAAGTCCATTCCTGTTTATGATTAAGCCTATGTTTTCCAACGATTGGGCTGGGCCCCACCTGTAGCCTTAACTACAAATGGTTCACTACTGCCTGTTCCTGGGATGACAATCACACCTTTGTTTCAAAGCGTTATATATGACCACTATGATTAGCTTATGATTATCCCTACCTGTTGTGATTATCTTGTTTTGAGCACCTGTTACGTTCTGCACCCATAATCCACCTATCTTTCCCCATTTGGAAACCCTCTACCCCGAGCTATAAAAACCTTGTCTTGGTTCCTCATATCCAATGCTGACCTCTTGAGCCCTACCTTAAGGGAGGCAGCCTATGTGCATGAATTTAAAAAGCTTGCCTTAATTAATTGCTTGCTTTAATTACTTTGGCCATGATTTGGGTCAGTGATCTTTCTCCTCCCATCTTGGAATTAACACTTTCTTAGGTGGCTTTTGCTTTTGCTTCATGTTTAGGTACCTTTCTCTGCTTTTAAGGGCTTAGATAACTACATAAGGCCCATTGAAAGAACCTGGGATAGCCTTTAAGAATCCTAAGCTTAATCATATTTCCAAGTCCATGTTAGGGAACACATGGGGTCTAGAAATCTGAATGTGAACATCACCGAGGAGACCATTCTGCCTACAACCAAGTCATGTGTGTGTGCATATATGTGTGGGTGCACATGTAGGTGCTCTTGCATGTGTGTAGTCACCGGTTGATATCTGGTGCCAATCATTCTTCATGTTGTTTATTGAGACAGAGTCTCTCACTTGAACCCAGAGCTCACTGATTCAACCAGTCTAGCTAGTTAACTTACTCCCAGGATCCCATCTCCACCTCTGGCCTGATGGGACTATGGGCAGCCTGCCACACCAACATGTCATTTACTGGGTATGTCGGTTAGTGTTTTGTCAACTCAACACACACTAGAGTCATCTTGGAAGGGAGAAACTCAACTGAAAAAAATGTCTCCAGGAGATTGGCCTGTTAGTATGTAGGACATTTTCTTGATTAATGATTAATGTGGGAGGCACCCAGGCCACTGGGGGAGGTGCCACCAACTGGGCGGGAAGCCAGTTCGGCAAGCCAATCATCAATCTTTCTCTACAGCCTCTGCTTCAATACCAGCTTCCAGGTCCTTGCCCTGATTTCTCTTCATGATAGATGGTAAGCTGAATGAAGTCAGCCTATTCCTCACCAGGTTGCCTTTTTTATCACAGTGCTTATCATGGCATCAGGAAGCAAACTAGAACACTTGGGAGCTGGAGGAGTGAACTCAGGTTCTCAGACTTACTCAGCAAGAACTTTCCCTACTGAACCGTCTCCTTGGCCCCAAGTCCTCTGTTTTTATACCTACGAAAATTTCCACTTACCTATTTTCTTCCACATCCACAAGGCTCATCTGTCTCTAACTAGTTTTAAAAAGCTTGTAATAATTAACAGATTTCCTGTAACTATATCATTTGTCTATGAAGCTATTAGAAGCATGTTAACACAATTAGCTTTCAATCATTGTTGGCTACTATATTGTTGTTGCCTTTGGATCGAGACAAAATTCCTTAGCAATGTCCATGAGCATACCTCTCAATCAGACATCTGGCAGTTTCCCCTGGCTCTGTGGACTTCAACCAGGCTCACCTTTCTCAGGGCTTTGGTGATGTTCATGTTTCTTTCCATCCATGACTTGGGGCTTCATAGTCTTTCTTTCCGTTTACCTGATACAATCTCAAATACCGTCATTCTTCAAATCTCAGGGTAAATTGTTAATTCTTTAAAGAAGTTGTCTCTGGCCTCCTTGTCTGGGCCAAGTGCTTTATGTTCTCATAGCATGGCACACTGCTTCTCCTGATAGCTGTGATACTGTATCTATAGGTACAATTATTTGATTAACGATACTTTCCTCTACTAGTCTGGAAACTCAACCCAGATGTCTGGCATCTAACACAGTAGCATTAATTAGCTTCTCAGTAAATATTTGTGGAGCAAATGTAAATTTTGGTAGCAATCAAAAACATTAGGTCCAAGTAAAAGTAAATGAAAACCAATTAAACGAGAACAAACAAGACTGTTTAGTCAGAGCTTGCAAGGGTGCCAGCCACCACCACATGCATGGTGGTAGAGACTCAAACACGGGCAGAAAATCAGACGAGCCATGCAGTGGGTGTGGGGAGCCCTCAGGTATGCTCTGACTAGGGCCTGGTGCCCTGAGTAAGTGTGTGGATTAGCTAAATACAGGGCATCCCATGTGATTGGTTGGAAGGCCTTATGTCGCGTTTCCTGCGTGGCAATAATCGGAAACAGGTACAAAAATCAGAAACTATGTCAGTTGTCATTCAAGTGTTGAAGCTTGGACAGCCATTTGCTAGGGATAGTAGTATGGTTTCCTGCACGTCTGACATGTCTGAAGCGTGTTTGGTTTCCTGGGCTGGTTACTGTTGATAACGAGCAGCGTGGTGTTCCAGGGTTGGCTGCTGCAGACTCTGGGTCCTTCTTGCTTTAAATGTGACCTGGCTTTGTCTAGATTCTGCCACAGTTTGCATCTAAGATTTCCCCCCACAGGTCCATGTTTCAGGCACTATTCCCGGACAGGTGGTACTGTTTGGGGTGGGGGTGAGGCTGTGAGACCTTTGATAGGTAAGGCCTAGCTGGCAGCAGTAGTCACTAGGGGTGGACTTCTGATGGCTGTCACCTGGCTCTCCTTCCTGCCACTTTCCCAGATTCCTATCTCCCTCTTTCCATTCCCCCCTCCACAGACAAGCAGTTCCCCTGTGCCTTGCCTACTGTGACAGACAGAATCCTCTGAAACCACACACCGGAGCAGGTGTTTCTTGCCTTGTTCCTGTCGGGTCTTTTCACGGCAGCGATGCAAAGGCAGCTAACGCAGCCCCGGTTTACACAACTGGGAATCATCGGCCTGAGACTGCTAGCCAGTAGTGTGCTATGTTCTCCACCCTCACGATCACCTGGATGTGCCTGTGGCACAAACAGTACCTCCTTCTGGAACCCATGGGCCAAGGCCAAGAGCCCTTTACACCCTCCTGGGGGACTGGGAGCAATTATACAGTTAGAGGTTTCAGACCGCGGTTGATCATATGGCCCCAGAGATGTGAAAGCTCTGTCCCTTGGCCAGTGCGTGCGCGAACTCTCACAGACAACTGGTTCAAGTTATGTTTCTCTAGTCTTGAGCTGGTCAGTACAAGAGCATTGGGTACACATGCCTCTTAAGAAGGCAACAGAATCAGGCATGGGAACAGAAGAGAAGAATTGTAGACATGGGAAGGGTTTGTTCTTAGCTGCAAAGAATTGTCAAGACAACTTTTCTGGAATTAAACTGATTGAAAGATGAGTATATTTGCCCGGTATAGAGGTAAATGCCCTTTACTCCTAGCACTAGAGAGTAACTCTGTGAGTTCCAGGACAGCCTGGGCTACATAGTGAGTTCCAGGATAGCCTGGGCTATAAAGTGAGTTCCGGGACAGCCTGGGCTACATAGTGAGTTCCAGGACAACCTGAGCTACATAGTGAGTTCCAGGACAGCCTGGGCTACATAGTGAGTTCCAGGACAGCCTGGGCTACAAAGTGAGTTCCAGGACTGCAGCACACCCTGCCCCTGTCTGTGCTCTATGCGCTATAATACAGTTCGCGAGCTTCAAGCAAGTGGTTGGAGGTTGAAATACACAAACACACACAGAGACAGACAGACACGCGGACGTCTAATCACTGGTTTAAAAAAAAAAACCTTATTTCATAGCACCATGGAGGCTTAAATACCCAGCAGTCAAGTGGGACAACAGGTGAAAATCCCATCCTCTGATCCTCTAGGCAAGACACAGCTTTTAGTAACTCCAATCAGAAGGCTCTAGCAGGGAAGAGCAGCTGAAGGCCAGGACTCCAATTGGTCCCAACACAGGACAGCCTGGGCTACATATTGAGAACCTATGCCAAGAAAGAGAGAGAGAGAGGAAGGAAGGAAGGGAGAGAGGAAGGGAGGGAGGGAGGAAGTAGAAGGACGGACGGATGGACGGAAGGAAGGAAGGAAGGAAGGAAGGACTGTATTGAAAATCTATGTAAACAGAGACTGTGTTTTTGTTTCCCAGTCACCCATACCTGAATAATCACACAAAACTATATTAATTACAAAATGGTTTGGCCAATGACTCAGGCGTATTTCTAAATAACTCTTACATCTTAAATTAACCAATTTCTATTAATCTATGTATCGCTATGAGGCTGTGGCTTACAGTTAAGGATAAGGCTTTTTCCCCCTTTGGCAGCTGCATGGTGTCTGTCTTACTCTGTCTTTCTCCCTGCGTTCAGTTTAGTTTTCCTGCCTGCCTATATTTCACCCTGCCATAGGCCAAAGCAGCTTCTTTATTAACCAATGGTAATAAAACATATTCCAGCTGACAGAAAGGAATCCCACATCAAATCTGAGACCCCCTCTACGTCCCTCGGGGAGTGGGTCGCATTACCAAATGAGCCTTTGCTGTGGGACTCTGAGAAGAGCAAAGGTGTCCCAGGATGAAGCCCTCGGGACCTGCGGCTCCTTCAGGAACATGCCATGACAGTCAGGTCCCCGCTGCCTACGCTGACCTTCCCAGGTGGAGACCCAATACCTTGACAACAATCTATAGCTCACTGTAAAACAAAGATCCCTTCTAAACTGGTCTCAGGTTAAAATTTAATGTACCTCACACTAACATAGAAAGGTGTCATTCATAAATACACAATTTTAAAACAAAACTTTAAAATAAAAATACTATCCAGCTAAACTAAATAATCAAATAGACCAGGCTAGGGACAAGATGTCGTGTAGAATAGAAGGGGTCGTTCCTCATGCTGTGGGCAGGCTGGTCTCTAGCAATACTGAGAAGCAGCAACCACAGCAAGAAGCAAACTCAACCAGGAACTACCTGTCCCTTTGCATGAAAGGGGGCTCATGGGTTCTTAGAATGTGGTAGACACACTGACTTTTAATCTATGTATTATAGAAAAGTGTCAAAATTATACTTCCTTCTGAATATCCTGCAGCAAATTTCAGGCACCAAACCTTTTTCATCTGTAAATATTTCATCATGTATATTTGACATATGAATGTTTGTGACATGTCACATGACTCTTACTATCACACTTAAAAACCCCACAGTCCTCCTTTAATGCCTCTTAGACCTCAATCTATGTCTACACTGCACAGATTGCTTCAAAACCATTGCATCGGGATTTGTTTGTTGTTGGGTTCACGCACCAGGTGACATCCCTGTTTGTGTTTAGCTGACCAGTCAATGGGGTGTTTTGAATTTGGGAAACATTTTCCTCTATTAGGTTGCAGCAGGGACTGAAAACATGAAATCCGTGGGAGTCAACCAGAGACTGCAAATGAGTAAAGCCGTTTAAAGAGTCGTACGGTTCTTTACTTAAAGATATACAGGTATTTTAGACCTCAGCGAGTAAGTGAGCATTCAGTGTGAACTTTGTGTCTGCAAAGTCTGCATCCACAGGTGTACTTAGTCAGGGATCAGAAACATGAAAAAGTCTGCATCTGTGCCAAATGCACAGCTCCCCTGCTCGGCATCTCTAAACAATGCGGTAGGACAGGTCTGTGCACAGGGCTTGTATTGTTCCACTATTGGAAGTCTAGAGATGACCCGAGTCCACAGGAGGCTGGAACATGAAAGACCATGCCATCTGATACAGGGGAACTAAGCAGCCTTGGATCTTGGTATCTGCAGGAGCCAATCCCACAACATCCATGTGCTAAGAAAGCTCAAGTCTCCATGCTCCGCCTGGGAAATCTTGGTCTAGTTTTAGTTTAGTTTTTTTTTTTTTAATTTATTTATTTATTATGTATACAATATTCTGTCTGTGTGTATGCCTGCAGGCCAGAAGAGGGCGCTAGACCTCATTACAGATGGTTGTGAGCCACCATGTGGTTGCTGGGGATTGAACTCAGGACCTTTGGAAGAGCGGGCAATGCTCTTAACCGCTAAGCCATCTCTCCAGCCCCTTAGTTTAGTTTTTGATAGAAGTCTGGATACCAGAACGATCTCATTTTCCTGATATCCCTGCCAAAAGATAAGGAGCACAAACAGAACTTTCGGTAAATTAATCTAGCCATATTCAGGGTGTTTGGACCATCCCTGACCGAGGCTAGAGCAGGGATGCTGTCATTGTGGTAGCTGTGCTCAGAAACCTGGCCACGATTTCAAGAGTGCCGGCCCCAGCCATTCAGATCTGCCCAGACTTTTAGAGAAGCTCCAACCCTAGGAGGTTAGGGACAAGCTCCTGACTTGAAACTCTGACAACCAACTAAGGGAGAAGTATAAAATACCTCCCCACCTTATTTTGGTGGATGTCCTGGATAACTCCAGGAAAGGAGATTTTTTTTTTTTTCAGAATGAATGCCTGAAAGGGAGAAAAAAAAATTTCTTCACCTATTTCAAGATTCAGGTCTGAAATTCTTATAATAAATCTTACAATAGATGAATTAGCAATAAAAAAGGATGATGAATTTTAATAGGAGTTTGATGTGGCATGAGAAGACCCAGGAAAACAATGTGTTTTTAGGAACTGTCATGCAGAGATGACTGGAGGAGAACAAGCCATGCTGCTGTGAGTCACACACTGCGAGAACTCTCAGCAAGGTCTGTGTGTGCCTTTCTCTTGGCCTCTGGGTATGGGGCCAGACACGGTTAAAGTGAGCCAGGGGAGATTCTTTAATGATCCGCTTCAGGCAAGAAGACAAGAGAAGGATAAGGTGACCTTCCCGCTTCTGGGTTCTCTCAGTTCTTCAGTTTAAAATGCCCTGCATCCCAAGGAGCCTCTTCATGGAGTACAGTGCTCTGATCTAAAGGGGACCCTGCTCGCCAGTGTGAGCAAGAGGGCTGAGGAGCTGTTCAGCAGAAGACGGGGGTTCCAGTCTCCCTCAGACCTCCTCATTCTGGTACGCCCTGAGCAGGAAACAATCTGTGTTTTCACTCGTTGTACTCTCCCCAAACAAAAGGCATCTGTGGCTAAGTGTGGGGGGTGGTTTTCTCAGTGTCCCCTACAATCCTGAAATGGACACCCCTGGAATCATAGCAGGATGGCTCCTAACTTATTCGGAGACATCTGACACGGCTTAGCTGGAGAGTGTCAGATCCCATTGGTCAAAACTTTGGTCCCAGAAGAAAGCTCCCATTCTGGGTGCCAGTCGCAAGCACTGGGCCACCACCTGACCAGCTGCCTGTAAATCAGAGTTCCTAGTCCTCCCCTGCTGTGTTGGACGAATGTGCTAGAAAGGCTCAGAGAAGTTGGCAATATCTGCATGCATTCCTAAGCCTATTTGGAAGGGTAGGAAGAAATGCGTAGGGTGGTGTGCGTGGGATAAGATGTCACCTTTGTGCTCTCCTGGGGACGCCATGCTGCGGACACTGAGCCCTTCTGCAGCTGCCCACGCCCAGCTTTGTGGTGTTTGCAGAAGCTTACCATACAGCTAGGATTGAGCAGACCGTTGCCCACTGCTGTCCATCTTGAGCTTCTGCCCACCAAGGCAGCTTGGGGAGAGGCAGAAAAAGGGTTTCAACCCTCTGAGCACAGAGCTGGTTGCCCTGGCAACCAGACTCCAATCCCTTGGTTATCTAGGAGCTTTATACAAATAGCCTCATTAACGTGAACTCAGGTGTAGCTGAAATGGGTGTAGTTGAAATGGGTGTAGTTGAAATGGGTGTAGTTGAAATGGGTGTAGCTGAAATGGGTGTAGTTGAAATGGGTGTAGTTGAAGTGGGTGTAGTTGAAATCGTCTCTCACCTCTGCCTCTCTAGCTCTTTCAGGGACTAAACTCTAGACTCTTGGGAGATTATGGAGGCTACAAGAGCTGGGAGCTGGGGAGCTGGGGATGAAACCCACGATATATATTTCAGAACATTACACCTCCTCATCAGTATAAACACACTTACCTATTATAACTCCGAGGGCCCAGCTCCTTCTCTTCCTGGATGTGCCCAAATAAAAAATGATCTTGCATATTTAAGCTGGCAAGTTCTTGAAATGATTTAATCTCATGATGGTTTTTTTTTTTTTTTGGTACCGTTTTTAGCCACACTGTGAACAGACATACCTTCACCAATGTAGACCTTGTGTCGCCGCTAAAAGCGTTCTCTGTTGAGATGGCGCTGTGCCCTGCCCAGAGTTTCTCTGCGTTGTGTAAGACGGTGGGCTTCCCTACCTTTCCTGAAGGACTCCATCTTCCAAGCAGCATTTGACTCCACTTTGAAGGTGGAGGATGCCTGCGAACCCTGATAGACATGTAAGCGACACCATCTGCCTGGAATCATCCACGAGGCGCACACTGAGAGATTCGCTGTTCCTGAAAGCAGAAAGGATGCCACCCTCTAAATTTGTCGGAGTAAATTGGGACCAAAGAACACATGGTTGTACTAAAACCATATAGGAAAAACTAGCTTGAGAACTTGTTGAACATGCCAGACTGAGGAAATGGAGCAACTCTCCCTCCCCTGGACCCCAGGAAAAGGAAAAGACCTAACTCTGTGTCAATGCCATCTGACCACCTGATATGAGCGTCAAGGGACTGACAGAAAACTCCTGGCTGTCCCAGAGGCTTAGACTGGGCTTGGCCCTCATTGTTGATATTGTTTCCCATCCATCCACTATCTTGTGGGATCTGCCATCAATATGTCTACCCATTTGTTCACTTGGACCTGGTCTTGTCCTTCTCTCTACAGCTTCCATTGCAATTGCCTTCTGCAGTTCAACCTGACTCCAGCAGTTTGATTTCCGCAGCCTCACTCCAGCAACCTAACTCCAGCAGTCTGACTCCTGCATCCAGACTCCAGCATCCTGATTCCAGCATCCTGACTACAGCATCCTGACCACAGCATCCTGACTCCAGCTTCCTGAACACAGCATCCTGACTCCAGCATCCTGATTCCAGCATCCTGACCACAGCATCCTGAATCCAGCATCCTGACCACAGCATCCTGATTCCATCAGCCTGACTCCAGCATCCTGACCACAGCATCCTGATTCCAGCATCCTGACCACAGCATCCTGATTCCAGCATCCTGACCACAGCATCCTGACTCCAGCATCCTGACTCCAGCATCCTGACTCCAGCATCCTGACCACAGCATCCTGACTCCAGCATCCTGACTCCAGCATCCTGACTCCAGCATCCTGACCACAGCATCCAGACTCCAGCATCCTGACTCTGGCATCCTGACTCCCACAGCCTGGGTTCTGTATCTTACTCTTAATGGAGATTCTCAGTCTCTCACATCTCTTTGAAACTCACTGAATTCTGCTGCAGCCTCTTTAACCCTTTACAGTCATTTGGTAACCTACACATATATGAAGATATATTTACTGTGATATGTATTACCTGAATTAATATTAGTAATTAGCAAGCGTGTGTTTGCAGCAGCCAGACTGTCGAGGAAAGCGGGGCTGGCTGGCAATGGCTTCCAGTACCCACTGTACGTTATCAGCTGATTGCTAGTCAACAAGTTCTGTCACTAGACAAACACACGAATGTTCATCTATGGTTCTGCCATACTTTTGTGATGGTCAGGCTGGAAAAGGCTGATGTTCGGTCTCAGAGACTGGCGTCTGGAAGTACGACTTTTACCAGCAGTACCTAGTGTGGAACGCCATGGTCAGGAACCATTTCCCAGAATCAGTCCCTAACCGAAGAAAGGAACTGAGGCATCGGTGTCTGCCTTGATGCTTGCACAGGGCTGTAGTTTAGATCTTGATGCTAGCAAAAGGCCCACGGCTAAAGGCTTGTTTCCCAGGGTGGAGCTATGGAGAACAGGTGGGAATCCTATAAGCGGGGCCCAACAGCGCTCTCTCTCTCTCCCTCTCTCTCTCTCTCTCTCCCTCTCTCTCCCTCTCTCTCCCTCCCTCTCCCTCTCTCTCTCTCTCTCTCTCTCTCTCTCTCTCTCTCTCTCTCTCTCTCTCTCTCTCTCAATTTTGCTCTTTAACACTCATTCTGGAAAGTGATCAGCCTTGTCCTGCCTTGAGTTCCCATCATTATATTCTGTCCTGGGAGGAGCAGCTGATGGTGAGCAGGAGCCTCTGTCCTGGGAGGAGCAGCTGATGTGGGCAGGAGCCTCTGTCCTGGGAGGAGCATCTGATGGTAGGCAGGAGCCTCTGGGCAGGGAGGAGCAGCGGATGGTGAGCAAGAACATCCGAGGCTGAGAGCCAGCACATCTATTATCTTTAAAATTGTCTTATGAGTTTGCGTCAATAATGGAATACTAAGGTGTACAACCTTAAAAAAAGATTCACTCTGTATTTGTCCGTATGCATGCCTTCAGGAGCTCTGCGGCTTGAGTTGCAGGAGGCTGTGAACTGCCCAACACGGGAGCTGAGAACTGAGCTCAGGTTGCCGGGAAGCGCAGTAAGCATATTTACCCACTGAGGTATCTCTGCAGGCCCAACATGTCCAGCTCTTAACGTACCCTGCTAGGCCCGATTTCTGAGAGACGCTGTCTACCCTGGTTTCCTCTGCATTCTCCCTTAACCTGTTTTCACATCCCATCCCAGAAATTCCCCAGCCTCTGCAGCTGAGGACGGTATATGAATCTCAACCATCTGGCCCTTCTTTAAGTCTCATATTTTTGTGAGTCCCTCCCATGTGTGTGAACATAATGAAGTTATATAATTTTCTCCTGTTAATTTGTCCACTGCCAGACTCAAAGAAATCTTCAGGGGCTAAAAGGGAAGATTTATTTGCAGTACACTGCTCTCTATCATCAGTTAACCGTCTTTAGCAACATGAGAAAATCTGTCACCTTGTATTTCACTAATGTGCTGTAGGCTCTGATCTCAGAGCAACGAGTAAAGATTGTCTTTAAGGTGTGGGGGGCGACCGAGTGCTTAAGCAAACACCGGGGTGATTGTGGAATGAGATGTCTCTACTAGATAGAAAGCTATTTTCGTGCACCATAGAACTATTCTTCCACCCATAACTAACCGTGGCAACTGTACATCGTTGTCAGCTATACAACAACATAAAGCAGAGTCTTCGTTTAGGCTGCAAGCCTGTTATTGTTAGCTGGGCTCAAGTCATCGCTGGCACTTGAAAGTAACGTAGTTGCTCTTCTTAGAAATGAAAAGAAACCCAAACAAATATAAAGGAAACACCGAGTGCTCTTTGCTCCTCTGAAATAACTCGCCTTGCAGGGGCTTGGACTGTCCAGTGCCTGTGCTGGTCCTGGGTGTAGCTTCTGCTCTGACCTCTGACCTCTGACCTCTGCTGGGCTGGATGGAGAATGCCAGCCATTCACCCCGAGAGACTCTGACCACCTCCTATGTATGGGAGGCCACTGTTTTAGACGGAGCCCTGTGCTTCCACCCAGAACACAAGAACAAATCTAAAGGGGCCCCTCATGCTGAATGCCTCTGATCCGGCTGAAACACAAGGAAGTAAACAGATCGCCAAGCAGACCTGTGTTCCCCCAAAGACAGGAAGTTTCATGAGTCAGTGTCATTCATAAATTCCCTTTGCTCCAACTCATTAAAAAAATATCTCGGGGTTGACTGGTTTCGTTTCTTTTTTCATACCTTGCAAAACCCACTGCTGTCCTGTTTTCCTAAGGAATCTTTAGCTAACAGTCTGTGCACAATGATACAGTGGTATCCATACCAAATTGGGGTCGGGGATGCTAAACAGCTGGGTTTACCTACAGCTGCCTCTATACCATGGCCACCCATATCACCTAAAGGCTTCTCCATACATGGGAACTGTGACCTGGCTCGATGCATAAACTAACCTGTTACCTCAGCTGCACCTCAGTCTACTGGGTACTGGCCCATTGTTCAAATCATATTTAAATAAGACAGACGTAAGCTTTAATCAGCCAGCTCACTTCCGTTTTTTAACTTCCTTTTTCTCTGGCTGTAAATATAACCTGCCTACGTGGTGATGTGGAAGCCATCTGAGCCATTTAGAGCCTGGATCGCAGCTCCATTCCAGAATGGGAAATAAAACTGGATGTGGAGACTCAACCTACAACCTTAGCACTCAAGACAGGCAGACGGCAGCACTCGGGAGGCAGAGGCAGGCGGATCTCTGTGAGTTCGAGACCAGCCTGGTCTACAAGAGCTAGTTCCAGGACAGGCTCCAAAGCCACAGAGAAACCCTGTCTCGAAAAACCAAAAAAAAAAAAAAAAAAAAAAGACAGGCAGACGGATTGTGAGAGTTCAGGGTCAGCCTGGACTACGCGTGAACTCTAGATTTCTTGAATTACAGTCTCCTGAAAACAAACAAGAATAGTGCAAGGCCGGGCGGTGGTGGCGCACGCCTTAATCCCAGCACTCAGGAGGCAGAGGCAGGAGAGTCTCTGTGAGTTCGAGACCAGCCTGGTCTACAAGAGCTAGTTCCAGGACAGGCTCCAAAGCTACAGAGAAACCCTGTCTCGAAACCCCCTCCCCCCAAAAAAGAATCGTGCAAAACTGGATTTCTGATCATTTTACCCTCAATACGCAACTGAAGTCATTTTCCAGAAGTACTTCTGAGTTAAAGGAAATTACAGGGAGAGGGTGTGAAGGCCAAGGTATCTTCTTGCTTCACTCTCTAGCTGGCTCCGTGTCAATAGGTAGGGTTAGTATCGGGGTGAAGCTAGACCAACAGCCATGTATGCAATAACAAGAACGTTGTATTAATTTCCAATGTTGGGGTGGCACTTGGTGACTCCCAAAGAAGGCCACAAGCTCCTTTCAAGCCAAGTTAGGGGAATTCCAGGGAGGAAGGATTAATCTGATTGGTGGAGGAAAGATTAGTATGGGGAAGAATTGGTGGAGGGTCCTAGTGGTTAGGAACCTTCCAGCAGCAAGGTAGGGAAAGCTATCTTTAGCCTCCTGAAGTCTGGGGCATCTGCTGAGTTAGCAGAGGGGCTTTGGGGGCCTGCTGAGCCAGCAGAAGGGCTTGTGGGGGTGCTTGCTGATAGTCACCCATAAGTTGTGGTGTCCATGAGACCTGCTTGCTCAGCTCTGACCCTTTCTAGTGAAGTAAAACTAAGGTCTGTCTCCATCAGGGCTCTGGGCTGCTGTCCCCCACCCTATCCCAGCCTTTATAGGCAGACTCTTATGGACTCCTACTGACCCCAGTAAATCTCTGAATGATCAGACCCACAACTGGGTCTCAACATTGTCCCCCCATTTCAGGGTAGCCCCCCTAGAGAAGACCCACTCTTGTCTCCTGCGGAGCCTGTGCCATTGCCCCATCCTGCTTCGTCTCTAGATGCACGTTCCCACTCAGCGCATAGGAGGGAGACTTCCCAGACAGGCCCATCACCTGCTCCCCCTCCAAGAGGACACTTCATCTGCTTCCCCCTCATCCTTCCTGTAGCGCCCTCTCACGCACGTCTCTGCACGGACAGGAGCGTCAGCATTCTGGTCTGGTGCTGGGGCCTGTGAATTGCGATGTTCGCAGGATTTCAAAGGCTATTTTCCTCAGGTCAAGAGGCCAGCGAGACTAACTTGGCCTCTTGATGCATGTGTGCACTTGGTTTCCCTACTTCATAATAAAGCAACACATCCTTCCTAATCTTTGCTGCTCAAAGTGTGCCCATAAGCTAGCCCTACTGGCCTCCCCGAGCGCTTGTTAGAAAGGTCAAGAGGTTACGTTTCACCCACACCTGCAGGATTTGCATTCTAACAAGCCCCAGGTGAGACCACGTTTCTTTCCTTTTTCTTTTTCTTTCTGGTTTTCAAGACAGGGTTTCTCTGTAGCTTTGAAGCCTATCCTGGAACTAGCTCTTGTAGACCAGGTTGGCCTTGAACTCACAGAGATCCACCCGCCTCTGCTTCCCGAGTGCTGGGATTAAAGGCGTGCGCCACCACCACCGGGCTCAATGTTTCTAACCGTGGGACTGAGAAGCAAGGCTTGGTTTGTCTCTGCTCTGGTGATGTAGGTTGGTTTGTGAAGCTGCTCGCCTTGCTCCCCGGTGTCACTCATGGTGGCCTTGAGCTTGCTGTCCCGCTGCCACGGAATTTTCAGTCAGATAATTTTCTTCTCTGTGAGGCGGTGCTCAGCAGTACAAGGTGTTTGGAAACTCTCTGACCTTCTCCACTCCATGCTTGCAGCGCTATGGCTCACCTGCCAGGCTTTACGTCACAAGAGCCAAACTGTCTCAGGATGTTGCTAATTGCCCACGTGGGACCAAATCATCCATCCACCCATTGCCTGCTTGAGAATGCACTGTCTTATCGGCATCGGGTTGGCTGATAATGTGGTTACAGTATGAATAGCTTGTTATTTTAGTATTTCCCCAAAAGTAGAGGGTCTGGGCAAACCTGCTGGCAAGACCACACTTCAGATGTTCCAAAGGGTGTAAATATTTTAGGAAGAAAATGAACGTCACTGAAACAAAGATAGATGCGAAGAGACGTCCTTTCTGGCAGGTGTCCAAGAGGCAGCTTTGGAGGTTTCCACACCTTGATGTCCCCAGGTCTGACTGGGAAGGATGCTGATGCCTAAAAGTTTTATCTGCTTTGAGCACCCATGGTTGGTACCACAGCTGTGTACCCAAGCTGTAATCTCCTCTCTTGGAGGGCCCTCTGGACAGTACGTGATTCAATGTCTACTCATTTACTCGTTTGCTCATTCATTCATTCCCTCATCCATTCATCCGCCCTCTGCCGAGGAAAAGGAGCTGTTTGTCCTGGGTGAGGGGAGGGATGTGATTCCTTCTCCAGAGGATTCTCTTAGGAGGGAGACGGGGTTCTCACGGCCATGATAATAACTTCAGAGACGTTCTGTGCTCGCTGGACACAGCTCATGACTGTCTCAGCCATGATAATAATATCATAGAGATTCTGTGCTCGCTGGACACAGCTCAAGACTGTCACAACCTTGATAGTAATATCATAGAGGTTCTGTACTCAGTGGACACAGCTCCTAATTGTCACAGCTATAATAGCAACATCATGGGGGTTATGTGCTCACAGCTTATGGTCGCTCTGCCTTCCAAATGAGGGAGTTCAGAAGGCGAAGTAGCGTGTCCAAAGGCACACAACTTATGGCAGAGCAAGGACAGCAATCTACCCCATGCACAGGGCTCTGCAGTGAGCACAGTGTTCCCATAATACACACTTTGTTCAGACAAATGCAGTTGTACATTGGAGCACTAAGAGGCAGGTTGGGAGAAGGCAGTGCCCCAGAGGAGGTGACATTTGAACAGGAGTCGGAATCCTGGGTAGCTGCACGCACATGTTCACTCTTCAGACATTTATAGGGCATCTCCATGGAGTCGAGACCTTGTGCTGTGAATTTAAAAATAGATCTCACCTTTTCAAACTTCGACTATTTAAAAGCCCAGTTCCCATTTCCATCCGTTGTATGTATAACTTGACGTTGCTGATGGTGGGGGCAGGTTGTGTGAATATTCCTGCAGTCAAGACGGATATATATGCAAGGGACTGTTCAGGTCCCTGCTCACAGGTTGGTTTTTGGTTTTGGTTTTTGGAATAGGGTTAAATTCAAGAGTGAAATTAGGGAGCTGGAGAGAAGCTTGGTGGTTAAGAGCACTGGCTGCTCTCCCAGAGGACCTAGCTTCGATCCATAGCACCCACATGGAGGCTCACGACCATCTTTAACTCTAGTGCCAGTCATGTTCTGTGCCAATGGAGGCAATGGGAATTCTCTGGACTCCCCTCCCTGAAGGTGGGTTATTAAGGCTGTGTCTGGCCGGTGCTCTGCCCTGGGTTAGAGGGGAGTAAATCAAGGCCCAGAGAAACCAAGGACAATTTTGAGCAAACAGGTCTTGCTTTGCTCCCCTAACTTCCCCTGAGACCAAGGCTCCTTTCAGTCCAAACACATTTGTAGATTTTCTTTTTATTACTGTTTTTATTGAGCTCTACATTTTTCTCTGCTCCTCTCTTTTCTCTCCCCTCCCCTTCAGCCCTCTCCCATGGTCCCCATGCTCCCAATTTACTCAGGAGATCTTGTCTTTTACTACTTTCCATGTAGATTAGATCCATGTATGTCTCTCTTAGTGTCCTCTTTGTTGTCTAGGTTCTCTGGGGTTGTGGACTGTAGGCTGGTTTTCTTTGCTTTATGTCTAAAAACCACTTATGAGTAAGTACATATGATATCTGTCTTTCTTGGTCTGGGTTACCTCACTCAATATGATGTTTTCTAGCTCCATCCATTTGCCTGCAAATTTCAAGATGTCATTTTTTTTTCTTCTGTGTAGTACTCCATTGTGTAAATGTACCACATTTTCCTTATCCATTCTCTGGTCGATGGGCATTTAGGTTGTTTCCAGGTTCTGGCTATGGCAAACAATGCTGCTATGAAAATATTTAAACACATGTCCTTGTGGTATGGTTGAGCATCCTTTGGGTATATACCCAAAAGTGGTATTGCTGGGTCTTGAGGAAGGTGGTTTCCTAATTTTATGAGAAATCGACACACTGATATCCAAAGGGGCTGTACCAATTCACATCAGCAATGCAGGAGTGCTCCCTTTAGCCCACAACCTCTCCAGCATTATCAACCACATTTCCAAATGATTATTCATTCCTCCTTGACTCTGCGTATGAAAGTATACATTTTAGCTCGAAGAAATGATTTTGAGTATGTGCGTGTGTGCATGTGCTCATACACCCCCTATCCTCCTGGTGTCTCTCTCTCTCTGTGTGTGTGTGTGTGTGTGTACAAATGCATACATGCAGAGCTTAGAAGACAACCTCTTGTTTTGACTAGTGATGGTCCTCAGAGGTCATTCACCTTTTCTTGAGGCAGGGTCTCTTATTGGCCTGGAACACCACCAGAATGCTTGAACTTGTCCCCAAGACTCCAGGGATAAGCCTGTCTCTGCCCCTGGATTACAGGTATGAGCCATCACACCGAACACTTTTTTATGTGGGTTTTGGGGATTTAAACTCGGGTTCCTCTTGATTGCAAGGCAAACACTTCACTGGTCCCGTGATTTTGAGTTTCTTTTACCATAAAGGAATAATAAACACTTGGAGATATAAGCAAATTATACATAATTTGATTTAAGCGTCATACAACATACACATGCATCGTGACATCACATGGCGACTCCCGAATGTGGATAACTCTGGTGCTTCCAGGGGCCACGTTTCAAACAGGAAATGAGGGAAAACACACACTTTTCCCTGGGCATGTATGTCTTCACAGCTTAAGTCCCCTGTTAACCAAAGCTCAGTAGATAACGTATATTTTCCCTCTTGTGACTCTGCCTTTTGTGGTGAGTGACAGCTAGGACTTCTGCGATGGGTGAGGATGTTATCTTTGCTCCTCACATAATCCAGCCAGCAGTCCACTCCAGTGCTCTCCAGTACACATCAATGTGCTTCTGTTAAATTGAATTTAGTTTGGCCTAATTCAGGCGA
Source organism: Arvicola amphibius (assembly GCF_903992535.2). Lineage (NCBI taxonomy): Eukaryota > Metazoa > Chordata > Mammalia > Rodentia > Cricetidae > Arvicola > Arvicola amphibius. Next base: position 19,999,236 of record NC_052064.1, read on the forward strand.
TGGTGGAATTTGGTCTAAAAGTCTCCTCATACAGAGCAGAGAAAAATATATAGCTCAATAAAAACAATTAAAAAAAAACAGGAAAAAAAAGTCTCCCCATACTTAGTGAACTGTGACCCAACTTAATATATAGACTGCGGTTTGCCCCTTCCCCAACTCCCCATTTCAGTCATTTAGAACATAAAGCCTTATCTAGTTAATAACGAGGACCCCAAGACTGCCCCCTTTTCTGAATGTGGGCTCAGTCCTGGAGCAGGCTACCTGCAGCTTTTCAACTCTCAGATTTCTGAGGCAAATGGGCACCAGCTGCCAGCTAGGGGTAGAGGGTGCCCCTTGCTTATCTGCAACTCCGGACCACAGCGATTTGTTTTGTACAGTGACCCTCTATATGGCCTTACTCCCTTCCAAAATATTATCTGGCAATCTCGAAAACAAGATGGTAAAAACTTGGTAAGTCCCCTCCTATTCTTGTTACCTAGTGTTTTACCTGATTAACTATAATCCTATTCAATCCATGAGAACAACCCCATGACCTCATTCAGGTTCTTAGCAGTCATTTGAGGGATTGCTTCAGAAACCACCAAATCCGGTATACATGGCTATTGTAAAAACAAAAACAAAACCAAAGAAAAAGACCTCAGTCACAATTCTGTCTTTGAGAGGCTCACACTCAATCTCAGGTGTGTCTCACTTTCTTCCCGAGTGCCTCTGTTTCTATTAACACCATTTTAAAATCTGTGAAACACTCAGAAGCTATTTCGTACTTCCTCATTCAGAAATTCTTTTCTGTGTATCCCAGTCAAGGGACTGGCTTTGCCTGTGGAGGTGTCTGAACGACGGAAGAGCTCCTCAGACCACAATGACTAGCAGCCTGGAGATGTGCCTGCACCCCTGATGCTGCTGGGGCCAGTTCCAGATGCAGACCGGCCTGAACCTGCTACGATGCCTCAGGACCCAGCTTTAGGGAAAGCTGTGCCTCCCTCTGCATCTGCTATGCACAGAAAGAAACGAATATCCCATAGGGTGATGGGCGTTTATCCTCCATATGTGAAGAACTACTTGGTATCCACTGATAAAGGGGTGCACAGAGCATCCCAGCGGAGATCCAGGGTCTGTGTCTGGGAGCAAAGAATCCACCAGAGACACAGCTGCTACAGGACAAAGGGGTTACTAAGGGAAGGTACAGCTTAATAAGGTACCCCTCTGAGGAAGGGAGTGGCTGGAGCGGAGAGGTCAGTGGCTCAAATAATCCCCCTGCCACACACAGAGTTTTTAAGTCATATGACACAGGCTTTTAGGGGCATCTGCATAGCCAGGGCTTTTTGGGTGCATCTGCACTGTCAAGCTCTTCAAAGTAATGTTACATGTAACTATGCATACAACGTTTGTGTCCCGGTTTCATTAATATATTAAGCTTGTACCCACGAGAATGTCTTAGTCGTATAATGAGCTGGGGGTCCCCTTCAGACCCTCTGAGTTCCTCTGCGCCTGTGCCAGGGCCCCATTGTTCTTAACTTGGTGTTGAGTGGGATGTTCCAGTCTTCCCCCTCCCACCTTGGCTTTTTCATGTTACCTTGCTAAGGCTCTGTGAGGCCTCCTAGACCTCACCCTCGGTCTGTCCGGCTCTCTGGGCCCAGTGTTTATTTCTGCTATTCCCACTAGAATGTCCTTGCTTCCCATTGTTTTCCTGACATGGATTTTTTTTTCACATAATAAAAATTCACATAATTTAATTTTCACATAATATATAATTGTTTTATATAGTATACAGCTTTGGTTAAGCAGCAGCACAGTTAGCTTAAATGATTTAAAAAAAAAATAGACTGAGTTGTCCTTCATGTCGGAACTTGGTCCCATTTCTGTGGCCTACCCAGAGCTCACCAAACAAATCCAACCCTGTGCCATCTTGAAAGCTGGCTTCATGGTGACCGTAAGCTTTCCTAGGATGACTCTTACTGAATTCAACTTTCACTATATAAATAGCGAAAGCCAAGTTTCCCCAAATAACCTCACAGCGATCTGCTTGTCAGCTGTGCCGTGAGAGAGACCCTGTCAAGCGCTATTCATCTCGAGTGCCTGCATGGCTTTGTATTTCTATGTTTGGACTCTAATACTGGGCCTGCCTTTTATTTCCCAAAGTAGTGTTTGTTTGGAGGCAGTCTAGAGGCATCTGAGTTCTTACAGTAAAATATAAAACAAAACACTATTAACTGTGCCGGTGTTTTTGAAGAAAAATGAAACAACCAAACACAATTGTAGCTTTGGGTAACTTCACGGAGTGACAAACAAGCCATCTGCTGGTACCGGCTGCTTTGGGGATGGCTGATCATGGGGTCGAATGAAACATTCATAGTAATTAGCGGCAGCACCAAAATAGACGGCCGCGGTGCTTTTCCAGTTGTTATGGTGACAGCCCCCACCCTGCCCCATCCCCCTTCTACCCTGCAGAAGGCACGCCTACTTTCTGTGGCCTTCCATCTGGTGTGGACTCTCCGAGTGTAGTGAAATTAAATAGACTGCTCATTTGTCACCCAGAGCTGTGAGTATTGGGGGAAGGGTAGGGCTGGGAGGAGGAGGAACTGGGGAAGGCTGTCCTCTCTGCTCAAGTAGGGATGGCAGAGCAGCTGGCACATCCCTGCCGACCATCAGACAGGTGCTGTCCAGGGGCTGGAAAGGCACTGACGACGGAGATGGTGCCTTTGTGCTCATGAATGAGATCTGCCCTGTGATCAGTGGATCCTTGGTCTGTCAGGAAGAGAGTCTCCCTGACACCCTTCACACTAACCCTCTCTGAATTATTAGTTATTGTCCTGGGATTTTTACAAGTTACCAAGTGTTGACATTGGCATCTCTTTATTAAAAATAAAACAGATTAAAACGTGGTAAGAATTTAGCTCCTTAGGGTTGCGGTCACTATGTTCAAACTATTGACATGTATTGTTGTCAACATCGCCTCTCCAGAGAACTCAGGGCTGCAAACTGAGCATCCACCCCCTCCCCAAGCCCTCCATAGCCTAACCAGATACGATTGGAAGTGAGAATTGAGATGTAGCATAGGCTTTTCTAATGAGAAAGATGGAGCACAGGATGGTGCCCAGCGCAAGGCCCCCCGAAGAGCTGGCGGGTGGCAGGTGGTGTCCTGTCACCCAGGGGGATCTCATGATGCTGCTAGAACAGTCCTAACCCTTATCAGCCAGTAGTTGAAAGAGACTCCTATTCCAAATGACAGACTAAAAGAGGAAAAACAAGCGGATTAACACGGATATTTTGTAAATGCCTAGGAGACACCCGAGGAGTAGGGAGTGTTCAAAACAGCTCTGGGGTGGAATGAGCCTTCCTGGTGTTGGAATCAGCTCAGCCATTCTTTATCTTTGAGGCTGCATGCTCCTATCTTCCATCATACAAGTTAGAGTATCCAGAGACCTTTGACCACCACTTCCTAGCACTGTGTCAGTAGAAAACTCACTTTCAGCTCCTCAGGTATAAATTGGGACCCAAAGGGTGTCTTCTTTGGAAGGCTGGTTCGCAGACGTGTTGACGCAACATGGAAAGTCTGGCCCACAGCCAGATGCAGAGCGAAGGCTCATCAGTTGTTTCTGTTAATTAGGCAAATCCCCACTGCCGCTTCCTGCCTGGCTTTGGCCCCATCGTTTCTTAGACCCAAAGTGTCCCCTGCAGGCTCTCGGTGGAGTCGTGGCATACCGTATCTCCTTGCCAGGCAGCTGTTCAAGATCCAGCAGCAGATGGCCAGCGTCCTTGCGCCATTAACATCTGACAGCCTTCATGACAGGAGCCGGGTAGGACCCTCTTGGGCGGCACAGCCCACAGCATCCAATCTGGGGTTTGTGCTGATCAGCAGCTCCTGTACCAGTCACAGGTCTGTGAGAGTCAGAGAATGGTCCCAGAAGTCAGGCAACAGGAACTCAAGAGCTGAGATCGTTCTGTCTGCTGGTCCAGATGCCCCGGGCTTAACATCTTTATCTTCATCTGCAGGACACGTTCATTCAGCAAGAACATCTGAACCCATGCCACACACCTATAACTGTGGTCACTGCCAGAGGCACAAAAGGAAAAAGAATAGTTTCCTCATAGTCTAGTGAGTTGGGTGCCAGGGCAGGAGAATATCTACCGCTTATGTCATAGATTCCTACCTACACAACTCTGCCTTGGGTACCAAGATTCTCAAAGTGTAGATGGACAAGCTAGGCTACAGAGGCCAACAGCTGGGTCAGGCTTACCCAACCTGTGCGATGGGAGCTTCCTCTGGAAGAACAGCCAGTGCCGAACCGTCGCTCCTGCCCCCAAAGCCTGCAACATCATTCGGTACCAGGATAAAGACACTAGATTTAATCTCGTACATGCAAAGCCCTTCTCTTCCCTAACACTATTGGCTGTGTGTCCCTCCAGCACCTGAATGACTGATTCCACACCTTTTCCAATATATATATGTTTCCAACCTATCTGGAATTCACTGTAATTTAAGTATGGAGAAATTCATTCAACTTCAGGGTTTTCTCTAGGGAGCTCTCCCTAAATCATTTTCCTTCTACGAGTTGGACTGTCGGCCTTATCATATGCTAATTCCTAATGCAGCATGACTCACTTCTAAGCTTCCTAGTGTTTCTTGCTAATCTGTTTGCAGGTGGCCATCACAAAGTACTTTGATGATCTATATCCCACATTAGTAGTAATTTTTTAGTTAACATTTAACGTATTTAGAAGTCTTGTGGAACTTGGTTTAAAAACCAATTTTCAGTTAGAGCTGAGACCCAAATACAACTGTCAGGGAGCTGGACAGTATCTGTGGCTCTGTGGGCTGCCACTCCTAAGGGCCACACAATTGGGAGGCAGCAAAGACACTACAGTGTCCTGTGCTCAACACATGGTATTTCCTGTTTGAGACTGGTTGAACTGGAACACAGTCCATATAAGTCGAAGAGCATCTGTACTTTATACCAGCATTGGAGAAGAGCTAACAGAAGAGTTCTCAATACACTGTGCACCGTGTGTTCTATACATTCTGATCAAGTGAAAACGTTTGCTGCATTGGAGACAAGCACAGCCAGCTGCAGCTCCTGCAGTCTCTAGCGTGAATAATAAAAACCCAGAGACAGATACTAGAGTTCAAGCTGAAGATAAGAAAAGCAAAACAGCCAATCATTGGCCAAAATGGTTGCTCCTGCCTCCAGGAATCCTCAGCCTGAGACTGAGCTGAGACCTGTCTCCTCCCATTTTATATTCCTCTCTAGTGCTGGGATTAACGGCGTGCACCACCACTGCCCGACCTCTGTGACTAACTAGTATGGCTGCTGGGATTAAAGGTGTGTGCCACCACTGCAGGCTTATACCCCTAGTGTGGCCGCTTCGCACTCTGATCTTGAAGCAAGCTTTATTTATTAAAACACAAGTGCTATACCACAATAGCAGTCTCCTCTCCAGTGGGAGGGTTTTAGGTCTCTGACCTTGCAGTGCTGCATGGGTTGCATGGGTTGGACACATGCCTTCCTCAGTATCCACCTGCTGTCCATCCTGATCCGGTCAAAGTTACCCGGATGCTGTGTTGGCAGAATCTGGCCCTTTGGCGTCAACACTAGGAGGAGTCATGTTGGTACTGAGCAACGGAGCGAACCTCACACTGACGGTTCCTGTAGGTTAAAATGCAGCACGGGAATGCTTACCTTTGAGGACGCATGTATTTCTGCATGCCCAGAGATGCTAACTGGGGGAGCTTCAGAAGTTACTCAGCAGCTCCATTTCCTCAAGAACAGGATCAAGAGGACTGCCCTGCCTTCCCATCTTAATTTTTATATCCCTTCAAATCTAAATTATTTTATTTTTAAATTACACCCAAAATTGTACACATTTCCAGGGTAGTACGGAATGCTTAATACGTATGTACATTCTGCAATGTTCAAATCAGGCTGAAAATCCCTATCTTTTGCAACATTTATCATTTCTCCATGGTAGAAGCATTCATGGTCCTTTCTTCTAGTTGCTGTTGAGGCTGTGAAATATTCTTGCCTTTAATCACTGCAGTATATAACAGAAACCCAATACTGTTCCTACTAATATTTGAAATTGGTGTGCAATATTTATCCTTGTCTCTGGAGTACAACATGATACCACAGTGCATGAACAACGTCTAATAATCTGATCAGGGTAGCTGGCATGTCCACAACCATTTATAATTTCTTTATGTGTTCATTAAGATTATCATAGGTTTCCTCATGGGTTTTTGTGCACATATGTGTTTCTAGATAGCATTTTTTATTATCCTACCAAATTACTGGCTTCACTTTGACATTCTTATGTATGTATATCATTAATTTGATGTTATTCTCATCACCCCACTATCATCTCTTACGCTCCCCACAATGGTCCCCTGTAACAGCCAGTAAGCCCTCAAAGAAAATTACACACAGAGCTTATATTAATAATAAACGGATTGGCCCATTAGCTCAGGCTTCGTATTAGCTCTTGTAATTTATATTAACCCATTGTTCTTATCTATGTTAACCACGTAGTGGGGCAGGTCACATCCTGCTTCTTCGGTGATCTGGGCAGGACTCCCGAGCTAGCTTCCTGCTTCCCAGAATTCTCCTATTCTCCTTGCTCTGCCTCTACTTCCTATCTGGTTGTCCCACCTATACATCCTGCCTGGGTAATGGCCAATCAGCGTTTATTTAAAACATGATTGACAGAATACAGACAATTCTCCCGCACCAGTCCCCTTCTTTTTCCCAAACACTGGCCCCCTCTGATTCTGTCTTTTTTTTTTTAATACTACATTACAGGATGCAATATTTGTCTTGTAACGCCTGTGTTACTCTCTATGGTACAGTTTGCACTACTGTACCATTTGCGAGCCAGGCAAGGGCCTGGAGATTAAAGGAACACACAAGAGACATGGGTCATTCGTGAGGAGAGAATGCCAAATGCCCTTTATTCAAGCTTAGGAAAAACCTTATATACCTAGCTGCTGCACAATGGAATTCCCCCCAGACAGGTGGGAAATTACTAGGCCCAAGATGGAGTAAACAATGGCCCTATAGCTAACCACCGGGCGGGGGGGGGGGGCAGAGGAAGCACAGGAACAAACAGGATGTTTAGCTTGAAATTGCAACAAGATTTTGGCCAAAAATTGTCTTCAAGATAAATCCTGGAAGGAGGGGTAGACTCGCGGGCCCTACATGTCTTACTGGTTGGACTAATTTCTTTTAATCTGATGACCTTGTATTCCACCTATGTACCTGAAAATGATAATTACTTTCCTCTTAATGGCTGGATAAAATGCCACTGTACATAGAACACATTCTCTTTATCCATTCACCTAATGGCGGATACCTAGGCTGATTCCACAACTCGATGGCTGCAAATACAGCTGCAGCACACAAGGGTGTGCAGATGTCTGGTATGTGCTGACTTAGATTCCTCCTAGTAAATACCTAGCAGGGGTCTTTCTGGGTGAGACGGCAGTTCTATTTCCAGTTTTCTGATGAACTGATTTCCATAGCGGCTCCATTCTTTTACGTTGCTACCAAAAGTGTCCAAGGCTTTCCAAGCCTATAGAATTTGTTCTTCAGCTGGAAATTCAGTGGGCTTACTTATAATGCATGTACTTATTTGTATGAAAAGGTATTTTGATGCATTATGACAAGCACCTAGTATAAATCATGTTTCATGCACTGGAGACAGAGAGTAAGAGAGACCATTGGGTCCCCGGGCTTCATAAAGTTTCTAATCAAGTAGGGATGACTGATGGGTGTGTAATAACTTGTTATTCTTATTTTATGTGCATTGATGTTCTGCCTGCATGTATGTCTGTGTGAGGGTGTCAGAGCCCTGGAACTGGAGTTACAGACGGTCTCGAGCTGCTATGTGGGTGCTGGGAACTGAATTTGGGTCCTCTAGAAGAGCAGACAGTGCTCTTAAGCACTGAGCCATCTCTCCAACCCCAGATATGGTCATTTAGATTTTGTTTTTTGAGACAAGGTTTCTCTGCATATCTCTGGCTGTCCTGGATCTCTCTCTGTAGACCAGGATGGCCTCAGACTCGGAGATCTGCCTGCCTCTGCCTTCAGAGTGCTGGAATTAAAGGTGTGCGCCACCACCACCACCACCACTGCCCCTGATGGGCATTTAGACAACAGCCTGCGATGTACTCAATGGGAAGAATGGAGCTGGAACATATAAATGGGTATAAATAAACCCATGAAAAATTGATTTTATTTCTCACTCTGCTCCAGAAAGGACTTAAGGTCGTTTAAATTTTTTATTTATACAAAATATCCACCTAATAAAGCAGTATATTTACAAATGAAAATATTGACTATATATTACATTGGTAATGATGGATACTACTATGCATTTGAATATTCATTTTCCTATGGTAGAATGAGTCACAAAATATGGAAAAGATGGAGGACAAATACATTCTTGTCCTATAAATTCAAAACCAAAGGTGGAAAAAGAGGTTGTCTGGGGGTGTACCGTGCTCGCCACTATCCCAGCAGCAAAGAACAGCAAACACTGCACTGCGTACAGCCATGGGGGCCTGCATCCCCCAAGAGTAGAGGCCATTATATTTATTACAAAATACACACATTCATTTTTATTCTGTGTTTTAATTTTTTTTTCAATTTAAAAACAGAGCCCACCTTGATTCCTTCATGAATTTACTGCCAGCCACACCCGACAGGGTGCCAGGGCCCCTCTGCTAATCTCAGCCACCATGGTGCTGCCCGCACCGCTCCTCTCTCTCCCCTCCTCTCAAAGCTTCAAACTCCCCCTGTAGGAGAGGATGACCCTGAACTCCTGATCTGCTGCCTCCAACCCCGCCAGGCACTTGGACCACAAGCATCCCTCCTTCCAGCCCCACTGCTCTTCCTTTCTAGCATCCTTTTTTTCTATCTCTGAGCTCTGTTTTGTGCTTTTTCTAGTTACTCCCAAGAAAGAAACAGCTTGAAATTCACATGTGTTGAACTGAAAACCATCGCCGAAAGGGCTTGCAGAAACAGCCCACGGGAGAGAATTATTCCCAAGGAAAGCGGCTGGGGAACCATTCCTGCCTTATTTTTCTTTAAATCAGGTTATTTAACATAGATTTGAGGAGAGCATGGTGAACCACATTTTTGTTTCCCTGTTAAATGCATTTGAGCTAAAAAGCAGAATTAAAAAGGAAGCATTTTCTAAAATAATAAGCCCTTGGAAAGGATTAACTTAATTCGTTTAGCCCTAGTGGAGCAGAGCGGGAGAGACAGTCACTGTGAGGGGACTGATTTAACTCCTTCAGCCCTGCTGGAGCAGAGTGGAGACAGCTGTCCATTATGACGTCGTCTGGGTGGTGACTTGTGAGGCAGCTGGGAATTACCCCACGAAACCTGAACTCTTCCAGTGACTGAAATACCTGTGTAAGGCAGAACTCTGTGCAAGAAAGGGCTTCTCATTCCAACAAAGGAGCAAAATGTTCCCATTGTGACAGCACTGGAAATAAAGGGAGGTGGTATGGTCAGGAGAGAGGAGCAGTCACGGCTCTCACAGAGGATCTGGGTTTGCTTCTCCACCGCGTGGCAGCTCACAACTGTCTATAACTCCAGCTCAGGGTATCTGATGCTTCTCCTGGCCAATTCAGACACCAGGCACACAGATGGTACACTTCCATACATACAAGCAGGCAATATATATATATATATATATATATATATATATATATATACATAAAAGTATTTTTAAAAATAAATGAATAAAACACATAGGAATGAATTTAACAAAAGAGGTATAAAACGTTTTGAGTTTTTTGTTTGTTTTTTAGAAGGTCTCTTACAGATGAGGGTGCCCAGAATTTGCTATGTATCCAATCATGATGTTAAACTATGGATCCTCCCGCGTTTAACCTTCCAAGTGTTGAATTATAAGTATGTCACCACACCTGGTGTCTCAGTTACTTTTCTAGAGCTATGATAAAACACAGGCCAATAGTGGTACATGCCTTTAATCCCAGCACTCTGGAGACAGAGGCAGAGGCAGGCAGATTTCTGTGAGTTCACAGCCAGCCTGGTCTATACAGTGAGTTCTTGGACAGCCAAGGCTATAAGAGAAACCCTGTCTCAAAAAAAAAACATTAAAAACAAACAAATAAAACAAAACACTATGACCAAGGCAACTTATGGAAAGAAGGATTTGGGGGAGGGGTTACAGTTCAATAGGGATAGGAACCCAGCACCATTATGGTGGGGGCAGGGAGCTTAGAAGCTGGTAGGCAGACGGGAAGTCGCTGGAGCAGATGCTAAGAACTCTTATCACGGTGCACACACAGGAAGCAGAGAAAGCACACCGGGAATGCCACAAGTCTTTCAAAGTCTGAAAGCCTCTCTCCAGCGATACATTGGGGGCTATTGTCACTGAAACCTTCCGATGGGGGCTTTTCTCACTCAAACCTTCCAATGGGGGGGGCTATTCTCACTCAAACTGCCACAGCAAGTAAGAGGCCTAAAACTTAATTAATGAAACAGGAGGATTTGCACCTTGGTGTGTGCAAAGCCAAAACGCACACCAACAGCTAAAAGAAAGGAGAGAAATTCGCAACCCTCAGGGAGAAGAGACGGGATGGCAAACAACCACCGTGGTCTGAATGAGAACGCCCCATCCCCACCGGCTCCCGTGGTCTGAATGAGAACGGCCCCACCCCCACCGGCTCCTGTGGTCTGAATGAGAACGGGCCCCACCCCCACCGGCTCCCGTGGTCTGAATGAGAACGGGCCCACCGGCTCCTGTATTTGGATGTTTGGTCATCAGGAAGCGGCACAACTTGAGAAGGATTGGGAGATTTGACCTTGTTGGAGTAGAAGTGGCCTTGTTGGGAGAAGGGCGTCACTAGAGGTGGGCTTTGAGATTCCGAATGCCTTCAGATCCAGATGTAGAACTCTGGGGCACCCCTCTAGCACAATGCCTGCTGTTTGCTACCATGCTTTGCGTGTTAATTATACTGGACTAAGCCTCTGAAACTGTAAGCAAGGCCCCAATTAAACGCTTGGATGAATTTAGACACCTCGTACTTGACAAAAGGAGACTCGTGTTATTGGACGGCAGCACCCCTTACAGAAATCCAGTCATCCGGCTACCACATCGAAATTACAGCCAAGGTCTTGGAGAGATAGCTCAATGGTTAAGAACACCGACTGATCTTCCGGAGGACCCAGGTTTATTTCCCCACACCCACATGAAGGGTGGCTCACAACTGGCTGTAACTCTAGTTCCAAGAGATCCGATACCCTCTTCTGGCCTCTTTGGGCACTAGGCACACAAGTGATACATAGACGGATATGCAGGCCAAACACAAGTGTGCTCAAGCACTGGTGTGTGTGTGTGTGTGTGTGTGTGTATGTGTGTTCTGTTTAGTTAGTACAGAAAGTGGTGGGTTGGGAGTGACTGTCATTGCTCTATTATTTTGGGCAGAAATACAGTATTTACAACAAACTTAAATGACACACTGAGTTGAGTTTCTAGAGGTTAGAAGGCCAGTAGAGACAAGACAATTATATACCAAACAAGAAAAGGGTTGGTTTCTTTTTAGCAAGCAATGGGTGGGTAGAAATCACCTTAGGCAGATCTATAGTGGCTTTGGTTTAGGGGAAGGAGAAGAATCCCTTTGTGGTGGCCATGGCTTAATTCAGCATAGTCTCTTGCTGGGTTGTAATCTTGGAACTATAATCAAGCCATCAAAGCCCATAACATCTGACAGATAGACTATGGTTCTGGCCTGGTAGCACATGCAAGCCAGAGCTTAACCACCCGTGGAATATTGTCCTCCCCCTTTTTTAAAAAACATTTATTTATTATGTATACAATATTCTGTCTGTGTGTATGCCTGCAGGCCAGAAGGGGGCACCAGACCTTATTACAGATGGTTGTGAGCCACCATGTGGTTGCTGAGACTTGAACTCAGGACCTTTGGAAGAGCAGGCAATGCTCTTAACCGCTGAGCCATCTCTCCAGCCCCTGTCCTCCCCCTTTTATTCTGTCATCATTCCCAAAGTTGCAGCTCCTGGGGTAGAGAGATTCTGGCCACCGTCCACAGCTCAGACACTGGTTTCTGATGCCATCAGAAATGGAAGTTTGCATAAATTCCTGCTGCTAAAAATGTGGGCCCTGGCTAACACAGCAACGTAGTATGTGCTTGCTTGGTGGTTTTATTTTCCAGTGCTGGGGATCAAATCCAGGACCTTACACCTGCTAGGCAAGTGTTCTACCCCTGACTACATCCCTAGAAATGACGTAATAAATAGGACCTTGCTACCTGGGTACTATGATGTGACCCTCATTGAAGCTGTGCTCAGGAACCAGAGCGCGCTATGGAAATGACCCAGGTCCAGGGACATGCTTTCGTCCAGTGGGAATCATAAGCAAGGACAAAGGTGATTGCCACTGCTCAGGGAGCTCATTTTCCAGAATAAGACATCCTTTCTGAGACTCCCGAGAGCCAGAATCTTTGGATCACCCTGAGAAGACAGTTGCTGGTACCACAGTACAAGATGTGGAAACCCCCATGGGCCTCCTTCAAGTCTTGATCCTCAGGGTGGTCTGGCATAAAGTGTTCTGTGTAAATGAATCAAATTAACCAGCATTCTCTGGGGCAGGATCCTCATCTGCCAGAATGCCTCATCTGGCATTCCCTGGGGACAGCTATACTAAAGCTTCAAGCGGTGACTCTATGGGGGTGTATGCCCTTAAGAAGAGGAAGGACAAGGGCTCTGGTGTGAGACTATGATGAGGTTTTTATTTCCACCACACCCAGCCTGGCCAAGATGACAAGTGATTCATGGCTGACTTGCCTCCTGTCTCTAATGGACCAGAGACCATTAGCACCATCGATCTCCAGACGGGATGCAGACTGAGCCCCTTCCCGGATGGCTTACGAGAAGGGCACTGAGACAAGAATATAGACAGGCAGACTCCTAGGGAAGAGCCAGGCTAAGAGCCCTGAGAGACTAGCTTTTCACTGGGCAGAGACCCAGAAGCTGAAGAAGGAATGAACTCAGGAAAGGGGTTGAGGCTGACAATTTGCTATCAGGCAGCCTCCGTGGAAAAACAGCCCCGAGGTGCAGGAGATCAAGGCTTGTTGGAATTGGGGCCAACAGAAAAGCATCTGTTCGGTGAGATGCATTGACACACATGTACTGTCTCAGCACTCCAGAAGTGGGGCGGGTGTACCAAAGTTTGAGAAGAGCCTCACCCCTGCTCTTGGTGCTCATCCCTTACCCCCTCTCTTCTGTTTTGACCCTGACAGGTTTTGTTTCCTCAGACCCTTCAGCACATATGCAGCTCAGGGTAGAATTAATTGCTGTCTGCCTCGGACCTTAACCTGCTTTATCCTTTAGGATCTGCCTCTCCCCATGGGATGCACAGGAACTAAATGCACGCACGGTAGACTCTTCAGGGGTTTAGCTTGCAGGTTCAGACCGTATGGTAAAGCTGTGCACACAGTCAAATTGCCCTTTATAGTCCCTTTAATCACCCCCAAAATGACTTCAATGACGCCTTTTCGTGAGCCAATCAGCATGACCAGATGTGTTTGTTTCTTCCCGAGTTGAGCATCAGATGCAAAAGACTGGCCTGCACTTAAGGGGGCCATGAATATGCAAAATATGAGTTTTTATCAGCATCATCCTGGTGTAGGAGGGTCTTCTTTCTATTGCTTTCATTGGTTGAATAAAGAAAACTGCCTTGGCCTTTTGATAGGGCGGCCCTTAGGTGGGCGGAGAAGACAGAACAGAATGCTGGGAGGAAGAAGAGCAGTGTGGCAGACGCCATGCTTCTCCTGCCCGAGATGGACGCTGGTTAGACTCATCCCGGTAAGCCACAGTCAAGTGGCGATACAGATTATTAGAAATGGGTTGAATCAAGATGTGAGAGTTAGCCAATAAGAGGCTAGAACTAATGGGCCAGGCAGTGTTTAATTAATACAGTTTTTGTGTGGTTATTTCGGGGGGGTTAAGCTAGCTGGGTGCCGGGACGCCGCCCAGTCCCCCTCCTACTACTACATCATCCTGTTTGGATGGCAAGGTGTTTGCAAAGTGGGTACCCCCCGGGGCTCTGTCCTGCTCACTTCCAGGTACGAAAGCACACAAGATGAGTGATGGACATACAACCTCCTGTTTTCATTCTCCCAATACAAACCGTTCTATTTGGGGGCATGCATGTGGTTCCACTTGGAGCCACAAGCAGCCTTACAGCTAGTTTTCATGCTGGACCAGAATCAGTCCTAACCTAGCTCTCCCTAGCTTGCCCAGGAACTTGGCTTTTGGACGTTCTACGGTCTATAGTCTGTGCGCCATTGGCTTTTGAAGCTTGCGTGTGAATGGTGGACTCTGGGGCTCAGGTTATGGATGTGCCTGCCATGTCCTGACTGTGTCACCTGCTTCCACCATAGGTGCTGGAGAGCAAGATTAGGCCCTGGGGAGCTCGCGTTCTGGGATCTGCTTCCTAGTCTGGTCTTGACTATGATAGCCCGTGTGAGAGAGTAACTTCTGGAGTGGTTTTAGAAGTTTAGATTTTTCATGACATCTCTTTTCTCTAGGTGACCCCTCATTTTAAGACTCTGACAAACATGTCACTGGTTTGAATTGCCCTTTTCCTTGACTTACCGAAAGTATATACACCAGTTAAGTGCTGTGCTCGACATCCCAGGGAAGAAGAGTGTTTGGTCACACACCTAGTGGATGATTAACCCTCCTCTGCCATTTTCTTAAGTTTCCCAGCTCAGGTGACTTAGAAGAGATTTCCCATACTCTATCCTTACGGCAGTTAGCCAAACCAAACAAAAATGAGCCACGGCATTTTCCTCACTAAGAGATTAAAATTCTTTCCTGATCCTATGATACACATACTGTCCACTTAAAGAGCTAGTGGGGGGCTGGAGAGATGGCTCAGTGGTTAAGAGCACTGGCTGCTCTTCCAGAGGTCCTGAGTTCAATTCCCAGCAACCACATGGTGGCTCACAACCATCTGTAATGAGATCTGGCACCCTCTTCTGGCATGCGGGCATATATGCATGCAGAATGTTGTATACATAATAAATAAATTTTTTTAAAGTGCTAGTGGGAAGGCCAAAACCATAGATGAATACAAGACACTCTCATTCACTGAGGCTTCAGTCAGGACACCACCCTCCCACTCCAGCATCCTCTTGATGGAGTATTTGAACATCTTTAGGGCATCATTTTGAAGCACTGGGCAGCGATGTGTTAAATACTTCCCCTGCACACTGGAGTATGGCTCTATCCCTGGAGGACAGGCATTAAAATCACCCATTTGCAGCAAATAGAATCAATGATGCCAACAGTTTAAGCCAGTATCCTGGGTCACAAAGCCGATGAGTACTGTACTAGTTAACTCTCTGAATCAGAAGTCTAGGAACACAGGACTCAAATCTGTTTGTTTCTGGTTTGAGCTTTCTGGCTACATGATCATGGCATAGTAGCAGGATCACCGGAAAGAGGAAGAGATTATACAACAGGACAGGAAACAAGAGGTTCGCGGGAGGTGCCAGGTTTGTTCAGAGCAACTCGCTTTCAACAGCTAACTGGGTTCCCGCAAGAGTTATATTCATTCCTTCCAAGTTCAGTGTCCCTATGACCCAAGCATCCTTCACTGCATTCCTTAAAGTTTCACCAAGTTCATATCCACACAGTATACACCTTTGGGGGGCATACTCAAACACCATACAAAAGCAGGCAGCAAGCCAGGTTCTCCCTAGCTCCGAGACTCTCATATTCTTAACAAACTTCTAAACAAATGCCCGGCAAAATTCTCATGTGACTCTGGCTTTCAGCACTGACACTCTACTCAGGAAGGCTCTGGCCACTGCACTGTCCTCTCTTTGTCCTCTGCTTGGGTTGATCCTAAACCATCATTTATTCCTTAATTTGCCCTGGAACCATCCCAGCAGGCTTGGCTCTGCTCTGTGTAATTCAGAAGGCAAAATGGCCACAGTGTTAATAGGAGATGATGACTCCCTAGTCTTCCCTTATACTAGACGTTCGTTCCTTCATGAACCCAGAGGACCAGCTATAGGAATCGGAAGTCAGGTAGCCGTCCTGGGAGGTGGTACTGGTTGCACTGAGTTCCCACGAGTCATGTGTTGAGTGAGGTTTTAACCTCTAGTACTTGCAAGTGGCAGTTAAACGAAAATGAGAGTCGTTGATATAAACCAGAGTTCAGTATGATGGTCACAGAGGAACGGTGGCATGAGCACACAGGAAGGAAGGGGCCATCAGCAACAGAGGGAAACTTAATCTTGACTTCTAACCTGCAGAACTGAAAAATCCGGCACGTCATTGATCCTTGGTTCCGGCAGTCCTAGCACGCCAATGCAATAGGCCCTGTCAATTTTGCAAATAATAAGCCCATCTAAGATCAATGCAGGCAAGGAGGGCAGCAAGGCCAGACAGAGTCCTCTACTGGGGCGGGGGGGGGGGGGGGGGGGGGGGGGGGGGAAGGACCACCTCCTGCCTGGCTCCTCTCCTAAGTGCTTTGTGGTCAGCGCTCTAAGCACTATGATGAGATGTATGAGATCACCTTTAAGGAGCCAGCCGCAAAAGCCGGGCATCAGAGCACCAAACAGCCAGAGCTGGGTGCGTAAACCTGAGTCCCGCCATCTACGATTCAACCGCAGGATATCCATCACCCTCTCTGGGCTATAGCTTTGCAAAGCAATAATAATGAGGTCATTTCCTAGGCAGTTTTGAAGGAGCACTTGGAAAATGACATTTCAAAGAGGCAAAGTGACCTGAGCATCAGGGCAGTGTGCAAAGTTCGCAACTCTGAGGCCAGCCTGCCTCCAAAGAAAAGGAAGAGAGGTGGTGGGAGCTGAGAACTGCGCGTGCGCCCTGGCACTGTCTGGCTTCCTATTTCTTCCCTGAAGAAGGTAAGAATTCATTACAGGTGGTGGTGCCTGGTCACAAACCTGCTCACACACCTGGTATTGGGAGGCTCAGTTACATTAAATAAATTACATTTTCTGAGTAATTTAGCACTTCCCTGCTCTGGGCCTCCTTCTGTTTCTACCTCTAATGACGCAGCCCAGTCCACCAAGGCAACGCCCCCTTCCACAAGGCCACACCTCCTCTCACAAGGCCACGCTCCTCTCACAAGGCTACACTCCCTCCTACAAGACCACACCCTTCAAACAAAGCCCGTCTTTCCCACAAGGCCACGCACACCCCAACAAGGCTACACTTCCTAATCCTCCCTTAACAACCCACCAGCTGGGAATCAAACAGTTAAATCCAGGAGCCTGTGAGGGCCATTCTCATTCAAACTGCCACACAGCCCAAGCTGCCCTCGAATTAAGGTGTGGTAGTTTGAATGAGAATGTCCCATACAGACTCGCCAGTTTGAATACTTGGTCCCCAGTTGGTAGAACTGTTTGGAAAGGATTAGGAGGTGTGAACTTGGCGGAGGTGCGCCACTGGGGGTTGGCTTTGAGCCTCCTACCTGTGGATCCTGATGGAAGCTCTCAGCTACCGCTGCAGGGCCATGCTCCCTGCTGCCATGCTCCCTGCTATGACGGTCATGGACTCTGCCCTCTGAAGTGCTATGCCCCAACAGCTTTTCCTTCTTTAAGATGCCTTGGCCTGTGTCTTTTCACAACAACAGAAATGTAACTCTAACATCAGAGGAGTTCCCAGCCTGTCTGACTGCCCGTCAGTGAAGTCTGCAGCACCCGGTAGCACAGAAACTCTGTCGAGTGCCAGCATCAACAAGAGAGTACGTTTTGTATGACTTCACATACGGAAAGCTTCAAAAGAGACAAAACCAGCTGTTAGTGGTAGAAGACAGAACGGTTGTTTTCTACTAAGGAGGTGAGCTGGTTGGCAGGAGGAGACAGTGGAGTGTGCTTAAGTATTGGTAGTGGGTTTTTTTTTTTTTTTAATCATGATTGGGTAGTGGATGCCTGGGTGCAAAATTGCATGAAAATCTATCAGCTGGGCTTGGTGACCACACCTTTAATCCTAGCACTTGGGAGGCAAGGGCAGGCTGATCTCTGAGTTTAAGGGCTGGCCTGGGCTACACAGTTCCAGGACAGTCAGGGCTGCAGAGAGAAATCTGGTTTCAAACAAACCAAGGCTCTATGCCTTTTGCTGGACTTGTTGACACAAGCCTGTAATCCCAGTAACCTGGGAGACTGAGGCCAGCAAATCACAGACTTGATGGGAGGCTGAGCTACATAGTGAGTTCAAGGCCAGCCTGGGCAGCTCAGGAAGCTCTTGTCTCAAAATGAGAAGTAAAAAGAAGGTTGTTCAGGGCGGCGTGTACTGGGCACACATGAAGGCCCTAGGCTCAGCACTCAGTACAAAAACTACATGGACCATGCAACTCAGCAGCTATGTAACTTACTGTTTTTTTTTAAATTTTTATTTTATGTAATTGGTGTTTTGCCTGCGGGTATGTCTGTATGAAGGCATCAGATCCCTTGGAACAGGAGTTACAGACATCTGTGAGTTGCTATGTGGGTGCTGGGAATTGAACTCAGGTCCTCTAGAAGAGCGGTCAATGCTCTTAACCACTGAGCCATCACTCCAGCCCATAACTTACTGATTTTAATTACACACTCAAAATTAGCTAGTACACACACACACCACTGCTATGTATACTTGTTTCTCTGTGTCCGTGGGTTCAGCACTCCAACATTTACCCAATTATAGACCATAAATATTCAGGAAAAACGCACCTGTCCTGGATGTTGCAGATTTTCTACTTGTTAATTTCTCCCCAACTGTCCACAGAGCGTTTACATTGTAATAAGTATTACAAGTAATTCAGACATGGGTTAAAGCATCTAAGTGTGCTTGTAGGCCGTGTGCAAATGCAACACCTTTTTATAGAAAGGACTTGGTCCCTCGTGGATTCTGGAATCTACAGAAAGGCTATGGAACAGATCCCCTACAGATTCTGGGAAGCAACTGGCAAACCATTGTGAGAGGTGTCTGCAGGTGTCTGGGTGCCATGAGCCAAACCAAAGCCTGCCCTAGGTAAGTAAAGACAGAAAAACAGTACAGGCAAACAAAACCAAACCATTGACCCTAAGTCATTGTGGTGGCTAATATTTATTGGCTACCAGTTTGACTACAACCGACTTAACTAAAACCTAAGCAGATGCCCATCTCTGAGGGATATTTTTTATTGCATCATCTAAGTTCAGAAGACCCACCCTAAATCTGAGCTACACCTTCTGATGGCAGCCCATATGAAAGGGAGCGAAGAAGGAAGCTTTTGCTATTTGCCTGCTCGCTCTCAGTCTTGCTGGCAAGCTCATCCACCTTACTGCTGAGGCATTCATTTGCTGGTATGAGAGCCTGCTTCTTCAGGATTCCCATGTAGACTAACAACCAGATAAGACACCCAGCCTCGTGGACTGAACAAATACCAGACTTTTGGCCTTTCTGTCAGGACACAGCCATTGCTGGATTAGCTGGACCACAGCCTGTAAGCCCCATATACATATACATATGCATATACATATACATAGATACACATACATACATATACATAGAGAGAGAGAGAGAGGAAAGAGGAAAGATTCATCCTATCAGTTCTGTTCTTCTAAAGAACCCTAATGCAGTTATAGTCTAAGATAGCGACGAAGTCTTTAAAGAGCCAGGTACAATGACTTTAAAGTTCAAGGGAAAGGCCGGGTGTAGCGGCTCTCCCCTATAACCTCCTCAGGAGGCTCTCAAGTATACAGTAAGCATGATCTCCGTCGACTCTATCTCAAAACAAAAGGCTGAGAAAGGAAGGAAGATGATCGTAGGAAGAAATAGGAATCATAGGAGAGACAGGTTAGAGCTCAAATCTGGAAGGCTTGAACCAAGAATATTCCAGGTAGAAGAAACCATGGGACAAAAGGGTGTATCGTGGCAATGTGGCTGGTAAGCAGCAGATGTCTCAGTGTGGCTGAGCTACAGAGGACGACAAGGAAGAAAACCACGGGGGGAAAGCGAGGAAGTAGGAAGAACCAGTGTGTGCCCAACCGTGTGGGCTTTACTAGGAAGCAGCTGAGGGAGATTGAAGAGGTGAGAGCCTCACCTTCTTGGGGGAACCTGCTGTTTGCTTTCGGATCTCCAGCTGGCTTCAAACTATTGCTTCTACCTCCTGAGTGCTTGCTGGGATCACAGGAATGCACCTCCAAGCCCAGCTAGTCTTGTTTTTATTTTTATTGGGGGGCAGAAGGTGGTTTTCACAGCTGTCTCCTGGCACCTGAAGAGTGACCCAGAGAAGGCCCTTGTCATCACCTGGGAACTAGTCAGAGAGGTGGAGAACCCAGTGTATCAGCTTTAATGGAGTCAGACCCTGCATTTAACAATGTCCTGGGCGATTCTTATGCACATGAAAGCTCTGAACAACATCAGCCCAAAGGTCAGAGGATGATGGTCTTGTGTATGGACGGGACTTCTGAAGCAGTCCTTGGTGATAACGCCCCAAGCAACTCAGACAGCAAGTGTGGATAATGGATCTTCATGATGCTGTCGGACCTGCCTGGAAAAGCAAGCCATTCCAGAAGGAAGCCGTGAAAGGAAGAAAAAGAAAGAATTGAAGGAATTTTCAGTGCCTAAACATCTCCACCTCACATTAGCATCTCACACAGAAGGCCTCTGCGGGATAGTAATGGTAGAATCGATTCTCCTGGTGCTACAGGGAGTGGAGGCCAAGATTATTTCATTTGAATAATTTATCATCCCCAGCATTAGAACTTGAAGACTTGCCAACTGCTACTGAATTCTTTAGAAGGTTATAGTCCTTTCTGTCCTTTCCTGGCTCCATCAGGCAAACTTTAAAAACACCTTTGCCTGAAGTAGCCATGAACTCCTCTCCTACTCAGGGTCTCCATGTGGCTAGCCTTGGCAACAAGAAAAAGGTAAGGGGCATGGGAAATGTGGGCTAGTCTGCTTTATTCCCAGTCCAGCATCGCTGGGACTCTTAGATCATCTTCTCCAAGAGGGATTGAGAAGCCAAGCATGAAGTCATCCATCACCTGTGATCCTAGCACGGGGAGACAGAAGCAGGAGGCTCATGAGTTCAAGGCCAGCCTGGGCTACAGGAGAGCATATCTCAGAGCAGCAACAACAAAGCAAAACAACAAAATAGCGATAGAGAATTGAAATTGGCTGGCAAGGACATAAGAATGGGCCAGAGAACTCAGAGAGGGACCCGTAGCTACCGGTTCCCCTGCCTCACTCTCCTGAATGCTGGTCCAACTTCATACCTGGCCACATTTAATTATCGGAAGGTAAATTTTTCTTTGAGGTAAAATTTAAAATCAATAAAATATTCAAATCCTTAAGGATGTGTTTGTTTTTATATCTGCCTCTATCCACACGGTTCAAACCTCTATCAAAGTACAGATTCTTACTTTTGAGTTCCCTTACACCCTTTCTCAGTTAATTCCATCCACCTCCCCTCCTCTCATGCACCACTGATCTGATCTGCGTTGTTATGGATCAATTTTCTTTTCTTTGACAGCTAACTTCTCTTTTCATATATCCATTCAGATTCTAGAATCTCGGTGTGTTGCGGCAGACAGCAGACCATGCATGTGTTTGGTCTGATTTTCTTTTTTTCCCTCAGCATGTTTTAGAGGTGCCTTCGTGTTATTTTATGGTTCAGCCCGCTGTGGATGGTGCCACCTCTAAGCAGGTACCTGGTCCTGGATGCCATAGGAAGCAGGATGAGCGGAACATGAGGAGTAAGTTAGTAAGCACAACTCTTCCATGGCTTCTGCTCAGCTCCTGCCTTGAGTCCCTGCCCTGACTTCCCTGCATGATTGACAGTCACTGAATGTTTGGTTATGGTCTTATCACAGTAAGAGAAGCCTAGTGAACAGTTTTAGCTAGGTACCCTCTGGGTGCTGTGGGAATTTTAGCACCTCTAGCATGTAGCTTGACTCTCTGGGGCACTCCAACTAATGAGTTCTCTATAGAGATTCATCAAGGCAGGCCCACAATGGAGAGGCCTCTTTTCTTGGTTACTCTGTGTCTGGCCTGTGCTGAGACAAAGACATACAGGTGTTCCTGCCACTCTTCCTGTCTTGTCATTTCATAAGGTCTCCTGATGGTGACAGTCTTCTCAGGAGGCTCCCACAGAGAAAGGCTAGCATGTTTGGGAGGATCCCCTCCCTCCTCGCATGCTTGAAGCTTCCAGTCCAAATCGTTGTGCTTTGGCTATGTGTACAAACTCTTTAAAATCATAGCTGTCTTCTTCTTTTCATATTTTTTGGGGGGACAACCATGTCTTCCTCTACCTCTGCTGACCCTTAAACGAGTCCCTTCTTCCACACTGGAGGGGCTCATCATTCTGGAACTTCATCATCTCATGGCTTTACCCTTCAGATGGGTCAAAAAAGCTATCACGTTCTTTAGGATTGAAGTGGACAGAAGAGGGTATGAGATTCCCCTGAAACTGGAGTTACAGCTGTGAGCCTCCTGATGGGGTTCCAGTCTTCTAAAAGACCAGTATTCTCTCTTAGCCGCTGAGCCATCTCTCCAGCCGCTGAATGCTAGGCTTTTGTCGTTAGGGCAGAAGCCATGTTCTCTTGCTGAGCATTTATTTTGACACACACCCGATGAATGCCTTGCTTGGCAGCTCTGTGCCCAGGGAGAAGACCAGATTGTTCTCCGCTGCCTGAGCATGGATTGACTCTGAGGAGGAGCCATCACAGCAGGCTTGCTCAGATAGTCAGGCACCAAGTCTGTCTGGGGCAGCCATGAAGGCTTGCCCTGGGAAGCAGAGCTGTGGCTAATATCCCGAGAGGAACAGACCTGTCTGGGTGGATAGTGAAGGTAAGCACATGCAGGCAGATAGGATGCCTCCCTTCTCGTCAGTGATATGGGAGAAGATCTTCAGGGGATGCTGGCCCTGAGCACCAAATTCCTGCTTGCTACTGGGGTTTTCTACCTTGAAGTTCTCATTAGGATGCAAGCCAGTGTATCAGTTACATTTGACGACTGTTTCTGCAAATTCCCGGCAGAAGCAACTTCAGGGAAGAACGACTCACTTTGGCTCATAGTTTCAGATGTGTGGGAGAAGGCGTGGCAGAACAGTTATCTTCTTGGCCAATAGGAAGCAGAAACAAAATATATAGGGTTGGTCCTGTGAGATCCAGCCCCAAGAACACATCCCCAGGTAACTACTTGCCCCTACTAGGCCGGGTCTTCTTCTCTGTGCATTTCTCAATGATGCCATCATAGTATTATGAATCCATCAGGTATTAATCTCCTGATTAAGTCTGAGCTTCCACAGTAAAACTGTCTCTGGCAACATCTTCATGGACACACCAGAGGGATTACTAATCTCCCAGGTGCACCTTAATTCAATCAAGCTATGGTAATTAACTGTCACAAGTTAGCTAAATTTTTCTACCAGACTGTTCTCCCTACAAACACAAGCTTAGGCAAGTGGACCTCCCCGTTCCCACTCTTATTGTTGCAGCTTTATGACGTACTCATCGTTCTGGCTTGCTTCTCAAGAGCTGGATGGTTGGATCATCTAACATCCCAAGCCCCCACTTCTCATCCCTGTGTGGCACCCTTTGTTGGGTGGAGCGCAGGAAGAGATGGATGAACTGAACTGAGCAGTGTTCCTGTACCCCCTACTGTAACAGACGCCGAGACACTCTGTGGCTACTGTCCCTCATGTCTGAACGTACACTTGCCAAAAAAGTCAGGCATCTGTGAGGGTCACAGACAGATTCTCCGGCTACTGCATTTTAAAAAGATAGTGGGAGCTGTCTCGTTCCACAGTTACCGCCTCCCGGAATCTTCAAGTTTGGGCCTCTCTAAATGTTAACTTTTCATGAGCTGAATTATTAATTCATTCCGCCAATCCAGTGACATTTTGATTGTGGCTTTCAGTCTTTAAATTTTGAATGATCTCAGATTCTATTCGTTCCTGCCTCAGACTTAGTAAAAACTGCAACCGGAGGATAAGGAATTGCTGGCTTTGCAACGCCAGTTTTAACTGTAAATTTACAGAGCTCATAGCTTCCTCTTTCTCTAAGGAAACAAGGATGGTTTTCAAATGTGACATTCTTTCTCCTGGAAGTGCTTTGAAATGCATTTGCCTACGTCCTTGCCTCTCGCAGCAGAATGATTTCACATTTTTTTCCAGAACAAAATTGGGGGTACACAGGATAAAAAGGTGCCCTGAAATTGAACACTCTACAGTTTTCCATCAGTTAAGTATGGGAATGTCAGGTCTGTCGGATAAAAATAGGAGAGTTTGTGTGTGCACAGTTCAGTACTGACCCTACTGTCCAAATAAATAACACAGCGGACACTTGCAGAGACGTTTGTAGTTTTGGTTGTGGAGCTGAGGAGAAGTGAAATCTGGAGCATCCGGGCAGCAGCCTCAGCATGACCTTGCAGAGAGGTCACGATGGAACTGGCTCTGAGACATGTGTCACAGCTGAAATGTAAGACTTTCCCACAGAGACAGAAGACAGTGGTGTGAGGGATTAACTGGTACCTCTAATTTCATCGACCCAATTTTAACTAAATAGATACATTCTTTAGAGTTCCCGTACTTTCTCTTTATTATGATGTAGAGCCAAGCCACCATCAAGGAATAGACCCTTGGATTATGGGTCCCTATGACCGATTCCTTCTGTAGTTAACTCACGGGGTGTTTCTGCCAGACTTCTGTTTCCTTCACAATGTTGTTTTGCGTTTCTTCCCACAGCCCTCCCGAATATAAACACCTCACTTCCCTGTTCTCTTCTCACCCGTGTACAGTGATTATTTCATTTGTGTTTTAATAGATATTTATTTATTTATTATGTATACAATATTCTGTCTGTGTGTATGCCTGCACACCAGAAGAGGGCACCAGACCCCATTACAGATGGTTGTGAGCCACCATGTGGTTGCTGGGAATTGAACTCAGGACCTTTGGAAGAGCAGGCAAGGCTCTTAACCTCTGAGCCATCTCTCCAGCCCCATGTTTTAATAAATAAAGCTTGTCTGAAGATCAGAGTGCAAGCCTAGCCACACTCCTCAGTCATACAGGCACACACCTTTAACCCCAGCAGCCACACTTGTTAGACACAGGGGCTGGGCAGTGGTGGTGCACACATTTAATTCCAGCAGCCACACTGGTTAGCCATAGGGGCCGGGCAATGGTGGTACACGCCTTTAATGCCAGCACTAGAGAGGACTATAAGGCGGGATGAGACAGCAACTCGCTCTCTTATCTGCCTGAAGATTTCATAGAGGTAAAAGCTCTCTGGTGGTTGGCTGCTTTGCTTCTCTGATCTTTCAGCTTGAACCCCGATACCTCTGTCTGGGTTTGTATTATTCATGTGACGCCTGTTAGAATGCAGTGAGCCATTAGAAGGAGCTTTCAGATGGGGTCTGAAAATAGAGTAACCATTAGCAAGCGAGTGCACAAAGCTCTGCTTGTATATTGTACTAATTACGTTTCTTGTCACTATGGTAAAACATCTGGCAGAACAACTTAGAGAAATGATATTTTTGGCTCTCATGGATTTCCATCCACAGCCCTCGCTTCTCTTGTCCTCTTGATTTTGCCTCCACAGTGAGATAGAATATTGTGGCAGTGGGATATAAGGAGGAGGCTGTTCACTTCATGGCAGACAGGAGCAGAAAGGGGCAGTAACGGGGAAGCAATATAGGCAGGAGCCCAGACAAGGCAGTAGTGACATGCTCCCAGTGACCAATTCTGCCCTTAACCACGCCTCATCTTCCACAGTTCCGCCAACTTCCAAAGTTTCAATGTATTCAAATTTTGAATCCATCAGTGGATTAAAGCGCAGATTAGGCCAGAGCCCCCATTATCAACTGTTTCTGAAAATGTTCTCATGGACAGACCTTTACAAATTCAACCCAGCCAACCTGACAGTCAAGATTAACCTTCACACGGACTGTGGAAAAGCTGGAGAAAGTCTCGTAAGCCACAGTGCAGCACGTTAAATATTATTTGGGAGGAGGAAATGCTTGGGAATCTCAGAGACTGCTCTCCTGGAACGTCATGGAGAGCTTCACAAGGGTGGCATCTGGGGCAGATCCAGGATAGAAGATGGTGTGAGTCGCACAGCCTCTTGATGGAGGAGAGTTATCTGTCTATGTTTCTTTCATTGGTTAAGTAATAAAGAAAACTGCCTTGGCCCTTTAAGAGACAGAAAATTAGGTAGGTGGAGTAGACAGAACAGAATTGTGGGAACAAGGAAGTAGAGTTGGGGAGACGCTTCAGGCAGTCGCCATATGCAGTCTCCATGCTTCTCCTCTCCGAGATGGACACAGGTTAAGATCTCTCCTGGTAAGCCACACCTCGTGGTGCTACATAAATTACTAAATATGGGTTAAAGCAAGATATGAGAATTAGCCAATAAGAGGCTGAAACTATGGGCCAGGCAGTGTTTTAAAAGAATACAGTTTCCGTGTAATTGTTTCGGGTGTAAAGCTAGCCGGCGGCCGGGTGGTGGGACGCAGCCCCGCTGCTTCACACTACAGCCTCTTAATGATAAACAAAAACAAACAAGCAAACAAAAAAACCAAGGAACAAGAGACCTTGATCCTACAGCACCTTTGCAAACACCAGATGGTCCTGTGGATGCCTTACTAATACCTTGCCTGTGGTCTTAGGAGAGGGTGAACATGTGCAAGGGAAAACACGAAGCTTAAATCTCATTGTCCTTGCAGCAAATCTACCCCTGGAGATGACATTTAAGTGGGTGTCCAAGGCTGTCTCAGAAGGTGTCAGAAAAGCACAGAGAGGATCATCTTCTTTGGCAAAACTATCAGTACTTGCAAGGGCCAAAGATATAAAAACAGTGCCTATCACAGTGCCGATTACATAGATAAAAGATGGCACAGACAGCGATATAATATGACAGGGCTTCTGATTATATTCTGTTCCATTTTACCAGACTTGTTTAAATGAATGTTCTGGAATAGGATGAAGAATTTCTTTCCGCCGGAAGTGCCTGAGCACCTTGGTGACAGATCGCTGCTGAGCTGATGCTTCAGGGAATGAACTAGGTCTGTAGATTTCTAGGTCAGAGCAGGCTGACACTGTGTAGGTTATTCACAAGCCATAGAGAGCCACTGTGGTACTCTGAATGAAATGGCTCGTGCGTTTGAATGCTTAGTCTCCAGTTGGTGGAACAGTTTTGGGAAGGATTGGGAGGCCTTGTGTGTCGTTCGTTGTTGCGGGGTGGGCTTTGGGGTTTCAAAAGGTCACACCAGACCTAGTCTCTCCGTCTTACCATCTGAGCTGTAAGCAAGCCTCCAGTTAAATGCTTTGGTCGTGTTTTCTCTTCACAGCAATAGGACAGCCTCCCAGTCCCTGCCTGAGACATGGCGTTATGCTGGTGGAAGCTGGAAATAGAAACCTCAGCTAGCCAGCGTGCCTGCTGGGGCCGCCACCTGCCCTGACATGCACCCGGCACTTCGCTGAAACCAAGGTAGGGGTTCTGACGCACATGCGTCGTCGCTGCAGTTTATCTCCCACTGAAAGCAGGATTTAAACCCCATTTTACCTTTGCTGAAATGCCAAAGCAATGTGATAATCAGTTTGCCGCCGCTGCTGCTCGCAAGAGTGAAGTCCACATCTGTGCTGCTAGGCAACAAGATGCTCCACTTCCGGTGCACTTCCGGTGCGTCACTGGGTGGCTCAGAGCATCACAGACTTCCCTGCCAGCAGCATCCTTGGCACTAATGCTGAGCTGAGCTAGCTGTCCTGCCTTAACCAACAGGGATGCCCTCGGCTGCCTATCTGATCTCATGGGCAGGAGATTTAATCTGGATGGAATCTTGAAACTGGTCCTCGGCTACTTAATGGGCCACTGTATGTCCTCAGGATAGGGGGGACTGAATTTCATTTCTAAATGATCTGCTTCTTTCTGACTCCTCCCCTAAGTGGGTCAGGGTAATTTTAGACAAGATCTTTTGAGGCTCTAAGAATTCAATTCAAATTGGAATTGACTTTAAAGGATGTAAAATTCTCATGGGAAGATATTCCCACCTTGTCATTTTGAGCTCTCGTGTTAACTAGCTATGGTTTGGGAATGACCTCCTTCAGGTTCTCAGTGGTACCAAAAAGGAGAGAAGTGGCTGATGCAGTCCCTTGCATGGTGATTTGGAAACATTGCCTGGGCAGAAATCCAATCCCTCCATGTCCTCTGAGGCATCCTAATTGCCAGCGCCCCTGGTGAGCTTTCCAGCCCCGCATCTCCGCTGTGACCCCTACTGGGGGATTTCTGCCTCAGCAAGGCCCTGAGAGCTTCCGAATTTCTCTATGGAAACCGTTCAGGGGATTCATGCTAATCGAAGAGGGGTTAGGGAAGTTCTGGAAATAAATGCTTCTCACCTTGCATAGCAGCAAAAAGCGAACATTCAGACGCAAATATAGGAGAAGATGCGGGATGAGAGGCAATGGGTTCTACGCTTGGTTTCCTGGGCGCAGCCCACCTAGTCAAACTTCCCAAAGTCAGGGTTTCAAGGCGCTGGAGAGTCATGGCCAGCAAGTGGCAGTAGTGAGAGACGGTGGGACCGTTAGGCGTGACTCAGTGGGAAGTTAGGGCACCGGAACTGGACTCTGGAAGGAGTTACAGGACCCTGGTGCCTTCCTACGAGCCACAATGTAGGCGAAGCTCTGCTGTACGCTCTCGCCATGATGCAGTGTGCCGCCACAGGCACCAAGTGAGGCCAATCATGGACTAGAACCTCTGAACTCGTGAGTCAAATAAACCTTTCTTCTGTGTGCCCTGACTACCTTGGGCATTTCCGTCTGCGACGGACAGTGTGGAAGTGCCTTAGGCACTCCCCTCTCCATCACTGGTTCAGCAGACGTAAACTCTGTAATATTAAGGCTGAGCGTGTGCGCCCTTCTCCATCGACTGTTCTAGGATTTAACAGGCTATGATCCCTTGAGACATGGGCCCCACGGCAATTAAAGAAACAGTCATCTGCAGATATTGTTTATCTGGGAAAGAGAGAAAAAGGATGTGGTCAAATAGGTCATTTAAGACTTTTTTGCCACCTTGACAAGGGATAAATTGAACTCAACAAGATTCAAGACAGGTCTTAATGCATTCAGCTGCAGGAGAGCCAGGAAGACCCCAGACCTACACAGCAGCTTAAACGCGTCCCCCAGTGGGGCCAGTTCAACTACTAGGAATGTGAGGGCATTGGTTATTCCTTCTTGGAGGAAGAAGGGTTAGTTTGTGAGACTCAGAAACATCTCAGTGGTTAGTACAAACTAAGTGTGTTAGTGTAAACTGCCTCTGTTGATTATAACTGGGTGTGCTGGCTAGTTTGTCTGACCCAAGCTAGAGAGAGGGGAATTACAATTGGGTGTGCTGTCTAGTTTCCTGTCAATCTGACACAATCTAGAACAGAAGGAACCTCAACTGAGAAAATGCCTCCAATCTAGAAGGGAAGGAACCTCAATTGAGAAAATGTCTCCCTACCATCAGGATGCAGGCAAGCCTGTAGGGCATTTTCTTAATTAGTGATCAATGGGGGAGGGCCCAGCCTGTTGTGGGTAGTACCATCCCTGGGCTGGTGGTCCTGGGTTGTTTAAAAAAGCAGGTTGAGCAAGCCATAGGGAGCAAAGCCAGTGAGCTAGTAACCCCTCCATGGCCTCTGCATTAGCTCTTGCAGCCAGGTCCCTGCCCTGTTTGAGTTTTGACTCCCTTCAATGATGGAGAAGAACGTGGAAGTGTAAGCCAAACAAACCCTTTCCTCCACCGGGTCACTTTGGTCAAGGTGTTCCATCACGGCAACAGTGACCCTCACTAGAACACTGGGTTACCCTGAGACAGCCACAAGCCTTTCTGACCCTTAGTTCCTTTAGCTAAGAAATTAGAAAAATCACCTCGATCCACAAGGCAATTGAGGACTGGAGAGATGGCTCAGTGGTTAAGAGCACTTATCGCTCTTACTGAGGACCCAAGTTGGGTTCCTATACCCACACAATGGCTTATAACCATAGAAAAGTCCAGTTCCAGGAGATCTGATGTCATTTTCTGACCTCCTCAGGCACTTGGCACAAACATGGTACATACATACACTCAGGTTCACCATGTACACATAAGATTTTTTTTTTTTTTTTACAATGTGGCAATTGAGAGAATTAAATGAAATGTCGCTAGGAGGAAAGTGTCCCATACTATGTCTCCAAGTGCTCACAGCCATCCTGTGACGTCACTTCCCCATTTTGCAGAATGAGAAAAGAGAACGCTAAAGAGCCTAAAGAACTCTTTATACCCATATAATGATGTGGATTTATACCCATGTCTGCCAGATTTTGGACCATTGAACCTGTTTATGAACAGAGCTACCAATTTTGAGAACAAAATTACCTGAAGATTTTTGTTCTTCAATTTCCAATGTTGAGATGTCACCACGATCGCTTACATCTGAGGGTCTAGGGTACAGACGGTTAGGGACCCCCAGGCTTCAGAGACTCTCCGTTAATGTTGGGTCTCAACCGGCTGTTTCTTCAAATCGCCAAGGGAACCATTTCCAAGATGGCAGTGGTCACACTCAGGAGCTTCTGGGTTATAGCGTGTGCTCCTTCAGTCCACTAGAGCCACGGTTGTGCTGTGATAGTGAAGGGAGACCAAGGTAGTGGAGTTTTTGACACCATTGAGTCTATGTATAAGTCAAAGGCTGTGCTCACTGGGTGGGGGCGCGCACCTTTAATCCCAGCACTCGGGGAGGCAGAGGCAGGCGGATATCTGTAAATTCGAGGCCAGTCTGGTCTACAGGGTGAGTACCAGGACAGCCAGAGAACATAGAGGGAAAAAAAAGCTTTGCTAAGATGTTCCCAGAACCCTTCTGATTGCATTTGCGCTTCCTTAGGAGGAGTGCTGTGTTGTCTCCATTTGCCAGCGGGAGGGAGAAACTTTCCCCCACTCAACAAGTGGGTGGTGGAGGCAGGACAGGCAAGGAACAGCCCCCAAGAGTGTTGGTGCAAGCCTCCTGCTGCGTTCACACAGCTGGCTAGATCAATAATGAGGTCAGTGTACATTCATCTGTCCTCTTACTGAAGGATCTGAAATTTTCCTTATTAAAGTCAGTTTTTTTAAAAAAACAAACAAAATACTCTTTTCATTACTTTAAACTCTCTTACCCTTTTGATGACACCAAGTGGCATTTGTGCATGTGTTGGGATGACTCTGCCTTCCATTTTTAGTGAGAGGACAGTTATATTGCACTGTTGAACAATCCCCAAATCTCAGTGGCGTAATGGTAACTCATGTTCTTTTTTTAAAAAAAATATTTATTTATTATGTATACAATATTCTGTCTGTGTGTATGCCTGCAGGCCAGAAGAGGGCGCCAGACCTCATTACAGATGGTTGTGAGCCACCATGTGGTTGCTGGGGATTGAACTCAGGACCTTTGGAAGAGCAGGCAATGCTCTTAACCGCTGAGCCATCTCTCCAGCCCCTCATGTTCTGTTTTAAGGTGCATCTGGGGATGGGGGCAGGCAACTGGGGACCCAGGCTGGTGTGGTGCTTGCATAATTGTTTGGGCAGAATAAAGAACCTACTCAGTGTGGTCTCTTACATGTTCCAGCACTGGGGGAATCCTATCAAATGCTGACTCCTGGATACGGCACGGCTGATGTACTCATGAACACACAGCAGCTATGGCTTCCCTCACAAGACCTACATGCTCATAAATAAGACACGACAGTGAGAGAGGGGCCTGACAGAGTGGGAGGGGTAAGACAGGGTAACGGGGTAAATATGTTCACAATATATTCCCTCCATGTATGAAATTGTCAAAACTACAGTGATTTAAAAATGTCCAGCACAAATTGAGACACTCGGTATTGCTCACATCTCACTGGCCAAGAGTTGTACCACCTTAAAAGGAAGGCTGACGAAAGTCTGGCTCAGAGGGAGGAAGAGGGTATTTATGAACAGCTGTCATGACAAACACATCAAAACGAATATGTAGATATGATTTTTGTTAGCACGTCCCTAGAGCCTTGGCAGCTGTCCACAGAGTGTCACTCACAAGGACCCCACGGATTGTGGGCGTGACTACCTGGGTCACTAGCTCCGCTGGCAGCGAGCTGAAGTTAGCACAGACTGATGGAGACAGGGGATATTGCCATGGGTGCCGAGGAAAAGTGACTCCTTCCACACAAAGCCAGACCAAGCATGTGCCAGGGGAGAGGAAACAAGTCTATCTGTGGACCACTGCACAGGACCAGCCACCCTAAGGGATGGCGGGTCCCTGTGTCATCATGCTGTCTTTCCCTTCCCAATTTCAGTTTTCTTTACAGCAAACCTTACACAGGATCATATTTGACTAAAGCAACAACAAAGCAATCAAACAGCAGCAACAAACCCAAACGATTGTCAAACAGCCAAAATAATTGATAATAATTTTGAACCTATCTTGAAAGAAGTCCCAGCGAGGTATGAGGACTTTTTCTTTCTTCCCTCTTCTTTCCAGGCTGGAGAAGCCTGTTTTCTTCGAGACTCTTGCCAACAGTGTGAGATCTTTCTACACCGCCTCCTAGACAAGACCAGTCCCCTTACACGCTCACTCTACACTTGCAAACAGTGTGAGATCATCCTAGACAGAACCAGTCCCCTTACACGCTCACTCTATGCTTGCCTGCACCATTACAGCACTCACCATGCTGTGCTACAGCTTGCTTCTTGTATAGTCATTTATTTAACCCATGTACATAGTTCTCGCTATGATGCTTACTGTTTAGCCAGTATCACTTAATCCAATCCTTGTGACCTGTCCAGGAGGCAACCTCTGCATTTCTACTTGGGAACATGAGCCACCTAGCCTCAGAGGAGCAGGTATTTTCGGTTCAGGAGAAAATATGGAGGCTGGAGTTGACCCAGATAGTTGACTCTCTTGGCTGGATCAGGAACCTTGGGGGAAAGAGAGCGGCCATCATGAGCTTAGTATTCTCAAAGGCCTCGGCCAGCATCAGGAATGGCTGTTAAGCAAACAGGCTTGCTGATGTAGCTGCTGTGATAGCCAATCCTGGTTGTCAAGTAGATTATATCTGGAATTAACTAAAACCCAAGCAACTGGGCATGAAGTAAGTGGTTTTCTTGATTTTCTTATAAGTGGTCAAGAACCATCCTAGACCTGTACCACACCTTCAAGAACATGGAAGGGAGCTTTCTCCTTTTGCATGCTTGCCCTCAGCCTTGCATGGTAAACTCCTGAGTCTGGATTATGTATTTTGTTGTGTTTTCTTTGATTTTTTTGACTGTAAAGGAGCTAAGTACAGAGAGACATTTCATTATATGGGCTGCCAGGATAGACCAGAATGGACATCTTAACGGTATGACTCCAGGATTTGGATCTAAGAACATGATGCTTTGGAAAAGAGTTTCTTCTTTTGTTTTCACAGAGGACGAGACTCTGTGGATTGCTTCTATCCCAATATGGTATGATAGACCACGCCCTCCTGAAAGGTTGCTGTGAACATCTTCAAAAAATTACTTCACTCAACTGCCAACTGAGAGGAACCTAGCACACAGGTTATACCATGAAAGACCTAAATAACAACGCCCCCACTCAGCAGGAAGCAGTTTGGAGAGAAATAACTGCGCC
Source organism: Arvicola amphibius (assembly GCF_903992535.2). NCBI lineage: Eukaryota > Metazoa > Chordata > Mammalia > Rodentia > Cricetidae > Arvicola > Arvicola amphibius. The sequence continues at coordinate 20,032,856 of NC_052064.1, forward strand.
CACATTCCCAAATATTGTTTATAAATGTTCTTTTACATTTAAAGGGGGGATATGATATAGATATGAATAATTTGCATTGGTATGGATTTTAAGGTCAATTTGTTATATGTATATGTATTTCTGATTTTGATTAAGCTATTGTGATTGTAGTTCATTTTAAAGAATGTAATGTATAATTAGGAAATATAGGTTGTTAATGGATAATCATCAATAATAGTCAAGCTTGTAGTCATGTTAGTTAGATTTTCTAGATGTGCATAGATATATTTCAGTTAGGCATTCTTCATATCTTTCAAAGACTGCAGAATATGGCATTTAATGTTTTAATAACTTAGGGTTTTTCATGACAATGAGACACGTCTGCTCCTGGCAGCACCAATCTACTTCGAGAGGAAGATGGGCATCGAAGAGGCTACTTATGGAGTTTGTTAGCCATTTGGGCAAGAAAATGCTCTTGCCTGGACTGTTGCATAAACTGGACACAAGGAACCCACAGAAAGAGGACTGCTGAACTTGCCTAAAGGTGAGATGGTCTTTCGGGGTTCCTGATTCATGAAAGAGTCTGCGAGACGTTCTGCAGGACACAGCAGAAAGTGACTGAACTGTCTTTGGAATTTTTCTGCTTCATGGAAATGTCTGCTGGATACTGTGGGCCTGAAGCCCGAAGATGGATGCCCCAACGGTACAGAGGAACTTTGGGTGACTGTCCAGGCAGCGAGTTGTCTCTGTCATTTCTAGAGTTTTATAAGTTACTTATTTCTTGTTTACTTAGGTAGCATTGTATCCTTCTGGAGTCTTTGATGGAGTTGAAGAATAAATAGATAGTTATAGATTTCCTTAGTTATGATAAAAGATAAAATAGATTTAAATATTGTAACTGTAATACTTGCTTGATAACTTTTGTTATATGTAATTTTGCTATGTTAAAGTTGAAGCCTTTCTTTTTTGTTTAAACAGAAAAAGGGGAAATGATGGAGGAGAGTTATCTGTCTATGTTTCTTTCATTGGTTAATTAATAAAGAAAACTGCCTTGGCCCTTTAAGAACAGAAAATTAGGTAGGTGGAGTAGACAGAACAGAATTGTGGGAACAAGGAAGTAGAGTGAGGGAGACGCTTCAGCAATTCGCCATAGTGAGTCTCCATGCTGCTCCTCTCCGAGATGGACGCAGGTTAAGATCTCTCCTGGTAAGCCACAACTCGTGGTGCTACCCAAATTACTAAATATGGGTTAAAGGAAGATGTGAGAATTAACTAATAAGAGGCTACAGATAATGGGCCAGGCAGTGTTTAAAAGAATACAGTTTCCGTGTAATTATTTTGGGTAAAGCTAGCCGGCGGCGGATTAGCTGGTTGCTGGGAACTGGGCGGCGGGAACGCAGCCCCGCCGCTTCACACTACAATCCTAGACAGAACCAGTCCCCTTACACGCTCACTCTATGCTTGCCTGCACCATTACAGCACTCACCATGCTGTGCTACAGCTTGCTTCTTGTATAGTCATTTATTTAACCCATGTACATAGTTCTCGCTATGATGCTTACTGTTTAGCCAGTATCACTTAATCCAATCCTTGTGACCTGTCCAGGAGGCAACCTCTGCATTTCTACTTGGGAACATGAGCCACCTAGCCTCAGAGGAGCAGGTATTTTCGGTTCAGGAGAAAATATGGAGGCTGGAGTTGACCCAGATAGTTGACTCTCTTGGCTGGATCAGGAACCTTGGGGGAAAGAGAGCGGCCATCATGAGCTTAGTATTCTCAAAGGCCTCGGCCAGCATCAGGAATGGCTGTTAAGCAAACAGGCTTGCTGATGTAGCTGCTGTGATAGCCAATCCTGGTTGTCAAGTAGATTATATCTGGAATTAACTAAAACCCAAGCAACTGGGCATGAAGTAAGTGGTTTTCTTGATTTTCTTATAAGTGGTCAAGAACCATCCTAGACCTGTACCACACCTTCAAGAACATGGAAGGGAGCTTTCTCCTTTTGCATGCTTGCCCTCAGCCTTGCATGGTAAACTCCTCTATCCTGTTGCTGAGGCATTCCATGGAGGGATTAGAACCTGATTCTTCGGGGTTCCAATGCAGACTGAAGACTAGCAGTTCCCTAGGAAACCTCCAGGACTCCAGCTGTAGACTGGGCCAGTTGAGACATTCAGCCTCATGGACGGAACAGTTACAGGCATTTTTATCCTTTCTATTGGGAGAGAGCCTTTGTTGGGTTACATGTGTCACAGCTTGTACACACACACACAAATACACACACACACACACACACACACACACACACACACATGTATAGTCTATCATTCTGTTCCTTTAGAGAACACTGACTAATCCATGCACCATCACTTGGTCAGCCTTCCCCACATCTCACTGAATGTTTGACCCCATACAGATCCATTTCACAGATTACTCTGAGCTCACTGAGGTTATTTGGGAGCATATCCCCCTGAGTGAAATGACTCAAGATGCAAATACAGTATTATGGAGATAAATTCCTTTCTCTCTCTCTCTCTAGAAATGTAGAACTCAGAATTACAATAGGCATTATTAGGTGCATCTAACTTACTATCATACCCTCTTATTTTTAGGCTTTGCTTTCATTTTAATTAATCTGAAATGGGTATTTGTAGGGGACAGAGGTGAGCTAGGTTTGCCTGGTGAACCCAGAGCCATTGATGAATGCAAATTCATTCCAGGATCACTATGAGGATTTGGGGGTTTGTGTGTTCTCCTAGGGCTTTCCCGAAGGCTCCTAGCTTGCTAGGAGATCGGGGAACATCAATCTTTGCAGTGAGACAGGCTGTCCCAACCTCACAGGAACTGGGCTAGGGAAATAAGGCCAGGAACCCTTTGTTATCATTTCATTCAGATTGTGTTGCAGCACTGACAGCTGGGCCACTGTAGCGCTCTCCAACCACCCTACATACAGTGACCTCAGTCATCCCCTTATAGAACAGAACAGAACAGAACAGAACAGAACAGAACAGAACAAACAAGCAAACAAACAGATACTTACTTTTGCTAGGTTACAAATGTCAATAATTGTTTACAAGTGCCTAACCTTAAAGAACCAAAACACAAAAGAGAACCTAGCTGTTAGTTAGGGAGGGGCTGAGAGAGGAGCAAGCTTCCTAAGAAGGTCAATAGGCCTCAGAGGTAGCAGAATAAATAATGGTTTTAACTGAGCAACTAGGAGTGGCTCTTGGGTTCCTAGTCAGTGTGTGGGTTCTCTGCAGCAGACCCCACTGCCCTATTCCTTTGTGAACCCGACTGGAGCAACTGCAGAAACTGCCCAGACCACCCTGCCTTCCTCCCTGACTAAGTACCACAGCCCTGGTCCTGGAAGCCTCCACCTCTTCCTCTTCTGCTGCTTACAACATTCGGGAACTCCTTTGCTTATTATCTGACAGTGCCTTCCTTCTCCCATCAGAAAACCCTAGCCTGTCGTGGAATATTCAGCTATGTAGAGATGTGTTACATTTGTTTACGCTGTGAAATATTTAATTGTGTAAATGTGCATTACATTTGGTATACTGCTTTTGTTACTGATGTAAGGATGTGTGTTTAATTATGTAAAGATGTGTTGCACTTGTTTTGCCTTACCTGCCTAAGACACCTGATTGGTCGAGTAAAGAGTTGAACAGATAATTACTAGGCGGAGAAAGGATAGGAGGGCTGACCGAAAGAGAGAATAAAGAGGGGAAGAAATCTGGGCTTGAGAAAGAACGAGAGGAGGTGACAATGAGGGGCAAGAAGCCAGGCAGTCTCCAGTCGGCCACAGAAGCAGTGAAGGTAAGATATATACAGGAGGAAAGAAAAGTAAAAATCACTAAGGCAAAAGGTAAAGAAAAGCAGGTTGAGCGTAAGCTAGGCCAAGCATTGAAAACTAGTAAGAAGTCTCCATGTGTCGTGATATGGGAGCTGGTTGATGGCCCCTCGAAAAAAGCATGGTACCTTAGCCCTTCCCTGCGGATGCCTCCTCCCCCCCCCAACCCCGCAGGCCTCCTCATGCCCCAATTTCTCCTCTGTCCCTCTCCAGAGCCCTTTACTCCTCCTCTAGCCATAGTGACCTTAACATGGAGATCATCCTCCCTCCCCACAGGACTTTGACCAGGCTCTTCCCTGCCTAGTGACTCCATTTTCTTGTTTAGACATGCTCCTACCCCTGCGCACGCACAAATGGCACCTTCCTGGGGAAGCCAGGGTTATGTGGGTTCCTATAGCGGTTCCTCACGATGAAATTTATTTATACCTTTTTCTTTTGTAAGAGACGTGAGCCATTCTCCTTCCCTAAAGTTGGAAACCTGGAGACTAAGCGATTTCAGTTGAAATCCAGAGAAGACCTGAGCAAGCCTCGGCTCACTTGCTTCCAGATCCTTGCTTTGCCCCTGGTCGTAGACGTCATTTAATGCACTGCCAGCTTGGTGAAGAATGTCTTATTTGTTTTTGGGGTTTTGAGACAGGGTTCCTCTGTGTAGCTCTGGCTATCCTGGAACTCACTCTGTAGACTCTTGAACTCACAGAGATCCACCTGTTTCTGCCTACCTGCGTGCTGGGATCAAAGGCGCGTGCCATCACCGCTTGGTGAAGAAATTTTTATTTGTTTTGTTATGGGGATTTGGAAATAGCTTTCCTTGTTTAGCTAGAAATTGTTGGAGCCACTGATTCCTTTTGTGGGCCTGTAACAAGTGACCGATAAATGACCTTGGAATGGTGGACCATAAGCTCCGCCCTTGGGTCATGCTAACTGCCGTTTCCTGAACCTCCAACCTTACCTAAAGGAGCGTTATTAAGTTCATGTACACTGATTTCTTCATCTTCCTCACCTCAAGCCCTCCCAGCCCAGACCACCTGTTTCTGCATTGCATCCCTAGGAAGGCTGACTTAAGCCCAAAGACTTCCTAGTCTCTTTGGCTGCCTCATGCATAGGCAGGCTTCAGGGATCAGCATAGTTAAGTGGCAGGCAAAATAGGCCCCACTTGGTAGCAGCTGCTCTCTCTACCAAGCAAGCTTTCCTGTTTGCTCTGCATCCCCAGAACAAAGGCTCTGTAAGGCTGAGGGGCTAATCCACCTCTCCCATGGCTGACAACCCTGCACATGGTATCTTGTACGCAGTAGGTACAACTGCAGACCTTAATCCTGACACTATCCTAGTGAAGCAGGAGTCACTGCTGCTGCTTTTCAACTGAGCCTTAGAAGAGTGGCCTGATGCTGCAAGGGTTTGAACCAGGATTTGGCCACAGGTCTTTGGCTCTTAGTGCCATATGGATTCTAGGGCCCCAAGTGGTTTTAAATATGCAGTGTCTTCAATTTTATGAAAATAGCTTATCTATGACTCAGCCTGTGTTCTTGCTATACATGATTCTGATGCACACCACGTTCAGAGAGAAGAGTTGCTGAAAGGCCACTATGTAATCAAAGACAATCATGACGGATGTATTAAGAATGGGGGCCTCTCGCAACAAGGAACTCCAAAGTGCCTGGTCCTGGCTGCTCACTGTGAATCCTCTCCTTTGGAGGAAATGCTTCAGGCTCTTCAAAGGTGGCCAAAAGCTTTCTTTTAAAAATAGACACATACTATCAACTACTAAATGGATGCACAAAATACAATGCATTATTATACACCATAAAAATGAATGACGCCAACCAGGAGGTGGTGGCCCACACCTTTAATCCCAGCCATGAAGAGGCAGAGGCCAGCCGGGTCTACAGAGTGAGAGCCAGGACAGCCAGGGATACTAAGAGAAACGTGTCTTCAACACAACAATGAAGTCCTGTAACTTGTACAACATGGATGAACCCTGAAACCTCTATGCTAAGTGAAAAAAACCAGACCTAGAAGACCACACAGTCGATAAAATACCCACCTACGAGAGAGTTCCTAAGTAAGCAAGACCCAAATCTGGCTCTAGACTCCATTACGCCTGTAATAGCACTGGCGAAGCCACGGCAGGAGGACTGAGTTCAAGGCCAGGTGGGCTACACGGAGAAAGGCTCTTTAAGAAAAAACCAGAGGGAATAAGAGAATCCATTTCGGGGGCTCTCCCTGCAAGAGTGAGTATGCAGTGAGCATTACACTGTGCATACCAAAACAATAAAGAAATTAAGTATCTGCAAACCTCTTAGGTCATTTTATAGAAAAGGGTAAAGAAAAACAATTAGAGTTACGTACAAAGATATAAAAACCAGATCCATAATTTGATTTTTTTTTTTTTTTGCTTGTTTTTCGAGACAGGGTTTCTCTGCAGCTTTTTTTAGAGCCTGTCCTGGAACTAGCTCTTGTAGACCAGGCTGGCCTCGAACTCACAGAGATCCGCCTGCCTCTGCCTCCCGAGTGCTGGGATTAAAGGCGTGCGCCACTACCGCCCGGCTCATAATTTGAAAACCTTACCATAGTATGGTATTTTCTGGAACAAACATGTTGGGCCCAGTGTGCAGATCCCACCCCTTGACTGTGGTTTGCCAAGGTCTGGGCTGCTGGAGCTGCCACCCCCCCCCCCCCCCATTGGTAGGGCACGCTGGTGGGTGAGTCTTGCTTCCTGGGCCTCAGGAATCTGCCACATCTTTCTTTAGTATGTGAAAACAGCTGGCACATGAAGGGTGGCTGGTGGAGATGGGCCCTTCCCTTCCCCTGAGCCCTTCCCTGCAGGCAGCTGCTCTGCCTTCTTAGCCGACCCCAAACCCACAGAACTGCCTTAGCGTTCATCTCGACGGACCGGTGGGAAATGATCTCATCCTACTGTCTTGGCTCTTAAAGTTTCAGTGACTCCATAGTCAACCTAAGTATCTGGAGGTTCCAGATGGCTTTATTCGTGGAAGGGTTGCAAGTGGAAGGGCTCCCTGATGAGGATGCTCTTACTGAAGCTTCCCACGCCTCTCCGTCACCCACAAGGAAATGGTGATAATATTGTCTGCACCACCCCAGGCCCTGCTGTGCCTTGGAAGCTTACCTCTTCCATCCAGATGGCACAATGCTGGTGACGAGAGCTTCTTCCTGCACCTTTGGGGTGTCTCGTAGCAGCACCCAGCCTGCACTGCCTTCCAGGCACCCTCTTCCCTTATTCCAACAGCTCCCAGAATCCTTTGCAGGGCCAGCCTGTCACCATGATTGGCTCAAGTGGTGCTGGAATAGCATCCTTGATGTGTTATGAGGACCATCGCGTCTGAGCTTTGTGGAAACTTGTTCTCTAGGGACCCCCAAAGTCACAGGACTGACTGCTGGGATCATCACCGCCAATACTCGGGATGCTTGCCTGAGGGTGCACAGGTGGAGACGGCAGTCCTGATGCATGCTGTCACCCTAAGCTGCTGGTGCCAGAGGAAAGAATCCCACTGTGCACCTGTCGATGTCTCTTTCTGTCCCTAAGGCTGGAGGCTGATCCCAAGGCTTCAGACACGCTATGACCACTCTCCCAGGGAGCCACATCCCAACCACACAAAACACACCTTTGCTGACAAGTTGTCCGTGGCTCTATCTAGTGTGATTCTGTGAAATTTCTATTGTCTACATTAAAAATGCTTTATTGTGGTAAAATTGCAAGATTTACCGTGTTGGCTCTTTTAAGTGTTAACTCGCTGGCATGAAGTGCATTCTCACTGTTGGACAATGCTATCATTAGTGCATCTTTTCTTCATCCTACACTGAATCCCTGCCACCATCCGTCCAGCTCCCATCTCTCCTGCCTTCAGCTCCCCCAGTGACTACTATTTTAATTTGTCTCCAAGAATGCCTGCATTAGTAAATAGCACGAGTGGAAATCCACCCCTAATTTGTGACTGACTTACCGCACTTACAAGGTTCACAATGAAGAGTGTACCAGAGCGTCCTTCTTCCCACTGCAAATACATGCTTTGTTTCTCCCCTCACGTGCGGGTAGCCATGTGTGCTAGTTCTGGCTTTCTGGCTGCTGTAACAACACCGCAGTAAAAAGAGGTGTAAAGGCATCTCTATGAGTCCTGTCCACTTACAAGCCTTGTGTATCCGCCGTGGGATGGCTGGCTAGGCGGTGACTCTGTGTGAGGGTTAAAGCAACTGTTATGTTCTCTTTCCACGGTGCTCCATCACCAACATGCTGCCAAGGTTCAACGGCCCCATCTTCTCACTAACATCTGTCTTTGAAAACTGCTTAAAGGAGGCACTGTGTGACCCCGGGAAGAGACCTTATTTCCTTTTCTTTAGAAGAGAACCATTGAACTAATGAAGCATCAAAGCCAGAAGCTCTGGCCTTTGTAAAAATAGTCCTGGGCTCTTCAACGGCGTCTTCATAACTCAACCCTCACACCACCCCCAACCCCAAAATGCTGGTCTGCCTGTCTGCAGTGGAGAAGGAATGACACGCGTAGCTGTGATCTACTCCCTTTCCTGAAGGGAAGGTGCTGGCCACATATACTTGTTGGTAGCCTCTTTGACATGTCCCTCCTCAGCTCCAGTGTCTGCAGTGAAAACAAAGCCATTTATTTTCCTGGATCTTCAGAGTCCTGAAAGCGATAATACCATGTCACAAGGGTGCGGCCCCAGGAGATGTGTGGCCAGCCCCCTCCTCTACATCCCCTTTCCCTGCACTCTGCCAGCGACAGAAAACCTGGAAAACCTTTCCCTTTAGAGCTGAAGAAGACAAGGAGCGGAGGTGGTGGGGGGGAGGAGCCAGTGAAGTGTGACACCCAAAACCTTGTTTCTTCCTTGTAAGGGCTTTATTTCTGTAGCATCATGGTCTCAGACAGACTCTGAGGCACTGTCATTTGTCTCAATTTGGTATCCTCATGGGTTTTTTTTTTTTTTTTTTTTTTTTGTAGTGCTTTCCCTTAAACAAGAAAATGTTGAGTGAGCTTTGTACACACTGTCAGTTAACATTTTAACAATAACTTAAAAATGGTGCTGTTGTCTCATTGGTACAGGGGACCAACAGTAACAGGGCGGTACAAGGAACTTTACAACAGCTCACAGTGGGTCAGCCCGACGCACACGCAGGTGAGGGCAGGGACGGAGCAGTGTATGTACAGGCAGGTGCCCGAGGATGTGCGGTAGGCAGAGTTTATGGGTCACACAGTGAGTCTTAAGTCCATCTCATGGACTCTGTACCTTTTCACGACTGTTGACTGCGTCCTTCCAGATGACAGACGCTCTTGTCTTCTGGCCGCGTGGCCTTTTCACTACAAAGAGTTCACTGAGTTGGGCAGTCTCAAGCATTAAAAAAAAAAAAGACTCTTAAAAAAATCCTAACACTGAACAAAATGAAATTTAACTTAGAACGCTCTGAACTCAATAGGGAGACCCCCCCCCCAAGCATAAGGAAGCAGTGCAAATTGAACAGAGGCAGTCGGGATTGGGAACAAGGTGGCTCGGAATCTCGTAAGATGTACATATTAAAACTCTTAAATCTATTTATACCTTATTTGCCTTTTTGTTTAATATATTGTGTGTAAAAAAAAGATGGAGGCAAAAATAGTTTTCTGAGCTATGAAAAAATTATTACAGGCACATTTTTCTGTTTCATGGCCGAAACATCTCAGTTTACCAGGTTGAACATTCAGCAGCCGTGTGTGTGTGTGTTTAAAGACATCCATTGATCTCGAGAAAGCTACATCTTCCCTTTGGGGCAGAGGTGGGTGGATGGTGATGGTCGGGTTGTGCAAATTACAGTGAATTATTCTGGTGACAATCCATGCAAGCTTGCATCATGTCACAGGTGTGGCTTCTCCTCTGGTGGCTCCTCCTCACTGTGTTCCTCCAAGGACACTCGGTCTCCGGGTGACTGAGACGGCGAGGCAGTGGGGGAGGGTGGGGCCCAACGGGATGGAAGGCGGCGGTTGGCTGGTCTCTCCGGCCTGGAGAAGCAGGGCTCTAGGGATGGCGCGAGTGCAGAACAAGGTAGTTCCTTCAGAGCCGAGAGAGGGAGACAGCGTTATTCAGACCTGGAGTGTCACGTGGGCCATGGCCCCAACATACATCACACATGCTGAAGTCGAAGGGAACAGCCCAGGAGGCTACAGCATCTGAACGATTATGGCATGCGTGGAGAGTAACCTAAAGCGACCAGTAAAACACTCCACATGGATGACTGGCGACACAGGACACGTGACCTTTCACACCGCGACAAAATACAACAAAACACGGGGACATGGTTCTGCTTGTAGGGCATCTCCAGAACTGGGCTCCAACACAGAGAAGATGAGGTAGCAATGGGGTCACCTTGTCTCAGTCCCATCCTTGAGCTCCTTGAGGGATCCCTTCAACTACTGAGTCAGTCTCGCAGGATTTCAGTCTACGGAGGCCCACAGAGTTCTAGGGTGGAACCCAGCTGTATTAGCAAAGAGAGCCAAACAGAACTCTGCCACTGTTTATTCCAAGCTGACTGGCAGAAGGCTAAACAAACTCCCACAGTGTGGGAAAAAAAAATGCTGCAGGCAGAAATTTTAACTGAGGTCTAGTTTTCTTTAATGATCGCCACCACAGAAGCAGTCTTACCAACGAGGACTAGACCATGCATACACGTTTGTGTTGCAGCCACAGTGCTGATCACGTGACACACAACACTCAGGCGTGGTGCAGATCATCTGTAGCTGTTTGCTTGTTTAAAACGGGCTGTGGAGCTACGTGTTCCTAGCCTGCAAGTCAGGGAACAGGGATGTCCAAACTTGGAAGTTACAGACACACAGAAGGGCGGAAAGCTGTGTCGCACAGTGAACCGTGGATGACGCTCACACAGGCCCGGAGGGGGTGATACATTATGTGATGAAAGGCACACGCATGATGTCATGGAATTAGGGCCCACAAAGGAAGTCAAGAGGTGAACTAGAAGGTTTAACATGACAATGAAGAACCCAGAATGAAGAGATTAGGAACAGAAGGGATGGGAGGACAGATGCCATGTCCAGGGGGCAGGCGATGGCTTTGGGGACAAGATGAAGACATGACAGGATGCTCAGAGATGGCCAGTGAGGATGTCATGACCCAAAGGCAGCAAGGGAGCCACAGGCTTCTGTAAGAGAGATGGAGTAATGGAGCAGTCTTTCCCTCAACCCTGAGGAGCCAGCAAAAAAGGAAACACTGAGACCATTCCATCAGATGCCTCCTTTTGGTAGACATCTTTTCCCTGACCTAGGAGAATCTTCCCCGGGCCACTTATGCCAATGGTACAGTGACTGCCAGGATGTACTCCTAGCTGCCACGAGGGTACACACGAAGTCAAGGTGGTACTGTATCTGTGTTACCTCACCTCACAGTACCCGGAGGAGGGTGGGTACAGCTTGTGAAATCCATGTCCCTGCTCCCACCACTGTAGGAGTGAGCACGCGCATGTTTGCTGCAGTTGGTGTGGCTGCCGCTACAGGTCCATCCAGCCCCTTCTTCCCACTGAGGCTGAACAGAACCAGCTCAGAGACCATCACACACTCCTTACTAGTATCTGTCTGTGCAGGAAGAAATGTGCAGCCACGACATCACGGAAACTAACATTTCCTTAGCAAGACACCAGTGCACATAAACGGGCGAAGCTGGCCTTTACCCATAAGCCAGTGAGGTGGTTGTGTGGGAAAATGGCCCTTCCCATCACTTCCTTGGCCATTCACCCTCTCCCCCTGCCATGGTGGCTATGTCTCCCTCACCCCCAAGACAGGATCTCACTATGTAGCCTGGCTGGCCTCAAACTCACTAATATCCTCCGTCTCTGCCTCCCCAGGGCTGGGATTAAAGGTGTGCATCACCACGTACAGCATGGCTCTCTCATGTTAGTTCTTAACTTCTGGTAGATTAGGAGGGTGACTACATCCTTGACTCAAACCAAAATGTGTGCTTTCTCAGAGGCCTCTCTCAGCTCAGGCTCTGAAGGCCAGTCCCAGAGTTCTCAAAAATACAGGGAACAGGGATATCCCTGCTATGATCCATTCAGCCAAAACTTAGCAAGAACTTACTTTTTGGCCAATAGACTCACTTGAAAAGACAAGATACATTTGGATTTATTCTTTCTGGTATGGTGGTATGAAAAAAGAAAAACAAACAAACAAACAAACAAAAAAACAGAGAAGGCTTAACACAGCCCAGCACACAGCAACACGCAGATGCAACCGAAATACCAGCAAGCAGTGGTGGGTGGGTCGGAACCAACAGACGCTGGGCACTAAGACTTGAGTTGTCTCTGGAGATGCCCCCCCAGCCAATGTTCCTTCTCAACTGCAAACTCCCTGAGAGGAGAAACCCCAGTAGAATCTACAGGCTGAGTAGTCGGCCCTGGAGGCACACAAAGCGGGGTGTCTGCACTCAGTGTCTGTTCCTGGGGATGAGCGTGGATTTGCACAGACGGTGAGGAATGTGACCATGAGTACATGAGCTACACACACAACTCTCTGCATGGAGGGAAGTGAGGAAGGAGGCACTTACAGTGTGAGGCAGGCAGGGCTAGAGTCCCCATGGGGCAGTTAGTAAGACAGTTTGGTTCTGGACAGACAGACAGAAAAAGGAGAGAAAAACCAAGTCGGTTGGAAAGTTCGTTTCAAATGGAAGAACAGTACAAGTATAGCCCCTGCTCCGAGGTGGCCTCCAGGAGAGAACGGTGGTCCCTGGGTTGTTCACTCAGAGGCAGGCCGGGGAGAGGCAGGAGGAGACGGCAAAGGCACTTAGTCACAGGACTGTCTTCTGCCAAGTATCAACAGGCTGAAGAAGGTGGGTGAACCAAGGACAGGCAGTTGTCCCTTAGCTCTCTGATGGCACTCACGTGACCAAGGGAGTGGTGAAAGTGGCTCAGCTGAGTACACAGCCTGGCTTGTTCTGGTCACAAGCTATGGCTGCCTGTGCTCAAACGTCCCCTCCACCGTACATTTAGCTCTGGGAGGGAAGGATGCCAGAGCATTCTCTTGGCACAAATCTGCTTTGCTGCCAAGCTTCAAGAGAAGAGGCTAGGGCCACTTGTGGGGTGAGAGGGAAGCAAGGAAGGGAGACTTCCTGTCTCTCATGTGTGGAGATCCTGGTGGCAATGCCACACAGGGTACTTGGCAAAGGCAGGGAACACACCAGCGACTCTGCTGTTCTGAGTGTCAAAGCCAGAACCCCACAAATTCACCGAGATGAGGCGTGACTCCCAATGCGCCCCTTACGTGGGGTCCAACCAAACAGGATTCTGCTGGTACCCAGAACAAGCAAGCTGCTGAGAAAAGGGGGAGATGAGCCCATCGCCTTGAAATGCTGCCAGTGAGTCTCCCTGCGGGTTCTTGGGCTCTGAAAAGTGCCTGTGCTCCTGTCGTGACTCTCAGCTTGTTGGGGACCAATAAGGCGTGTGCGTGTGCGTGTGCATGCACGTGCACAAATAAGAATCTAAACACATGCCTTCTGGAAAATAAGGGCAGTGCGGGGTGACCGCCGTGACAGCATGGGTTTTACATCACAGGGCTTTGACTCCATTAAAGCATGTGTCATCTCTATTAAATCTCTGGGGCACCCATTTTCTCATTCGCTGTCAAGAATACAAAGGTTCTTTGGTTCCCAAACTTAATTTCTACTTGGTCTCTAAGATGAGTAGAAACTCAAGACAGCCCATTGACAATGCCTGAAAACGAGTTCTGTTTTACCCGAAGGCAACATATTCATCTACAAACAGACCCTCCCAAGCCACAACTGAGGGCTCCTGAGGGTCAGGGGTAAAAAGATCAGAGGAGACACCATTTGCTACCTGAAAACTCTTATCCTGTGATGTCCTTTCTTTTCAGAGCACGTATGAAATTGGTCCCTTCTGAAGTTGGGCTGAATGCATTTAGCATTATGATCTGGCTACAAGTCCATGGGGGCCAAGGAGTGAACTGTGGTGGTTTGAATAAGAATGGCCCCTATAGGTTCATATATGTTAATATTTAGTCATCAGAGAGTAGCACTACTTGAGAAGGATTAGGAGGTGTGGTCTTGTTGGAATAGGTATAGCCTAGTTGGAGGAAGTGTGTCATTGGAGGTGGGTTTGAAGTCAGGCCCAGAGTCCCTCTCTTCCTGCTGCCTGTGGGTCCAGATGTGGAACTGTTAGCTCCTTCTCCAGCACCACGTCTGCCTGCATTCTGCCGTTGCTTCCCACCATGATGATACTGGGCTAGACCTCTGAAACTGCACACAACCCCCAATTAAATAGTGATAATGATTGATATTAATTATTAAATAATCATAATTAAATTATAAAACTCTTAAGAAATCTGTCCCTAGAACTCAGACCTTGGGAAGAGCAGCTCATGGGATTGCCATTTCTATAGCTAAAAGTCAAAACAGCAAGGCCTGCCCTACTGGTTTGAACTCTGTCTTTTGAGTTAATTACTCCTCCGAGGGCTGGACCGGAAACCTATCCATTTCTCCACTGTGAGCGGTTTGTGGCTAGTGGCAAAGGGAATATACACCTTTCCCCTCCTGTCACCCAGGAAGCCAGAGCTACCAGGAAGCAGTGGGCAGTCTGAGAGCACCCTGCAGTTTTCTGCCCCTGCCCTTGCTGTATGTGGGAGTGGCTGGCCTTGGATGATGCTCATGAACACAGGCACGTCTAGGCTCACGGGAGCAGCCGGCATGTGATCACGTGCCGGCCAGACCTGCTCTGTCGGCACTGCGTGAGGCGCCAGTCCCCACTGCCGTTACCACTCAGTATCAGGCTGCTTCGTTTTGCTGTGGACATGGGATTCCTTCCTTGCTTTTGAGACAGGCTCTCATTATGCAGCCTTGGATGGCCGAGGGCTTGGAGATAAACCTGCTGCCTCTGTCTCCTGAGTGCTAGGATTAAAGCTGTGTACCACCATACCTGTGGGCTTCCTTGTTTGCTTGTGTGGTTTTTGATTTGTTTTTGTTTTTATTTTCCAGTGCAAGAACACAAGGGGATATATAGGTACATGTATAAGAATGGACTTCAGTGCTGGCAGATTTGGGTCACCATTGCCACATTCTATTGGGGCACTGTTTTTACTTTATCCACTGCCTGAGTCCAAAGAAGGGTGGTTTATAAGACGACAATCTGCTGATCTCTACTGAGATGGCCCGAGAATCCAAAAGCTAATCTTGTAGTTCCTAATGAAAGGGTTTTGTGTCTGTGTGGTCCAAATACACACTCATGAAGCCCACAAAACGTCTGCAGCGTGTAAGTCCTGACAGGCAGACAGACACACGTGCACGCATGGTTTCCACTCACTCAGTTTTCACCCTTGCACCGAGTCACACAGAGAGAAAGCCAGTGTGCTGCAGGTACAACTCCCAGACCGAGAGAGGAAGGCTAACCCAGACCAGACGACAGTGTCGGACCAAACCACGTCCTCATGATTTTGAGGACAGTAGAAGTAATCTCTTCTGTAAGTTACTCAGGGTGTATCTTTCTGCCTGTCCCACTTCACGGTTCACTGCTTTCCTGACAACTTACAAGAATTCCCGAAACCAGTGCCCAGGACCCACCCGGCCTTTCTAAGCTAGGCAGCTAAAGGCAGAGCTAATGGGAGATGGAGCGGTACCCAGTTTACCTCCATGGATCCTGGTTCAGCTGGTCCTGCTTCTCCGCTGTGGCTGTCGCTGGTGAGACCTGAGGGGCCATGGGCGGCTAGCTTCTTCTCCTCCTTTAAGGCATGCTCCAACAACTTTTTGTTGAGGATCCGGGCTACATTCTCAGTGAGCGTGTAGCCAGGGGGTGCAGATAAGTCCTGTCTGACTGGTGTGTTCTCTCCCCCGTCCTCCCTGCACACCTCTGAGCACACGCCTAGGGGACTGGGGGACCTTCCTCGGGAACTGGTGCCCGTTTCCTGGCCTGGACCCAGCTCCTGTCGAGGTTCTGCTGAGCGAGAACGGCTCCCAGCTCGCATCCCAACAGGACTGTGGTCAATGATGTTGAAGAGGCTGGAGAGGCCATCGTTGATGGTGGTGTGCACAGGGCTCTCCCTTGTGGTGGTGGAACGGGCCCAGGCTGACTCACTGAACCCTTTCTGGGCCATGCCTGGCGAGGTCCTACTATTTGGCTGATCAGCTTTGGACAGGGGCTTCCTCTGAAGCTTGGGAGAACCATACTTTGGGGAGCAGCAGGTGCGTTCAAACTTGGCCTGCACCTTCTCGATAGCAGGGGCCACCTGTCTGTTCCTAAGGCTTCGGGAAGGAGAGGACACGGGTGTAGTGCCACCTCCGGCTTTTGGCGTGAGACACTTGTGGGGGCTGCTGGTGACACCGCTGGCACGCAGGGCCTCAGTCTGCAGGCCCACGCTGATTGTCTGGACGGTCTGTGTTCCTGCTGTCCTGGACCCGTTGGTCTGGCAGGCCATGTCCCTGACTTGAGGTTCGCCGGGACCGGAGCAGATGGCATTCCTGACAGAGAAGGCCACCTCTTTCATGTCGTCACTCATGTTCTTAGACATATCGAGGCTGTGCAGTGGGGAGGGGAACCCCAGGGAGGGGCAGACAGGTTTCTCTAGGGGGCGAAGAGACCCCTCCACATAGTCCCTGGAGTGTCTGGGTGGGGTGCAAGGCCACCTGTTGAGTACAGGTTCCGGATGACCTCCCTTGGCATCTGCCAGGTTCCCTCTTGCTCTGCTCATAGGAAAGGGACCCTCGGGGTCCACTGGACTCCTGCCCTCACCACCTGACACGATACTGTCAACCCGGCGGACAGCAGGGGGGCTGTGCAATACATGTACCCCAGACTGCTCGGTGAGGGCATGGCTCCGCAGTGGCTGCTTCTGGCAGTGCTCTGGGCTGGTCATGGTGTCTGTCGTCATGGTGACACTTGTGGTCAGGTACCAGGAGGAGTCAGGGAAAGGCTCCATGGTGGAGTCATGTCCTACCCGCCCCACCTCGGTCCTGTCTGCCCAGAGGTCTGGAGGCCTATCGGTCCCAGCCCTTGGGGAAGTATAGTCCCAGTTTTTGCTGTTGAACTCCTCGATGTACTTCAGGTCATCGGGAGACAGGGGTGGAGTGACATCCTCCTTGCTGCTGGCAGATGGTAGGCCCTTCTCAGGCAGGAATGGGGAGACGTCCATCAGACGTTGGAATTCAGACATACAGGACACAGACACAGCCCTGGGGAAGAAAGCAGAACAGGGGTCAGCTCCTGGAACGTACTCTACCCAGGACATACCCATGGAGGTGCCTGCCTCTACCTGACTCTTAAAAATCGGGCCAGCCACTAATATCCTGCATGGTTGTTACGCTCACCCCATGAATGCCCACAGTTGTGCCTGCCGTTTTGCCTTGGTGTGAATTGAATAGAGCTTCTCCCTCCGTGGCCACACAGATGCGTAGATTACCTACCCACAGTCATAGCTAATTCTAGACTGTGGTCTGGCGACTCAAGCCACTACGGAGGATCACCCTCTGCTGGCTTCCGCGAACCTGTGAAGATGAACACGCCATACTCTCTAGCTACTGTGAGCCATAGGACGTTCAGAGAGAGACCCTGGTGAAACATCTACAGGTTCTCATCTCTTTTCATCCAAACAGCCTCATCCTCCACTGGCTGGAAGGACACTGACTTTGACGTCTCCAAAGGCCACTTGGAAGATGTCGGAGGAAATGGGGAAGTGGAAATCCTGATCCGTTTTGAGTCTTGTCTCAACCTAGAATACGATCAAGCCCACCCAACTCAGTAAGGGGTGTCCTCGCCTTCTGTCCCAGCTTTCTTCTCAATAGCCAAGTGGCCTGCCTGTCCCCCCCCCCCCCCCCCGTGTGTGTGTTGGTTCTTTCTGTCCTCTAGAGGAGGAAAACTCCCTCAGGCACACGAACAACGGTAAAGGGGGAAGGTAGGTGGGTGACAAGAGCTGGACTTGGGTAGCCATCGCCCAATGTGTATGAATGTGGGCGCAGATCCTTGGTACCACCATTTCAACTTCCCATGTTCCAATCTGACAGAAACTTGGTGAAAGCTTTCTCTGTGCTCTTCAGTCTCCACAGAGGCGGTAGGGTGGCAAATTGGACAAATCAGGAGGTGGGTGGGGTCTTCATGCTGCTTGCCCATCCACCAGGGAAAACATACGGTCAGAGGCTGGGGATCGGGTGTGCCCACCAACACAGGTGACAGAATCGCTCCAGCTGCAGTAGAAGTGGGAGGAGGCAAGGCGGACACTAACTTACCATCCTACTAGATCCGTTTCCTCTTGGCCTGACGGGCAGACTTTATACCTAGGGTTCTAACTCAGTCCTAGCCACACCAGAAGGGATCCCATACCTGGTACCCAGATCACCCTCTATAGAACCTGGTAGTAACAGGAAGGCCAGACTGTGAGCAAGTCTAAATGCTCAATGGTTGCTACACTGAACCACTAGTGGCAGTCACAGGTCGGGGCTTCGTGGGGTTAACTGGATGGAGGAGCACAGAGACGAGAAAGAATGGAGGGGTGTGGACCTTAGAAACGGCCACATTGATGAAACAACATGCTAGGATGCACTGGACGCATGGCCGGGTGCCTCCTGGTGCAAGAGATGGTGCAAGATGTTGGGGCAGGGCCCCAACATGGCTAGAAGTCAGGGGCCACATGGCCTGGGGAGGGGTCGGCACCTTAATTGTTTTGTCTCAGACATTTGATGCTACTTAAAATGTGCAACCCCCACATTGACTACTTCTGAAATCAGGAGAAGCAAATAAGATTTAAAATCAGTTGCAGCACACAAAAGAAGAGGGAGATGGGAGGCCTGGGTATCAAAAGCGAACGGCACGAGCCTTCATCTGGACACAGAGCGATTGCTGCTGTAGATGGGGCACAGCAGTTGATGGAGCCACAGCTAAACCGTATGCGCTGCTTCTCTGGCTTTCTGTGTGTTCATACGTGTGAACTCCACAAAGGAAATAACAACAAAATCTTTCAAAGAATCTGACTCCCCTATTTACAGATGAAGCAACTACGGCCCAAAGTACTTAAGTCCCAGACCCACGGAAACACAGCAAGAGGCAGATGCAGATCACTTCCAGAGCCCAGGGCCACAAGTATACTTGCATTGCCTGGGGAAGACAGAGAAGGGCACCATGTCTGGGCAACTCTGTGGGTTCTGTGGAAACAGATGGTATAGGCTGCAAAGGAGACAGTCATTGCCAGCCTCCAAGATCACCGGGAAAAATAGGATGAGGGGAGCTGACAGCGGGAAACTGCTAGAGACACAGGATGCAATGGAGATAACACACGTCCGTCTACGGAGGGAAGAAAAGGCAAAACCAGAGAGCATAGGCTGTCAAAGAGGAAGCTGGGTGCAGCTATTACGAGGGTCACAGCTAAGGTCTGTTCCCTCTAGGAATCACAGCAGGGAAGACTACAAAGACAAAACAAATCCCCCATTTGCCTCAGAAATGAAGTGGTTTTCTGAGCTTCCCATAAGAAAGTCTCTATAGACCTCTGAAAGACTGGTTTTTCTCAAAAACTCCTCTGGACATGGCAAACACAGTTCTTATCCTAAAACACAAACCAGCTCACGTTGCCTTTTTTGCTAATACTAATCTAGGAAACAAATAGTTTAACAGCTGCTACTTACTGTAAATTTTGGAGAATACCCACAAACACTGCATCAAAACAGTGGATCCTTAAAGGCAAAAGATTAGAACTTAGCAATCAATTTTACTTACCTTTGAAGATTTCCCTTGCGACTTTCTTCTTCCTGTAAACAAACAAACAAACATCTGTCAGAATCAACTGATTCTGGCTTCCTAGGAATCCCGTCTGCAGTAAGTGACTTGTTTTGCTATGGTCTCTTAAGATGTGGTTCAAAATGCTCACTGAGGCCAAGTCCTAGGCTACTGCCCCGAGCTCTTTGAAGTGGAACAGTAAAAGCTGCATCCACAGCATCATGGGAGGGTAGGAGCTTCTGAGGTCTCCCCAGGGAGGCAGGGGCCCGCCTGAGTGAGAAACACTGACTAGAAAGCTTGCTGAGGAAATGGTTCTCCTGCACCCCCACTGTATGAAGAAGCTCAAAGAACTGGCAATCCCGAGTAAGTCCAGGTGCCTGTGGGGGTTAGAAGTGGGAGACGACAGTGAGCAGAGAGGTGGGAGACCGATGTCCTCCGGTCCAAATCTTGCTATGGAGGTTGGTGTGGGTGGCATCTCTGGGGCAGGGACTCCTGCTTGTTTTTGAACATTCGTGGTTAGGATCAGAAGTAGAAAAATGGTGACTTCCCCTTAAGGGCAGCAGGAACTGTACTGACAAACCGCGACAGAGACAAAGGCTGTCTATTGAGAAAGACTCGCATGCTGGCATGGTTTGGAAGAAGCAGTCACTGGACAGTAACGAAACCGTATCCCTTGCCCAGTCACACTGAAGCGTGCCTTCCTCACAGACTGCAAGCCTTTGCTTCCACCACACAGAGGAGTAAGGGTCTCCCTTGAACCTGTGCTCTCTCTGCTACAAAGCTGTACCACGGAGATTGCCTGCAGATCTGTGGTGGGGCACACCAACCAACAGACATCCTACTGACCTGCTACACACTGATGAGGGTAAGGCATTGGACTTCACTGACGTGACTGACATACATGGTTGAACATCCATCCCTTAATCCAAAAACCCGTAACCTGAAATACTTCAAAATCTAAAAATTTTGGACTTTGTTTCACACACAAAATAAGCATAGAATAAGATTGCCTTCGGGCTACAGGCATAAGATGAATATGGAACGTAAATGATTTCTGTGTTTGAATCGAGTCCAATCCCCAAGATACCTTTTTATGAACATGTAAATATCCCAAACGCCATGATAGTTGGAAACCTGAAACCCTAAGGTCTCAGCATTTTGAACCAGGGACATTCAACTCTCAGAATGTCTCCCTATTTCAGACCCATCTGAGACAAGTCCCATAGGTACGAAGTATCTGGAAGAACAGTAGCCAGTACAGTCACTGTAAACTGGCTCACATGTAATAACGCCCAAAGCAGGGTGCCCACCCCATCATCCGGGTTTAATTGAGATGGGGTCTCACTATTCTTATACCAGTTTTTAAAATGTGGCTTTAGAAAACAAAATCATCAGAGGAAAATAAGTGGCATCGTGCCACAGAAATTTTGGTGGCTCTCTTGAATTCAATCATTTATCTATCCACTTGTTGGATGTTCTTTCCCTTCGCCCAGAATAACATATTTACTGCGGTTGCCATTTAGTGATATCTACTAAATGTTAAGATATTCTTTAATACAGAATTATTTCTCAGCCTTCTGAGTTTTCTAGAATCAGAAAATGCATAATGATTTCAAGAAAAGTTGAAACTATACATTTGCTTTGTCTACTGAGTTTTGTTGACTACACTTGTTCTTGAGAGTTTTCATGTTCCATGGGATCCTAGTCCAGCATTTCTGAACCCAGGACAAGACTGGCTAAGTTAAACTGACCACAGGAGTAGGGTCGGGCCCACCGAACAAAACTGTTACCATTGGCAAGAATTCATAGGTGGTCTGGGGAACTAACTTGCCGGGAGGGTACCACCAGACACTGGCTGCACCAAATGTTGGCTCCCTCCCGCTGCTGGTAACCTCAAAGGACAAACCCAGGCTGACCTTGGCGAGGCAGTTCCTGAGGGGTGGCGGATCCTCTGGTTCATCATCCACGGACAAAGCATCCAAGTACAGGTTCTCGCTGGCTGAGCACCTGTCTGACTCCTTCAGTTTGGAGAGTGGCCGGTCTTCAAATGGGATGGAATCAGTGTCTGCACAGGGCCACATGGACACAGGCCGGGGAGCACGGAGGTCTCCTTGGTGTGGAAAGGGGCGGGCGTCGTCTTCCTTTTGACTGCAGAGGAAACTGCCGCCTCTCCTGGGGCTGTTCTCTTTCTGCAACTGAATGTCAAAATGGAAACAATAAGCCTCCCTTTCCAGGGTGACAGTTGCTCTAAGCCCATCCTTTCTCCACTATATCTACCTGAAAAGACTTTTTCAGAATCAAATGTGCCTAACAGCGTGGCATCGGGTTCAAAATGTCGCACCATGTCACAAATGCTTCCAAAAGAGAAACACACTTTACCTGGACTGCAGAATCTTCCTGATGCAAATATTTGTGTTTTGAGGGTTTCTGCTATTGTCTTCTTCATTTCTGTTGTAGTCATATAATTTGTTTATCAATTATTGTGCTTATGGGAAATTAGACATTTTGTATTTAAGTTTAATGGGAACAAGTATCATGTTTAATATTTCTTTTACAGTAACCTCCAGAACTTTAGGGATGCTCCATGGAATACTGCCAAGGATGGCAAACTCCTGAGGGGAACCCCATTTTCCTGCCTGACCCAAGGCAGATAACAAGTTTGATACAGAACCAAGTGAATGAACTGGATTGTAGTCACATGGTGCTCAAGACAATGTTAACTTTGCTTAAGAGAGTTAAACTTAGCTATAAAGATGACTAAAGACCTGGAACACTTTTCAGCCCGACTTGATAAACTGAAGTGGTAACGGGTAAAGATGGGTCACTTGGGGTGCCGATGAAGGCGCTGGGGGTATAGTTGGTGGGGGAGCACTTGCAAAGCCCTGATCTGGTTCCCAGCAAGGCAGAGATGCAGCTGTGGAGGTGTGGCTTGCTGCTTTGCAAGCAAAACTGATTTCCCAGCTCTTGCCTAGCTCAGTGGAGATGTGCAGACAGTTGAGCAGACAGGTGAGCAGACAGGGGGCCTGGCAGGTGCACTCACTGGGTCAATAAGCACCTTTCTTCCAGTGGGAGATCTTGAGTGGAGTGTTTTATCAGACAACTATATAAAAATCACAGAGGACTGATGGGACGTCCCAGAGATGTGGCTCACGGGTTTCGTCTCTCTTACTTACCGCCTCCCTCTTCCTAAATACTTATAGAAAGTGCAATCGAGGCCGGAAGCTACTCTCACCTAGGACTTCCTAACATGATTAAGTGCTCAGCGTCCTGATCAGAATGACGTTTGTATTTCACTGGAAAGAGTGGCCAGCTCAAGATTTCCAGTCCTCAAGTGCTGAGATGGTGGAGGAAGGTATTAAAAAAAAAAATCCCTCAAACCCAGACTGGTTTTTTAAATATATATAGCTCTACATTTTTCTCTGCTCCCCTCCCCCTTTCCCTTTAACCCTCCCCCAAAGTCCCCATGCTCCCAATTTACTCAGGAGATCTTGAAATTTCCTCTTTATGGATTTTTCCTGTGACTAATATGAAATGACCTTTTTTGTCTCTTTTGACTGATTTTAGCTTGAAGTCTATTTTGTTAAATATTAGGATAGCTACACCCGCTAGTTTCTTGGGTCCATTTGTTTGGTATATTTTTTCCCTTTACTCTGAGACGATGTCTGTCTTTGAGGTTGAGATGTGTTTCTTGTATGCAGAAGAAGGATGGATTCTGTTTTCATATCCAATCTGTTAGCCTGTGCTTTTTTATAGGTGAGTTGAGTCCATTTACATTAAGGGATATTAATGACCAGTGATTGCTATCTCCTGTTAATTTAGTTTTCATGGTTGGTGATGTCAATTTGTGCGTTTCTTTTTCTTCTTTGGGATTTGCTGTTGTGAGATCAATTGTCTGTGTTTTTGTTGGTGTAGTCATCTTCCTTGGGTTGGAGTTTTCCTTCTAGTATTTTGTGTAGGGCTGGGTTTGTGGCTAGGTATTGGTGAAATCAAGATTTGTCATGGAATATCTTGTTTTGTCCTTCTATGGTGATTGACAGTTTTGCTGGATATAGCAGTCTGGGCTGGCATCCGTGGTCTCTTGATGTCTGCATAATGCTTGACCATGACCTTCTGGCTTTCATTGTCTCCAATGAGAAGTCAGGTATAATTCTGACAGGTCTACCTTTATATGTTACTTGACCTTTTTCCTTTGCAGCTCTTAATATTCTTTCTTTACTTTGTATATTTAGTGTTTTGATTATTATGTGGCAAGAGAACTTTTTTTTTTGGATCCAGTCTATTTGGTGTTCTGTAAGCTTCTTGTATCTTCATAGGCATATCTTTCGTTAGGTAGGGAAAGTTTTCTGATATGATTTTGTTAAATAAATTTTCTGTGCCTTTGAGTTGAACTTCTTCTCCTTCTTCTATAGCTATTATTCTAAGATTTGGCCTTTTAATGGTATCCCATATTTCATGGATATTTTGGGTTACGCTTTTGTTAGATTTAATGTTTTCTTTAACTGATGAGTCTATTTCCTCTATTGTATCTTCAGTGCTGGAGATTCTCTCTTCCATCTCTTGTATTCTGCTGTTTATGCTTGCATTTGTGGTTCCTGATCTTTTTCCTCATAATTTCTGTTTCTATAATTCCTTCAGCTTCTGTTTTCTTTATTGTTTCTATTTCAGTTTTCAAGTCCTGAATAGTTTCTTTTATATGTTTGATTTCTTTTTTCTTAGTTTTCTTTAAGTGATTTGCTGATATCTTCCAATTTTTTTCTTTGCCTTTTCCTCAATTTCTTTAAGGGAACTTCTTATTTCATCTTTAAGAATTTCAAACATTCTCTTAAAGTTATTTTTTTAGGTCATTTTCTTCTGGTTCATCCATATTTAGTTGTTCAGGTCTTGCTGTTGTAGGGTCTTTAGGTTTTGCTGGTGTCATGTTGCTCTGTGTGGTGTAGCCTGTGATCTTACCTCTTCTATTCATCTTTTCCTCTAATAGGTATAGTTGGGGCTGTCTGAGATTCAGTTGAATAATCTTCTAGGTGCCAGTGAATCCAAAGCTCAGATGGTTGTTCCTTGTGGTACAGTCATTGTCACAGTTCTAGTTACCCCGTTGGTTACTCAGTGTTCCTGGAGATAGCTCAGCGCTCCTGTGCCTTGCTCTGCTCCCTTGCAGTTTGCTGTCTCAGGCCTGCTTTGGCCTAGGTTGCCGGCTTTGCCCTGTTTCTGTAAATCCTGGTCTGGAACCCCTCCTGCAGAAGTCCCTGGCTTGGGGCTGAACCTGTTCTGGTGGAGATGGCGGACTCTGGATCTGGTCGCTGGCTCAATCCTGGTCTGCCAGTGTCCGGGACTGGGTTGGCTTCTGGGATTGGCTTTGCTCCTGACTTCTGCTCCAGGTGGAGCTTCCCTAGACTGGTTTTTTAAGAGTACCTTTACTAGTTGCATCTCTGAAACCCGATTAGAGCCTACATCCACGAGCTTGCAGAAGCATGGCTTGTGAATGCTCAGGAGGAAGCTGAACAGGACAAAAGGCCCTGCAACTCGCTTTTCTAATTAAATGTCTCTGAGCATCATTGGTAGTCCATGAGCAGATGGGGGTCTCTGACAGCAGCAAAATCTTAGATGCCAGTCTGCAGCAGGCTCAATGTTAAATCAGGGAAAGAACAGATTACTCCAGATTCGAGCTTGGTCCCCTCTACTCTCTCCTCCCCCTTCCTAATGACACATTTCTTTGCAGTTCCCTTAATGATGCTAAATACTTTATTTAAAAAATCTATAAAAAGGAAAGCTTTTTATTATATTTCTCTAACGCATGTCAGTGCAGTTGAGTTTAACACATGATCATCTCCCAGGGTATTTTGGGCAAAGAATTAAAATGCAAGAATCACATTGGAAGCTGTAAGTGGGCACTGAGGGTGTGTGTGAAGGGGGAGAAGGAACGACTAAAGAGAGCTACGAACAAACACAACCTAGCTCAGCAAAGTGGGATTTCAAAAATAAACCCAGGCAGCCAGCAGCAGTTTGCACCGGGGCTGCTAAGTGTCAGATTTCCTAAAAAACCAAGCCAAAGCGGCTAGAGCTGGCAGTTCCTGCAGCTGAGATGCTTGTGTGCTGCTGCAATAGTCTTATGGGTCCTGACCGGGTAGGGTTTCCCGGGGCCACACACCTACTGTACTTGCGATCTTGCAGCAAAACGCATTAAATGCAAATGGAAAATTTAACAGGTTTGTATTTCAAATAATTGAGCACGACAGACTCTCAAGAGGGTCACCTTACAGAGGGCAAAGAGAAAAAGGTCACCCTGTGAAGAGATTTTGAGGATGCCTGGCTGCTCGGGTTCTCACGGCAGCTGACTTGAGAAAATTAACTGTAAGGAGAACAGGTTAACACAATCGTCTTGTAGCTCCCTAAGTACAAATATAGAGACATTCTGTGACAGTGGCCCGGGCGCTGGCCAGTCCTACGGAGAAATCCATGGTGGCCCCATAAAAGGTGACTGACCCCCACGCCATCACACATGGGTTGAGACGAGAGTTTTACTATGACAGGTGAGATACGCCGAGTGACCTCAGCCACATTCCCACAGTCTTTCGCCACACAGGCCACCGCGGGTGGTGTAGAAATTATGCGGGAGTTTACTGTCCCTGGGCAAGTATGAAGCACATGTTCTGGGAGTGGAAAATGGATTTACGGTTGCTTCCTTCGCTGTCTGTATCAAGTTCTCACAGCCAGTGCTATATGGTTTCTCTGGGGGTCAGATATCAGGTGGACACCACGAGGAACACTCAGTTGCTCATCTACGGAATGTGCAGCTAGACATTAGAACAGCAAGCAACGGGTGAAACCTGTGCGCGTTTCCCCTCGTGCTGACCTCTCCACGGGCATCTGAGCCAGCCTGCTCTTTCAGAAAACGCTGACAGCTACTGTGCTAGTGCTCAGAAGCCCTTTACAATGCTGACTAGCTTCAGCGGAAAGGCTAGACCGAGTCCTCAAAGCCACGTCTGCATGCATTCAGCACCCTTTTACCGTGGACCCATCTGACGACGAGCGGAGAATCCTAACCAGATCTACAGCACAGGTGCTAGGGCTAGAGAGATAGCTCAGTGGTTAAGAGCATTGCCTGCTCTTCCAAAGGTTCTGAGTTCAATTCCCAGCAACCATATGGTGGTTTACAACCATCTGAAATGAGATATGATGCCCTCTTCTGGCCTGCAGGCAGACATACAGACAGAATATTGTATACAGCACAGGTGCGAGGGCCAGGTGCAGGTCTGAAACACCAGGCTGCGGCCACGCGGAAGACACGGCAATGAAGTTCAGCTCCTGGTCCTTGTTTTTATTGCCCCAAAACGGTATCAAAGTGAGGTGGCAGCTCGGCCCTGGGTCACTGTTGCCTCAGAAACTGAGGGTTATCACATGTGTCTGACCAAGTTTTTCTTTGCTAGAAATTCCTCATTCCTCAAAGAAAAACAAAGACCTCAGATACCTGTTTAACTGACAGTATGTGCGACTTTCAAAACTGAAGAAGTCAGAGACAGGCTGGATGAGCGGCAACAGCCAGGCAAAGGGGACCCCAAAGGCCCATGACAGGGAACACAATGGCCTCACAGGGTGTGGCAGGGACACTCGAGGTAAGCAATACAAGCAGTGATCAAGAGTGACGGTTCCCTGGTACCAGGCTGCAACAACTTGCTGTAGTACAAATTCTACCTGGTATTAATAATAAAAACCCAGAATCAGTTATTAGGGGTGAAAGCTGAAAGATCAGAGAAGCAGAGCAGCCAGCCACTAGTTCTTAGCTCTGTGAAATCCTGAGACCGAATAGGGTATCCTGCCTCTACAAGACCTCAAACTGAATGCTCAGACTGAACGCTCTGTGGCCCTGCCACTTCCTGTCTTATATTCCTCTCTTCACCCAGACACATCGCTCCTGTCTCCACCTCCCTAGTGCTGGGATCAAAGGTGTGAGCCTCCACCGCCTGGCTGATTCTCTTTTAGGCTGGATTGATCTAGTGTGGCCCAGGGTAGCCTTAAACTCAGAGAGATCCCTCTGCCTCTGCCTCCGAAGTGCTGGGCTTACAGGTGTGTGCTACCTCTATGGTTAACTAGTGGCCAGCTCTGTTCTTCAGGCAAGCTTTATTTGTTAAAGCACAAACAGCACACCACCACAGCTTACCTGTTCTTCCTAGGAGATAAAGCACAGCCTCTTGGAGGGAGGCGAAAGCTTCATGCAATTTACAAGGCCCAAGAAGCACAGAAAATTAGAAGTGGATTCACCAAGAGTCCTCCGCAAGGTTACATAAGCAGTAACAGTTGTGGAGGAAGGAGCTGCCAGTGGGCTGAGCCGCCTGCAGTTTGTGCACCAGAGATGCAGCTCGCGTAAATCATTGCCACTACAGTGGGCTCTTCGGTGAGGTTTCCACCTGGGAGCCACCCAGGCTCCAGAAAAGAACTTTCCCCCGTGGTGGGTCACTAAACTAGATTTGGGTGAAATCATCCTTTGGTCTGAATCAGAACTCCAGCTGGGGCAGAGGCATCTGCTCACATCTCCTCAGAAAAAAGTCAAGTTGGGCGTGACAAATTGGCGATCATTTTATAGGAATACATGCCGTCAGCTCTGAAGTTCTGCCACGTAGCGGACCCCTCAACAGAGTGCAGATGCTGGGCACAGTCTGGCAGATTCTTCACAGGGCTGGATTTCCAATCCACACAGGAAGTGAGGACTTTTCCTCTTGGAAGTATTTGGAGAATTTTGAAATGGAGCCATATCAAATATTAGCAAGGTGACTCAGCCCAGAAAAGCCTCTGCCCCTTCTGTCCCTAGGGTGCTTTCTTCCTCTCTACTGTTCCTAAGTCAGAAGCTCTGGGTCCCTCCCTGTGCAAATCTGGACTTCACTTCACCATTGCCCTTCAACTTTAGCACAAGAACTGTGTCGTACACGTGGCCGGAAGAGCCTCATTCTCAACAGGCTAACATACTAACTAACATACTAATGCTGGCCAGGCGAGTATTAATGGAGCCACGCCGTATTTATTTACCATTTCTAACTGACAGTTCTTAAGGCTCTGGGCATGTGTAAGAGTGACAGGTTGGAGTAGGCAAGGTATCTGTAGGGGTAGGAACCTAGCCAGGAAGGAATTCAACACCCCCTTCTCAGCGTGATGTGAAAAGCTTTCTGAATTTCCACACCACTCTGGGCCTGCTGCAGCCACACAAACCTCACCAAGGACATGCAATGCAGGGAAGGATTATATCCAGGCAGCAGGAAAACAGCTTCCTCTGCTCTCCCCGCATCCATCAGAGTTTGTTTATCGGGAGGTGATGAGCTACCAGACACCTCCCTGGATTCTGTTTCCGTCTAATCACAGCCCAGCAAAACCCACAGCAGGCGCAATCCCCAGCCAGCAAACAATGACTTCTAACTCAATTTGGTAATTACTTCACTAATGGTGATGATTCCACTCAGGCTGCAGCCAGCGCCATGACCAGGTCTTCCGGGGCATCCTAAGTGTTAGCTTACTCAGGAGCAGAAGTTTCTGAAGATAACCTGAAGTAACCTCCCCTTTCAAGTCAAATCCCTTTTAAAAAACGTCCTTCCCAGTCCCTGTACACACATACAAAGGCAGATCGCCTACAAACTCTGCAATGAAAAGGTGTGTGTCATATAAGAGTGTGATGATTCACCTCGACTGTCAACTTCACCAGGCTGAGAAATGTCTAGATTAGTAATGTTGACCAGGGTATGTTTGCAGTGGCCACTACATCCTGTGGACTCTGACCTAATAAATCAATGAATTCCTAGACGAATTCAAAGTTGATGGCATTATTGGAAGATAGCAGAAGACAAGAGATTGGGGTGTGGTTGGATGCAGTTGGTCCCTGGGGCTGTGCCCTTGGAGCTACAGCTTGCCCAGTCCTCCTGTATTGCTCTCTGTGCTGCCCATCCACCATGAGATGAAGGAGCTCCTCTACCATGTGCTCCAGCCACGAAGCAACATTGACTGACGCAACGCTAACCACGCCTTTTAAGTTGATCTCACAGGTATTTTGGTGCACCTAAGTAACTAACACGTGGAGCACGGAGAACTCTGCCACAGGAAACCTAGCATGCCTCGGTCTTCCTCTGGGTGCCCTCAACGGAAGGCAGGTAACAGCAGCAAGCTTCTTTCTGAGGTCCCCTGGCTCCCAGGGCCATGAGCTGTCTGCACGCTGCTTGCTCTGGTGCAGCTGCCCCCCACTCTGGGGCTGCGGCACACCTACCTGCTCCACCCGCCACAGGAGTTCCTCTTTCTGTCGCCCCCACTCCTGCCGCTCGCTGTGCAGACGCTCCAGCAGCTCCACCTTCTCTCGGTTCCAGTTCTTCTCCCGGTGATGGATCTGCCAGCGCAGGTCCATGACCAGGCCGTGGCTGTCGGCCAGCAGCTTCTGGTGGACCTCTCTCTCCTTCTTTAAGGCCCCTTTGCCCTCCGCAGAGGAGTCGAGCTCTCCCAAGCTTTTCTCAGCCTTCTCTTCCAGCTGCCAAAGAAGACAATACTCAGGGCCACCTCTGTGAAATCCAGCAGTGGAGGCAGACCCCTCAACTGAGGACCTGCCTCACTCAGGCTGGCTGTCTGCAGGGGAATTTTCTCTTCAGAGAGCCTAGCACCCCAAGCCAGGTCTTAAGGATTGACTCAGCAGACTAGAAAGGCTATGTCTTGCTTTGGTTTCCGCTATACAGAGATGCTGCCACGGGCCTCACACGTGCAAGGCAAGTGATTTTATTTTGAAATTGGTTCCTTTTGTTACCAAGCATGACCTCAGACTTGGGATTCCCCCTGCCTCAGTTTATCTACAGGTATGTGCCACCAAGCCCAGCTAAGCAAAGGCTGTCCCACGTGTTGCTGGATTCTCAATATTTAGAGCAAGGTCTTAGTTTGGGAGAAAAAAAATAGAGATTTGGGCTCCACTGAAAATATCTCGGTTTTTGATTTGTATTTAAGCAGAAGGCCATGCTGACCCTGGGATGTGTACGTTGAAATATCCTGAACAAGCAAGGCAGAAGATGAATTGGCTGTGGTACTACCTGGCTTCTGAACTTGAGGTCCTAGCTTGTTTCCTGTCAGGAAGGCTCTGTTCTCCCCTGAGGCTTTAATTGTAGCCAACACACTGGTAGATTTCAGGCTCCTCTGAGGCAAACACACAATGTTTGAAAGTGGCTTGCATCGACACGCATGTCTTCCTTCTTACCCACACGGATCCCCTGCATATTTCTGGAGGGATTTAATGGCTCCTCCTGGAAGAACATCCTTACACACTTCTTCCTTTTGGCCCCTGGCAGACTGGACACCCTCGCCTGAGCAGCCAGGAACCAAAACAGGGCCACATTTCTATCATTTCATACGTTTGGCCTGACTCTGTTCCTGCCTCATCAAGGATAGGAGCCTTAAACCTCAGAAGACAGAGCAGGCAAGTTTGTAAGATCTGGTGGCAGATGGCAGCAGGGTGCCCAG
Source organism: Arvicola amphibius (assembly GCF_903992535.2). Lineage (NCBI taxonomy): Eukaryota > Metazoa > Chordata > Mammalia > Rodentia > Cricetidae > Arvicola > Arvicola amphibius. The sequence goes on from NC_052064.1 coordinate 20,063,857, forward strand.
GGTCGGTGGCAGTACAGGTGGATGAACTTGAAGGTCCCTAAGTTCATGCCACAGGTGAACTTGAGGGGTGCCCGGGGTCAGTGGTAATGCAGGCATAGTAGTAAGGATCAGGTGGTGGTGCAAGTGATCTTGAGGGGTACCTGGAGGTCATGTGGCGGTGAACTTGGGGAGCCCTAGGAGAGCTATTTTCTTCGGGGTGACAGGCTCTCCTCATCTTTTATCACGACTGAGGCTATCTACAAGGTATCTCCTTCTTAGGGGATGTTTTCCTTTCATGACTGAGTCAACCCATATAAAATTTTACTTTATAGTTTGCCTCACAACAAAGGCTAGAAGATACATGCCACACAGAGGCCTTGTTCCTGTCCGAGCACGACTGGAAAATGGCAGTGAATTGCAGTAAATACCCCTAAGAATGCAGCGTCCCCTCTCAGCAGGAAGTAGCCAGACAGATTGACAACGCCCAAATTCCCTAAGTGGGGCCCCTTCAGTGGTTGCAGAGCAGCAAGCCTGCTTCCCTGAGTTCTGCTCCACTTCATGCACCAGTTTGGACCCAGAACGAATGCAGCTGGGGCTAGAAGGCAGCTGGAGCAGAGCTTTAATAGGTGGCTGTGGTGGGAGGCACATTGCCTCAGCCTAGTTGGTGCCTAGCCTGGTGGATGCCACAGCAGTGCCAGAAGTACATGTTACCTGGAGATACTGACCCCTCATTCCCCTGAATACTTAAGATCAGACACTGTTTTATAAAAAATTTAGGGGGGAGATGTTGGGAGCAGTGAGACCCCAGATCCTGAATTTCTTGTAATCCCCTGATCTGAGTGCCTACAGCTGCTCTGAGCACGAGACCTTCAGGAGTTCCTGATGGCAGGAGAGTGGTTTCTGGTGGGTTTGGCTGGGGCGTGGCTATCTCTATATATTCTGCCCCTGAACACAATAAAGGGGGCATTCTTGGGGAATTCAAGGATGACTCGTGTCTCTGTCTCGCTGTCTGTCTGTGTTTGTGTATTTTAACCTCCTGCCCCTTGCATGAATCTCGCGAACTGGGTGCCAGCGCACCAAACGCAGACATGGAGGCGTGTTGCGCGGCACAAAACCAAAACAAAACAAAACACCTCTACTCTGGTTTCTTGTGGTCCAAAATGGACAGCTTCACATGGCGACAGCTTCATGCCACCAGTCCTTCAACAGGGCTCAACAGCACAAGGAAATGCTACTGGTGAAGGTGCATTCACCCTCGGGAGGGAGACTACCATGAACAATGGGACTTGGGAGGTGAGGCCCTTGGCGGACAGCCTCAAGACCAGCCCCTCTCCCTGCCCCGACCTGGTCCACAAGGGTTGCTGCATAGGGAAGAGGCGGACGTGTTCAGGAGGGAGGCGGCCCGAGGGGCGGTACCTGCTCCAGGCGGCACTTGAGTACGGCCCACTCCACATCCCAGGCAGCCTTGTCGCTGGCGTACTGCTGCTGCAGACGGAGCCGCGCGTGCTCATCTTCCCGCAGCTCCGAGCGGAAGTCCTCCAGCAGGGCCTTGAGGGCCCTGAACAGCTGCTGATTTTCCGCCACCTGTGGGAACAGAGCCAGAGCCAAGAGAGCCTCAGTTAAGAGTGCCTCAGTCAGTGGGGGCTGCAGCGCCGCCTTCCAGATTACCTGCAGAAGGCACCTGTGGGTGGGGCTTACAATCACCGAACAACGGCAAGATGGTCCCCTCTCTGGCCAGAGGCCTCCTGAGGCCAAGGCCCTGAGCAGGTGTGTTCAGAGGCTGAACCATGGACTGGTGCTGTGGGCGCCTAAGGCACGGGGGTGCCCTCAAACCTGAGGGTTAGTTTAGAATCAAGAAGTTGCCAAAGGCCACTGGGAGCCCTTGAAGCCAGTCTGTCGGGCGACGCTGCGGGACTTCTGATACCCTGCGCTCTGAGTTGGGCTGGCTGAGGTGGTACCCATCGCTCCAGTGCAAGCTACTGAACTAGAAGTAATCAATAAGGGCCTAGGAGCTCTGGGAGACACAGGACGGTCACTCTTTGACTTCTGATTACTCAGAGACTAGGACAACGGCAAGCAAGGCAGAGTGGGAGGGAGCTTCTGAGAGTTCCTAATTAAAGCCGGAGGGGAAATGCTCAACTTATTCACAGGCGTTTGCGGATTCCACGACGCAACTCTGCCCTTGTTACTGTTTGTACTCCACATGAAAGCGAGCAGGCTCCAGACCCTGCCCAGTCTTTGAAGGCACACTTCAAAACTCTGATTTATGTTCTACTGTGTGCTGGCATGGGCATTGTATCACAAAGGCTCACACACAGCACCTGTAACCCCAGCATGACTGTAGATGAAATATAAGTGGAAAATAACCATAATGGTTTTGATCTCGTCTTTGGGGCAGTCAGTCATTCCACACGGGAGAAACTGCAGCGAAGTGTGTAATACATGGCGGCAACACTTCTCCGTGAACCCCACATCATGTAACAGCTTGGTCTGTGATGGCTCAGCCCCTGTACCACATGACTAACTAATGACATTAGAACCATGTAATGGTTCAGCCCCCGTGTCACGTGACCACTAAGGGCCTTAAAATCCGAGGCTTCGCAGCCTCTTTGCAGATTGAAAATTTGCTTTCTCTGGAAAGCAAAGTGGGCACTTTTTGGCATGAGCAGACATTGGATCGGATAGAAATTAAGCCTAAATATTTCTATGCACATTTGGGTTCAAGCCACCAACATAATACCCTATGATCCCAGGACACTACTTGTTACCAGACAATGAGCTCCAAAATGACTCCAGGGGGGGAAGGTGGCCATGAGAGCAAGCAAACCTTGTTATCATAATCACCCAAGAGCCCTGTGTGGGTGGCAGGAAGCCAAGACAGCTTCTGCCATGAACACAAAACTTCCATGTCAACGTTTCTGGAAACATTTGAGCCACCGAAACAGTCACCATTCTTATGTCTTTTCTGATGCCTTTTGCTGGGATAGATTTCTGAGTAAAAAGGTGATTCAAAGCAAGGTAAGAGGGCAATGGATCAAATCCTAGGAGGGTCTCTGTGAGTTCAAGGCCACCCAGGGCTATATAGGCATGACTCTGATCCATAAAGATTTCTTGATTTGAAAAGTCATTGGGACACAAGAGTTTTTTTTTTTTTTTTTTTTTTTTAAACCTCTCATGCTGGAGCCTAGCTAAGTAACTTTTTGGCTTATAAATTTCAGCACAGGGCTGGAGAGATGGCTCAGAGGTTAAGAGCACTGACTGCTCTTCCAGAGGTCCTGAGTTCAATTCCCAGCAACCACATGGTGGCTCACAACCATCTATAATGAGATCTGGTGCCCTCTTCTGGCATGCAAGCATACAGGGAAGGAATGTTGTATACATAATAAATAAATCTTTAAAAAAATAAATTTCAGCACAGGTTAAGTTTTAACCTAAATAAAACAAAACAAAAACACGCGATTTCCCAAATCTCCTCAAACGGGATGGTTGATAGCAATGGCTTTACTATTTCCTGTTCCTTTCATTAATGGCATTCCAGTCCGTCACAGCTCATCTCTCTTGGGTGGGACACTTCAAAAATCCAAAATGAAGGTCTGTGCTCAGGGGTCACACTTTATGACAGGTTCAAGGCTGCCCTTCGGTGCCCCAGATTGCCTTGTGAGCCTGTGGCACTTCCAGAGCAAGTGAAGCAGGGGTATGGATAAGCTCACAGACGAAGATACGTGCGATGCAATGCCAGCCCCTTTTCTGGGCTCTGAGATTTCGGAGATGTACGCATCACATGAAATTGTACGTATGGGAACAGGAAGCCACCATGAACTTAGCCTGGCTCGCCTTGGAGTCATCCATTACCTCTGGAAATGGGCTTAATCTAAACGTGAATGGAATATACTGACCTGCCACTGTGGGGCGAAACACAAAAAGCCAGTCACAAAACCGAGGTGATGGCCTTTTATTTTTTTCAGCTATTCCTATTTATTTCAGCTATTCAAAACACAGGGGGGTTCTGCAATGCTGAGGGAGCTGCCCTGATTACCTGACCTATGCATGCCAGTTTCCATTTGACAAAGACGACAGGGGAGCTTTTGTGGTGTCAAAAGAGCAAACAAATCAATTCCAGGCAGTCCTGCCTCCCCTGTACCTCCCCCCATTGGTAGGAAACACAAACAAGACCTTAAAATGACAGATCTGCGTATCAGCCATTTTACTAATGAAACCATTTGTCACTCCGGCCTTCATTGTCACACTGAGAAGAAATTCAACATGCTTTTCTGAACCCATTATCTTTCTGCAGATAAAAGAATGGGCCCCCAAAGACAGGCCTTGAAAGTGTATTCTAAGGCTGGAGTTTTCAGGAACAATGCTCACTTTCAGTCAGATGTCCTAGGGGCTCATGGCCAGGAGGGTTCTGTGTCTACCAGTCCCCCAAGAATGCAATCAGGTGGGTGAGGACCTCTTCAAGAGGCACCTGTTAAGCAGATTAGACAGAGAATTACCAGCTCACAAGCTGAGAAACCAGGGCGGGCACTCAAACACGGGGGACCACTGAAGCACTGTTGAAGAGCACTAGGAACCCCGCACCTCCCTTGTGGAAGGGACACCGCAGTGGCGGTCCATGGTGTCAGTTCTGACATGCTAATCTCATCTATTAGAAGTGCTCTTTCTAGAAGTTTCTTTATCTTGGGGGGGGGGATAGAGAGGCAGCATGGACAGCTAGACCACAAGGCTTCGAGTGCTAGGATTAGTTAAAGCCTGTCAGTAGAGGGAAGAAGGCCCTTTAACACTGTGGCTGGACTGGGGACCAAGGACTCTGGGAGCCGGATAAATGAGGCCTTAGAGATTAATGTTAAACCACACTTCTTAAACTATTGCTGTGAATCTTATGTTAGGAGCTCCACATTCACAGTATAAACTGTCATACCGCTGAATGTCAGAGTAACTTTACTTAAATAATTACTCTAATGCCAGGAAAGCAAGCTGTTTTCTCTCTAGCCCCAGGGTCCCAGGACTGGCAACACGAATCACCTCTGTTTCAGGCCTTGGTCTCAGGGATGACTAAGAAGAGTAGGAAATGCATACCCAGCCGATGTGAACCATACAGCCAGTTCTCCCCTGCTCAGCCTCGGCTTGACCCAGCAGCAAGGAGAGAATGGAAGCGTGCTTAAGGTCAATGCCATTGGGACTGTGTAACAATAGAACGGGAGGCGGGAATGTGGGCGCTACCAAAGTTTGCCAACCTGACGGATTTTGCTTCTGATCTGACTCCATGTGGGTCGGTACAGTTGATATTTTTTAACTTCTCTGGCTATGATAAATGTAGCCATCTACAGCACTGCACTGTGAGAATGTGCAGTAAGATACAAATCCCTGACTTGCGCCCCCCCCCCCAGAAGTTTTGCTACATTTGCTCATTCATCCTTGGGAAAGCCGATTGGCCTTGTTTCCCATGCGACTTATCACTCCCTGAGGTTCTCAGGGCTTTGTGGGGGCCACGGTTCTGATCAGAAGCTCTTTAAGACACGTGGAATGGCTCCTGCATCCAGGCTGCCTGGCCAACAACCACACCACTCCCAGAGAGGCGAATCTTCTAGCGGAGAATGTTCGCCCTCCGTAAGCCAGCTGTCGCTTACAGTAAGGCTCATTAATCTCCTGCCCTCTTCCAAATGCCACTGTGCACACGTTTGCTTTTATGACTGCGGCGGGCTGGAGATTCAGTGAGCTGCAGAGCTGGTTCTGACATGCGCGCTTCCCATCAGCCCATCCTCCAGAACGCCTTACGCAGCGAAATCTCACACGTCTGTCTGTCCCACTCTTAAGAGTCACCACAGAAGGCAAGGGGAGACAAACATCCAAGCTCTGGTGGGTGGCTCCGGCTGAGGGCCTTTACAGTATTTTTCTCCCTGGGGTAACATTTTCCATGAGTGTTTAGAAAACCAGACATGTTGCATCTTTTCTCTTTCCCAAAGTGTTGGGATGCACTCCTGGGAAATGCCCATCACTGGATCTTAGTTGTGGCAGGTCTGTCTACTGACGGGAGCCAATCACGGGCACTACAGAGGACTAACCGACGATACCTCGCTTCAACACAATAAAATGCCTACATTTTAAATCTTTATTCGCAGTCTGTAATGTTCTAGTTTTCTAACTAGATCACTGCTGGAAAACTTATTCCATGACCTCAACTCTCCCCAGGGATTCTGGCACGCTGACGCACTTCCTGATGACTCCGAGGAGAGGCTCCTTTGAAAGTTATTATCTCCAGCCTGAGTCACATTGTTCAGGGAAAACAAAGGTGGGTGGGGTACAGACAACTGTTCAGATTTGTGTCTGAAGAGAAAGTCGTCTCCCCTTAACGGCTCCACAAAGGCATCGCTTTCTCATTGGAATCCGCAGTGAGGCCTAGTGACAGCCCATCTCCCACTTGACCCACACCACTTTGGGCAGAGGGGACAGGCGAGAAGCAGCAGCTGCTAGACACACTGCAAGAGGAATCCGGAATGGCAGTGGCTGGAAGGCTGAGCTGTGCCCGGTGCCAAACCTGCACCCTTACACCAGCAAGCAAGCAGCCAGCCTGGGGACCCAGGGCTTTCTGTAGGTGCAGAGAGTACTTGGAGAGCTACCTCAGGATCTCAAGTCTCCAAATCAAATACAATAGCCACTTTGTTATAGGAATACAAAATAAATCAATAAATAAAAATAATAAGGTTTATGTCACCAATAGTGGGGTTTAGAGGGGGGACTGGTTTTCAGGGTTTGTCTGTAGTATCACCGACACCAAACATTTTTAGCGATGTTCAAACCCCTCTCCTCTTTCCACAAATGCTATTTTTCCAAAGTATTACCATGTATTTCCATTTGGATGCGTGTTGTAAGTGGTCAAAGAAAAATGTGAAATACTTTGTACATGATGGGAATTTGAACAAATACTTCTTTATTTTTCCTTATCAACTATGCTGCCAACACAGTCCTGTTGGCAATGACAACCTGGTTAAACACCAACCAACCAAGTCCTGTAAGGTTGTTCCCTGGCTATGATAAAAATGAGTATTGTCTCTTCTTAGAAGTCTGTCTAATGAGTATCTTCCCTCTGAGACCAATTTTCTGGATCCAAGGGGGCACACACTCAATGGGTTTGACCTTACACTGGTCCTGAGTCAGGGGTTAACTAAACGAATAGATGAACTGACAATGGAGTGGAAAGATGGACAGACAGCTAGAAACATTCTAGCCATCCCAACCTTACCCCCCGACACAGACAGGCGGTTAAGACAGTGGAGGTCTTTTCTGTACCCAGGAACTTCAACACTTGGAATAAGAGGACAAGAGACATGGCCCAACTAGTTTCCTTCTGTGTACAGAAGGCTGAGCTCAGAGCTAGGCACCCACCTGCCTGTTGAGTGGTCCCCCATCTGCAGTCTGCAGCCGTGATCCGTGTTCACTGATCTGTCCTGGAGAGCGTGGGGCGTGCTCTCCCACGGGAAGGCCGCAGCCTCGGTCAGCATCGTCTTGGTCTGTTCCATCTGTCTGGTGAACGCCCTGGACACCGAGCTCAGCAAACCCAGGCACATTCTCTGGATGTTCGCTCTGAAAGCAGAACACAAGATCATAACTTGGCTTACAACCTTTTGTTCTACAGAGTGACTTTTCCCCTGAGACAGAGTCCCATTATGGGAGTAGCCACGACCAACCTCTGTGAGACCAAACCCTTGGTCTCACACAAGCCTCCTTCTCACATTACAGCTCTGTGTGGCCTGTCAGGTAAGCGCTCACCTGCAGGTGATCTGGTCCCCAGACTTCTCCTCCGGGAAGCCCTCACCTGCAGGTGATCTGACCCCCAGACTTCTCCTCGGGTAAGTGCTCACCTGCAGGTGATCTAGTCCCCAGACTTCTCCTCGGGTAAGTGCTCACCTGCAGGTGATCTGACCCCCAGACTTCTCCTCGGGGAAGCCCTCACCTGCAGGTGATCTGGTCCCCAGACTTCTCCTCGGGGAAGCGCTCACCTGCAGGTGATCTGACCCCCAGACTTCTCCTCGGGGAAGCCCTCACCTGCAGGTGATCTGACCCCAGACTTCTCCCCAAGATGCTAGTCTCGCTCACTGCACTTCTTTCACGTATGCAGCAAAGATGCTCAATTTATTAGAAAAGATTAATGCAGTTTTCGTCTTTGTAAGCTATGACCGCTCACGGAGGAGGAGGCATCCCAGTGTATTATCAACAAGAAACCTCAGAACCACATCTAGGTTTTGCTTCACCATGTTGCTCCACAGCATAGACCCTGGTTGAATTAATTTTTAAAGATGTTCTTCAATCTGAGGAGAGAGAATTACCATTCACAGAGTAACTTAAAATGTCACACAGTGTTCACTAGAGTTAAAAACAGACAAAAGGCTTCAGCAGCTCAGGGGCTCCAACTACTCACAATGCAGGAGCAGCTGCGTTCGCAGCTAGTGTGGCTGCACTGGTCGCCCATGCTGTGTGTCACCGTACTTTGACAGAGAACAAGACTGGGGACAGGACACGCATAGTCACAGGGCAGTCTGACTTGTGCTGTAAAGAGTTGGGTCAATGACAAGGACAGTGGCCCACACCTGCAATCTCAGCAGTCTGGAGGCTGAGGTACAAGAACCGCTGTGTTCAAAGCCAGCCTAGGCTCCACAGAAAGATCCTGTTTCAAAAACAAAAACCTAAGGGGTAGGAAGCTCAGGGGCCATAGGCTGCTATTGCACAGAGAGGGATTTGGGTTTAGTTCCTAGCACCCACATGACAGCTCACAATCGTATATAACTCCAGCTCCAGGCAGATCTTACACTCCCTTCTCAGTTCTGCAGGCCCCAGGTACCAGCCACACACGGTGCACAAAACATACAGGCAGGCAAGACACTCATATACCAAACAAAGAAAACTAAATAGAAAGCAACAAACCCTGCTCTCTAAACCTAGGAATTGAGACACATGGGGTCAGCATATACAAATGTCGGAGGTGACAAAGGGACCCATGTGAGGCCCAGAAGGGGGGGGGGTCTTACAAAACAGGAGGGATGGGCGGGACACATTTGTGCACTTTTATAAAACCACTGAGCTCGAATGAGACAGTGAAGACCCCGGGGTGATGACTATATAGCCTTTAAAGATTTATATCCACCCACAGCAAAGGGGATGTGAGCCAAACCATCCCAGAGGGGAACTAAAGACCAAGTACCAAGTACAGCACTCCCTCGTTTTTTCGTGCACGACTTGAGGGGCCACGGTTTCCATGGCTTGGATTGATAGCAAAAGATAAGTAAAAAAACAACGAGAGGCCACACAGTGGGTGAGATAGTGGTGTGGGGGTGTCCAGAATAAAGCAGATGCAAATTAAGTGGGCTGCACGGGCGGGCGGCCCTACCTCCGCGAAAGCCTCTCCTCCCTCCTCCGTCTGCCTCCCTTGGCGCCAATGTTTCAGCAGCCACCTGAGCTTGACATAGAAAAGGAAAATGTTCTGCTTCAAGGACCGGAGCTCCTGCTGCAGCAGATTCTTCTCGTCACTCCAGGTCCGCTTGTGAAGGGTGTTCTGCAAGGCCAGGCTGTGCATCTCCAGTTCTTTCCACCGCAGAGCGTAGAGGTGGTCCTCCTCCATCTTGAACAGAATCGAGAAGCAGCTGTGACGAGAGGCCGAGCCAACGCGCCATCCCAGCCTGACCAGGGTTCTCAAGAGCAGCCTATGTCCAACCTCAGTGGGACACGGGGGACGTGAAACACCAGAGTCCTTAACGAGGTTAGGGTGATTAGTAGCACCCAGATGTGCAAAACCATGAATTTTGTGATTTGGAAGCAGGTGCTATTTCAAAGGAAGGCACTGCAACCATCTTCACGGTCAGCCTCTCTCCACGCTTTTAGATTATCTCCAACCCCCACCAGGAAAATTGCTATTTGGATGTATGGCTTGCGATGGACTCAGATGCCATTTAAGGAGACCCCATCTCCCCTGTATGCCTGTGCTCGGCACACAAGGGCTCATTACTATGGCAGGGAAGAAGCAGAAACCCACCTCTTCCTGAGGTTTCTGGCTCCTCTTGAGCCCTGGCAGAGAACACTGAGACAGCAGAAGGGCCACTATGCGCTGCAGAATTAGAGCAGGTGGCTCAGAGAGAACTCTTCCTGAGCTCGCAGGACCCAACTGCGTACCACCACTGGGCAAACGTGACGACCCGTTTCCAGACTTAGCATGCTCGTTAAAAGTGTTCACCACTCAGGGAAGCAAAAACTTCACTGAAGAATTACCCATCTCCATCTCTGCATTAAGTTCCTTGGCTTTTTCTTTTTTTAAGACAGGGTCTCACTACGGCCCTCAGACTGCCCTCTTGGGTTAAAAGCAAATCTCACGCTTCACCCTAAAACGTAGCTGGAACACTTGAACCACAGACACATGCCACCACACCTGGCTAAGGTTTTTTTTATTTCTTTTCCTTTTTTTAAATGTCCATACGGAGCTCTTCTAAGCAGGAAGCAATTCCTGTGTCAGTACTAAGCAAAAGGTGCAAATAAAATCTTACTGTGCAGATAAAGACGCAGGGATAACCTTTATTGTTGTGGAAGTGATACAGGAAACCGAGGGCTTCTGAATCAGAGCAAACTGAGGGTCAGAATGGTACTCCTACTACTGCCTTCTGACTTAATGCTTAGACCAAAAGCCAAGGAAGTGTGTTGATCCTCATAAGGTACTACATCAATCCTCAAGAACCACAGGATTCCAACTACGGGTGCCGGGTGGAGACAGCCATATGGCCGACGTGCTAAATGAGGGCCGATACCCTTGAGAAGGTCCGATACCCTTGAGAAGGTCCACGAGGCTATGCAGGGACCTCGCATTTGCTCTACACTGGATTTCGAGCTGGAAGAGGAAGCACCCGCTTAACAGTCCTCGGAGTGGCTATGCTGGCTATGCCCAGAAGGACGTGACGGCACAGAGTGGGGGACAGCCTGCTGCACTGGCAAACCCAGCTCTGCAGCTCCTCACTGCTCTGTCCCCGACCAGCCACCTCAGTGGCTGCGAAGACAACAGTAACTACTCCCCTGCTGCTGCGGAAAGGTTGAGGTTCAGGGAGCTGGGCCTCTGAGGCGCTCAACTGACTCCTGGCAGCACCTGTCCAGACCCTAGGGGACCTGAGGACCTCCCTCTATACTCTCCCACCTGCTTTCTTTTGTGTGTTCACTGGGGGCCTGAAGAGCTCAGAGCCTGGCCTTTTGCCCTCTGCCTTTCCCCTTTCCAACACCTAAAAGAGAACGCCTCCTCCTTTAAAGGCTTTCCAACCTACTCCTTTATCATAAGCCCAAATGCTGCGCACACAATGCGACTCCGCTTCTGTGTCGCCAGCTTCTCCAGTGATAACCTTACTTCTCAAAGCATTTTTGAGGCCATGAAAACGGCTGCATGTGAGTTCATATGTGTGCATGGGGGGTGGGGAGTAGATGTCTCTCTTATGTAACCCTTTCTCTTTGGTAATGATATGCGAAACTTTGCTTCTACAGGAACCGTTCCGAAAGGAGTGTGCAACTGGGGAAGACACAGGAGGAGACACCGAAGAGTCTTGCATCCAACTCTGCACGTTCTAAGCTGCAGGGTAGAGCAGACGCTCCCTTAATCAGCCCATGACCCGTTTAGAGCCTTTCGGCCCGGTGGCCATGGAGGTATATGCCTACAGCACACATTCCCAGCCAAAACAAACCTTGGATGTACCGAATGACTCATTTTGCACAGCATATGTGTTTTGGAGCATCAAGGTGCATTACTCGATGCCAACGGCTCTGCTCTGCTTCCTTTCGAAGCTACAGCTCTCTTCTAAGAATGAGCACAGGGAATAACGACCATGGCAATTCTGCGTCTAGATACAATTCACAACTAAATTAGATGCAAGGGCAGTGTCCTTGGAGGCCCAGGGCAGGAGCACCCGGGTCTGGGAAGCCCCTAGTGGATAAAAGGGATAATTAGTCTGTAATACATAATTTTAAAAATAACTACAAGCTAATCAGGTCATAGCTCAATTAGTGGCTGTTTTCTGAAGGCAACACTAGGGTGAGTCGGTGTTTCTATTGGACGGTGACAGACACATGGACTGGTCACATTTAAAGCCCTTGTTTCATGTTAGTTTACTGGTGGGCATCACTGCCCACCTGAAGATTTTCCTGAAACCATATTTCTCCCTATCCAAGGTTTTGCTTTCCGTGGTTTGTCATCTGTGGGCTAACTGCAGTCCAAAAATGTTAAATAGGAAATTCCCCCAAAGAGTTGACTCATCCATCTTAAATGTTTACTGCGAGATATTGTTAGAATGGTTTAGTTATCATTGTTCATCCGTACGGTGCATGATCTACAAGTTAACGATACAGGAACAAACAGCCGGTGAGAGCTTTGGTACTCTCTTTGGCTTCAGGCATCTCTGGAATGTTCTAGCATGGCTTCTCCGTGGCTTAGGGGAGTCAACATCACTGAAGCGAGTGCTGCAGAGTAGCTAGGTCGACGGTTTGCCCTGGTGCATCTAAGAGGGAGCGTCTCCACCGAACGACCTGTCTATACGCCTGTGGGTCTTGGCACCTGCATGCAGCAGACAGGCAGCGCTATTTTAGGATGCATCGTGGCATTGCTCCTGAGGCACTCAGAGCAGATGTGCCGGGATCCTCATGAAATATTTACCTTACGGATCTTGTTTGTGTATGTCTCTGTCTCCTCTTGATGCAGTCTGGCCGCCTGGGCGAGCTGACCCTGTAGCTCTTCTACCGACACACTCTGCTCGGGTAAAACGGGGGAGCCCCTGAGCTGATTGGCAGGATAAAGGAAGGGTTTAGTGGAAGAGAGAACTCTGCCTCAGGTGGTGACGCAGGACACACATCTGGACGAGGTGACACACACAGGGAACACAGCACAGCGGCTGCAGCAGTGGAGTGACCACCAACCTGCCCAGGGGTTCTCACAGGGGAGCCCTGCTGCTCTGGGCCCAGTGGCTATCTGAACTTCCCTGTATCTTTTTTTTTTTTTTTTTTACATAGAAGATGAGACAACCATAAATTAGCTGTGGCAAATAGCCAGGGTGTACAAGAAGGCTCTCTGCTACCCACAGGGGCTTCTAGGTGGCTCATAACATTCAAGTAGGACTTGGCGGTGACATCTCAGTCCAACATGGGCACCATCACACAATCAGCCTCCAGGATTCACATCCCTGAGCCAATGGGGTCTTTCTAAGGGGTCCAACTAATCTGGCCATAGGCTTGCATATTGGGGATTTTTCCAAGGGTGCCTTTAATCCCACAGCATGGCCCTGGTCACTCAAGAGTGGTTGTGGCTGGCTCCTTCTAAGATAGACGCCTGCTCCTCAGTCTCTCTGTCACACCGTGTCCAGGAAACACATGGATCTATTAATACTTACTGCACTGCAATCTAAGGAGAGGTCAAGGGATCTATACTATTATTCTTATTGATAAAGCTTACATGTTGTAATCAAATGGCCATGAAAGGGACTAGTGAGGATTTTTGAAAGAACGGTATATTAAAACCTCAGGTACCACTGAAATTTAAGCAAAATGTTTACCCAATTAGTTTGTGCTAATTAAAGGTAGATAATTTAAAAAATGAAAACAAGACAGGGTTGCTATGTAGTTCAGGCTGTCCTTGAACTCTGTATATATTCCAGGCTAGTCTTGAAGTCACAGAGATCCTCCTTCTTCTGCCTCTCAAAGGAGTATGTCACTACACCTGGCTGGGTAGGTGGTTTTAAAAGCTTGGACCTACAGTGGACTGTTGTAATTAAGACAAGTTATCTCTCTAGCTCCTTTTGTCTGCCCTTAACTAATTTCTACTTCTCACTGAGAAAACTGTTCTAGATGTTGGTGTTACTCGGCTTGTCATTGGGTGAAGACCACACGCTGAGGACAGAAAATATAGACCTCAAAAGGCAATGCCAAGGCAGAGAAAGCTAGACACTGGGGGTTTGACAACTTTGCAGTAAACTTTAGAGTTCCAGAAGATTTAAACTCACTGGGCATGGTAGTGCATGCCTTTAATCCCAACACTTGGGAGGCAGAGGCAGTTTGAAGCCATTCTTTCTGGCTTACATTGTGAGTTCTTGCACAGCCAGGGTTCCATAGTGAAACCCTGTCTCCAACTTTAAGAAACTCAAGAATGGGGATCATGAAAAGTTACTCTGGTCTACGAGTTGTTGGACACTGCTGTGGGGTTCTCTTTGGATTTATCATGATGACTAACTTCAAAGCTAATGGCTTAATTTCTTTTAAACTATGTGCCGACTTGTGTAACAACAACTTATTCTTCCCTTATGCCTGCCTGGAGCAGCGCTCAACACCCTGTTTATTGTCCATCTGATAATCCTGTTTGTTATCTGAAGATATCGGCTGAATCCTGGTGTTCGCTTACTCCTACTCTTTCACTTCCTCGTATTCTATTTCATTTTGAAGTTTGGTATCTTTATGAATAAAACCCTTTGTCTGTTTCCTACAGGTATGTGATGCATTTTGCTCATATTTGTCACCTGCTCTCCTCTATTCCCTCCCACCTTCTCTTCTTCCCACACTTCCCACGTTCATGTCATTTTTGCTCTCATATAATCCCCGCAGTTTAGTTCGGATTGTCTGCACGGACGTGGCTGCGGGTTTATCTGCCTGCTCTAGCTGGTGGACATTTTTCTAACTGTGTGCTTGAAGTTCTGCACTGTGAGCTCATCCTCAGTGGGTATTTATTTAGTGATCGTGCATATGACTTGGGTGGCAGTGTGGGTGTGATCACAAGTTGACTTGTGCTTGCCAAAGACATCATTTTAGACATAATCCTTGGTGACTAAATTCAAATCTTGGTCCCGGGGAAGGTCAGCCATAGTTCCTTTTCCTCTCAGTCCCACACCTGTGCTGGTGGACAGGTTCCTGTTGTCTCACTTCTGCCTGCAGGCAACTGTTTTTCCTGCTCACCATTGTCATTCTCTGCCAATGGTTTGGACCAACACTGTGTCCCCTGTTCCCTTGGAACTACTGAAGGCAAAGGTCACCACCCCTGGCAACTACTATCCAAAGTCACATATCTAAAGGCCGGATACTGCTCTCTGCCCAATCGGAGTGAGTTCCGGCTCTAGAAGATGCCTGAGAACTCATTATTGAAATATATAATGTGTGTGTGTGTGTGTGTGTGTGTGTGAAAATAAAATGTATTTTTGTATATATGCCTGTGTGAATTTATGTGCACCTGTATATGAAGATGCTGCACGTCAGAAGAGGGTGCCAGAGCCTCTGGAAGCGGCATTATACTTGCCTGAGAGCTGCTCGGTGTGGGTGCTGGGAACCAAACTCTGGCTCTCTGGAAGAGGAGCAAGTGCTCTGAACTGCTGAGGCATCTCTCCAGCCCTGGTGTGCTTCACATTTTCTGCAGTGGATTCAGGTATTTACTATTCTGGGCACTACCCACAGCACTGGGGTCACAACAGGGAAGATTCTGCAGCTCAGATATTTTCTACAGGGTTGTTTCGGGGGGCCTGGGTGCTTCCTGCCAACTTTACTTTCTAGTTACCCATTATGGATATGAAATGTGAACACTCTAAATTTCAGAGTCTTAGATAGCAGAGAAAGCACTGCATTGCTAAGACACAATCAGACATTCTCATCAAGTTCACTGTTATGAAAAGCATATAATATACCTTGGGAACAGCACCCAGACTAAATACAAAATTCACTTACACTTTATATGCACCTTATACACAGTCTTAACACAATTTTATACATTTTTAATAATTCTGTGTGTGATACTGCATGGTATGGAGTTTTCTATTTATGGAGTTATGTGGATACTCAAAAGTTTTAGGTGCTGGGACATTTTGTTGTTCAGTTCAGATATGCTCAGTCTTATATACTTTAGTTTTAATCTTAATAAACATTTAAAATAATTATAAAGAGATAAGCCTCATTCTTCAGCAACACCTGATTGGCAGCACGCCTTTCTGTTTGAGCCACACTTGTGCAAGGTCACAGAAAGAGCCCTTGAGGTCATCTGAAGGTATTCACCTGAGGCAACAATTTCTTACAGAGGACCAGGACCGGCCGTGTAGACCACACCCACTTAGACTCCTGCTCTTTCAAGTATCCTTTCGCTTGTGAAGTACTACATAGAACACTTGTGGTCACTCCAGTGTTACAAAGAACGAAATACAAACATACCGTGTTGGAAATTCCTTCCAGAGTGGTACTACTGCCACACAACTGCAAACAATCACATACATTGAGGGAACACTGGCACGCAACACAAATTTCCTGTAGCAAAATACATACTTTATCACCAAGTCCCCAAGGTTTGAATTTAAAAACCGTCCTTTGCTCATTTACCTATTTTGAGCATAACCACAAATGATGTCACCCTGATTTTTTCCTATTAAGTCAGTCTATTTAAACACTAGGCGTACCTGTTCTGAGGCTGCCAAGACACTAACTTTGGCATCAAACCTCCCTCCCGTCAGCGTTCCGACACCCACCATCCAGGCCCCTCCCGCTCGTCCGCACTGCTAACTTTCTGACCAGGTCCAGATAAAGCAGCTTATAAATTAGCCCCAGGCTTAAGAAGATGGCAACACTATCACAATAAGCAAAGAGAGAATGCTTTGTCCCTGTGGCCCTCCACCACCCAGGAACCGCTAATACGGTAGAACCCTGCAACTACTCTAGGACCATGACTTCACTTCTGGTGAATTCCATTTTGTCCTGGCCACTTTTCCCACCATCCCTTTCAAACTCGGCAGATGAGGTCCACACATGCACAAATACTTGGCACAAACCCCACCACGCAGTTTTCCCGGGACTGGTATTTCACAGCTGAGGCATGAAGGACCACAGATGCTGTGTGCTTCAGTGATTAAAGGATAAAGAGGAGGAGCGAGCGAGACCTGACCCAGAAACTCAATCCTCTGGCTCAGGCTTGGTTTCATTTATGTATGAAACCCGACCGGTGCCCGTGCTTGGCCACTTCTCACTCAGCACTATTTTTAAGGTGCCCTGCACATTCCACAAGAAATGTCCTATACGATGCGTGCTCTTAACGAGTGAATCTCTTGGCACGCTTAATGGGAAACACGGGAGGAGCCCAGGGCCCACAGGGAGCCTCCTGTCAGTGCATTCTGGGGGGGAACAGGCAACAGGAATGTTGATCTTTCTAAGTCTGGTTGTCCATAAGTTCTCCTGGCTGCTAATTTCTGTGCATCTGCATCGGGGAGTTAGCAGGTGAGATGGGTTGAGATGGGTTCTGACTTCTACCTTAGAGCACGCTGGCTGGCTCGGGCACATCTTTCCTGTCCTATCTATATTACACCTGTTCGCTATCTACTTAGAGTGACTTTCCTTTTCCTCCTTGCTGTTAGCAATGCTGCCACGAGCGTCATTAGTAGTGACCATAGCTTAAACCCGGGCAAAAACAAAAACAAAAATAACCCAAACAACAACAAAACAATCTCCCAGAGTAGCGACCTTTGTCCTCCAACCTAGACAACGGAACTCTGAAGTCCAAAAACCACAGAAGGTGCCTCAAAAAATGGAGCTGGAGAAGTCTAGCCTTTAAAAAACACTTCCATTTAAATTTTGAAAGATGTTCTCTTAACGCCAGGGTTCTTGCCCATCGGCGTCCCCACCCCCCTCTTACCTTTAAGACTCAAGAACAGAGAGCTCAAGTTTTACACACGGGTACAAGTTGGCTCGAGTACAGACTCTGTGGTTATTTAAAGGGCAGTGCAAGAGGGGGCAGAGACAACTGCCATGAGGACACACCCCAGCTGCCTGCCAGGCCTCACTCCCAACCAGTGTCTACACTGGGACCAGAGTATGGCTCAATGGTAGAGGAACTGGTTAGCATGCACAAGGCCCTGGGTTCAACCCCAGCATGACAAAAAAAAGTGCTCGTGTTTGCTTTACCCCCCCCCCCCCACACACACACACTCTCTGCCCCCGCGGACTCTCCCCACAAGTGTTATCGTGATCCTGCTTGCTTCTGCTAAGTTAGCACCAGTATATGCTCAGCTCTCCAACAGGAAGGCCTTTTCCTGTCACACCCCAGGGAGTCCACATTTAATTCCCTCAGGGCCTAAACCTAGGTACTACCTGCACAGGTGACCTGGCATCTGAAGTTATTAGCAAGGGGCAGTGGGACTGCACAGGATGCTTAACACTCTCTGATTTCTATGCTTTTGAGGTGATGCACATGCCTTCATGTGCCCAGCCAAAGGGTAATGATGTGATGCATTCTTTCACATGTATGTGTGTGTGCATGCATGGGTATATGTGTATGTGTGTATGTGTGTGTGAGAGAGAGAAATAGAGTGTATACACACAACAAGGGTAAAGATGTGATCCATTCTCTCACATGGGGTGTGTGTGTGTGTGTGTGTGTGTGTGTGTGTGTGTGTGTGTGTGTGTGTGTGTTGGGGCAAACAGATCCCCAAACCAAAGATGTTTGGTCTTTTCCGGCTGTGACCACCTCTGGTGGTGGCATAAGCAGCCCCTACCTCATTACACTGTTCCGCTTTGCCCAGCTATGGGCTCCTTTTCCACCCTACCCAGCCAAACTTTTCCACAAGTGAGCTTGCTTGCTTTCAGCTGTTACCACTGAACTTTTCCTTCAGCCCTGACACGTGGGAGCTGCTCCCAGGCCTCAGAGCTGATTGGTAAAGGCTTCACAGAGATGAAGGCATACAGAATCTTCAACGCCTCAGAAGTTCTGGTCCTTTTCCAGTGGGGAACCGGTTGCTCTAGACTTCCAACCTCACTCTGACGCCCTCCCCAGCCCTTTCTGTACTGGGAGTTACTGGTGACTCAGAAGCCCCCTTCTGTATAAGAGTGTACATAGTCCACTTTTCAACAGGATGAGAACTGTACAGGTAGCTTTGACACTGCACACTGGGTTACCATGGCAACAGAGAAGCCTGAGGAAGCTGCAGGTAGAAAGAAGACATTTCTGATCCTGCCCACAGGCTGGAAGAATGTTTCCAGCCACCATGAGGGCAGCTCACACCACACAAGCAATGAAGTACTGAAGAGAGAAGCCTGAGGAGCTTCCTCCGAACCAGGAAGAACCTGCCTGGTTTCCATCCCTGCTTTCTCTGCTGTGGGACAGGAAGCCACCAAATGTTCACCTGTCACTGCGGTATATGTCTTATAACACCTCCAGGCACCCACGGGTCTATTGGTGTGTGGGGGGGTGCGGGGGTCATGCTGCAGTTAGCCTTCACTCCAGCTGACAGGAGAGTTGCAAGTCTGTGGTGATATTTTGTTTATGCAATAACAAAGCTTGCCTTAAGATCAGAGGGCAGAGCAAAGCCACAAGTTAGCCATAGAGCCCAGGCAATGGTGGCACACAACTTTAAGCCCAGCAGTCAAGTTCAAGGCCACCTTGGGCTACACAAGATCGAATCTTAAAGAGAAAGAGGAATATAAGGCGGGAAGAGCCAGGAGCTCAGGCAGTCTAAGGATTCAGAGATAGATGCAGTCTGAGGATTCACATGCTCTGAGCATGGGTAGAGGTTAAGAACTCTAGTGGCTGGCCACTCTGCTTCTCTGGTCCCTCAGCTTTTCACCCCTATGGCTGACTCCGAGTTTTTATTATTCAGACCAATTAGAACTCGTGTTACACAAGTTAGCCACACGCAACTACATACACTCCCTAGTTACTCAATACAAACATGCTGATTCAAGAAGGTGCTACTGGGTTCCACATCCTCCTGTAACATTACCTCAGAGCATTGCCATGGGTAGGAAATTTCACATTGAGACACCCAGTGAGAAGGGGGAGGGAGACCGAAGGCAAGGAGACTCAGTGAACACAGCAGCTCACTTACCTCTAGGCTGAGACAGCTCTGCCCTCCCAGCCCAAGGCTCCCGGGATCCCCATCAGCACGCCGGTGCAGTTCCCGAGTGGCTCGGAGGCGCAGGCCCTCTCTTTCGTCCCCTGGATCCTGACTGAGCTGCCACTCCAGCTGGTCTCTCAATTTGGACTGTTAAGTGCACGAAGGGGGTGAGATTTATTTTGTTTTGTTTTGAATTTTTAAAAAAGGAACGAAAGACAAAGGGGACGGTAAGGAGTGGTGGGTAAAAACAAAAGTCGGCAGACGATGGGGGAAAAAAAAAAAAAACTACCAGACAGAGTAAAGCATGAATGAACACGATCAACTTAAAACACTTGAAACAAACGGAGCATGAGCAAAAGTATGCGCTAACACGGAAAGCGGGGTGAAGGGGGAGGTTCCGAGACGCATGCGATGGGGACACAAGCACACTACCCATGAAGGACATAGGGAAGAGGCTCTGCCTTCCTTACTTGCTGAGCAGCCACAGTCCAGGGTGGCGGCTGGGCCATGCACCCAAGGCGAAGCCTGGGAAAGTGGTCCTTGCAGGGCTGCTCCCCTTGGCTCTCACCCTGGGCGGCGAGGGAAGGTGGCAGGAGCGAGTGGCAGCGGGGTTTTCCATCAAAACCAGCCTTTTCAGAACCGGTTCCTCTCCCCCCCCATCCTGGGTTATCTTCCAGAGGGAGTAGGTGGGGCTGGGATGTCTGAGACTTCTCAGAACTGCACTTGTCCCTCTGGCAATAAACCCAGAGGGGGCCGGGCGCTTGTTACTGAGTCTAAGTGTCCTGACTGTGACCCGAGTTGTGTTTTGTCTTAAACTCCTCATAGCTTCTTCGTCAGGGTGGCTGGTTAGGTTGAGACCCCAAGGAGGGAACAACGGAAGGCTGCATCGGTCCCTAGCGCCTCCACTGGGCTTAGCCTGGTCACAGAAGGCCCTCTAAACCAGGAAGAGCAGTGCAATTAAAAGTGAACACGGGAAGGAACGAGGAAACAAAAAAGAACTTACAAAACGAAATTAAAAGAAAGAAAAAAAAAATGAAACCAACCAAGAGAGGTTTGTTTGACGCCGAGGTTTTAGTACAATGCAGGTCTGAAATCAAAACCAAGCAGCCGTGAGCAGTGCGAGCACCAGAGCAGCAATGCCAGCGAGAAGGAGGAAGAACGAGACCGAGCAGGGAGGCGAAGTCGCAAGCCCCCTTACCTGCAAGTCTGGGCCCAACTCCTTCCCCAGGGTCCCGATGGGGGAGTCCCGGGACACAGAAGTCACAGTGGAGAGGAAGCTGGATGACTCTGTGAGGTGGGATAAGGGCGACAGACTGTCCACCATCCGGGTCATCTGCTCCAGGAAGGCTTGCAGCTCCTTCCTGAAAGCCTTCATCTTCACGTTGATGGTCTCCAGCAAGTGGGGCTCGTTCTGGCCGCCCTCACCTTCACCCTGGACCCCAGGCGAGGCCAATCCCCTGCCCCGCACGCCTGAATCATGGATGAAACCATCTGTGTCGGCGATGAGACGCTCCACTGTCCGCTCAAGCCGCTGGGCTTCCTGCTTTATGGTCACCAGGCACTCGGTGTCTTCCCGGACCCTTAAGAGTTCTGCTGGGCACGGCTCGCTCACCTCGGAAGGCTTCCCACTCCCAAACCCTGAGGTCTTCTCGCATACGTCCTCTGAGTCACTCTCGCCACCAACAGGGCCTTCTCGCTTTGGCTGCGGCAAGCGGCACTCCTCCCCGTCACTCTCCTTCTTGCCTGCATCGCTATCGGCGTCACTGTCTCGAGGACTCGGTGCATGCAGCCCCAGGTGCGCAGCAAGGTCGCACCGCTGGACGTTGGACAGCAGCAGCCGGTTCTCAAACTGCAGCTTCAACACCTTCCCGCTCAGCTCATCGATCTGCAGCCTGGCTGACTTCAGCTCCTCCTGCAGGGGACCGCTCGACCCGGGACCCTTAGATACCCCGTCCCCCAGCCACCCTGACGACTCTTGGTGAGGCTCAAACTTGAACTTGCTCAGCTCGCGGGTCAGCTGCCGATTGTGGTCCTCGATCTCGGATATGGACCTCCTCAGCAGCTCGGCTTCTTCCTCCACAAACTGCAGGTGCCGGCGGAGCTCCGTGGAGGACTCCAACGAGTCCCCGAAGGGTGAGGTAGGAATGCTTGGCACGTGGTCCCTGCCTGTCCCCTCCCGCTCGTGCTGAACCCGCATGTCCTCCATCTCTGCCTTGAGGCCACGGTTTTCCACCTCCAGTTCCACGATCTTCCGACCCAAGATGTTGGCTTCCTCCTCCACCAGCTTCAGCCGCAGCTTCAGCTCTGCCTCCCGGGTGCTGGGGGGCCCACCCGCCTCCCCTGTGGGGAGGGGGCTGTCCACATCACCGTAGAGGGACTTGTACTTCTGCAGTTCCTGCTCCAACTCGTCCTTTTCCCGGCCTAGCTTGGCCATCTTCTTGCGCATCAGGGAGGCTTCCTCTTTGGCAAACTGAAGCTGGCATTTCAGATCCGCGCTGTCATCCTGCCAGGCAAGAACAGCCCGAGGAAGGGTTATCTGAAAGTATCGAACACGTGTCTTAAGATCCCTCACACCTCAACCCCAACACACACACACACACACACACACACACACACACACAGAGGCACGCATGCATGCATGCATGCATGCACACAGGCAAGCACGCGCGACACATTCACAAATGTCATTCTTTCTGTTGGTGCTGTTGGCTTCTGGAGAGACAGGAGCCGTGATAAAGCAGCAGTGAGCCCAGAACCTTTGCAGATCGGGCCCTGGGAAAACCCATGATTCACTGTTTTGTCAAGAAAGTGAACTGGATGCTGGAGAGATGGCTCAGTGGTTAAGAGCATTAACTGCTCTTCCAGAGGTCCTGAGTTCAATTCCCAGCAACCACATGGTGGCTCACAACCATCTGTAATAAGATCTGGTGCAACTTCTGTCTGCAGGGACACATGTAGGCAGACCATTGTATACATAATAAATAAATAAATCTTGAAAAAATTCTATTAAAAAAGAAAAAAGAAGAAGGAGAAGAAGGGCTTTAAAAAAGAAAAAAGAAAAAAAAATAAAAAGAAAACTGAACTGATAGTTTTGGGGGAAATTGTGAACATAAAATCCACACAAGTTATATGTGAAGCAGCAGAAAGTTAAATGAAGTCCAACATGTGTAAGGAACATGGTGGCCCTGGTAACTTTGTAGAGCCACCATCAGGACCCAGAAAAAAAAATCACCAAAATCCCTCATCCAAGCTGGTGGCAGAGCGAGTGGGACTTCGGGACTATATACATCTACCCTTTGGCCACTATAAACCTCTCATGTGTCTGACTGTCTAGAAGCTTCCACCAGGACAGGGAGGTTGGACAAGTGTTAAGCTGGAGCGGAGCTTCTCCACGGACTAACCGAGGTGCATGAACTGGGGTAAGTCATCTCCCCCTTGCATGTCTCCTTCCTCAAGTCCCCCAGAGTGACACGAGGTCAGAACAGGGAGACAGCGGGCATCACAGAGCATTGCCAGCTAAGGTCCTACGTGAGAACAACACCCACAAGTGAACAAGAACCACTTCAGGGCCCTTTCTTCTGTCCTCTATTCTAGCTGCTGTAACTACAGGAAATTAAACACAGAGACCAAAGAAAGAAGCTAAGGGTTTGCAAAAATGGGAAGTGGTTCTCAGCAGAGTACCACAGAATTCAGAGGGCTCCAAGGCAGGTGCTCGTGGCCCTTGCCTGGCAGAGGTTAAGAAAGTCAACTGCCTTTTCAGCCTGGGTCCTCAGGCCTTGAAGCAATCTGTACTATCTTGGCCTTAAGAAACTCTTATTCTTTGTGTTCAGTAAATAGAACAGTGAAGTTCACAAAGCAGCCCTGTTTGATTGACCTCATAGATCAACGGGGGCAGGGGTGATGTCTGCAAGGGCTCCCTCATCACGTGGAGGAAATTCTAACAGCAGCTCTGAGACGCTGCTGCCCAGGCTGTCACCCATGTGATGGAACAAGTCGGTCTTCCATGAGTGACTGGCTGCATCCAGTGCTGCCCCATGCCTAACTGACTGCTGTGCTCCCCTATGGCTGACTGGCTGCAGTACTCCCACCATGCCTGACTGGCTGCTGTGCTCCCCCCATGCCTGACTGGCTGCTGTGCTCCCCCTATGCCTGACTGGCTGCTGTGCTCCCCCCATGCCTGACTGCCTGCAGTGTTCCCCCATGCCTGACTGCCTGCAGTGCTCCCCCCATGCCTGACTGGCTGCTGTGCTCCCCCCATGCCTGATTGGCTGCTGTGCTCCCCCATGCCTGACTGGCTGCAGTGCTCCCCCCATGCCTGATTGGCTGCTGTGCTCCCCCATGCCTGACTAGCTGCAATGCTTCCCCCATGCCTGACTGCCTGCAGTGCTCCCACCGTTTGTGACTGATTGCCCTGTTGCACCATTCAGAAGGATTAATGACATTCTTTTTGGTTTTTGATTTTTTTGTTTTGTTTTGTTTTTTGAGACAGGGTTTCTCTGTAGCTTTAGAGCCTGTCCTAGAACTAGCTCTTGGCCTCTAGATCACAGACATCCGCCTGCCTCTGCCTCCCGAATGCTGGGATTAAAGGCGTGCGCCACCACTGCCTTTAATGACATTCTTGAGCTCAGAGGACTGCAGCTGCTCTGCCACATCTTGGCAGCACAAAGCCATCTGGTAGAAAGGCACAGAAACGGCTTCCTTGGTGCCTCCAGCACCTCTGAGCACTGTGGAGAGTGATCTATACACGTCACAGTCTTCGAACTCTGAGAACTTCCACCCCAAGGATTTAGTCTTCGTTAGGCAGACAAAAAATAAATTAGATAAATAAAATAATTTTTTTTTTAAAAAGAGGGTTCCAAGACTAAAGTAAGAGTACCTGCCATATTTCTTTAGTTTTTTGAGACAGATTTCTTGTTTCATTTTCTGAGGCAGAGTCTCTCTATGTAGCCCTGGATCTCTTAGAACTCTCTATGTAGACCAGACTGGACTCGAACTCACAGAGATCCACCTGCCTCTGCCTCTTGCCTGCTAGGACTGAAGGCCTGTGCCACCAGGACCGGCTGCTCTACTCTTTTAACCACTAGGCAAAAATGGGTTCACAGATTGTGGGTTTGAACAAAACTTTCTCAGACAGGTCTTCATGCAAGTTGTAAGGACACACTCGATCCTGACAAAGCACTCCTGCTCCTTTTCCCTCATTCATTCCTTCACTGTCTCTTGAACGTCTGCTGAGCAGCAGTGATTGGCATACATTTTTCAGCAGCCCGGATTTCTCAGAACATTCTAAAGAAGAACAATGAAAACCAGTTTCCCAGCTTCCTGCTAGACGAAGGTGCACACCAAATCCAAACACACTGAAAGGTCTCTGCTTAAGGGAAGCTACAGCACTCATCAATGGAGACAGGCTGTAAATACTTTGTTACCACATTCCTTTAGGAGTTAAATGCAGGAACTTGAAGCACTCAGTCTATCTTTAACTGGGTAACCAGAGTGTGCCCACTGGCCAGAACCGCCCAAGTGACCCCGATTCTACCTCTGCACAGACAAACCCTTCAGGGGGACTACTGTTGAGAATGCCATTCAAGCACAGATACCTTCCCATGCTCTGCCTGCCTCAGTCTGCAGCTCAAGGAGGCCAGACCTTGAGATGCAGGGTCATCTGCCGTAAACCACCTGAGGCCTTGGCATCAAAGGGCCAGGGAGGGTCCTGCTTGGCTCTGGAAGCAATTGCCTTGAAACAGGAGCCTAGATCAGGGTCTCTCTGCAATCTCACCTGGGGCAGAGATGAACTAAGTGACTGGAGAAGGGGAATCCCCGAAGGCTCTGAGACAGGCTTACCATGTGTCTACCATCACCTGCTTATGCAAGCAGAGTGTCCTTGACCCCTGCAGTCACCTGCCTTCTAGAAAACCTGGACCTCACACTAATCTCCATCCTCCTCCTCCACATCATCCCCAGCACCACCATCCCCATCTTAAGCCTAGACCAAGGGACAGTCACGGCAGCGATTCCACAAAGGGCTGGAAGGGTGTCCAGTCTGCGGACCACCTGAAGATTCATCACTGTCCGCTCTTCTTATCCTTGAAGAAAGCAACTATACGAACAGCAGGCGCTCTGACAAACGATGAAGCATGCTGCCAACTCTACCAACACCCATGCACACTACAGTACTGGCCACCAGAACCAAAGCAGGGAGCGGAGCGGAGGGAGAGAGAGAGAGAGAGAACATTAAAGCCTGGTAAGTGAAGGAAAGATGTGAGGAGTTGGTCTCCCTCCCCGATGTCACCGCAGCTGAAGCAGGACCCATACTACTCTGTGAGGTCCAGGAGAGAGAAGGAGGGGGAAGGATGTGAAGGAGTGGGTTCCCCTCCCAGATGTCACCGCAGCTGAAACAGGACCCACACTACTCTGTGAGGTCCAGGAGAGAGAAGGGGGGGGAGTCCCTCTACCTAAGGGAAGCTGAGCTCAGCCTGTTCTGAGGCGCAGCCCACTCCTGAGACAGGTTCAGCTCAAACAGCTGGCAGCTATGTTATTAGCATGTAACCGGAGACATCTCCGGAACTCTGCCAAGACTCTAGCGGAGGAATCTAGGTAGACTCCTAAACTGGGGGTCACAAGCTTGAATTTCAGGAGCCCATGGCTAGCTCCAGACACAGCATGAAAGGACAAGTCAGACCCATCTTTCCAAGGGAAACTATTCCAACTATGGGCAGAAGGGGCAAGCATGGCATGGGGTTGAAACACACGGGGACCAGCACCATCACCAGCGACTGCAAAGGCTTGTCAAGCAACAAAAATATATCGCTGCTGGTATATATTCTCTGGCTTGCAAGTCTGCCATCTAGCCCGCACCCCAGCAGCCAGCTGACCGTGTGCCTACCTTACGCCTTGGTGCCGGCTTCCTTTGGGTTTTGGTTGCCGACCTGCAGTTCCCAGGGCGTTCCATTCCACCATGCTGCTGAACAGAAACTCCTTTCTCAATCACCCTGCAGGCTGCATGGAGCAACTCCACACAGCACGGGTTGCTTGTGCACACGCCCGTGAATCTACAGGTCCTGTGCCTACCAAGCTATGCCCGAACGCTTCATCAGTCAGCAACTGCACTTTGAGGAAAAAACCCTTTGCTGGGCAAGAGACATATTTTAAATCCAGGATACTAGAGACACCCAGCAGTGGGTGCCTTCAATTTTCCTGTGATCAATGGATTCTCAAATGGCATTTGGGGGAACTTGCGGGAGGATGAAAGAAATCAGTCTTGTGCTGAGTCCTCCAGTGACTCTGATGTTCTCGGGGACACGGGAACCAGGGTGTGGTAGTTCGAATGTTCCCCACAGTCTCCAGCATTTGAACACTTGGTCCCTAATTGGTGAGACTGCTTGGTGAGACGTAGGAGGAAGTGCACCCCCAGGGGGGGGCAGGCTGTAATGGCCTTCAGTCATCCAAGTTTGATCTCTCCCCTTCCTGCCTGAGCTTCAAGATGTGAGCTCTCGGCTCGCTACTCCAGCAAGCATGCCTGCCTGCTGCCATGCTCCCACTACCTTGATGGGGATGGACCGTGAGTCCAAATAAACTCTTCCTTCCGCAAGTCACCTCGGTCATAGTGTTGCTATCACAGCAATGGAGATGTAACTTGAGGGAATCAGAAACGGGGAGTTTCCAGGATGGTGAACACGGGCCCTTGAAGTCTCTTAGTAAGCCTGACTCACTGTATCCCTCTAATTACGGCCTGCTATTTTAGAGTCTGCTGAAACTATAGCAATAACACCTTTGTTCTCTTCAAACGACTAATACTAAAAGCAATTTTAGAAAGAGAAAAGGAATCCAGGGGCAACAACTTCAAAAAAGCCAGACAGCCTTGGCGAATACATACCCTGGATATGAAAGAGTACTGAACTTCCTCAGTTTTTCCTGCTAGAGTGCTTTACTTTCCAGTAAACGTGAGGCATTGTTCAGCTACATATTGAAAGCACACACATTCACAAAATAATGACATATAAATGACCCAGCCACCCAGTGGCTGAATTATGACACTCTGTGAATGACTGAATGACTGTGAAGACCACACCGCTTTCTGGCAGGTAGGAGAGCTGCCAGACCCTGGACTACACTCACTACGGTTTCCCACAAAGCCAGTTTGTTCTCATTCCTAACGAGCCTGCAGGTTATCAGAGCGAGAGAGAGAGAGAGAAGGACAGCTCTGTGGATGTATGTGGTAAGAAAATGTTCACCCTGAGAAGATTGAGCGAAATCCAATGACTTGGCAGGTGATGTTTCTTTTAGTGTCCTAAAGGCAAAGAGGATTTTCAGAATGGGGTGGCTTCCTTCTTCGGGTTAGAGCCCTGGGATGAAAACCTCAGCTTACCTGGCTGGCAGCTTTCTTCTCTTTGTACATTTCCCGGCTGCCTCTTCTCTTCAGGGAACTCTGAAAAAGATGCAAGCGTCGCTTTGTTACTGAGGGGTTGTACATGACAGCCGGCACTTGTGCCTCCTGGTGAAGCTACTTGGATTCTAGAGAAAACAACACTCCTCTCCGTGACATTTAAATGAGGTTGTGTGTGTGTTTGGTGAGTCTCTGAAGTACCGTGGTAGTTGATGTTCTAAATACTGTCGCTGGGGAGCAGTCCTCGATTACTCTGTTTAATGCACAAAGGGCGGCTTCCATGAATTAACAGTGAAGAGAAGGCAAGAAGACAAACACAGGAAGTTTCAGAAACAGATACACAATAGTTCTGAACGTGGCTAATTTCCTAATTACAATTAACTACTATCAAAATTAATTCGTGTGTTCTCAATGGTCAGATTAAAAAGCAGAGGCTCTTATGGAGAAAACATAATCTAGGTTGCAATATTATTAACCTGACACCATTAAAGCAACGTCTTAAGGATATTATAAAGCTCTTAGTTATTATTACAAAGTAGCCTTGGCTCATGCGCCTGCCTAGATTCCATACGGTCACCGCTCAGTCTGTGGATGGGATCTCCTGGATCCTGGAGAGACCAAACTCCATGGAAGCTCAAGTCTCTTAAATAAAATGCCGCAGTTTTTGCATACGACCTATGAACTCCTGGCACACTTCGAATCATCTCTGGATTATTTATAATGGCTAGTACAATGTAAATACTATAGCCAATTCTACACTGTACTGTTTCGGTGGTGATAAGAAAAACAGTCTACACACATACGCGTTCTATACACATACAATTGGTTTTCGAATATTTTTAATATGCAGTTGGTTGACTGCGTGGATTTGGAGCCCCAGTGAATTCATCCCATTAGGACCCAGCTAGTGACATCACAAGAGACCTCTCCCTGCTTCGAAGAGAATCTGTGACGAGTGACTGTGTGGGGCGGAGCCCAGCTGGCCAGCCTTTGCATCCCTGGCACCATTAGAGTCTCCTGACAGCCCTCTCCCTTCCTGGGCTCAGCTCAGAGGGTGGGGCGCCCTCCTGGGTTCTCCTGTCTCAGCTCAGGGGGTGGGGCGCCCTCCTGGGTTCTCCTGTCTCAGCTCAGGGGGTGGGGCGCCCTCCTGGGTTCTCCTGGCCTGTCTTGAGGTGAGCGCTGTCCTTCTGTCCCAGCGTCACTTCGGAGGAGGCTCCTGTGTTTGTCACTCATGTCCCTCTTAGGTGGCTTGCCGTTAGCCCCTGGTGGGCCACAGTGGTGCGCGCCTTTAATTCTAGGGAGTCAGAGGCAGGCAGATCTCTGTGTCTGAGACCAGCCTAGTCTACAGAGCGAGTTCCAGGACCGCGAGAGCCACACAGAGAAACCGTGTCTTGAAACCAAAACAAAACTCAAAACAAGGAGGCGAAGAAGCAGCCGCAGCTGACTTCATTAACAGCACAGCTCCCAGTTGAAGTAACTCCCTCCCTGATTACCAGGCCTTGCAGCTATTGTAGAGATTTGAGGGGTGTGTGGGTGTGTGTGTGTGTGTGTGTGTGTGTGTGTCTGTGTGTGCGTGTGTGTCTAGTTATGTCTTAGTCTCTAAGAGGCTGAGGAAGAAAACTAGTAACAAAAATATTATGAAGGCTAGCCAAGGGGGCTGAGGCACAGTCTCTAAGGACTGGCTTGGTTTCCTTTCGAGTTTTTAGAAAAGGCAGGGTCCAACTAATTTAATTAGGACAACCAACCCCATGCGGACAATCCCCCACTGAGGATTGTCTCGTGTAATTCTGAGTTTTGTAGAATTGATAATTAAAGTGAGCCATCACAGAAGGAGATAGAAGTGTCTGCTCCTTCCAGGGTTACAGGAACAAAGATTCCGTTAGTTCTCGGTCCAGGGCTGAGATGTAGAAAGAAGGTGGTGGCCAGCCTGTCCGTCACACAGTGTGCCCTGGCTGGAACCTGTCGCCTTTTTCCTCCTCTTCACCTGTACTAGTTATTCCTCTGTGGCTGTGACAAAATAGCATCACCAAAAACAACTTAAAGAGCTTATTTTGTGCTGGGCGGTAGTGGCACATGCCTTAATCCCAGCAGTCGGGAGGCAGGGACAGGTGGATCTCTGTGAGTTCAAGGTTTGATCTACAGAGTGAACTCCAAGGCAGGTAACAAAGCTACAGAGAAACCCTGTCTTGAGGAGAGAAAAAAAAAATATTTTGGCCTCTAGTTCCAGAGGGCTAGAGTCCACAATGGAGGGGAAGGCCAGGCATGCTGGTTGCAACAAGACCCTGGCTGGTTACGGTTCCATTTACAGAGGAATCAGAGAGGGGGAACAGGAAATGGGTGGGGTGATTAACCTTCACAGCAGGCCCCCAGTAAAGCACTTCCTCCAGCAAGGCTCCACATCCCAAAGGTGACATTACCTCCTCACACAGCATCAACAACTGAGGATTAAGTGTTTAAATATATGAACCAATGGAAGACAGTTCTCTTCCAAACCACCACATGGAAGACAGTAATTCCAGGGGCTCAGGACATACAACCCCCTCTTAGCCGCAACGCAGAAAATTTCCCCTTTCCTCGGTCCTCTCAAAAGGACAAGGATGATCTTACCAACTGCCCTTCATTGGGCACTTAAAATCGGGCACCATGCCAAGCCCTCCATTACACGTCTGTCACGGCTAAATCCTTGTCCCCTCCCAGCCCCTATGTTGAAGCCCCTAAGATCCCGTGTGACGGTGTGAAGAAAGAAGGTCTCTGGAAGACAACCGGGTCAGGTGAGTCCTGGGGTGGAGCCACCATAACGGGACTGATGTCATCCTAAGAGAAAAAGACACCAGTGCTTCTGTGTGCTCTAGAATGAGCCTCCGAGGATGCAGCCTCTGCAGGCCGCCAAGGAGCCTTGGGTAGGGCTCAGCCCTGCTCACGCTCTGACCCTGGATGACCCTGGACTCAGGGATTCCAAAACCGAGAGATCTGTTGTTTAAGTCAGGGCTTTCTGGAGGCTTTTTCTATTCCTGGTATCTTTGTGCTGGACAAATTTTCATGCGCCTTCAAGCACTAGCTATCTGGAGTATGACTACAAAACACTCAGCAGTGATAAACAATAAAGAGATGTGTCTGAGCACAATACCACTAGACACAGAATTTTCCCGTCTACTAAAGACGAAGGCAAACCTGCATTCTAATGTGGTGCCTTGCTTGTTTACTTCTCATAATGAGCAACATCTTGACGGAGTAGTTGGCAGCACAGGATGTAAAACATCTTCAACGTTTTTCATAGTTGATCAATATTTTGATTTCATGATTGTCAAGGCTAAGAACACCCCTTGGCATGAATGTGTAGTAAAAAAATAAAAAAGCAGAAGTATATTTAGAGCCTTTTCAGAAAAAAATGGCTGGAAATTCTCTCCTAATCTCAAGGCAAATGCATCAAAAAAAAAATTTTTTTTATAAAACCCGAGTCAGCAACTTAGACAACAATCTTTAAAAAGAAAACATTTTAACACAATATAATCCTAAGTTATGCGGACGTGAACTAATATGCTGAGGAACGATGGTAAGAAAACATAAAATTTTTACTTCTGTAACTAAACCATTATGCTCGTATAAGAGCTGATTTTCTGTTCCAGAAAAAAAAAAAGAAAGAAAGAAAAGAAACCTGAAATTCCCAACACAACCTGACCCACGGAGTCTGAGGCAGCGTCCTCTGGTGTCAGGAGGCGTGAGGATATGCACTGTGAAGGTGCACATAGCAGGTGTTCAGCATGAGGCAACAGTGAAGCCCCATGATGACAAGCGAGGGCCCTGCCAGATATGGGGTTGTGAGCCCGAATTTAAGAAGCTCCGGAGTATGCTACCCAGCCTGGGCCATTTTGTTACAGCAGCCAGAGCTAACACTACCACCTGGAGCTGAATGACAGAGAGGAAGGGGGATGGATCAGTGCTGACAAACTGAAGAGTCAGATGATGTTGACATGCTCATATGAGGGACACCCCCTTTGGGACATCACCCTGTTCTTAGTCCCGGTTCTCTGATTGGTAGAGCACCTTCCAAGGATCACATAGTCTCTTAATCTCCCAGAGTTTAGCTATTTTTCTTTATTTTCTGAGCCTCTAACTGGCATGTTTTCTTACCACCCTCCCAAAAAAAAGTCTTGACTTCCTCTGGCCAAAAAAAAAACAAAGAACTGTCCTGCGAAGCCACCCCGCAGCCGAGGCTCCTCGTGCACAGCTATGAAAATGCACTTGTCGGCACTCTGGAGGCTTCTGAAAGAACTGAGCTGCAGACAGCACACATCCTTATTTGGAAAAGTCAGTCAGAAAACTGTCATCAGCAGGCAAAAATACCCCCAAAGTCATGGAGGAGAATTATATTAAGACACACTGGGCTAATGAAAAGTAAAACAACAGGAACCGATTCCCAGTGGCCAAACCTTGAGGAGGTGAGAAGGGACAGGCAAGGACAATGGCCTGTCAAAAGCCACAATGTCCGTGGATGGACAGGGACCACCCAGTAAGTACACCCAACCTATTTTTTTTTATTTATTTATTATGTATACAATATTCTGCCTGCATGTAGCCCTGCAGGCCAGAAGAGGGCACCAGACCCTATTACAGATGGTTGTGAGCCACCATGTGGTTGCTGGGAATTGAACTCAGGACCTTTGGAAGAGCAGGCAATGCTCTTAACCACTGAGCCATCTCTCCAGCCCCACCCAACCTATTAAATACAACTTTTCCCCCAAGAAACTCAGTGATAAGGACAGCAGGACAGGGCACATGCAACCTTGAGGATCAGGACCCACGGGTGCCCTGTACTGTACGAGTTGGTTGAATGATTCATTTCACACCCTATAGACATGTGTCTTGAAACCAATTTACTGAAGATTGCTTGGAAATGTACTGCCAAATAATATCCAATAAACTGAAGGTAACAACAGTAAACTATACATGAAGAAAAATGAGAAGCCATGGACCACTATAAAATCTTAAGGACGACTCACGCACAGCAAAGTATCCCCCTAAAAGTGTAAGAACACCAACTCTTACACAATCACATGGGAATCAATGTCACCACCGAGCGTGGTACAAAATAGCCAATCAGAATCTGGTTTTCAGAAGCCAAGCCCCGGCTGACTCCTTTAGTAGAGAATCGATAAGCAGCCCTTGCCTGGTGATAAAAGTTGGAAAATCATGCCAATTGCCTGAAGATAGAGCTCTATCTTTGGACACAATTTGTCTCTGGGAAGAGTTGGCTGTGGTGGTGCTCGCTAATACTCCCACAACTCAGAAGGTTGAGGAAGGAGGACCAAGGTTTAAACCAGCCTGGACAACACAAGGAGACACAGTCTTTAAAAAAAATAAACAAACAAACAAAAAGAAGTAATCTGCCTCTTCTGTCCCCACCTCTGCCTCTGTCCTCCCTGATTTATCACAGGGAAATAACCCAGTCAATACTATATTATTTGGCAGGGAACTCCCACAGCTGTAAACATCAGTAGTCCTCCTATAGACAAATGATAAAGAAGCTGAGAAAGAAATCAGAGAAACATCACCCTTCACAATAGCCACAAATCACATAAAATATCTTGGGGTAACACTAACCAAAGAAGTGAAAGACTTGTTTGACAAGAACTTTAAGTCTTTGAAGAAAGAAACTAAAGAAGATACCAGAAAATGGAAGGATCTCCCACGCTCTTGGATAGGGAGGATCAACATAATAAAAACGACAATCCTACCAAAAGCAATCTACAGATTCAATGCAACCCCCCACCGAAATCCCAACACAATTCTTCAAAGAAATTGAAGTACTGAAAAAACAATACTCAACTTCATACGGAAAAACAAAAAACCCAGAATAGCCAAAACAATCCTGTACAATAAAGAAACTTCTGGAGGCATCACCATCCATGATAGCAGCATAATAAAAGGGAGAACAAATTGAAAAATGAAGCAGAGTTGAAAAATTATATAAACAAATATAACTAAAACAATGTGCCCTTCCCAGAGAGGCTTCATCGGTCATTTCTTCAGACGCATTGTGACTAGAAAAACTATTGCTTTCACTTAGTCTCCAAACACAAAAGTACATGAGGTTGTGAATGACACCTCGTAGTGTTTTATAGCCATCTATCACCATGTCCTAATTTGACTTAGGGTATTGTTTTAATTAGTGTCTTGTTGCCATGATTTAAAAAAAACTTTACAAAAAGCAGTCTAAGGACACATGGGTTTATTTTGACTCCATCGCGGTACAGAAGTTACGGTCACCAGTGGCTGAAGGTGACTGTGGTTACACTGTTTACAGTCTGGAAACAGAGGCGGAGAAAAGCTCTGCCTTGCTAGACTCTGCAGTCCAGGACCAAGCCAGCAGGAATGAGTGGCGGTACCTCCTTCCTTTGGGGTGGGTCTTCCTGCTTCACTTAGCCTAATCAAGATAAACCTCACAGGACTGGCCAGAGGCTATGTAATCTGAGTAATCCCTCTCAGCTGAGTCCACGGGCTTGTCCCGTGAGTGAGTGGATATTCTGAAACCTTGACAGTCAATATTCAATTCGCCATCGAAGGTACCATCCCAGATAATCGAGTCCACTGTGAGACTCATAGCCATCACATTTGTTGTTAAAATTCAATGAGCAAAATAATCCAAGACCTGTGCATTTCAGTAAAGGAAACCATCTCTAATTAATAATGTGTATTTAGGGGGAAGTCTGTAATTTATTTTCAAGTGCACCAAAACGAGAGCGAGAGAGAGAGAGAGAGAGACAGAGACAGAGAGAGAGAGGGAGAGAGAGAGAATAGATGAATAGGTAGGGCAAATCAAGAGATGAGATAAACCAAGTGTGCCAAAATCTCAATGTACACGGTAAGAGGGGGGAATAAAGGTGCTAACTATAAAGTTAGGTTTACCAAATGTTTGAAAATGTTCACAATAAGCTGAGTGGTGGTAGCACACGCCTTTAATTCCAGTACTTAAGAAGGCAGTGGCAGATGGTTCTCTGTGAGTTCAAGGCCAGGCCAGCCTGGTTTACAGAGTGAGTTCCAGGAAAACCAGGACTGTTACACGGAGAAACCCTGTCTCAAAACACAAAAGCAAAAAAGAAGAAAAAGAAAAACAAAGACAACGTTCACGATAAAATAAAAGGAAAACATTAAGTGTGTAAGTTTTTAAGGTCGCTGAAAATGGTCAGCATTAATGCTGCAGAACCATTAAAGTGATTATTACAAATATTTAGAGACATGAAAATTTTTAAATATAATCTTGCTCTTTTCAGTGTAAAATAAAAGCCAAAAAAAAAAAAGATACATTTGTCTTGAAAATGTTTCATGCTAATACACTTGTAAAATGCCAACACGGGGGGGGGGGGGGCGGGGGGGGGCTGGAAAGCTGGCTCCGCACTTAAGAACACTTGTTGCTTTTCCAGAGGATCCTGGTTCAATTCCCAGCATGCACATAGCTTCACACAAGCATCAGTCACTCCATCCTTCCCCTGGGTATCTGATGCCCTCTTCTGAACTTTGTGGTACCAGGCACACATGTGGTGCACAGGCAGATGGACAGGCTAAACACTCATGTACATAAAATAATAAAACAAAGCTTTTAAAAATTAAAATGCTTCCGTGCAATGGTGGCGCACACCTTTAATCCCAGCACTCGGGAGGCAGAGGCAGGTGGGACAAACCCTGTCTCAAAAATCCAAAAAAAAAAAAGGAAAAATTAAAATGCTAAAAGCTACTTGTCAACAAGTAGCAGAATTATGAGTGACTACAGATTTTTAAAAATTCCATTAAAAAGTCAAAATTCATAGATGTTGAGGCACAATGGTATTATATCCTGATAAATACATGGTAGGTAGAAAATATTTTACTTTTAAAAAATGCTTCTTTTCCTCTACCAAACAGCACAGGTGAACGGCACGACACACGGAGGGTGCTGGTGACTTAGCGACTTCCACTCATGCCCACAGCTGACTGGAGCTGCTGTCCAGCACAGGAGGAGAAGGCAGTACCTGCATCAAACACAGCTGGCCCAGAAAAGATCAAAACCCAGAACCCTGAGGACAGCTTCTTCTGAATTCACTCCGTGTTTGCAACACTGCAAAGCTGGTAACACCTGAGTCAAAGCCCTTTAGTCAGGCATGATTTACATCATCCTTTCGAATCAGGAGAGATTGCTGGTTTAAGGATAGTTTAACCAAACATTCAACATCCTAATTAATAAGCCTTTGTCCACCCACCTACCAGGGCTGGGTGAGACTGAGGGGCCGTGAGCCTCACACCACACAGAAATCAACAGGAAATTAAACAGTATTAACCTCCAGATAAGATTAGCTAGCTCTGTGTGCCTGGGGCCCCTAATGGCCATCTTTGCAGAGGGCACCACAGGGTCTAATGGACACTTGGGGCTAGAAAACGGAAGTGCCAGTCTCTAATCGCCTTCCTGGGCTCAGCGTTTCCTATCTGGAGGCTCCCTTACTGGGTGAAGTATAACGTCCATCTGACTTACTGACCTGAATCTGCCTAGAGCCCTGTTATCTAGAGTCACAGCCTGGTTTCATTAATCATCCACCATGCTGCTCAAACACTGGCCTGGCTGGCACCGTACAGAAAAGCCATTCCAGTTCTAAGGGCAAATCTCCAGCAATTCTTGTCTCCAGGCAGTGGCTGCCTAGATCCCTGCCTCCTAGCATTTACTGAGGCGCATCCCAAATGACGTGTGGGAGGTGGGGGTGGGGAGAGCTTGCCCCGTGGATTTATGATTTATGTGGACAGGAAGCTTTCTCTCTTCTCCATGCCTCCGTGTTGTCTGAGAATTACAAGTGATTCAATTACGCAAAGGCAGTAACTGAACTACAGGGGAGGGGCAGGATGTGTACAAAGCCCCAAGAGGCCACGGTGCAGCTCTGATGCAGGGGACACGTTGCCCAGACCTGGTAAGAGCTAGGAACAAACCTGTGCCCAGTGAAAGGCAACCTGGGAGCAGAAGGGCGTCAAGAGCAAGAGCTGCCCCGGGGGCTAAGGATGGGCAGGGGACTGAACAGATAGCGGGGCTGCAGCAGCTGGCCCTCAGCTGTCTTGCACATGCCTTGATGAGGCCAGGAGAGGACTGCACTGGAGCAGCCTTCTTTGGAATATCTCACAACATGAAAGCATGGTCAGTTGCCAGATCAAACGTTTCCAATGCAGCCCCTCAATAGCTAATCGAGAGAGCCATGATTTGAGCCACCGTTATCTGCTAGACCCCCACTTGGGGAATCCGGGCGCCACTCTCAGATGCTATGACACCACAACAGAGCCCAGAGAGCGTCCTTCCTGCAGCCTGGCAGTACCGAGCAAGCTCCCACAGATGCTGTCTTGCTGAGGATGCAGCAAGGTGGACCAACTCACAAGGCAGAAAACCACACACAGACTGGGACAGAAGTGGCCTCATTAGGCAAAGTTCTGTGTACACTTCCGTTGAAATGCGGGGCTGTGGTGTTTCGCGGCTGTGCCTGTGTGCGTGTCCACGGGGGGTGGGGGCAGGTATGCCTGTTCCCTACACAGCTTTACTTGGGGGCTCCTAAATGACATCAAATCTAGAACTAGCTCCGCCACTTCTGTGGTGAGGCCACGATCAAGGCAACCTATAGAAAAGACCATCGGAGCTTACAGTCCTGGGGGGTTAGAGCCCTTGATCATCGTGGCAGGAAGGAGGGAAGCGAGCAGGCAGGCCTGGTGCTGGAACAGCAGCACAGAGCGCATGTCTTGAGACAATAACCATTTGTCAGAGGGAACTGAGAAATAGCATGGACTTTTGAATCTCAGAGCCCACCCTTCCACAACTCCTTTCACAAGGTCACACCTCCTAATCCTTCCCAAACAGTTCCATCACTGGGGACCAAGTATTCAAATACATGAGCCTATGGGAGCCATTCTCATGCAAACCTCCATACCACTTTGATGGGGACTTCCTTATTTATGATTGGGAATAACAGCAATGACTGGCCCTGAGTGTGGCGGTGAATATCCCAGCACACTAAAGGAAGAGGCAGAGGTATCTCTGTGAGGTTGAGGCTAGCCTCGTCTACACAGGGAGTTCTAGACCAGCCAGGGATAGTGAGGCTCTCTCAAAAACAAAAACAAGCCAGAAATCACAATAACAACATTAGAGAAAGGGTTCCTGTAGGGATGGAGCAGTCATGTGCTTTAATAAATGACAACCACAATAAACAAGACTTAGGGTAAAACCAATTATGTCTTTTCTTGGTTAAAATTTTAAGCGTTCATCAATAAATAAACAAGCACAGAAAAAAGAGCCACTATGAGTCACCCTCGCTTTCCCCTCTCTAGGAGAAAGCAATGTTCAGAAAAAAGTGTTCTCCATCCTGCACAGAAACGTATACTTGGAGAACAGATTTCAACCTGTGAGTTCCCGTATGTTCTTTTTGGGCAATCTGGAGTGGCCCTCCACAGTTCACATGATCTCTTGTTGGGGAAATGTCTTACTATTATTGCCTGCTCACACTCACCAGAGAGATTTTAACAGTAGAACTTTCCCACAATAAGGAAGGCTTCGCTTCCGCCACCACGGGAGGTAAGTAGGTCAGTCTTTGAACAATGCTGCTAAGTACAGGAGAGAGCCAATGGGAGCAACGATTTCACACACGATTTATGGGAGATGTCAAACCACTAGAATACAAGTTACAACAATGTTCTCTCCCTCCTGTCCGAGCTAACTACCGGACGGCAAAGTCTTGGCTCTTCTTCAACATATTAAAATAAAATGAGCAGGA
This sequence comes from Arvicola amphibius, assembly GCF_903992535.2. NCBI lineage: Eukaryota > Metazoa > Chordata > Mammalia > Rodentia > Cricetidae > Arvicola > Arvicola amphibius. Next base: position 20,102,838 of record NC_052064.1, read on the forward strand.
AGATGGGCACCTTCTAAATTAATCAGCTTTGTGGGGGGGGGATTCTGGGCTGGGGTGGTCCCAGGGGACAGCCCCAGACAGCTTGCCTTGCCTCTGCCCCCAAGGCATCCCTCCCACGGCCCTGCCTTTCTCTCGGGCATTTTTACCAATTCCTTTCTTTCCAATCCTCTGATCATTTCCGGGTTTCCATTCCTTCTTCTCCAAAACTGAAAACCAGACCCAAGATGCTCAGCCTCTTTCACAAGGCTGCCCTTTCACATGGGACGAGCATCTCCTGTTTTGTTCTAAAGAATAGAATCGACAATGAATGGAGCTGTGCATTAGAATTCCAGAGTGGAGGATTTCTGTGAGTCAAAGCTCTTCGGGCTGCGGAACATATGGATTTTCTAAGGTACTTCCAAAAAAAAAAAAAAAAATGAACAGAACAGAGAAGGAAGAGAAAGAATGGAGAAGCTGAAACACAGGCAGAAGGCTGAAGGGCTGCCTTCCGATCTCTGTTTCCTTGTGCTGTCTCTGTAGATCCTAGACACTGTGCTTTCTGTCACCTATGGGTGATGCCTCCTTCTACATGGCCATCACTACCGCTCAATTCTCCGTCACTTTTGGGCCCCTGGAGGCCTACTCTCCACCCTCAAGGACATCCACTCTGTTGGCACTGACCCTTCTCTCTGTTCCCTCCGCGCGTGTGCGCCCAGCTACCACACGTTGTCCTTTCTTCCTTCTCTCCACAGCCTGGGGAGGACTTGATCATCTGGACTCTCTCTAGAAAGCCTCCACACTAGAAGCATCAATCAATCCTGAGCTGTCTAATAACATGGTGGGTTGGGGAGGCCACAGTGGCACCTCTACTCTTGTATTATTAATGTATCCAGAGGGGGAGGGGAGTCGGTACCCATGTGCATGGGCAGAGGCCAGGAGGTGGTGTCTGGTGTCCTGATCTATCACGCTCCACCTTACTCCCTTGAGAATCGTGACTGTGCTACAAGTACCCTTGCCCACCGAACCATCTCCCTGCTCCCTCCCATCTCCTTTACTTTCAGTATTACCTACATCTGCTCACTGATAATTTCACTTATGTGTACTTTGCGTTCCAATCACTCTCACGCCCACCAAGCCCTACTCTCCTCCCTACGACCCTCTTCTCTATAGTCTATCTTTTTGTTTTGTTTTGTAAGCCACTGAGTTTAAACGGGGCCGTCTCTGACTACCCACTGGAGTCCGAAGGCCTCACTAACGGCTTTGCAAGTGAAGACTCCCCTGTCCAAGAATCTAGTCTAGCAGGGAAGAGTAGGACCCCATAAACAATGCTCCCTATCCATGACTGACTGTTGACGGGTGTAAAGGTCCGGGGTAGCTGCTGTTGTGTGTGACTACAATGGCTGTGTCATCCCCAGAAGATGGCACGTGGTAGCCTTTCTCCCCTTCTCTGAGCTTTTGGCGTTCTTTCTCCTCCTTTTTCCATGATACTCCCTAAGACTTAGTGGGGAAGGTATGAATGCGATCCTGGGCTGAGCACTCACTGTCACTTAACTCTCGGGACCTTGAGCAGCTATGAGTCTTCTGCTCTGCACCTACTTTGAATGTCACCTATGCCTCTGCAACACGGCTACCTCTCTGTTTGGAGGTACACATTCCATCCTGGGCAGGCCTTGCAGACACATAAATGGGCGTGTTACCTATGGGGAACACGCAACGCAATGCCATGTGCGCATTCTGCTAGTCACCAATGTGTCCTTCTCCCCAAAAATCACAACACACAGGAAACTTTACAGAACACTGATTATCAGGGACTCAAACAGATAACACACCAATGTTCCAGTCACACTGCAGCAGCCAATGGTAAGCATACCCAAGTGTCTGTCAAAACATGGGTGGATAGCCACAGTGTGGTTTAGACCTATGCTGGACTTATCAGACAGAAAGAAGAAAGCAGTTCTGCTGTGAGACAGAAACAGGCACAAATACTGCATGATTCCACTAGGACACTACACCTAGAATACAAAAATTCACCGAGACAGAGAAGAAAGCCAGGTTAGTTCCGGCTGGTAACCAGTGGTACTGCTTAAGAGGTGTGGAACACTTCGCTGGGGATTGTTAAAACGTTCAGGAGACAGCAGCGATAGCTGCTTGCCATTGAGGGAAAAGCCACTCAATTACATGCTTAATCAGAGTTAAAAATGCCAACTTATACATTATGTATATCTACTATACTAAGAAAATATAATTAGACCCAGATTAGTCTGCTTTGAGAGTTTGAGAGGCACACCCACAACTCTCATATGGGTTCCGCGGCTGAGTCGGGGTGTCACCATGGACCCTCATGATTTACTGCACTGGCCCCCTGCACAAAGCTATATGTTCCCTTTTCTCTCCTTTTATGGGCTTCACAGCTAAGATTAGCCAGCTCTGTTTTCAATCTGTAAAACCCATGCTGGAGCAGGCCCACACTGTTTATAAACGTAGTGACGGCAGCTTTTAAACACACCAAAGCCTCGGCAAGAGTTTTCTCCAATGGCTTTTTTTAAATGTTAATATGCTTTCTATAATTTGTATTTTCTTCCACCTCCTCTACTGATACTTCAGGGCTGTCTGTTCTAATAAACTACCATAGGATGCTTCCTTCCTATGTAAATAATTTCTCCCTCACTCACGAAAAGGGATTTCTAAAATTTACTTAAAAAAAACTAGTGGGAGAAATTTTGATCCTTCACAGAGTTATTAAATCTTAAGATCTGTTGGAAACACATGTTTTACAATCAAGAAAATACCTTCTGCAGTGTCTTCTACAGGTGTTTTATATGTACACGCACACACACCTGCAAATACAACACTGTCTCCTGGAAATACGGGAGAAAAACGGCAGGCACGGAAGGAGCTGGAAAGATTGGGGGTAAGAAAATGGGGACCTAAATCAGGAAAAGGTCTGAGTCTCATCTTCTTCTCTTAGAGCAGTTTCTAGCATGTGTGCCCCCCACTAACTAACCCCCTAAACTAACCAAGAATGTTGGGAGAGCAGAGTACACAGCACATACACCAAAGGACTGTCACGCAGAATGGCAGGAAAGTTGGAGCACGTGTGGCTTCTATTCTGTGTCTGGTCGCTTATTCTTTTGGAGTTGAGGTGTCTCCTGACATACAGGAGGTAGATATTACTCTCATGTCAACGTACAGAAAGAAGCTTGCTGTCCTACAGCCAGATTTTGAGCTCGTCCCTTGGAAGCGCGAGCCTCCCCACATCCGCACACGGCCTCTCACTGCTGAGGACTCTAGGGGAAGACAAACCCAAGGCCTTGAATGGATGGCTACTTCTGTGCTCACAGCACTCAGGAACTGCATGAACACCTGAGGTCTGCCCAGATTCCAGAGGAGATGATGGGTATAAGATGCTGTGACCTGGTCATTTTGTGGAGGCTCCAAAGAGGGTGAGCTGGGAGCTATGCACTCCTTATACAACCAGAGATGCTCCGTGCATCTGGGTTTTAGGACGGAAGAAAGGACTCCCGGGTTCAAGTATGAAAGAAAACGTAGGTCCACAGCACCACACCCGCTCCACCCTAAAGGTCCCACGGCCCTAAGACCGCATGCTCTGTCAGTCCCCTTAAGAGACCTAGACTCCATAAGCTCGCGACCTTCCTGTCAGTCATTCCTGTGTCCCACCTTCTCTGAGTTCTAGCAGCCACCTGCCAAGGTCTGATGTTTTCTGAGACTCTGGTAGGAACAGGAAGCCCATTTTCACCCCAATCAGCCATTCATGACCATTGCACTTTCTCTGAAAATGTGTGCCAATTACACGCCTTTCCAAAGGTCCCCTGCTCGGGCAGGCAGCTTGCCCTTAAGTAAGGGCCTCTAAATTATGGTACTCTGCCTTTTGAAATGTTTTCTTCTCCGGAGACTGTTCTCATGCTACTGATAAAGAATGAGAGCCTCTTCAATTTCCCTACAGGCGGGGTCTCAGAGTGCCCTCTGGAGAAGTGCTCTCACCCTGAACTAATGGTGGAGAGAAAGGCTGAAGTGTATATGGTCCTGGGCATGGGAAGGTGAGGAAACCAACTCCTCAACCGCAAAGAGCCAGTGTTCCAGCCTAATCTGCAATCAGCACAGTTCTCTCGTAGGCCTCCTTAATCTGACTGTGCCATACGGCTAGAAACCTGCTGAGGGCTCAGCACAGACTGGACCGAGCCTCTCAGGAAAGATGTTTTGACAGTGCTGCATTAACTGAGAAGAGCAAGCGTTAAATTGTGGACACTAAGCCTCAGAGGCGAATCTCTATAAATCATCACAACCTAAAAAAACTGTCACTACTTTCCCCCTACATCCCAACCCTCATCCCCTTTCGCCTTTTCCCTTTCTGTTCCTTGGTCCCAGACTGTAAAAACTGGAAGGAGAAAGGGAGGGGGTTTTTACAAAGCTGGTATAATCTGTGCTCCTCAATTCCACTTTGAACACCTGCTGTCTGGCTCCATGGGTATCAGCAAAATGTACAAACCCCCTGCTCCAAAGCCACTGCCATTATGTACTGTCTGAGCACAAACACCGAATGACCTCAATATGCCTAAGTTTCAGGAAGCCTTCACAGCACCAAAAGCCACACCTTTACAGATTTAACAAGTCATATGACTCAAAATATCAACGTGGAAGCATGATTGATCTGAAAGGTTTAATCCATTGTCTTCAATCACCCCCAAATTCTGGGCTTGAAGGAACAATCTATAAATTATCTACAGAACCGGAAAATTTAAGAGATTATTTTTCCAAGGAAATATGAGGTGAGCCATGCCAGTTGAGTGAGCGGGAAAAACCTCACAGTGGTACACTGGCCACCATCACAGTGCTGAGAGGGGAGCCAATGAGAAGCTTCGCCAGACACTGCCACAAACTCTCCCCAAAGGGCAGCTGGACAGCTTTTATCTCCTGCACATAAAAAGCCAACAAGCTGGCTTTGAAAACCCTTTATCCACATCCACGGTTCGGAAGCCAGTTACAGGAAGAAGATTCATCTTCTTCAAAGCAAGGAGCGTCTTTTATTACCACCGCAAAATGCTACTGCATCTCAAGATGTAGAAATCTTTATCAGACGGTCCCATCAGAAGAGGTACTTCCTAAGCAAACAAAATCCCTCAGAGAAAGTGGCCTCTTCCGTGTTTGTGCTTCTGAAATACGCGGCAGATGTGTTTCTGCAAAGGGACCCAGGTCAGGCAGAGACAACACCTCCTTCCTGTTCAAAGTCCTCTCTGTGGCAGCCTGGCTTCCTCAAGACTTCTGACCCAGGGTCAAGGGGCAGAAAACAGTCTCTCTCTGCCCCTCCACAGCCCTCTTGATTCCAGTCACCTCTACTTTTGTTTCTGATCTGCGGTCTGCATTATGGGACCTTTCTTTTTTTTTTTATTGTTTTTATTGAGCTATATATTTTTCTCCACTCCCCTCCCTTCCTCTCCCCTCCCTTTCTACCCTCTCCATGGGACCTTTCTTATGAGAAGACAGTCATCACTACAAAGCCAGTGTCAGTGACCACTGGGATCGTTCACGGACCCAGCACCCTCAAGAGTGAGACATTAAACCTGCCTTTGTAAACACTAAGATGTAAAAAATAGAAAACAAAGTCCACCACTCTGGAAGGATGTGGCATTCTAGACTCCTGGACATCTGCGGGCAGGGAGAGGAAGGATGCTGAGGTAGTCCGTGCTGCCCCATGGCAGGACCTAGGCAGCTAGAATACCTTTTCCAAAATGCTTGGTATCAGCAGTATTCAGACTTCAGCCTCCCCCCCCACCACCACCACCAGATATTAGAATTTTAGCACATATAAAATGAAATATCTTGAAGAACCAAAACCTAAATACAAAATCCATGTGTACATTACACACATCTGTTGAAGGTAAATTTCCACGGTATTTTAAAATAATTTTGAACACAATAAAGTTTTGGGTATGGAATTTTCCATTTGTGACACTTAAAAAGCCTTGAATTATGGTGCTTTTTTTTTTTTTTTTTTTTTTTTTTTGCTTTCGGATTATGAATGCTCAATCCGTATTTCTAATGCCCATCCACTCTTCTGGAAAAAAACACGGAGCTTGCTTTTGCTTTCCTTCTCTCTTTTTCCGTGTCTTTAATGGAACTGATAGGTTATAGGTCACCTTTCCTTGTATCTTGTAACCGAGGCTCCCCACAGCAGTCCCTAGGGGCCCTACTGTGGGGTTTGTTGGCTGACTATCCCATGGTACTAACTCTCCTCCCTGACTCATTATCAGGGAGTCAGAGGTGCCTCCCTTGTGCCCTGTTAACTTCAAATCGTTAGAGGACAGCGCACTAGACAACCATGGGCATTAGAAACGGGTGAAAGCACCTTTGTGTAGAAGGGGGTCTCTGAGGTATGAATACACCTCACTTGTCTTAGGATTTACTCTATATGGCTCTTCAGAATTAAGGGATTTTTTATTTTTTAAATACTCAGAATTTCAGACTGCATCACAGATGCTAGAAGCTGACAACACCTGGATGCTGGACAAGAGGAATAATTTCACCACCTCACGTGCCCAAGACACATTCAATTTTCATTTCTATTCCTCCCTTGCAAAGGCTCTAAATGTTTCCTTTCTCCCCAAAAGGTTGCTTCTATACTTCAATATTGCTGAAAATCCACCTGCATACAAATTTTAATCTCTTGCCTTCGATAAATAACATTCTTTGTTCATGCCTAAGATTAAGTTCTCAACCTGTTCTGCAGTAGAAACACAGAGGGGAGGGGAGGGCTACCCCACTACACCACTACACCCTCCATGAATGCCAACCCTGCCCCAAGAGACCCCAGTGCTGTAATCTGTTAGCCTGGTCTGTCACCTGGATACCCTGCCGCTTTAAGAGACAAGCCCTGCCCACTCCCAATCTCCCCAGTTCTTTCCAGCCCCCTTCTGAAGAGGTAACTACTGCCTCTCCCCACCTCTATTTACCTCTTCCCTCCATAATCCCCTTACCCTTTAAATAAACTCTATACCCAAGCTCTCTCTGCATGGCACTCCCATGTGGCCTCACACCATCGGCTGCCGGCCCTCCTGGGACCGGCCTCGGATCGCCCCGTGTTATGAATGGTAACACCCAGTATTCTGTGCTAAAGCACAGGCGCCTGCTGTGTGGGAGACAGCTGCTGCATGTATGGTAATTCTCAGTCTGCACGCTAACCTAACGAGTGTATGACAACAGTCACGTAAGAGCTATGTGTCACAGCTCGCCTTGCAGCATCCAGAAGCATCTAGAAGCACGTCTGCTCGGTGCAGGACCGTGTCCTCTCAAGGAGGATGAGGGTTTCTCTTTAAAAGGTGGCTTAGACATTAAAAATAGTTGTAATCTGTCACAAAATGGGTCAGGTTAACCTGGAGCCCCCAGAGATGTTCCGGAAGGCTCAGAGCTATGCAGGCTCATGAGGGTTTTCTGGGGCAAGGTCGGTTCCAGGGAAAGTGGGCAGAGAACGAAGTGATGGCCCTTGAAGTGTCCTCGGCAGAAGGAAGGGACAGCTGCCCATACTATTTGTCTTTCATAAAGAGTAGCAAACGTCAGGAGGCCTCCCAGTCCCTTCTCGCCACAGAGGAGCGGGATCAAAGAGCAAACGCCAGTGTTCCGTACTCGTGTGGCTATTTTCTCCTCCAAGGTAACAGCAGCGAGCAAGTCCAAAAGAGCAAGTGCAAGCTGGGTTCTGGAACCTCCCTGTGTTACCTGTGTGACTTCAGACAGGTCCTTTGGTGAAATCAGGGGGTTTATGAAGAAGCTGCCACCTAACTCCAGAGGGCTGAGAAGCAGCCCCAGTCTGGTAGCATTTGGAAGGCCACACCACATCGCGCTCTATACTTAATGTGGCCATCTTCACAAACGGGTTTCCCAGGGATTCCAAAGCAGTGTGTGTGGCGACTAAGGGCCCCCACCACCAGTAGTTAGTGGAGGGCAGGCTGCTCACACCAGGGGGCCTCTTTGAAGCTGCCTTGTAGAATGCATCAAAGAGTAAGGGCGGAGGTTAGAGAGCAGTCCACCTCCAGATCACTTCCTTCCCGCCTCAAAGGGACAGCGCTGGCGAGGGAATAGACAACAGGAAAGACCACAACACAGAGAGGGGAGGAAGGTTACCACTGAGCGTGCTGTGGCTCCCGGAAACCCAGGTGGGTGTGGCTACAGAAATACAAAAAAAAAGAGAGAGAGAGAGAGAGAGAGAGAGAGAGAGAGAGAGAGAGAGAGAGAGAAGGCGAGCGACCATTCCCCATAGAAACCCTATGAGAAGATCGGGTTCCCTTTTGCTCCCTGATATCACAGGTGTTTCATTAGAAGGCACTTGGGCTGTTTCACTATACTCAGGTTGCAAAGCCAAGCTCAAGGACCGAATCATTTGTGCCTTCCATACTCACACCAGTATGAGTATATGCATAGGCCTATACACTATGTACACTGTATGTATATGCATAGGCCTATACACTATGTACACTGTATGTATATGCATAGGCCTATACACTGTATACACTGTATGATTTATAAAGACGACTGACTGCGTAAGGCAGCGTGAAGAGGTGGGGAGAGGCAGAGCTGGACGCAGGTCCCGAAGTCTACAGGTAAGCATCAGGAAAGGTAAAAGCGTGAACAAAAATGAATGTAACGTTAGAAACTTAAAAACTGTATAACCAAATACTACGCCAGGAGGTGGCCTTGTATTCGCCCCAATTCACGACACACTCCCCGATGTTTTTGTGTTGTACGGCACAGCTCGCACACTCTGGTGCGTATGCTATAAACAACCCAAGGCTAGGACCAGTCTTCACTTGGACCATTTCTCAGGAGGGTTTGCATGAGCCGGAAGAATGAGGCAGCATCATCCCTTGGCAGCAAAGAATAGTCTTCTCAGCTGAGACACCAACCCACTGCAGACAGTGTCCACCTAGGCCCACCAGGTCACACTTCCTGGGCGGGGGTGGGGTGTGTGTGTGTGTGTGTGTGTGTGTGTGTGTGTAAGAAGGGGAGCTGCCTGGTATGTCCTGAGGGATAAAATCTTTTGTCTTCACCCGGAAGTCTCACACCTACTTCTGTAACCAGAGAGAAGCAGCAAGCTCACTTTTAAGGCTGCAAGCAACCTAAAATCTAATTCCAAATGCCAATAACTTGATTCTAAATAATGATTTATTTCAATTTTAAAAATGGCTTTGGGGGTTGAAGAGACGGTTCAGCTGTTGAGCGTGCACACTCTCGCCCAGAGGACAGGATTTGATCCAGTCCCGAGCACTTACAAGTGCTTGTAACTCCAGCTGTAGGGGATCTGACAGTGTTCTGACCTCCACGGACATGTGCATATATGGCATACATACACACACACACACACACACACACATACATGTGTATATAAAAATAGTGAAAACAAATCTTTGAAATAAAAGTTAGCCTTTACAATTAAATCTAAGAAAAAACAACTGGATTACAAAAACAAAACAAAATTTAAAAACCATATGCCCGCCAGGCGGTGGTGGCGCACGCCTTTAATCCCGGCACTCGGGAGGCAGAGGCAGGCGGATCTCTGAGTTCGAGGCCAGCCTGGTCTACAAGAGCTAGTTCCAGGACAGGCTCTAAAGCTACAGAGAAACCCTGTCTCGAAAAACAAAACAAAACAAAACAAAAAAGACAAAAAAAAAAAAAACCAAAACAACAACAACAACAACAAAAAACCCACATGCTTTTAATTTTAAATAGGATCTATCCAGCAGCTGACGTTTTAAAAAGCACTGTCATTTTGTGACACCCATCTTTCCCATGTGGTGCCCTTGAGACGCAGTTACAAGGGCGCGTAATGACTTCTGTCTGAAGCATGCCCAGCCGGCCAGGCGTCCCCGCCGCCTGCCTAGACATTTGGCTCATTCATGCCACTATCATCCGCTCTAGAGTGTTCCTGGGCTTCTGTCGCAGTCAGCAGTAAAAGTTGGGACTGGGAATGAAAATCAGCCCGATTTTAGTTTCTCTAGAAGCTCTAAAGAGCGGTGTTAGAAACGCTGACCAGGCTGCTTGCCCACCTCACCCGGCTGCCTTCTCCCTGCTGCCCATGGCTCTGTACTGTACTTCTGCCCTCCCTACAGGCTTGCGGCTACACAAAACTCAGCTCTCCGTGTTTTCAGAGCAGGCTGCACACCCAGCGTAGGGTACCGATATCCCAATCACTTATGGTTCTTATCTCTGTCCGTATTTCCAGCATCTTTCTGCTGGGATTAACGGTTGAGATGGAAGCAAGGCAATTTTACTGAACAGCTGCCCCAAGAACCTGTGTGTCTGTAAAATAAATATCACTACTTCTTTAATGCGTGCAATACCATTTTCCCTGCGTGTATAGACGTGCAGCGTGTGCGTGGGATGTGAGCCTGGTCCCCGTGGAGGCCGGAAGTGGGCTTTGGAGCCTTTGGGACTGGAGTTTCAGGCAATTAGCTTGAAGCTGCCATGCAGGTGCTGGAAGCCCAGGTCCTCTTAAGTGCTCTTAACTACTGACACCTCTGCAGCCCCCAAGGCTGGCAATATTTTTACTCTTCATAATTAATTCCTTTGTCAGGTGCCTTCCTCTGAGACAGAGGTAGGCCAGTCCTTTCTTAAGCTTTCCTTCAAATCCAACATGAAAACAACTCTCACAACTGCTAAAGAAAACCAGCAAAAAGTTCTACTTGGACTCTGCACCGAAAACCATCAGGTTCTCTTAGTCCACACGCAACCCAGTATGTGGCAACGAAAACGCTAAATAGGCAAGATTTTTTTTTAACAAATTTCTCAAAATTCCTACTCTAGTGTACAGGTGATTTCTATAAGTAGTCACAATATTTACGCATCTCACTCAAAGAATCAACTGTTGAAGCCTCTTACTCAGCACACGTGACAGTGTTTAACCTTACCTCAACATTTAGCGTGGCACGCCCACCAGACCTCTTCTCCCCATACTGATGCCCTCGGCCTCTGCTCTCAGGACACCGCAGAGCGGAAGGTCTGTCTGTTCCACAGTCCGCTCCCCTTCCCTTCAGCATACACACCCAGGAACAGACCCCCTTCTGGATGCCATCATGTCGGCTTCAGCTCCACTCTCGAGTCTAAGTGGGTCTTAAGCCCTATGCCCGAGTCAGTGAGATACATTCACAAGGGGTCCCGTGGGCTCTGCCTGCCCAACTCTGGGTATTTGCATTTGACAACAAATGACTTCACCGAGATGCACACTTAAGCCCTTGGCGCTGTACCCTGTGCCAAACGGACTTCAGTCACATCGTGCAGTTTGCCCACAAGTCTGGGTCTGCATTGGGTCGCTGGGGTTCCAGTTTCGCCAAGAGTTCACACCTCAGGCTTCCTCTATGGTAGAAAGGCATAAGGCTGGAGGTCCCAGGAATACAGAAATCATTCTCAGGGTACAGGCATACGGGAAACGGATGCCAAACACAGTATCCCAATCAAAAATCATAGCAGAGAATTCAGGTTTCCGTTTGGGAAAAATATACATGGCCACTCTCGGGCATAGCTCAGAACAGCAGTAGCAGTGTTAGCTACACCATACAGAAGCATGTATAAAAAAATGTTACGTGCCTGGGTGGTCACTGGAGAGGCATGTTTAACCTCTATCTATGCCTATAAAATCTAAAACATGGAACCCGTTACTTGGCACAATTCCCTTCTGGGGCCTTTTATGACTGAGCACACACGAGCTATGTCCAAACACGTCAAAAGTCTATTTAAACATTTAAGCAAAAAGTGGGGAGTCAGCGACAGTCCGAACCTTACGTTTTCTGCATAAATTTCTTCTCAGAATCCAGAGAGGGGGCGCGAATCCAGCACGGATGGAGACAGTCACAGGATGGTGAAGAGATGCAGTCACAAGAAGCCTGTGCCCAGTGCATCTGCCAACCCAGGCCTCTTCATCTTTAGGGCACATGAGGGCAGGAAGCGGTGACCTGGCACAGTGACCTGGCCACAGGCACCCTGCAGCTGTAATAGAGTCTGCCCCGCCCCAGGGCTCCAGTGTTCACTAGCAACTGCATCAACACATAAACACAGAGGAACTCTGCAGGCCCTGTGGGGGCTCCTCCTGTCACTCCTGCGGGGAACTTGCTCTATCTTTCATTGGCGTTCTCCTAAGGCAAGCCCCCTGAAGTCAGGTGAGTCACTACAGTGCCTTAAAAGTATGGTAATAATCTTGCAGGTCCAGAAAAACACCCTCAAGTCCCATTTCTTCTGGAAGTAGGCTCTCGAGGTCAGAGTAGGTAACCTTGAGGAAGAGCACACAGTCAATCCTTCCTCCCCGCCCCCATCTGATGTAAAGGTGGACTCTTCTTGCTTTTGCACATTCAGCCAGCCAGTTGAAGAGCAGCTACTGCCTTGGTACCCAGTTCTCTTTGAGATGCTGGGGACACAGAGAAAAGAGTGTGTGTACCCTTATAAGGTAGGCTTGGGGCTGGGTTCTTTCCAGGACCCTTGTTCTAGCAGCCAATAAATATCTGTCATAAAATGTCACTGTCACTAAACACTGGCTTTACCCCTCTTCCCACGGAGTCAGAGAAGCGAGTTCCATGTACCAGCTTAGGTTGTCTTCGTACAGCCGCGTCACTCAGAACAAAGCTCAAGCCCACCAAGCCAGAGTTAACCATACCAGAAGGGGATGCTGGCATCCCTGCTCTGCAGATGTCTAAGTCTGGGTCATTAAGTTACTTGTTCACAGACACCTGGCTGCTGAAGGGCAGACCAGAACTCACGTCCAAATGACACAGGGCTCATGCGCCTTCTGGTCACTACTCACTGTGACACGGCACCACTCTGAGTGGAAGGGGCTGTCCTTCCAGGTGTCCAACAGGCGGCCACGCCCTCCACACTATCTCCTGACCTTGGGGCAGGGGCAGAAGGCCACGCCCTCTACATTAGCCCCTGACTGTGGAAGGCCATCCCTCCACACTATCTCCTGACCACGGAAGGCCACGCCCTCCACATGATCTCCTGACCATGGAAGGCCACGCCCTCCACACTATCTCCTGCCTGTGGAAGGCCACGCCCTCCACCTCCACACTATCTCCTGACCGTGGAAGCCTGTTATCCCCACGCTTCCCCCCCCCCACCTAGATCCTAAACACCTCACTCCATTCTTTCCCAGTGTCCACTCTCCTCCAAATGACTCTAGGACTGTACCATGCTCTTCTATGATTCCTTTCACACGCGTCCAACAGCCCGAGCTGGACGCGAGGCCCACAGGACCTGCCCTTCGCCTGCAAGCCTCCCTCCGGCTCAGTTCTGACTCTTCTGCATCCTGCATCTCTTGCTGCAGTGAACATGGTTTAACAGCCCCAGACCAGAGGCTTTCCTACCTTCTGACCACGGGACTCTCCAGACCTGATATAACAGTATTACTGAGACCCTAGGCAGCCTGGCGATCCAGGTGAGCTAGGGTGCACCTGACTTTCTGTCTGCGCATCCATGCCATCCACTTTGAGTGAGGAGAGGCTTCTTCTCAAAGACCACCATCACCCCAGGGGCAGAAGACGCTGAGTTGCCGAGAGTTACCAAGCATATACAGTAAGTGGTCAAATGTGTCTCGAGTGCCTCTAGGGCAGGTCCAGGGTCTCTATATAACAACTAAAGGTGAACACAATGTGCATGTCACCACGAGCTGCTGATGCCATCAAAAGACCTCATTAGTCCTTAAATGAGAGCAACTGCTCGGAAGACATTTAACTCTTGGATGACAGTGAAGGTGCAGTTGCGACCTCTTGGCTAGAAGACAGAAGAACACCCTGCCAATCATTTTACTAACCAAGAGGCTCCCTTCCCTGAAGCCTCACCTTGACCCACCAACAATGCAAAAGACAGAATACAGAAACATATAAACCAATAACCCCTCTCCCGCACTGGACTGCCCACAGACACATGCATACATCCTGTTCCTTCTCTGCTACCAGAGGCTTCGGGGAGGTGGCTTAGTGGGTAAGGTGCTCACTGCTGGGCCTGATGACCTGAGTTCAAGGCCCAGGATCCACGTGGAGAGGACCTCCACACCTGCACCATGGCACATACACTACATAAACAAACAAATAAAAAACATTTTAAAATGTGATTGTCCTGTGTATCACAAGTAATAAAAACCCAGAGACAGATATTGGGGTTCAAGCAGACGATCAGAAAAGTAAAGCAGCCAACCCACTAGAGAGTTCTTTATGGGTATCTGTCATTGTTTGGGGGGTTTGGTTACAGGTTGTTATTGGTTAGGGTCAGGAGGAAAGTTGAACAAAAAAAAATTAGATTCAGAGTTATTGTTCTGAAAAGAAAAAAGGGGGATACAGATATGACAGGAGAAAGGGGTAGATTACGGAATATACTCTGAAAAGAAAAAACAGATATAGATAATAAGAAGGTAGGTTATTGAATCTACTTTTAAAAAGCAACTACCAGTTTTGAGTCTCTTACGTTGGAGTGGACTTTAGTATAATGTATACAAATTTTGTATAGTGATACAAGTTTGAGATTAATTTTGTTAAAGCATACTGTACATACGTTTGTAATTTTGTTCAAGGTATTGAACCTATACAGCTCATTTAACATCGTAATGTAAATTTCTAGTTCTTGAAAATTTTTATTACCAACTGGCTAGGATACTAAAAAAAATGCAGGTTAGTAATTAATCACCTATTACAATTAGACTTGTAGTCATATTAGGTACGTCTTCAAGGTCAAACAAATATCTATGTTTAAGTAGACAGATCATTTTCAAACACTTCAGAGATCTACAGAATATGGCTTTTAGGATGTTTTAGTAACATAGGTTCTTTTTTGTGTGTGTGTGACAATGAGACACGTCTGCTCCTGGTAGCACCAATCCACTTCAGAGAAGATAATGGGTATGAAAGACACTTCACATGGAGTTTATTTTCTTTGTGGCAAAAGTAAGCCACTGGGCAAGGAAGTGTCCTTGCCTCGGCTGTCAGTATGCTGTCCTAATTGGACAAGCAGGACAGAAGAGAGTGACTGCCAAGCCTTATCAAGACAAGGCAGAACAGTCCTTCAGAAATCATGCTTCATAGAAAAGCCTGTTGAACATTCTAGGCCTTTAGGCTGAAGATGGATGTCCCAATGTTGCGTAGGAACTTTGGGTAACTGTCTAGACAGCCAGTTGTTTCTGTCATTTCTCACATTATTTGGAAGTCGCTTGCTTGCACGTCCTGCTTACTCAGTTAATATGATTTCCTCCTTAGGTCTCTGAGGTAGCTGAAAACTAAGTAGTTATAGTTTTCCTTTTTTACGACACTCAAAAAGGAAACTGACTGAAGAAGTATAAAGTGTATAATGTTGAGAGATATCAAAGGATAGTTGATGTAAGCTATGATACAAAGCAAATTAGGTACAAGACTTTGGACTCACCAAGATAGAAGAGATAATGAAATTTTTTCTGAATTTGTCAAATGCAAATAGACTAGACATTGCTGATATACTTATTGCCTGTATATATTATATACAGTTATTATACTTATTATATATAACTTTTCTTATATTAGTTATAGCCTCATTTTTATTTTAGACAAAAAGGAGAAATAGAGTAATATTTTCTTTGTGTTTTAATAAATAAAGCTTGTCTGAAGATCAACGAGTAAAATAACCACACTGGTCAGCCATACAGACCAGGCATACACTTTTAATCCTGGGACTCAAGGCCACTCTGGGCTACACGAGAGGGGACCAGTCTAAAAGAGAAACAGAGCTCACACATAGATGCCAGCACTAGAGAGGAATACAAGGAAGAGTTCAGTGCAGTCTCAGCCTTCAGCCTGCGGTTTAGTGGAGTACTGCAGTCTGCCCTAACACTGAGGACAGAATCGCCCTTTGTCTGAGCCTTGGTAGAGGTGAGAACTCTCTAGTGGTTGGCTGTTTCGCTTTTCTGATCTTCAGCTTGAACCCCAATATCCGTCTCTGGGTTTTTATTATTCGTGCTACAGCCCTGTTTTTCTGGTGATCCTTATTTTATAAATCTATTTCCATTAACTATTCTTGTTTTCTTAGTAAAAACTGTTGCTTTTTTTAAATCTGTTGGGATTTTTGTTTAATATTTTTATACAAATAGGGATTCATAAAATACCTCACTGTCAACAAAAATCAAGCAGAAACCAAGGGAGGGATTTTTTTTTTTTCTAAACTGAAGTAGAAATGTTTACTATTCTAAAGAATGCTTTTTGGCCAACTTCCTGGGACATACACAACAGCTAGTCACAGGCGATGCTGCGAATGTCCTACTTTCAAAGCTGTGCAGAGAAAGCCTGACTTGCTGGCTCGTGGCTCGGAGATGCTGCCTGTGTCCTCACGGCTAGTTTCAGCTCCTTAGCTTCCATGCGGGCAGTCATTCACGCGTTCAGTGCATGCGTTTATCCAGCCGCTCATTCATTCACGCGTGCCCTCGTCCACGCACTCAGTAAATGCTTCCTACATTTCTACTGGAGTTAAAATAAGAAGTCACTGTAATGGAGAGAAAAAATGAGTGAGATAGTGTTTTCTGTCCTTCGCGGGACAGGTCTACCAAGGAGGGAGGTCAGGGCTGTTACTCAGATACAAACAAAAAAGCTTCCACAAGATAGCCTCCCAGCTGTGTTCCTCAAGAGACTGGGAGCTTAATTAAGGAGGCCACAAGGAAGAGGACACACCATATGAATTAATCAATGTGGGGGATACACCCTAGCAAAGCCTGCGGGGGAGGGGAGATACTAGCAAGTACCCAAGTGAGTCACTGGGTATTTGGGAGCAGCCAGGACAAAGGTGGAAAGGAAAGAAAGTAAGTTCCCAGGGGTTACCGGCCTATCCATGACTCTGTGGGGAGGGGGGGTGATGAAGAGGACGGTTGCAGAAGGCTCACATGCAGCTTTGTGCAGGACTTACTGGAGGGGAGGCACCGAGGCAGAGGTCTGCCATGGGACTACCATGAAGTGAAGTCCTGGGAGCCTTAGCTCCATGGAGGCTGAGAGAAGAGAGAGAGAGACAAACGTGACTACAAGGAAAGGGGGCCACGGTTAGGCCTGAAGATCCTAAGTAGAAGGACCAATAGCACCGCCAGCACAACTCAGAAGTGACTAACGAGATGGCTCAGCTCCTCCAAACCCATGGGTCGGGGTGCTCCAGCACAGAGTGCACATGAAAAGGCAGGAATAACAGAGACCCTAGCATGCTGCTCGGGTCATGGTTAGGGGGGGAAAGATCACTGCAAATGAATTTGGACCGAGAGAAATTACAAAGAAAGAGACAGCACAGGTCTCTGATGCTGTGCTCGTGGGCTGTGTGCCATATCAGGTCCCATGAGGGTAAGGGCTGGCGCACAATTGAATTTATCTGCCTACCTCAGCATTGTGGGCTGACCCCAAGAAGATATACTCAAGTCCTGGCTCTGACAGCAGCGAGGATAATGTTATTCAGAAAAAGAGTCTCGACAATGGGATCAAGTTGTAATGAGGGCACCTGGAGGAAGACAGTTGAGTTTGATCAACTGCCGTAAAGATTCTCAACAGTAGAGGGAAGAGAACACACACTCGGAGAAGGCTAAGCATGTGCTGACACGGACACACATTGAAACGCACACTCAGAGAAGGCTATGGGAGGACACGGACACACAGAAACACACACTCGGAGAAGGCTATGGGAGGACACGGACACACAGAAACACACACTCGGAGAAGGCTATGGGAGGACACAGACACACAGAAACACACACTCGGAGAAGGCTATGGGAGGACACACACACATGCAAAGAAAACTAAGTTTCAGCTAATGGGGACACTAAAGTAATGCAGCCGTGACAGGACATCTAGGATGGCTGGCACCAGCGGAAGCAAAGGGCAGAGCCTCTTCAGTAGAGCCTTCAATGAGTATGGGTCAGCGCCACCGCGATTTCAGGCTCCTAGTCCCCAAACTATGAAATAATAAGTGTCTAGTTTAGTCTGCTGCCCCAGTAGCCTGAGGAAAGTCACAGAGCCAGGACTATGGAGCCAACTAGGGAAGGCATCAACCCGCCTGTCCAACGGCTGACTGTCCTCTCAGATTTCTGTCAGGATGGCCGGGCCAGTATGGGACACTACAGAAAGAATGATTGCTATGCAACAAAGGCAATATAAGAGGAGAGAGGAAGGAACTGGTCAGCACGGTTCTCAGGCTTGGTCTTCAACTGACTGTCCTGTTCCCAGCAGGAATGGGGTCCCTAAAGACCTTCATTGAGGAGACCACTCTGGAGCAGGTTGCAGCTGATCCCACGGGACCAGGATCCTTATGTAGCTGCTGTTTCTTCTCTAAGAACAGAATACCCACTCCACATGTTATCCAGCCATTGCTTTTGCATTTACACAAAACTACATTAAAAGTCACCCAAGGACAGAGATTTCCTACAGGAAGCCTGAAGAGATCAACCTTACTCAAAAAAAAAAAAAAAAAAAAAGTCCCACTGTTTATATGCCTAACTGTCAGGAATTCATCACCAGCCTTAGATACAGTGAGGTAATGCTGCAAAAAATATTCTGAAAACTCTAGGACCCAGCCTACTCCTCTAAGACAGGATTAGCAAACAGCCTAGAAAACTGATCATCCACATAGGAGAAACAGGACTGGCCCTCTGCTCATATTGACCATGAAGCTAAATCCAATTTCACTCAAGAACTTAATTGTGTGAGTCAAACATTCAATTACGTTAGAATAGGTTCTTAAGCTTGGAGCGTATAGTACAAGGATGAAGCTCGTAAATTTAAGCACAAGATAATAAAAATCTCTATTCTCGAAAGAGGCCCCGAATGATGAAAAGAGGCCAATCTGGAAGAATATATGTGATACAGGGGAAGCCTTGACCATGTTCATAAAGATAGCCCTACTAAGACAAGATAAAGAGTTGGGTGTGGTGGCATGAGCCTTTACTCCTGCAGAAGCATGTGGATCTCTGTGATTCTGAGGTCAGCCTGATCTACATAATCAAGTTTCGGGACAGCCAAGGCTATAACAGTGGGACCCAGTCTCAAATACAACCACCATGCAAGAGCACAATAAATAATGGACACATACTGATATGATTTTAGCCAGCACTTCTGGGTCCCAGGGACATGCATGTGCGGTCAAGCCTTCAGGCAAAAAACACCTAGCAGCCCGGAGACCTTAAAAGGCCCTGCATGACCCATGTGTGGCATGGTTGCACCACCTACGTATGACGTAGCCACGTAAGCCCTTGCGTGCATGCGTGAGCTCTGTCATCTGCGTACAACCTAACTACGTCATTCCCCCTGTGCACATGTGCTAGGCAGCCTTTAAAAGCTAGACACGCCATCTTCAGCCCTCTCCTGCACACTGACTTCCCCAGGCCTGTACACGTCTCCTCTAATAAACTCCTAAGCGGGTTTGTTGCGTGTTCCGTGCTTCCTTCTCATTCGCGCCAGGTAATGTCACATACTCCATAAAATACTCTCTGACTTCAGATGCCAACAGGAGAAGGCAAACCGAAGCCGTAAGCATACACTGTGCTATTCGGCGGAAGGCAAAAGTCTAACCATTCAAGACTTGAAACATACACAAAATAAAAATTTCACAAACATATCAACTGTTACAATCAGCGTGGAAAAGCATTTGTTTTTACCTAAGGAAACAGCGCAGCGCACGTAGAGCACCCGAATGGACGTTTCCTCAAAGATGAGTAAATGGTTAATAAGCAAACATCACTAGACATCAAGGATGTGAGGCGAAGCCAACAAGAGACATTCAGTCACATTGATGGCTACCATCAAATGAGAGAACTGTAAACTGGGGGGCGGAGGCAGCGCAGGCCTTTAATCCCAGTACTTAGGAGGCAGCTCTGAATCCAAGGCCAGCCTAGTCTTTCTTTACGTGGAGCTCCAGTCCAACAAGGGTTACAGGGTGAAACCTGTCTCAAAAATACTAAAACAGAATAAAGTTTAGCAGGGCTCTGGAGCAATTAGTACCTTGGTGTATCACTAGTCACAGTGTAAAATGGCACGGCCGCTGTAAAAAAAAAATCACATTTCCTCCAGAAAATTAAAAGTAAAGCTACCATAGAATCCAGCAATTCCATCTCTAGACAGACTTCCTTGTACATCTGTGTTTCATAGTACAAACACAGGATTCCCACGTCCATCAACAGACAGAGACACAAACATGTGGCTTAATCGCCCAATGGATCAATATGATAATCCTGATACATACCGCCCCATGGCCAGAACATGGGGGACGTTATGCCAAGTGAAATAAAGCAATAAACTCCCAAGTGGAGCGCTTGCCTTGCCTCTAGTGCATGCTGAGGTTCAATCCCAAGCATTTTCAAACACAACAAGGCTCCCTAAGTCTAGCCATAGAACATTAGCTGCACTGTGTCTCCATAGCTCCGCGTTCTCAGAAATGAAACACATGTAAGCTGCATTAAGGGAAACTGCTTCAATTATTATGGACCCCTTCAGCTTGCTATATTATGTTCCACATTTTCTGTTTGGGAAAAAAAAAATAAAGAATTCAAATGCACTAATTCTCATTTGTGTGGCTATTCGACATTTGCTTTCTAAAAGTCAACACACAGGGAGGAAGAATGATAAAGGGGAAGAGATAAGAACATCACTGTTGACAATGACCCGGCTGGGCTGGAGATCCTTGCAGATTCACTGTACTGTTCTCTCCAATGCTATACATATAATTGTCTATGATTAAGATAAAAGAAAATGAAGTCCAATGAGCTACCACTAGTGTAAAGACTTCTACCTCCCTAACCATTAACTGGGAAAGTGGGTCCTGTTTCACTGGGGTCAGCCCCTGGGGACGAAGCTGACTGGGTATCAGGAGCAGGGATTTCTGCACCGCACTCAGAATTCCCGTATAACCCAGGCAAACCGAAGAGGTCAAGGGAAGCAGGACTCCCCTGAAGACCCCATGTTGCTTCTCAGCAACTTCCCTGAGACTGCGCCTTCTCCTCCGAACAGCTCACCTGCCAGGGCATGCCCAATCCAGAGCTCCACACAGCCCTGGCTTCCAGCTGCCCCAAGCCAGCTTGTTTCCAAAGCCGTTTAACTCTCCATTAACTTGGTTTGATGAGTTCCTGGACGGCTACCAAGTGCACTGAGAAATAAAGTCCCAAACAGCAAGCACATCATAATTTAACCATAGCCATTACTGGTCCATGCGCCTCTGTAGCTTTGGCAGCAAAGCAAGTCACTCTCGGTGTCGTCTTTCTCTCTCCTCCTCCCTGCTTTGTGTGCTGCGTTGCCAGGCGCTCAGCTGCAGTTTTTCTTCAGCCGTTCTTCCATTTATTTTCCCCATCCAACAATCTTTTACCTACTTGCCGCTTGCTGTTGCCGTCCATATAAGTTTTGTCCTGGAGAAGCATCCAGTTCCTCCTATGCATGAATCCGACTAAAAGTGCATCTTTTAAACATCTGGAGTGCTAACAACGGAGTCAAAGGCACTTGCTATTCTAAGTAATTTATCTGAAGTCAGGAAAAGCAGAAGCCAAAACAAAGGACATTGATGAATGGCTAAACCCAGTGTCCTCATTAATTCTTCCTGGAAGGTTGGGAAGGGAACAGCCAGACACAATTACTATGGGTTAATTAACACCACTGTAATTAGCCAGGGTCCTGTAGACCACACTTCGGACTTCATCAGACAACCCCAAACACCTACTCTCACCCACTTCAAAATGTCTACAACTCCATCTTTGCAAGCATCTAACTGTGTCGGACCCCGGACACTCTCCTCAAGCTTAAGAAAATCTTGGGCCTGCCAACTAATTCTGTAAAAGGAGAGTTAAGGGTTGTTTCTGGAAATATTTAAATCTGTGGTAAGAAACCCTCCTAAGAGGCAAAAAAAAAAAAAATCTGGTTTACTGTTCCCTTTCAATTCAATGAAGAGAAGAGCAACTGCTGGAGATAAGAGCAGACTAGGCCCACAGTGCCTGCCCTGAGGAAATCTGTTCTCCCACTTCCTAAATCAATTACCCAAGATTCCAGCTCTTAATCTCCCCAGGCCTGGGGGTATCTGCCTGATAATGGCAATAAAATAATCAATCAGCAGCCAGCCTGCCTCCCAGGGCTGTTAAGTGCAAATAAAGCCAATACTGGGCCATTATCCCATTCTCAAGGAGTTCTCCGAGCTTAAGCTGATTCTCAAGAGCATTGAAAAAGATACAAATAGCATTTAAAGTTCACAGCACATGGAAATGACAGCTTTTAAGAAGAGAAAAATAAGGCAGGCTGCTGGTGGTGCAAGCCTTTAATCTCAGCACTCGGGAGACAGAGGCCGGAGGATCTCTGTGAGTTCAAGGCCAGCCTGGTCTATAAGAGCTAGTTCCAGGACAGGCTCCAAAGCTACAGAGAAACCCTGCCTCAAAAAAACCAAAAAAAAAAAAAAAAAAAAAAAAAGCTAATGGTCCCACTGTTGAAATGCATTGTCATACCGCACTCCATAAATATGTGCAAATATTATGCCAATTAAAAAAAACAATACAAGATGAGAAGCACAGAGATCTCAAAGCTTAAAAAAAATTATTATTTAAATAATAAATATTGCTTTGTTTTTAAAAAAGGAAGAAAAAAAGACTGGAGCCAGGTGTGGTGGTGCACGCCAGTTGGGGTGGGAGTGGGGAGGCAGAGGTAGGAGGATCTCAGAGTTTGGAGCCAGCCTAGTCCTTCCTACAGAGAGAATTCCACGACACTCAGGGCTGCACAGAGAAGCCTTATCTTAAAAAACAGAAACAAAACAAAAAATAAAATAAAAAAATAAAAAAATAAAAAGGCAGGCAAGGGGGCACCCATCTTTAGTCCCAGCACTTGGGAGGCAGAACCTGACCCATCTCAGTTGAGTTCCAGAACAGCCAGAGCTGCATAGCGAGACCCTGACAGGAAACAAACACACAAACAAAAGAACAAGCCAAAACACTGATTTTAGTTAAGGACCCAAAACATACAAATGTGAGTTTAAAGCACAATATACAGACAGCTATTTCATTTTCATGATTCATTTTTTTGTGTGTGTGTGTGTGTGTGTGTTTGCGCGTGCGTGCATGTGGTGTGTGTGTGTGTGTGTGTGTGTGTGTGTGTGTGTGAATGCTTGTGTATGTAGGTGCACATGTGCATACAAGCCAAAGGAGGTCAGAAGAGGGTATCAGATCCCCTGGAGTTGGAGTTACAGGCATTTGGGAGCCACATGATATGGGTGCTGGAAACCAAATTTGGCTCCTATGGAAGAGCAGCAAGCCCCCTCAGCCAGAAGCGGTCCTCCAGCCCTTCAGCCACTTCTTTAGAAGTACATGGCTTGTCTCCTGCAGAATGGGCAGGAGACAGTGACGTTTTAACAAGAAAACGGTGGTATTTTAACTCTACAGCCATCTTACGGCGGCCCTTTGTACAGACAACATACAGACTGCCTTCTGGGTCCCGGGCTGCAAACAGGCTCCACAAGGCTTTCTGTTGCCCTGACCTGGAGAGCTCTTGAGCCACAATCCTCAGGGGACACGTTCAGGTCATCCCGGCTATGTATCCCACAGATGCCTGAGCTCCCAGGAGGACTCACAGACATGCTTGTCTCCTATACACACAGACGACAAAGTTCAGTTTGTAAACTGGGCGCACAAAGACATTCAGAAAAATAAAGCAGAACAAGCTGGAAGCGGGGACCCACCCCTTTAATCCCAGCCCTCAGGAGGCAGAAACAGTAGACGGGTCTCCGTGAGTTCAAAGGCAGCCTGATCTATATAGTGAGTTCCAGGACAGTTGGGTCTACATAGGGAGACCCTGTCTCAAATAAAAAACAAAAACCTCCTACATGCCTGTTACTAAATGTTCAAATGGAGCATGAACTCAGAAAAACCTTTTAGTGCAGACTAGCTGTTCTACTGCCTGCTTTGTCAAATAAAAGGTCAGCCTACGTACGTACGTACGCATGTAAATGTATGTATTATGTATGTATGTACTATGTATGTATGTGAACGTCCTGCTCTAGGACGCTACAGTCTCATAAAAGAGAACAAGGATCAAGCATGGGCACTGGGAATGTTCGGTGCCATTCGTGCCCCCGAGTTGCTAATGCAGGAAATATTTGGGTATGAAATACATTAGGGTTTGTTTATACAAGGGAACCACAATACATGCATACATGCAGCACACATACATGCAGCACATACACACAATACATGCATCGTAAGGCACACATTCACACGTGAACATCTCTAAAATCAGGTCACGGCCAATGGCTTGGCATGGTTTCACTAGCTGCAGGTTTGATTTTAATGACAGACCTTCTAATCTCTGGCCAAGTCAGTGAAAACTGGTTTGTCTCCAGACAGTAGCCATTCCCAGGCTGTTTGTGAAGTGGGCTTATTAAAACAGGCAACAGGATTGTAGGATTCTTCATCTTTCTCTATTTATTTTGAATGCATGCGGTCTTACACAGGCCAGTTAGACACATGTACACACTTCAAACGTAACATCCCCACTCTCTATGGGTTTCTCTCTGGCAGAGAGAAGACATTCTGATTTTTCAAAGTGTCTCGGACCCTTAGACTCACTGCTATTCGCTGTGTATGGACCACTCTGCCACTGACACTGTGTGCCCAGGGAGTTAGATCCTCCTTGCCCTGGGGTTCAATTTTCTCACCATGTTGAGTGAACATGCCCCATCCAAATCACTGGGTTGTGCTGAGAAGGAAAAAGACCGGCACTTAGATCACAGTGAACCACACCCTACCAGCTCGGAAGCTTCCGCTGGTGGTGAAGGTCTGGCCCCGCCCATCTCCACCCATCTCCACTGGCGTTCTTAGAAATGTGCAGTGTAAGTCCAACTAGGCTGGTCAACCATTCTTAACTCTTCCTAAAGCAAAATGCATCCTGCTGCCCTGATCCTATGGCTTTTTTTTCTTTTTAAAGAGCAAGTCTCTCAGGATAGGCAGTAGTAGTCCACATCTTTAATCCCAGGACTAGGTAGGAAGAGACAGGTGGCTTTCTGTGAGTTCTAGGACAGCCAGAAACACACAAAGAAACCATGTCTTGGAAAAAAAAAGGGGGGGGGGGTCTCTCTACATAGCCCTGGCAGTCCTGGAACTTACTTTGTAAACCAGGCTAGCCTGGAACTTACAGAGATCTGCCTGCCTCTACCTCCCAAATGCTGGTATTAAAGGGGTGCACCATGTCTGACCTGATGGGATGTTGAAAAGGAAGAAGGGGCCGGGCGGTGGTGGCGCATGCCTTTAATCCCAGCACTCGGGAGGCAGAGGCAGGTGGATCTCTGAGTTCGAGGCCAGCCTGGTCTACAAGAGCTAGCTCCAGGACAGGCTCTAGAAACTACAGGGAAACCCTGTCTCGAAAAAACCAAAAAAAAAAAAAAAAAAAAAAAGGAAGAAGGCAGAGATAACAGCACCTGATTGGCTACTTTGTGATGGGTTCCAGTCCTGTCACATTCCACCTGGAATGGCAGGACCACCTGCAACCAGGAAGGCTGGAGGAAGGACTCCAGGGGGAAGGGCAGAAAAGGAGAAGCCAAGATGGCAGAGACGGGTAGAATCAAGTATGATGAGTATTGATTTTAAATGAACTTCTGACACAGGTCACCTTCCTGTACACTAGAACTGTGGCCTCTGGTTTCTAATTATTGGAAAGGAAACAAACAGATGGCGTTATTGTCCTTTTACAACTTCAGAAGTCATAAAAATATAAAACCCACGACTGCACTTTCCTAACTCACTACAGTAATTACCCACAGTAGCTATGATGTCTGCCTGGGCCTCCACTTTGATGCAAAGAGGTCATTTGCCTAAACAAGCCACCCTAAACAAAACCTCAACCGCATAAAGCACCAGTTTGGGGCAACTAGTATTTTACCCTTCTTGACTCTAACCCTGCACTTCCCCTCAGGTGGAACACACTTAAACTACAAAGAGGGAGCAATACAACTATGGAGTTGTACACCCTTGTTAAACTCCACTGACCTGGGAGTTGCGAAAACCACAGAAGCCCGGTCCCACCTCGAAGAACCCTAAATTAGGCCAGGGTATCAAGAGTCTTCAGAGATACCTGGCGGTTCTGATGTGCAATCAGGGCCAAACAGCATGGCGCCCAAGACTCAATCCGTCATAAGCACTCTTTCCCCATCCAAGAAACCCATGCTACAAAGAAGCCACTTGTTCAAGGACGTCCCTCAGGATCTTCCTAGATACAGAGCTCCAAGTATCACCTCAATTATTTCACGGGCGTCTTACAAAGCTTTGCAAGAGGTGAGAGCAGAGGAGAAAGTGGTTGCTACCTGATGCTCATCTAGCTGATTCAAAAAACAAAACAAACAAAACAACACAAACAACAACAACAAAAGAAAGCACACAGGCCAGCCCACCCCTGAGAAAATGCACAATGACTACTCTTCAGTTTCCACAGGAGAGCTGAGGAACAAGATAAGATGCAAGACCAGATGGAAGCCTGGAAGTAAGAATGCGCTTCTGTGACGCAAAACAGAACCCTGTTCTGCCACTTCAATCATGGCAGTCAAGCCCTTCAAGAGGAAGGAACCGGCAGCCCCTGTGGATGGCAAACACACACACACGGACAACTTGGCTTTCCCACACACGTGTCTAGGTCAGTGGTTCTCAAGAGAGGGCAAGTCGAGCTGCACCCCTGCCCTAAGACACTGAGAAATATCTGCAGACGTGGTTTTTTTTTGGTTTTTTTTTTTGGTTTTTTTTTTTTTTTTTTTTTGACGGTCCCAAGCTTGGAGCTGTGGCGGCACGGATAGCATCTAGTGGGAGAGACGCGTCTGACATCCCCTGGGGACAGCTCCTACCACAGGAAATTACCCATCCAATATGTCACGCGCTCAGAGGCTGAGCAAGCCTGTTCTGAGCGGATACTGGGAATGAATTCCTCCTACAGCCACCCCCTCATGAACACCACGATGGTTCCGTGGGGGCTCCGTGACGTGGGGGCTCCGTGACGTGGGGGCCTCAGTGTTTCAGTGATCACAAAGATAGCATTTGTTTACAAATAAGCCCAATAACCTTGACCCAAAAATGCCTGCATCCAAACCGCTGAAAACAGACAGGAAATGCTTGGCATGCCTTTAAAACTAAAGGCAAATAGCCCTGGTGACCCCCCCCCCCCCCCCGTGGTGACGCAGGCTCACTGGGGAGAAGGATCCCTCCGACTCTCCTCCCACGGGAGGCTGGTGGGATGCCGTGGGAGGCTGGTGGGATGCCGTGGGAGGCTGGTGGGATGCCGTGGGAGGCTGGTGGGATGCCGTGGGAGGCTGGTGGGATGCCGTGGGAGGCTGGTGGGATGCCGTGGGACGCTGGTGGGATGCCGTGGGACGCTGGTGGGATGCCGTGGGACGCTGGTGGGATGCCGTGGGACGCTGGTGGGATGCCGTGGGACGCTGGTGGGATGCTGCGCTCTCCATCACTCAGAGTCACAGGGTCCTGCCGCATACGGCTGCACCTTTAAATGTTCATGGGTCTTATATCTTAAAACGATCAATCCCAGGGAAGAGTTTTTCAGCAATTAGTTCATGTTCCTCTCAGGCAGGAGAAAGCAACAGCGATGCCATTTGTGTGAATAAACACAAACACACACCACACACACACACACACGCACAGGGAACTCTCCAAGGGCCTGGTCTCCGCAACTGAGGTTGTCTGGAAGTCCCCAGGTGTCCAGCACCCACCCCCAAAGCTCCTCCAAACACTCTTGTTGCCTTTCCTACGCCACTCTCTTCCCCTCCTCCCACTGGAAGAGATGAGGCCAAACGACACGGGCAAGAAACCCCAGGTGTCTATCCTTGACACTCTGAATTAAACAGAAACAGCTGCTCAATAACCACACTGCTTTGCCTCAACAACCCACTTACACCAGCACCCCGAGATGAACAGCACCCGTATACTGATGCCCAAGCATCTGATGGGCACCCCACACTTCCCATGTTCCCTGAGCCTGGCGAAACCAGTGTGGGCAACAAATAAGCACAACCATGAGCCCCCATCCCCACATGGAGTTCCTCCATTAACACAACTAACCAAGCTGTATAAACTAAGAAGGAGGAAGCTTGCCTTCGGTGAAAGATTCTCGTTAAATGGGGGCTGGAGGGCTGGAAAGGAAGAAGTGGCTGGAGCCTAAATCCCTAGGAAGGTGTATAAACCACACCGATGCTTTAACGCAGCCAACCCACAGGGCACAGCCATTGCCTTGAGAGGCCTCCAGGGCACCGCGATGCTGTGGGTGAGGCTCCACCAGCTCACAGGGCCAACTTGGCACTGCATGAGCCCAGCGGAGCGTGGCTGGATGTTCAGGAACCTTACAATCAAGCGCAGCCCCGCTTACCACAGGCCAAACATGATGCTTTTATGACTCATTGCCATTGTCAAAAAAAAGCAGACTTAACCTACAGTAGAATTACTGTCTCGAGGTCATCACTTTCAGAATCAGAAACCCCTTAGGAAGAGATTTTTGAACAATGACAGGGCTCTTTCTTGAGCAAGAGAAACAATTTTTGTTGTTGTTGTTTTGTTTTTCCTGTTTCTCTGTGTAGCGCTGGCTGTCCTGGAACTCACCCTTGTAAGACCAGGCTGGCCTCAAGCTCACAGAGATCCGCCTGCCTCTGCTTCCTGAGTGCTGGGATTGAAAGCGTGCGCCACCACCGCCCGGCTCAAAAGTTACAGATGTTTAATGAGTGCCCAACAGGCAGGGGAGGGCTACAAGCATTTGTACCGCAAGGCTAAGATGTGATTGACAGTCCAAAAGTCCTGTGAGGGAACAGATACGCACATCCCTGGCTAGCTTAAGAGAACATCAGCATCACTGTTGGAGAATCAAGCCTGTGCAGTTTGTAGAGAATGAGAAACAGAGCCACACAAATATGCCCAGCTAATTTTTGGTGGGTGGTTTTGTTTTGTTTTGTTTTGTTTTTTGAGAAAGGCTCACTATGTAGCTCTCGGTGGCCTGGAACTCACTATGTAGACCAGGCTAACTTTCAACTCACAGGGTTCTGCCTGCCTCTGCCACCTGAGCGCTAGGATTAAAGGTGTGTGCCACAACCATGCCAACTAATATTTGACAATAGTACAAAAAAAAAAAATCCAAATGGAGAGAAGGTATCATTCCCATGTGTGGTGCTGGGGCTGGCCGGCCACTGGTACATATAAAAAACAAAGCAAATAAACAAAGCCCAGGATCTAATCCATTTCAAGTAAAATGTTAACTCCAAATGAATTGTAAACCTAAATGTGAAACTAATTTTTTTAATATTTACTTATTTTATGTATATAAGTGTTCCATCTTCACACACAGCAGAAGGGGAAATCAGTTCCTGTTACCGACAGTTCTGAGTCACCATGCGGTTGCCGGGAGATGAACTCAGGACCTCTGGAAAAGCAGCCAGTGAGCCATTTCTTCAGTCGCTGAAACTATAAAATCTTAAAGTGGGGGAAGGAGGGACACAGAAAACATTCCGTCTAAAGCTAGGTCTTCAGCTCTTAAAGCTCTTAAAACCGTGACCATAAAAGGGGACATCTATAAACGAGACTCCATCAGAAACGAAATGAAGAGCTTAGGACTGCGTAAGACCCCGTGGAGAGGGTAAGACAAACTAGAGACGGAGACTCTGTTTGTGAATTGTGCGTCTGCCAAAGGACAGTGTCGGGAACGCGAGTAGAACTCTCAAAACACAGAAGTAAAATAAATAGAGAATCCAACTGCAAAATCCAATGAGAGAAACACACGGAGAGAGTTTTCCAAACGAGACACAGATGGGAAACGGCATGCGAAAAGATGCCTGGCGTCACTGGCAGAACTATTGAAAACCGTGCCTGCTGGGTCCTTTAGTCCCAACACTTGAGAGACAGAGAGGGAGGAGCTCTGGGAGTTCAAGGCCTGCCTGGTCTACACAGTGAGTTCCAGGATAGCCAGAGCTAGGAGGTGAAACAGTCGCGAACCAAAACAAAAACCGTGTTGCCTATGCTTGTCGAGGGTGTGGAGACCTTGGGATGCCCGAGCATCAGAGTGGGAACAGCCACCCTGAGGATTTTCTCTACAGAGTTCAACGTGCAACTCCTACACAACCCAGGAACTGTTTGTTACCTCGGGTGTTTATCCCCGGGAAATAAAATGTCATGTTCCCACGGACACTAGCACACAACGCTATGGAAGACACGGCTGCCTTCCTTGCCCTGGGATGCAAATTCAAGGCAGACCACGTCTAAGACAAATGGATGAGGTGTTCTCACAGTGATCCATTATCCAAGACCAGGCGGGGCCAGGCGGGGGCGCTACAATAAATTCAAGGCTGATACTGAGCTAGAAAGCATCAGACGGAGACCTCTGAGCTCTGTAAGGCTTCCTGACCCTCAGATGCCAGCTGAAAAGGCCAGGTCCCTGGCTACCTACATTCAGCATCTGCCCAACTTGCCTAAAATACGAAATTCTCGCCAATTATTTGCTACTATCACTCATGGACAATTTCACTAGTATTTTAACCATTTTTATTATAAAAAGATGCAAATCAAGCATGACCAGCTGGGAAAGCTGCCTGGAGCAGGGAGGGTATGGGGATTTGAAGCTTGCCGTGGCCTCATACTCTCTCTGCTTTCGGAGTCACAGAAGGCTTTGCTGCAAAAGCATGGCTGGTTATAGCATTGGCGACTGATGATAACTTGACCTTTGCTTACCTGGTCTTTTTCTTCACATGGTTGGCAAGCTCTCCATATGGCCACACCCTTACCCAGATTAACATAAACATCCTTGAGTGGCTCCTTCCTTGCCTTTGCTCCCCAAAGATAGAGGACCTACAGTCTCCACGGCCAGCGGCTTGGAGACCATGCAGAGGACCCCAAACATCTGTCCTGTCCTCTCATGAGCACCCTTGTCCCATGGGAGATTCTCCAGGTTTGAGATTAAGATGAGCTAGGAAGGGGTGTATGGAGAAAGCAAGCACGGCTGTAAGCATGTGGTCCATCACTGACTGGATTTGTGACTCACAAAGGCGATCCCAAGTGAAGGTAGTACCTAATGATGACATCATCATCATCATCATCATCATCATCATCATCATCATCATCTCCGTTTGTGCAAACATGCCCGATGATGTCAGTCCCTGTCCGTGCGCTCTGAGACCGCTTCCACCGCTCTAAGGAGACAGCGCTCAGAGTTCCTGGACAGCTCGCCTGGTGAGGAGCTGGCAATAATCTAATTCCATCTCTAGTATTTTTGTGTAGGCACATCGAGAACCATGAACAGCTTTAAGAAGGAAGAGTTTGACCGTCATATCCTCGACAAAGGCTTTACAGCCAAGGACATTCTGGACCAAAAGATTAATGAAGTTTCTTCCTCTGATGACAAGGATGTTTTCTATGTTGCAGACCTGGGGACATTCTGAAGAACCATCTAGGATGGCTAAAAGCTCTTCCCCGCATCACTCCCTTTTATGCAGTCAAAAGTAAAGACAAGCCTTTAATCCCAGCACTCGGGAGGCAGAGGCAGGCGGATCTCTGTGAATTCGAGACCAGCCTGGTCTACAAGAGCTAGTTCCAGGACAGGCTCCAAAGCCACAGAGAAACCCTGTCTCAAAAAACCAAAAAAAAAAAAAAAAAAAAAAAGACAACAGAGCCATGGTAAACAGCCCAGCTGCGGTCGGGACAGGTTTTGACTGTGCTGTGCAAGCAAGACTGAAATCCAGTTGGTGCAGGGGCTGGGTGGGGGGAGGGCTCCAGAGAGGATTATCTATGCAAACCCTTGTAAACAAGTCTCAGAGATCAAGGATGCTGCCAGCAGTGGAGTCCAGATGATGACATTCGACAGCAAGGTTGAGCTGATGAAGGTCTCCAGAGCACATCCACAGGCAAAGTCGGTTTTGCAGATTGCCACCGATGATTCCAAAGCAGTCTGTCGCCTCAGTGTTAAGTTTGGTGCCACACTCAAAACCAGCAGACTTCTCTTGGAACGGGCAAAGGAGCTAAATATTGATGTTCTTGGTGTCAGCTCCCGCGGGGGAGTGGATGTACTGACCCTGAGACCTTCGTGCAGGCCCTGTCGGATGCCTGCCGCGTCTCTAATATGGGAACAGAATTTGGTTTCAGCATGTGTCTGCTTGATATTGGTGGTGGCTTTCCTGGATCTGAGGATTCGAAGCTTAAATCTGAAGATATCACCAATGTGACCAACCCAGCTCCGGACAACTACTACTTCCCACCCGACTCTGGGGTGAGAGTCATAGCGGAGCCAGGCAGATACTATGTTGAGTCAGCTTTCACCCTGGCAGTCAATATCATTGCCAAAAAAAAAAAATGGTATGGAAGGAACAGACCAGCTCTGATGATGAGGATGAGTCAAAGGAGCAAACCTTCACGTAGTACGTGAATAACGGAGTGTACGGATCATTTTAACTGCATTCTGTATGATCACGCACATGTGAAGGCCCTGCTGCCGAAGAGACCCAAGCCAGGTGAGAAGTATTCCTCGTCCAGCATCTGAGGACCAACATGTGATGGTCTTGATGGGATTGTAGAGCGCTGTATCCTGCCTGACATGCATGTGGGTGACTGGATGCTCTTTGAGAACAGGGGTGCATACACCATTGCTGCTGCATCTACTTTCAATGGGTTCCGGAAGCCTTCTATCTACTATGTTATGTCGAGGCCAGTAGGGCAACTCATGAAGCAGATCCAGAGCCATGGCTTCCCATCAGAAGTGGAGGAGCAGGATCCTGGCACTCTGCCCATGTCTTGTGCCCAGGAGAGCGGGATGGACCGTCACCCAGCAGCCTGTGCATCAGCTAGTATCAATGTGTAGATGCTATTCTTGTAGCTCTTACCTGCAAGTTTAGCTTGAATTAAGGGATTTGGGGGGCATTTAACTTAATTACCGCTAGTTTTGGAATGTCTTTGAAGAATAGGGTTGGCGCAGATGCAGTGTGGAAGGCTAGGAGATGGGTCACACTTCCCTGTGTTCCTATGGAAACTTGGAATATTTGTTTTATATGGGCTTTTATCACTTTTCAGACATGATACTAAGGTGTGCCCCTCAGCTGCTGAGCATGCATTTGTAGCTTGTACATTTGGCAGAGTGGGCCAAAAGCTAATGTTGTGACCCATTTTAGAAATAAACTGTCATGAAATAAAAAAAAAAAAAAAAAAAGATACCTGATGTATCTATGTAGGTGCACAGGCTAAGGACAGATCGTTCAGAAATTCCCTTCAGATTCTATGTGACTGCATCACACCTATTACAGTTTGATTTGCAAATAAATCACAGCAAGAGATTAACAAAATAATAAGAGACAACGCGCTGGAAAGAAAACACTGGTATTATCTATTTTTGGAGTTTCCATCTTCTGTATTTTCTTTCACAGCTGGCCTACAACACTGGAAAAACCATGAAAAGTGAACCCACAGATAAGGCAGGATGAACCACTGTACTTTCAAAAGCCCGGATACATCCTCACTGAGGAGACCTTGATATTTCTGGAACACACTCAGCATGATGCTTATGGACCCTATCTTTCCAGTGACCCCCCCCCCCCACACACACACACACCCTACGGGATTTGTTTACCTGGTCTCCTCCTCTTTATTGGGAAGCCAAAGGAAAAGGAACACTGCTTGAATGACGATAAACCACGTGATTTGTGTAATGACACTACTTAATTCCTAACAGAACTAGGCAATTCTATTCATTCCCTACAGAACTATACAATATTTCCAGTTCCAGGCAAAGAGCTTCCTTCATTCCTCATGTTCTCCACAATAACCGTGTAGTGGTTTCACCACCCGGAAACGTCTGTTCAGAGTTTGGAGCGTCACAGAGCTGGCTTTTCCAGGAGAATCTTTTTCTTTTTTTTCTTTCTTTTTTTTTTCTTTTTTTTTGGTTTCTCGAGACAGGGTTTCCCTGTAGTTTCTAGAGCCTGTCCTGGAACTAGCTCTTGTAGACCAGGCTGGCCTCGAACTCAGAGATCCGCCTGCCTCTGCCACCCGAGTGCTGGGATTAAAGGCGTGCGCCACCACCGCCCGGCTCCAGAAGAATCTTAAAGAATGTACAAGACCGGTAGAGGGATGATCAGAAGCAGAAGGCACAAGCCAAGGCCCTGGGTGGAGCAAGATGCCTAGGGGGGTAGGGGCCACATTCACACCCTCCCTAGAAAGGAGAACCTTCCCTTGCTCCTCCTGAAGTGTTCTCATTAGATGAAATGACATTCAGCACTTCTAAAAATAGAAATTAATCACACAGAGATGCATCCGTGGGTCAAAGGAAGGCACAGGTACCTTTCTCCAACTACCTGAAGATAGACCTGAGCTGCCTGCTGTTCTCTCTGCCTTGACTGTCTCTGCTCCAGAGCCCTATCCTGGGGTCCTTACCTAGTCTCCAGCCTCATCCAGCAACAATGAAGATGCTCAAGGGAGATAGGGAGGAAGAGAAGGGCTGATTCAGGAGAGTCCCTCCTCCTTGCTGCAGCGTGCCTGGAGACCATTCAAAACGCCTAGCTCCAGGCTTTTCCGCTTTGCCCTGGGAGGGTGGGCCCAACTCCCTAGAAACCCTTGGGGCTAGGACCTCAATAAACCCAACTCTATGAGTCCTGTAAAAGCCAACAGGCTGCCGGGCAGTGGTGGCGCACGCCTTTAATCCCAGCACTCGGGAGGCAGAGGCAGACAGATCTCTGTGAGTCCGAGGCCAGCCTGGTCTACAAGAGCTAGTTCCAGGACAGGCTCCAAAGCCACAGAGAAACTCTGTCTCGAAAAACCAAAAAAAAAAAAAAAGCCAACAGGCTGAAGGTGTGTTTGGGAGCCTGTGCTGCTCCTGCCAAACGGTGGACCTTCAGGAGGTGGGACATGGAAAGTCACCGGAGTGTGCCCTTGAAGAGGCCAGTAGAGAGTGTAGACTAAACAGCTCTGGTGCATCCCCATGCGCCTCTACATCACTTCATCGCAGGCCTCCAAGGACCACGGGTTGAACTCTCTGAATCCACGAACCAGTCAGTTATCTCAAGGTTATTTTGTTTGTTTTTCTGTTTCGTTTTGAGTTGCAGGAAGCTGACCCATCCCTTAGGTCTTAGCACACAGAGGAGACACACAGCTCACGCCTTCAAGAGCACACACACAGTCTAAGCTCACCTCTGACTTCCCCCATTCTCCTCACCACCATGTTCTTTCTCTATCTTAACAAAAACCAAAACCGGTGTTGGTACAATCTCTAACAACCAAACTTGACGAACAAACATAAACTAAGAAACCAGAATATTCCAAATACTTGAACAGGTCAGTCACCTTTCCTCACGGATCTCTGACATAGTTCCTGTGAAAAAGCAAATAAACTCACCCAGCACAGGGCCCAGCAGCAGCATGGGAGGGTGCTGGGGAGAAGGGAGGGCGATGGGGAGGAGGGAGGGTGCTGGTGAGGAGGGAGGGTGCTGGGGAGGAGGGAGGGTGCTGGGGAGGAGGGAGTGTGATGGTGAGGAGGGAGGGTACTGGGGAGGAGGGAGGGTGTGGGAGGAGGGAGAATATTGGGAAGAAGGAGGGTGCTGGGGAGGAGGGAGGGTGCTGGGGAGGAGGGAGGGTGCTGGGGAGGAGGGAGGGTGATGGGAAGGAGGGAGGGTGATGGGGGAGGAGGGTGCTGGGGAAGAGGGGAAGGGTGATGAGGAGGAGGGACGGTGTTGGGAGGAAGGAGGGTTCTGGGGAAGAGGGAGGGTAATGAGGAGAGAGAGTGTTGGAGGAGAGAGGGTGATGGGGGAGGAGGGTGCTGGGGAGGAGCAGCAAGCCATTCCCTGGCCTCAGAAACTTTAATACTTTGATACAAGTTTGCCTTGATTTAGAGAAGAAACATTCCCCAGTGACCTGTGCTCCACTCTCAGCTTCCACAGTGGTGATTAGCCCCTAGTGTGTTTACTGCTCCTGAACTGAGGGCGCCCTCTCTTCCAGCCGGCCAGCTACAGCTTAAGCACTCAAAAATATTTATGCTTGCCTTTCTGTGCCTGGTGCCTGTTAAAATTCTCTGTGAGTCTCTGCACTCTGCACTTCCCAGCTGGGGACACCTGACCTGTTGTCGTATGGATAAAAGATAGAAGTGGCTCCCAGGAGCAGAGGGAAAGAAGGTGACTTCCCTGCAGGCCTCAGACACTGTACACCCACACAGTATACACACAGAGAAAGACAGACAGACAGACACACAGAAGACACAGAGACAGACAAACACACACACACAGAAGACACAGACACACACACACAGAGAGAAGACACAGACAGACACACACACACACACACAGCCAGCGACACAGAGACAGACAGACACACACAGCCAGCGACACAGAGACAGACAGACACCATGGGCCGCCTCTTCCAGTATTAGGCAAAAGACTTAACCAGACACCATTAATTCTTCTCCCCCTGCCCGATCCCTTCTACTCCATTATTAACTTAGCAGGGCACACAACTGGGATATCACTTGAGTCACCAGATTTCTTACCCTTCCTCTACCTCAGCTGGAGTCTCCCACACTCAGTCACACATGAAGGCATACCACGACTAGCGAGTGAAACCAGAGACCGCTTGGTTTCTTCCCAGCTGTCCTCAGTGGGACTCGCCAGGTTTGGAGCCGGTGTCCTAAGGAGTACTCACTCCCCTGTAAGATCTGCCTACAGAGAATTTTACCGCCTTCTTCCCCCAAGCAAATCTTTGCTTACCAGGGGAACCATAAAGTCTGAAAACACCAGTGATGATATTTTACTGTGCTGTAGCAGAAGGACAATGGCTCTTTATTGTTTTTATGTATCCACACTTGCAGACTCCCTGGCTGTCAGACAGTCTGCATATAATAGTACATAAACAAAGTCCTAGGGAAGATGCAGACCCACGGGGAAGGGGGGATGCAGACCCACGGGGAAGGGGGATGCAGACCCACGGGAAAGGGGGGATGAAGACCCACGGGGAAGGGGGGATGAAGACCCACGGGGAAGGGGGATGCAGACCCACGGGGAAGGGGGGGATGCAGACCCACGGGGAAGGGGGAGATGCAGACCCACGGGGAAGGGGGATGAAGACCCACGGGGAAGGGGGGATGCAGACCCACAGGGAAGGGGGATGAAGACCCACGGGGAAGGGGGATGCAGACCCACGGGGAAGGGGGATGAAGACCCACGGGGAAGGGGGGATGCAGACCCACGGGGAAGGGGGATGCAGACCCACGGGGAAGGGGGATGCAGATCCACGGGGAAGGGTGGATGCAGACCCACAGGGAAGGGAGGATGCAGACCCACGGGGAAGGGGGATGCAGACCCACGGGGAAGGGAGGATGCAGACCCATGGGGAAGGGGGGATGCAGACCCACGGGGAAGGGAGGATGCAGACCCATGGGGAAGGGGGATGCAGACCCATGGGGAAGGGGGATGCAGACCCACGGGGAAAGGAGGGAGGAGGGAGGGTGCTGGGGAGGAGGGAGGGTGCTAGATGCAGACCACAGCCAAGTGGTGAGCAGAGAGACAAAGAATACCACTCAAAGTTCCTAAGCTGCTGCTCTGAGAAACTCCACTGAACCCCAGGGCCACACTCAATTTAGGCAACACAGTGTATCAAGCTATTGTGACCCTTC
Source organism: Arvicola amphibius (assembly GCF_903992535.2). Lineage (NCBI taxonomy): Eukaryota > Metazoa > Chordata > Mammalia > Rodentia > Cricetidae > Arvicola > Arvicola amphibius. The sequence continues at coordinate 20,140,409 of NC_052064.1, forward strand.
CCAACATAAAGCCAAAATACTCAATAAAACACAACAAATAAAAATTTCTACTTAGTTGAACTTGGGGAAAAAGAAAAGATAAGACTTCTCCAGTGTCAAAAATGAGTAAGGGGTTGAAAACCACGGCAGGCTCAGTGAGAAAACCTGTCTCAGAAAATCAGGTAGAAAGAGAGAGAGAAGACATCCCACATTGGCTTCTGGCCTCCACATGCTAGTGTACACACATGTAGATACACAAACATGCACACATCACACACAAGCAATGACAAAGAGAAAGAAAAGGAACGAGTGGACAAAGTGCCAGTCAAAGAAAATAAGCATTGCTTATTAGATGTATCAACTAAGGGGAGATTTTTAAAAGATGAAACAATAATGTTAACAGGAACGAACAGAGTTGATTAACTCTTTAAAAGCTGTGCGTATTCCTCAGGAAAGAAGCAGGTATGATAATTTTAAATTCAAATCAAACATGCATGTGAAATATGAGTCAAATGAACGGCAGAACACACAGTGTAGAATGTACGGCGTCCCAGATGACAAAGGAAACACGAGAATTAAAAAAAAACAAAGAAAAGCAACATTTAAGAAAACAATCAAAAAATGCATGGAAAATAAAGAACATGAAATACAATGATCAAAATAGAGCAATATATTTATTAATAGCCACATGGCATAAATGAATTAAATTCATTGATTCAAAAATACTCTTCAAATATTTTTAAAAAATAGCTATATTTTGGTTCATAAAAAATAATAACGTAAAACATAATCACAGAAAATCAGACACTAAAGGAACCACAGAAAAGCTATCCCAGGCAAGTGCCAGTAGAACAGACGTCCCTGCCAACTGATTAGGGTAATTAATTCCAAAGCTTCTAAATCTACTTGGATTTTAAAATATAGCTTCAAAATACATAAAGCAAGGGTTTGACACAGCCCGAATTACAAGAAGATCAAATTATAAAGTACACAAAAAACTTGAACATATTAATGAACTGAATGCACTTTTACAAACTACAGCAACACAAGGATGGGCTGGCTGTAAATCAATTAAAACCTAACGGAACAAGAGTGAAAATATAGTAGACTCCACAGACAGAGAAATATGACTTCATCAAACCTTTACATCCGAACACTGAACACATACATTATCCTCCCTGCCATGGGTTACAGCTGAAGTTGTAAAGCTTCACACTGATGGAATTACATGAAAATCTCCACTCAGACTCGGAGCAGCCACAGTCTCTGGGACGCACAGAAGCATAACATCAGCCACTTGTTTTCTAAGCACAAACCCCACAATGACATCACATCCAGGGTCTGGAAAAGATGACCTGCAAAAAGCCTCTGGTTTCTGGCGGCTCCTGCGATTCCTATTAAAGAAAATACGAGGCCGTTTGTTTGAACCAAGCTCCTACAGCAGGTTCAGAGAACCAGAAGGAACCCCAATAAAATTCTCTGGCTAAAGTTCTACACGCCTCACTCCAACTGCGTGCCTTTCTGACAGAGACCAGGAGAGACCAAACAGTCAAATAACACGAGCAAGTCATCCCTACTGATGTGACAGTGCCCTCTGAGTGACTGCTCACAGGACAGTAACCTGAGCACCACCCACCAGGCTTCTCTTTCCCTGTTCCTACGCCACAAAACCCACTGCTCTACCACTGGTCCAGTAGGGGTGGGGGTTCTCATTCTATTTTATGAAATGGAAATCATCCTAAATCTCAAAATCACAACTACCAACCAATGGGATCTGACACTCAGTTTGTCTTTCAACACTCCTTTCCACAGTACTGATTCACTGGGGTGACGTATCTGTCGCTAGAAATTGCCAACTAATCTGGCTACGTATTATTTGTGTCTAGTTCATGACTGTATTAAAAAGCTGGGGGAGGGCGTTATTGTAGAATAAAAAAGGCATAAGGGTGACCATCTTCGAAAAGTGGAAGCTAACCAGGCCTGGTGGCGCACGCCTTTAATCCCAGCACTTGGAAAGCAGAGGCAGGCGGATCTCTGTGAGTTTGAGGCCAGCCTGGTCTACAGGGCAGGTTCCAGGACAGGCTCCAAAGCTACACAGAGAAACCCTGTCTCAAAAAAAAAAAAAAAAGAAAAACGAAAAGCTAAGCTAGCTCACCCACTTTCCCTTCCTGAGATTCTGTGGGAGTTCTGTGAAGAAACAACACAGAAGTCCAGGACCAAAACAGCTTGAACTCCAAGGCAGGGCAAAGGACCTGGTTCCTGGATGCAGGGACCATGAGTAATCAAGCACAGAGAGCAACCAGGAGACCTGGCCAAGTAGGTCAGCCCTCTTGCCTTCCCATCTATCAACAGAGAAAGTGAGTTTCCCATGACACGCCTGTTTACCTTTAAAGAGGACCAGAGGGGAAAGCCCTTTGTCACCCTTTGACAGCCCTGTCCCCGCTCCAGTTTGCATCCTGGGTGGGGGAAGGAGGGCAGGGAGACAGAGTGAAGGCCAAGCCCCTGCGTCATGTTAAGAAGTCAGAAAAAAAATAAATAAATAAAAATTAAAAAAAAAAAGAAGTCAGACAAGTCTTCGGCAAGTCTGTTGAAGGCCGAAGGACACTGTCAGACCTCTGGGACGGAGAGGAGAAAAAGGACTTGACACCATGCACCCTGTTACCCCACATCTTCACCCAAAAACACTGGTCAAGCATGACAGAAGAAAACCATTTTGAAAAAGGTTAAGGGAGCTGGAGAGAGATGGCTCAGTGGTTAAGGGCACTGACTGTTCTTCCAGAGGACCCGGGTTCAATTCCCAGCACTCACCTGGCAGCTCACAACTGTCTAGTAACCCCAAGATCTGACAGTCTCACACAGGCATACATGCAGGCAAAACACCAACGCACATTAAAATACAAATAAATAATTAAAAGAAAGAAAGAGGTTAAAACTCACACAACAAAACCAACCATTTCAAGGGTATAAATCAACAGCGCTTGGCACACTCACGTGGGGTATAAAACCGCCACCTTGTCTGCTTGGTCCTGAAACACGTGCATCACTTCCAAGGCAATTCCAAACCCATCACAACAATTCTGTAACTACTGGAAACGGTTCACCTGACTACAAAAATTTCGTAAAATTTATCACCGAAAAAGCAGAACAGAGCCCAGAGCTGGTGGCAAACACTGAAGATGGGGGCGAAGGGTAGTTAGTGACTGTTACCACCAAGAGCCCTAGCGACTACGGGACCCTAGGAACAGGGCTGCTCAGGTCCTCTGAGACCAGGCCCCTACATGCAAGAAGGACTCTGTTATTCAAAAACAGGGAAAGCCCGTGCATTTTTAGGTCATCATGCCTCTCTTTACAAAACGCCAGAAGTCAACCACGAAGAACAAAGCTCACCAGGGCCAAACTTATCTGCGTACTTTTTTGCTTTCGTGAAAACATTCCTCCTACGGAGACCCAGCTGGCATTTCCCAGCAACCCCTCTTCCACCACCTTGGGACCCCTGCATCCCTGGCTCCATCACTCTCTTCATCCAGCATCCTCTGCCTGCGTCTAACTCTCCTGAGAGTCCTGTACGTTATGCAACCCTTTAGAGGTTTGGTATAAAAATATCATCCCACCGGACTGACGGCAACTCCGGTGGTGAAACTTATTCCGTCTCTACTGAGCCATTTTATCCCACTGTATCATTTTGACCCACAGGGAGGGGCTGGTCTCCTCCTCACGTCGACCTGAGCCAGCATGGGGCTCGGAGATGACCCTGCCTCCTCTGTAGAAGCCAACGGTAGTCATTTCTTCCTCCCAAGGAATCCCAAGTCTCACGAAATCCATTTAAACACATGCAGACTCTTCCCTTGCTTAAAATATATATGCAGTCAGTCTTCTGCATCCATGTGCTCCACGCGGGCAGATTCAACCAATCAGGGGTATAAAACAGTCCACCAAAAATATTGCTGCCAACCTGATTACATAGCCTAGATTTTTAGGATTCATGTCTAAGCGACATTACTAAAACAACTCTTTATATAGTGATTATATTGTGTTAGACATAATAAATAGCGTAGAGTTAAATAAAGTATGCCAATGTGCTCAAGTTCTATCAAAAGGTTTAGCATTTTATGTAGGAGACTTGAACATCTCTGGACTTCAGTATCTGTGGGGGTCCTGGTAACACTATATACATAATATATGTATGTATGTGTGCAGTTAATTTTAATACCAAAACACCTATCCAAATCAATCTTATAAAATATACTTCTGAATTATTTTCTGTGCACACAGGTAGGGATTGACCTGTAAAACAGCATAGTTTCAGAGAACTAAGACCAAAGGAAGAGCAGATGATAAAAGGTACCAGTGATGGTGAATAAAGCAAAAAAAAAAAAAAAAATCCACGATTAGAGGGCAAACTCCTCCAGCCTGAAGACGAACCAGGCAGCAATAAAGGGCTGCGCTGTACTCATGCTGGAAGCAAGCCTTCAGAAGCGAGCCTCCTGGGCTGGGAAACCTTACAGCCTCGCACCCGTCCCCAGCAAGCCGTGATGGCCGTCTGTGCTCATTCCCTCACCCGGCATGTGTTCAGGCTCACATTCAGGCTCGAGGATTCCACGGTGAACCAGACAGACAAGCCCCTGCCCCTTGCAATGGAGCTCACGTTATACAGGGGAATTAGTGGAAAGCTGGACAGGTGAGAGATAAAGAAACCATAAGCAAAGGCCGTGGGGGACACAAGAAGTGGCAGTATCGTTGCTTTGCTGTGGTTTGTACTTTACAAAAATCCTTGGGTACCCTGAAGGACTACAGTATACTTTCACGTCTTCCACCCCAGAACTCGGGACCCCACCTAAACAAGGTGGGGTGCTGCACATTTGGGTGGGAATGACTAAATGAAACAAATGGACCGAGAAGACACGAACTGCTACTTGTGGCTATCAGCAGGTCACCCATGCCAGCGTGAACCAGTCTCCCCCAGCGCTGCATACTTCATCAGTATGCGGGGTGTTTTCCAAGAAAACACTGCAGCTACAGTCTTGCAACAAAGTCAAAACGAATGCCGTCAGGATTTACATTGCCATATGCAAATGAAGTATTTTTCTAGACTACTCTGCTAGAATAATCACTCTGTAACATTCGAAAATATCTATACCTATAGATAGATATCTATGTTGGATCCTATCGGCTGAATAATACACAGACATGTGCACGCAAAGGAACATGTATGTGTGCAGCACGAATCTATTTACAGAGAGCTTTGTCGTTGCTATTTTGAGACAGGGTCTTACTATGTAGCCTCGGATGGCCCGGAGCTGGCTATGTAGATCAGGCTGGCCTTGAACTCGTTGATTTCTGCCTGCCTCAGCCTCCCAACTGTGGGAATTAAAAGGCATAAGCCACTGGCTGATAACAGAGTTTTCATAGACAAACATAATTTACTCAGAGCTCACATGAAGAGAAAAAATTCAGAGCGTGGGGGGGGGGCTACTATTTAATTCTGTAACAACACACTGCACTTAGACACACTGAAGGGATTAATGGTCAGCTCACTTGAATAGAAATGACAGGGAATGAATTTAGACTAGAGTTTCAAAGCCTTTTATGTAAAAAGGCAGATAGCAAATATTTTTGGCTTTGTAAGCAACCTACAGTCTTTGTTCCAGAATTTCCTTAGCATCTGTGTGTCTGTGACTTATTTTTCATTTACAATGAAAAAAATAATATATATCTTTTCTCCTGAGCCCCTGAGCCAAATAGCCTCGTCTTCCAGCATAAACAAAAGACGCGAGGAGCCCCCTAACTCCTGTGCCCGTGTGTGCGCATTACCTCTTTGAACCTCTCCAGCTCGTTCTGGAGGGCCTGTCGGGATATCTCCACCTGGATCATCTGCTGCCGGAGAGTTTCGTTGTCGTCTTCGGCTTTAGCACGCTTCTCCTCCACGGTCTCCAGCTCGTGGTGCAATCTGACGGACACATCTTTGGCTACCTGCGTTGGACACACGGGGAGGATCATCGGGATATGAAGATGAAGTCTGTCGGGTGGGGATGCTAAGGGAACATTCAGACAGCCTCAGAGGAAGACCAACCCATTAGCTTAGTCATAGCAAGAACCCGGGAAATACGCGCCAGGCTTGTATTTAACGAAGAAAGCACTTCGTGCTGAGCATCCCTGATCCAGAAATCGAACATCTAAAATGCCCTAAGATCTGAACCCCTTTAGACACAAGAACTCTGAATAACGAATACAGTCTTACTGTTTCTATTGCTGTGATAAAACACCATGACCAAAAGCAGCTCGGGGAGGAAAGGGTTTATTCCACTTTAACACTCCCACAATACAGGGAGGGACCTGAAGGCAGCGGGGTAGGGGCAGGAGCTGAAGTAGAGGGCATGGAGGGATGCTGCTCACTTGTTCCCCATGGCTTGCTTTCTTATACCATCCAGAACCACCAGCCCAAGGATGGCACCACCTGCAATGAGCTGGGCCCTCGCCCGTCAATCATCAACCAAGAATAGGTCCTACAGACTTGCCTATTGGCCAGGATTACAGAGGCATTTTCTCAACCAACAGTCCCTCTTCTCAGATGTGTCTAGCTCGTGTCGAGTAGACAACAAAACTGTGCATCACAGATACTCAGTGTATAATTTAAGACATGAAACTCTATTGCAAACGAGAAAATGGTTTTCATAACGACTAAGCCACCCTGGATAGGACTGTCTTCTCACGGAATATCAGCATTAGTGCCAATTCTCCTAGCACTCATATGCTTCCTGCCAGCCAAATCAATGTAAAACCTAAAACTGCCTGGTGGTAGTTGTGCATAGCCAGACAGTGGTGGCGCACACCTTTAATCCCAGCACTCGGGAGGCAGAGGCAGGCTGATCTCTGTGAGTTCAAGGCCACCCTGGTCTATATACAGAATGAGTTCCAGGACAGGCTCCAAAGCTACACAGAGAAACCCTTTCTCGAAAGAAAAAAAAAAACCTAAAAGCAGTAAAAAATAAAAATTCTGTATGCAGTAGATGATCCACAGAGTCAAGTTTTTCAAGATGTGTTCTGTGGCTCTTGTGTGGTTAAAACCTTGCAATGCTCAAAGCAATTAAACTCTTTTACTTTCTTTTTAATTTTATCTATTTTATGTGTATGCGTGTTTTGCCTGCATGTTTTGCGTGCAGTGCCCATGGAGGCCAGAGGAGATAGTGGTCGATCCCCCAGAGCTGGAGTTGTAGATGGCTGTGAGCCACTATGTGGTCTCCGGAAATGGAGCCCAGGTCCTTTGCAGGAGCATCCAGTGGTCTTAACCGCCGAGCCTTCTCTCCAGCCCAAAGCTCCTTTACTGTCTTACAGCCAGTGAGGAAAGACTTTAAGACAACCAGAAATCACCCTTTCTCACACTGTCTGGCACTGCATGTGTGGTTGAGAATCGACAGGAGCCAAGATTATCCCTGGCATAAGGAAAGCCAGATGCCATTTCAGTCTTAGAACCTGAGGCGTTCTGGAGAATCCACATCTAGATCCATGACTGGATGATGAGGTCATGGGCTTTGCAGTCCACACAGTGAGTTCAGTCCCACTTTCAACCAGTGATTTTCATTCTTTCCTCATCTCTTTAAGATACTTAATTTTAGGGGCTGGAGAGATGGCTCAGAGGTTAAGAGCACTGCCCGCTCTTCCAAAGGTCCTGAGTTCAATTCCCGGCAACCACATGGTGGCTCACAACCATCTGTAATGGGGTCTGGCGCCCTCTTCTGGCCTGCAGACATACACACAGAATATTGTATACATAATAAATAAATAAATAAATTTTTTTTAAAAAAAGATAATTTTAGTCGGGCAGTGGTGGCACATGCCTTTACTCCCAGCACTCGGAAGGCAGAGGCAGGCGGATCTCCGTGAGTTCAAGACCACTCTGGTCTACAAGAGCTAGTTCCAGAGCTACAAAAAAAACCTTGTCTCCAAAAAAAAAAAAGATACTTAAATTTTATTTTATGTGTAGAGGTATTTGCCTACATGTCTGTATGTCACGTTTATCCCTAGTACCCACTGAGACCGGAAGAGGGGGCATTGTATATTATGGGCGATGTTTGCGAACACCATGTGGACGCTGAGAATGGAATCCATATGGAGTGGGTAGGTAGGTGTGTGGAGTTACCACCTCAGAGTCCTAGCCACGGGACGCCGCGTGCGCGCACTCACCTTCAGATCCTGCTCCAGGCTTCTGATGAGCTCCCCGTCCACCTGCCCGGTTTCTGCCACTTTCAGGCTTTTCTGCTCAGCCTTCCTGAGTCGGTACTGCAGGATCCTGCAGTTCTTGTTGGCGCGGTCCAGCTCTCTCCGGAGCTCCTGCAGCTGGTAACCGTCCTCTTCTAGATAGCTGTCTCTCATCTCCTCCATCTCTGCACGGAGCTCATCTAGTTCATCCTAGGGACCCAGATGCCACAGGTGAGCCAAAGACCCTAGCAGGAAGGCAGCCTCTCTCCAGCCGCGAGCCCACCCCACCCCACCCAACACACTAATGTCGAATGCTTACACATACCCATCAGCTCGCGGCCATACCAAGGGGACCACTGGAAATTCTCACAGGAGATGGTAAACTCACCAAGTATTCTTTTCAACTGAGGCTCTAAAACAGTCCCCATGACTACTTACATATCCAGAAGAGAAATCACCTCTACAAATAACCAAGCCTTCAGAGTCAAGCCAAAGGCACCAGTTACATACTAAGATGAACCAGACAGACCTTCTACCTTCGATGGACATAAAGTTTAGCAGGACTGCCATGGAATTACAGCAAGCCTGCAAATGTCTCTAAAATTCTATTCTATGATACAAATGTCAGCATTCAATGATTCTAAAGAGGAACTTTTTCCACTACTTCATATACACGCTGAGTTTGGTTTGGTTTTGTTTTCCAATCTCCTATCCTGCATTTCTCAAACCTCCCATTTTTACTATGACGATGAGCACTCTCTGGATGCAAAAACATTGCATAAAATGATAAAAGTCCACTCCTCCACACTGAGCTCTGGCCTTAGGCCTCTACCTCAGTTCAGTCTGGATATCAAAATGAACTCATACTGTTTCCCAGGCCACCAAACAAAACTGTGTTGTTAAACGTGACCTTCTGAAAAAAGTCAGGATGTCCCAAACAGGCCAGTCTCAATGCCATGGTAACACACTCCCTGGTACTTTCATCCTCATGGGGAGCAGAGTAACCTGTGGTAACCCGAGAAGTACGCTCCTTTCCTCTGGTTCCTTGGCTCCGTCTCCCTGGTCCTGCCTACAGGCAGAGTCACTATGAAACACCCAGGCTGCTGTTTGCTTCTGCTGCCTTCAGTCTGTCTAGAAAATCTACCGCAGCCCAAGGGACTCCAGATTCAAAGAAAGAGGCGAGCTTGATTCCGGAATTGCCAACCCCTGAGACTTCGCACCTGTCTTCCCTCCTACCCTACAGCCCAGGCTCCTGAAAGTTTTATCTTCTCAGTGGGTGACTCTCCTCCCAGGCTCCCAAATCCCAACCCTAATTCAGGTTTCGGGCCTCAATCCCATTCAGAGGCTCCAAGCTTCCCAGCAAGCCTCCAGATCCTAGGGTGTCTACTCTACAGCTGGGGAGTTAACCATTGGTATGTAAATTCGATGACTCCACCCACTAACCAAAGCCTTCAGGACTTTTCTTCCTCAAATTCCTGCCCAGCACCCCTTCCCATCACACTGGGGGCCTTGGGGCACCTCAGGGCCTGTACCCCTCTGCTGCCTTTCTTCCCTTCTAGAAATGTTTCTGCCCAGATCCACGGGGCAATACCCTCTCGTAATGTGTAAAGCACCTGGGTTAAGGCCCTCTGACCAGTCCAAGGTGTCTGTCCGGCTCTCTCTTTTCTCCCATCTCTTATCGCCAATTAGTAATATTAGTGTATATTTTTTTACCAGTTTCTCAACCTACCCGAAAGTGAGCTCTGAAGGCTGGAAACCTCGTCCCCTGGCCCTTACCCAGAGCGGCAGAAGGCTCACAGCAGGCTCTCAAAAACACTTGTGATATGAACACAAGAAACATCAACACGTAGAAAAGACCAAATCATCAGGACAATGGAACTCAAACTTAAGTGCAACATTGCTTTGCTGCAGTCTTGAAGACTGGTAAAGAAACCCCCCCCCCAACCTGCAAATGTAGAGCCATACACTGAATATATATTCTACCGAATATGAAATATTTCAAAATATTTTAAGAAAAAGCAATTAGGGAAAAAACACTAAGGAAAGCATTCTAGAAATTTTTGTGACTTGTCTAATATTTGGTGATTCAAATGCCTACTGAATAAGGTGCTCAGTTATTCCTATTTATTTTGCTCAATAAATACTGAGGCCCTAGAAAAAGAAGAAACTCTCACCCACACTTGAACGCCCTCAATAGCCTCTCTGGCCCTCCTATTCAGTTTGTTCCAGGGTTCTCAGGGTTCTCACCACCCTCCCCAATCCTGATTTGTTCTTAAAGCTTAGGGGTGGACTTACAATAAAGGACTTGGCTCCCAACATCTGAGCCTCAGCCTGACAAGACCCTGCATGGAAAGAAATGTCCTGAAAAGGAGATTATCTTGGGTAAAGGTGAAGTAAAGGAAACAGGAGGAAATCCTGGTGGGCATGCCTGGAGGAAGATGCTCTCCAGTCAACCGCAGCTACACAGAATATTCTAGAACACACACTGGGAGCCCATCCCCCTAACCCCACCTTGCAGCTTCCTCCGAGCTGCCCACTATCCTGATCAACAGAATCCCTGTGGGCTGCTGGCCAGCTAATCTAACCCGATCGGTGAGTTCCGGATTCAATAGGACACACTGACAAAATACTAATAATAAAATGAAGATCAACTGTCAGCATCCGGCATCCACAGGAGCACACGTACATGTGTATGTCTGTATGAATATGCGCGCGCGCGCGCGCGCACACACACACACAAACCACCACCCGCTAATGCTAAAAAAAAAAAAAAAAAAAAATCCACCCTCATAGAATATTTTATGCTAACCTTGAAAATATCACTAAAATAAATCTATTCTGCTGGGTGTGGTGGGACACACCTTTAATCCCAGCACTCTGGAAGGCAGGGGCAGGTGGATGAACCATAGTTTCTCTCAGGGGCTTTCAATCTTGTAGGTCACGACCCCTTTGGGGTTGCCTAAAACCATTGGAAAACAGAGATACTTAGTTATGATTCATAACCGCAGAAAAATGACAACCGAGAAGCAGCAATAAAAATGACGTTATGGTTGGGGTCACCACAACATGAGGAACCGTATTAAAGGGGTCACAGCATCAGGAAGGCTGACAACCACTCATTAGCCTACCTAGTGAGATCCAAAAAAAAAAAAAAAGCCAAGGTATTAATGCTTAGAGTTTTCTGCTCTGTTCTTAAAAGTCTGTGTACACATAAGAAGATAGCAGATACAGTTCTCAGATATAAAAGTGTTCCTTAGTTTCCACACATTACAATAGAGGAAGCTCGTGCCCCCTACTGCTGGCTATGCCCGAGCAATGGGTTAAACAGCTATTACCAGCTAAAAGCAGTTTTCGGTGCACCTTCACCTCTGTGAATGAATATCCCTGGAAAGAAGCTGTGTCTGGCTGTAACAGACTCCCTTGAAGGAGTCTGTGTCTGCGGAGACTGGGGACCGGCTGGAATTTCAGTACTGTGGGAAGATTAGAATTTTGTGGGTTCTGAAGCTAACTAATTACTTTATCTTAGGCAAGTGTTAGCCTTTTGGAACAGCCACGCCTTGTCCTACTCTGGATCTGAACAAACACCTCATGATAACAAAGTCTCCCCCTGAAAGCTATTAACTCAGTACAGCAATAGCTTCTACCAAGATAGGAGCTAAGCACCCTGGGCCTGCAATTCCCCCATGGCTGGAACCACCTCTAGGCTACACCACCCCCAATGTGTTTTAAGTTGCTTTACATACAGCTTTCTTTGTTCAGTAAAACCACAAAAGCCCTGAGAAACTGCTTTCGAGTTGGAACACGGAATGGGAGTAACCTAAATCAGTGTTCCTGGACCATGGTCACTCAAGATGGCTCCAGAACAAAGTACTTCTTCTTCTCCTCTTTAAGATGAGAGCTGTGATTTTTCTGCTGACAACCCCCCCCCTCCAAAACACTGAACAGGCCATATGTAGACAGATAATTTTATTCTGGGTACAAATAACCACCCACATTAGTAGAACTGGATGCTAGAAAAAGATCCGAATTATTTTCATTTCAACCACTGCTTCCATAACCTTGTGTTTTACATCAATTTCTGAAACAGAAGGTACCCTGTATCATGCACTTTAACCTCTGAGCTAACCCTAAAATAAGCCTCCATTTTCAGTGACAAGAAACCAAAGAGTGGCCAGACCCTGTAATCTAGGTCTCGGAGCTAAGAAAGGAAAGTTGACTGCAAACACGGCTGTCTGCTACCACACTCCAGCCTCGAGTAAATACAACAAATTGCCTGTTACAGGCAGGGCAGACGAGACGGTAACAAACCTACAATGGTACTTTTTAAAAGCCCAGCATCCATGTAAACTAAGGAAAGTTGCCTGGCATTTAGAGGCTGAGAGTGGATGGCACACATCCCCGTCCGTTAGAGCAACTGGCACGCAGGGAAGAGACAAAGATTCTCATTTTAAAAGTCGGGAACCCGAGAGATCAAACGCTCTCCTGACACAGCAGGCCTGTTTCAAAGGTAAACTGAGGCTGGCGTTTCAACTCTTTCTATGGCCTGGAAAACTGTGATCTTTAGATTACCCCAGAGGCCAATTATGAATCATGTAAGACGGCGGTAGCCGCTTGAAACCCGAAAGGCGCTATGACTCGGACAGGGGTCAGGGTGGATTGTGATGGTTCTTTCTGGGGACGTGCGAAATTTCAGAAGACAGTGTGTTCCTGAACCTTAAAGATGCCTGCCATTTTTGTCATTTTTTTAAGACTGTCAAACAAAGCAGAATATGCATTGTTTCTGGCAGATAGAATCTTGATATAGTAAATAAAGCCAAAGAAAAATGTTGGTGTCTCTACCACCATCCCCCCGCCCCCCCCCCACACACACACATAATTTCTTTCTTTTCTTTTTAAGATTTAGTATTATTTTTTTTTATTTACGTGTATGTGCCTGCATGGATTTATGTGAACCATGTGTGTGCAGATGCCCTCTGAGGCCAGAAGGCATGGGATCCTTTAGAGCTGTGGGCTGCCAGGTGGGTGCTGGAATGGAACCCAGGTCCTCCGCAAGAGTGGCAAATGCCCTCAACTGCTGAGCCATCTCTCCAGCCCCGATGCCCTTTTAATGCAGGATTTATATGGGGAAAAAAGCACTATCCTTAATCAATAGTGCTTTTGAGCATTAGACTACTCGGATATTTTTAAATATTAGGTCATTATCTCATTCAAAAACTACATTTTTATGACATATTTTTATCTGTAAAAAAATTACATTGTGTTTATTCTTGGGGGGAGGGGGTACACACCATATACTTAAGGAAGCCAAGAGAATTAACTTTCAGAAATTGGCTCTCTCTCCTTCCACCAGGTAAGTGGCAGGAATCAAACCCAGGTTTGGTAACAACTTTGATTACCCACTAAGCCTCCCTGTGCATTAACTGTATTTTTTAAAATATTTTATGTAAAATGGATTCTTGAGGTTGCATGAAGCTGTCCAATGACTCCCCTTTGCTACAGATAATGAATCAAGCCTTTTAACAGACATCAAATTGGAAGGGTGTTGGGTGCCACCTGTGCAGGCGAGTAAAACAACGTTCTACTCATAAACACAAAATCCAGGGATTCTCGGTATAACTACCCAAACTCTAGATCACACTAATGGCGATATCCAAATGTCATTTCTCTTCATCAAAGGTTAATGGCACATATGGGTGAAAATGCTGTAATAAAAATCCATCCATCACTCGGTACCTGAGCGTTAAAAAAGACCAGTAACTATTCCTACATTAATAATTCCTTGCAAACAGACCCACGGGGAACACTGACAGTCCTTTGGTTACTGTTGCAATAGTCTCCTCTTCTGGGAGCTTACCGCAGAAAATACTGTCCTTTGTCATATAGGAATAATCCGCCTCATTTCCTTTGGGACAATGGAAATGCTCTGTGCAGTGGACCAGCTGTAGCTGAGCAGGCTCAGGGAGGGCTATTGTTTACCAAGTCACAGGCCAGCCAGCAGCTGAGTGGCGACTGTCCCAGGCCACAACATCTTGCCACCTAAGATTAGCATATTGGTGCTTTCATGGCTGAATAAAGAAGGCCTATGTGAGGCAGAATGTCGGGGAAGAATAAAGAATATCCGTGTTAACACCCCCCCCCCAAAGAAAAAGGAAGGCGAAGGAAGGGGGGAGGGGAGGAGGGAGGAGCTGACCCCCCCCAAAGGCTGAGATGCTAATTCTTGCCCATACTAACACCCAGCCCTCAGGCCATGCTAAGCACCTGCCATTCAGTCAGCCAAATGGAACAAACCCTGTTCGCCTGAAACTAAAAATCTCCCCAAAACCTCAGGGTGTTCTGGGTGCCAAGTCTGTGCTTAGTATCCAGATGACGGGGTTCAATCCACGTGACCCCCCACAAAACCTCAATGATTAAGAAATCACTCCTACCAAGAAACCGTGTTCCCTCCCTTATTTTTTTTTCTTTTTTTTAAGTAGAAGTGATTCTTAGAAAATAACCGAGAACGCAGAGTAGAAAGGAACAGCCCTCGCTAGCCTAGCACCAGGCCACCACGCAGGACATCCGGATGGTGTCCACGGTCCAGGGGCACGTTGTGAGCACGTCACAGTAAAAAGTGAAAGTCTGCCGAGGACATTTTCAAAACCTGCCAGTGAACTCAGTGACGACCTCAGGAGGAAGCCCGCAGAAACGGAGGGCATAATAAATACTATGCCCCACTTGTCCGATTGTCCCAGGGCGCTCAAGCAAAAATGCCAGGTGGGGAGGAACCAGGCGAGCGGTTTGTGAATTCTGTCCTCGGCATTAAGAAACTTGTCCAGGTTTGTCTAGAACAGACCCAAAAGGCATGGGATGCCTACGCTGGATACCTTAATTTCTGAGTATTCTCTGTGAGTTCATCAGAGGTCAAAGGACACTCCAAGTGTGTTTCTACTTGTCCTTTCGAGCAGAGGCAAGCCACCGGAATGGAAGCATTCTGGTTTTTTCATCTAATTATCTAATGCCCTTTGATGAAAGAACAGACAGAGTTAGCGATGACCCTACATGCTCCTCACAGAAGAGAAAGTGTACTAACCCAAAAGATGCCCTTCAAATTTCCTTACCAGCGAGACACCCTCCCAGACCTTATTTTCTTATTCCAGACGCTTTGGTCAAATCAGAAAGTTCTGAACCGCCGTGGTAACAGTTCTCTCTCAGAAAAATAATATGATGCTTCACGTAATCACAACATCCCGAACCTGTAAGCGTAAAACCTCTGGACGAAATCTCTTCTTAGAGAACACCGGTGCAGCCAGATGCTGTTATCTCAGGAGTTCTGAGCAAGAAGCATGTATCCCTCTACCATGGTGGGAGGGGGCAAGGTACCCCAGTGCGGCATCAATAAGCGAAAAGCAAAATGAAGTTTATAACTTACACATTCTAGCTACCATGAGTGAAAAAGGAATGACGAAGGCCCACACCTCGTGAGGCCACTGCGATACAGTCCAATCAATTTCTACACAAGGGGGCAGGCTCGTTGACCTGTAGGAGAGTCCGTTAGGATCCGTGCTCTTTTGAACTACTATATATAAGAAACCCAGAAGACATGGCAAAATATACCAATAATTGCAGGAGGCAATTATTCTGGCCTCCTGCTCTTCCTTCAGACCCCTTCTTACCAATTATTTCTCCTGCTGTCCAAGGAAAGGCTGAAGGAGGGACTCCAGGGCTCAGGGAAGAGACAGCCAGGATGCTTTCTCCCCGGGAAGCAGCAACTGGACATTTCTTGCAAATCAAACCCTACCAGTGGGATTTCTGTAGGCCTTTCACAGGCCAGTGAGACATACTCATTACGGGCCTTTCCCCTAGGAAAGCAAACGAGAGCTCCGAAGCATGGTGTGGTGTACAGGCAGAGAGTGCTGCCTGGGAGGAGGTTCTGGAGAGGGCAAACAGAAGGGAGCACCACTTCTGAGCAAGATGCCAGTGTCTGAGGAATCAGAGTTAGGATGGACGTAACAGCAGCAGGGTCTGGAAGGTGTGGGCCGGTAGCACAGATCTTGCTTAGAGTGCTCGGCCCTGGGTCCTCCACCTAGCATACTGGAGAGTGGAGGATGCGGGCAAACCCCAAACCATGTGGCAAAGGTCCAATGAAATGTCAAACACGCATGAATCAGACTCCAAGGTCGGGCAGCTGCTTTCATTCACTGGGGGTTAATCAAACGTTTAAAATCGAGGAAGGCAAGGCATATAAAGCGGTTATCCAAAAATTAGCTTAGAAATGATGTCTAAAGGAAGCCGTGACAGTTTCTTTAAAGAAAACTCCATTTTCTGCTGCCCAGCAGTTTGGATCTGGATGCCTGGGATTCGATCAGGACTACTGCAGGCCATGGGGCTGCAAATGCGTGGTTTCCTTTCTCACCCCGCAGGACGCTGTGTTTGTTAGTGCTACAAACACACACACACACACACACACACACACACACACACACACCTCTGAAATGCACTCTGCTGTCTATTACATAAGATCAAGCGGCAAAAGCCTATACATTATCAGAAGCATCCCCAAGTGCCCAGTTCTCTCTTCTGTCTGCCTTGCTTCACGTATGATAACTACTGGACTCCAGAGTCACTTCTGATAAACGATTTGGGTTCAGAGGACCCACAGTTAAAGGTGTTCATCCCCAGCTTGAATTGTTCACCAATCACCTTAAAAACCTGACACACACCTCCCCCCCAATCCCAGCCTCAGCACAGGGCCTCAATCAGGCAGGTCCAACACCTGCTAACAAAACAAATCACACAACCCACTGGGGAAAGCATGGGCCACCTGGCTCAGTGGAGGACATTCAACAGGACGGTAACAGAGGTGTGAAGAGAGTTACATTCCTGGTGTTATTTACTAACCTGAGGGTTACAAAAATTAGGTCACTTTCACACACACACACACACACACACACCCGCGCCTGTTTTCTCCTATCAAACGGCCAGTTACTCTCCACCCCCTGCTGTTTTCTCTGTATAACCCAAATGTTTAACTCAACCCCCAACACTGTTTAAACCCTCTGCTCTGCAGGACAGTCCCAAAGAGAAGAAGATGGAGTCCGATTATTCATCCCGGGGCTAACGAGACAAGACCATGGCTGGCAGGCCCCACTGGGTAATACTCAAGAGTGCGGGAGGATGCGGTTCCTTCGAAAGAGTCCTTCCCTGACACAGGTTCTGAAAACCTACTTGTGGTCACTTACACAGGCTGCTCCCACAAATACTGCTGTCCCTGAACACAGGCCCCGAGTTCAAGGCGCTTCTTCTGAATTTCAAATTTGTTTATCACTAAAAGGACCAGCCCCCTCTGTTACACCCACAAAGGCTTGGAGGAGACCGAATGCGGGCCCAGCTTTCTGAACCCTCGGGAGGACCCGCGGGCAAGTCCAGCACCTGGAAACCATACTGCACACAAGTGCACGTGTGGGGTCACTGCTGGGCATTTAGATAACCCGCAACAGGTGACACTGCGCGGGTCCATGTTTTCAAAATGATTTACAGCCACCCAAAAGGCATCAGCGAAAGCACCCAAGACTTCTAAAAACAGAGCAAAGGACTGAAAAACAGACCTACAAGTCACAAGTTTGGGGGTTCAGTTACTAGAACCTAGTAGATTTGGAGAGCAGTGGGGTGCAAAACAGAAGAGGTAAAGAGTTAATGAGGCTCCCCAAGGAGACAGGGTTCGGAGGAAGCCAGAGGACCCGGGGTCGGCCTCTGAGACACCTGCCACCCCAGAGGTTGCTCACCTTGAGGTAGTCATTTTCCGAACGCAGTTCCTCCATCTCCCTCAGCAGTTCTTCCTCCTCGGCCACCACCAAGAGCCGGGGCTGTTCGCCCAAGCTAGGCTCCCTGGGGGTCCCGAGAATCGTCCGCTCCGGTAGCGTTCGGCCCCCAACATCCTCCAGCGAACCGGGTCCCGGGGAACCTGAGGGGGCCCCGCCTGGGCTGCTTCGGCCCCCGAAACTGGCACCGGCGACAGGGGGCGCCGTGAGCAGGGCGGGGGGTTCGGGACTGCCCGGCGGCGGCCCGCGGGCTCCAGAGCTCTGGGTGGGTGCTCCGCGCAGGGGTTCCCGGTCACTGGAGCCGGTCCCCGACTCGGCGTCGCTGCTGGCGGCTGGGAGCAGGCGCTGCTCATCAGACAAGGGTTCGGAAGCGCAGTCGGAGAGATCCGAGCTGCTGTCCGTGTGGCTGATACGCGAGCCGGCCACCGAGGTCACCGAGAGGGTCACGGCGGGGACCCGGGCGGCGGGAGCCGGGGGCCCGACGGCGCGAGCTGGAGGCGTCCCGGGGCTGCGCTTGGTTTTGCGGCCCTTCGCGACGGCAGGCGGCGGCTCAGCCCCAGCTGGCCTCCCGACCCGGGGCAGTGGTTCCGCCGGCCCCGAGCGCGCCGCCCTCCTGGTTCCCGGGGCGGCCTTGGCGCCACCCGCCGACCTGGCTCCGGAGCCCGGCGGCGGCTTGTCCTTCGCGCCGGGGACTACACCGCTGCGTCGGGAGAGGCGGCCGGGTGCGGCCGGGGGCCCGGGCGACGGCGGCGCCTTCCCAGCGAGGCTGGGCGAGCGGGGAGTGGCGGGAGTCGGGGCACGGCCCGCAGAGGAGGTGGTGGCCGTGGCGGGCCGCGTGTGCAGATCCTTGAGGAAAGGTCTGGCGGGCGAGGGTGCGCGGTGCAGCCGCCTCCTCTCGGCCAGCGGGTGCAGGTGGTGGTGGCGGTGATGCTGGCCGGCTGGCTGCGGCTTGGTGTCCGAGGCGCCGCCGCCCGCGGGGCCATTCAGTGTCTCCATGGCCCGGGCGGCGGCCGCGATCCGCAGCTCAGGCGGCAGATGCTCCGGGCGGCGGTGGCGGCGGCGTGCAGCCTCCCCGCGCGCCCGGTCATCACTGACCCCCTGCCCCGCCCGGCGTGCGCCCCGCGCTCCCGCCGTCCCCTCCCCCTCCCTGGGCACACCCGGGGGAGTTTCTCCCCTGGCTCAGGTCAACGGCGCTTGGGTTCTAGTGGCACAGCCGCCGCGGTCGTTCGCATCCCCAGTACCGTGCGTTCAGAGCTCGGAAGCAGCCGCGGCCTCGCACAAAAACACTTGTCTGGCGGCGCGCGCCTGGCTCCTGCGTTCCGCTCCCCGCCCACTGCCAGTCCGCGGGGACCGGCTGGCAGCCACGGCTTCGGCTTCAGCCCGGCGGCTCCGGTGGAGAGAAGCTGCACGCGCGCTCCCCTCCGTTCCGTGCCCGGCGCGCACGCCCCGCCTCCTGCCAGCCGGCCCGGGAGGGGAGGGAAAAGGAGGGGCGGGGCGGGCTGGAGGGCGGGGCCGAAGCTCTTGGGGCGCGGAGCCCGAGTGCCCAAGCGCCCACGCGTCCTCTACTCCAAGGACCACTCTTTGCCTTCGGATGTACTGGAGATACCACTCAGAGCTGGTTAGGGAGAGAAAACGCTGGGGTGAAGGGAGGGAAGAGAACGGGCATCGGCCACTTGGGGACACTGAATGTGCGGGGGTATGGAGGGCCCCTCTGAAGTGGGTGCCAGCTTTCTCTCCTTCGGCCCAGCGCCCTCTATCCCCCTCGTGCCTTCCCTCTTCTGCACGCTCCCTACCGTTCTCCCCAGAGCTTTTTTAAGGGTCACTGGTACTGGATGCAGCGTCAGGACCAGCATAGCGCTCCACAGTTGGCACCCCCAGTGGCCTGGGCAGCTCCGAGAGGGAGGAGCCGCTGTAGAAATAGGAGAAGCAGTTCGCCAAGCTTGGAGTCTGAAAGGGAGCTCACATTTATAGTTCCTGCGGCCTTGAGTCAGGCGCTGCCCGGTGCACGCTTTATCGTCCTAGTAACAGTCCCGAATTGGAAACGCTGTCTTCAGAATGAGACACCGGCGCGAGGACGTGAAGCCGCTTGTCTGAACTCCGTGGCTGAGCCTGGATTCAAACCCAGGTCCGCGGCAGTCTCAGCCAAAAAGGAGCCTGAGTCCGGTCTCCGCCCCGTAGGCGAGACGCTTGGCCTTGCGAGTCTCGGATTCCTTCCTCACCTGTAGAATCAGAGAATACAGACTCTGGATGTATTCTGATTAAACAAGGAAATAGAAAGACGCACTCATCAACTGGAAAGTGTTTTTGACAGATAGTGAGCAAGCTTTACTACCCAGGCTTTGGATGGGCAATAAATGCGCCGAGCAAGGACTAGCTTAAGTTGTCCTTCGTCTAGACTTGGCGTTTGGGAAGCAAGGGGAACTCTGTTTTCCTGAAAGATGTGCTGGTCTTTGGGCAGAGGCTAGTCCACAGCCCAGTGTTAAGGAGGACAAGGCTTAGAGCTAAGTCTGTGGAAGGGAGAGGGAAGGACTCCGAGCCTGAGTAATCTTTGCTGAGAAAGATCCCCGAGCAGCAGGATGGGGCCGAGGGAGGTGAGTGGGGGTGGCTGCAGCATCACGTAGAGAGGAGAGGACAGACTTGGGAGTGTGAAAGGAAAACAGTACTCCAAAATCTTTTAATGACAGAATGATCCTACTTAGCCGGAACTGTTCGAAGATGGAGGAGAAACTGACATTTCTTTTTTAATGTATAAATCCGGAAAGTCATGCTCCTGGAAGATGCCATGTGTTGTTGGAGCTAAAACTCAGACCCAGTTGAAACCTCCTCCACTCTACTTGCTCTTACAGGCCTGGACTTTGCGAATCCCTTTTCTGGAAATCTTTTGAAAGTGAGATATACCAAATATAATCCGTCCTGAGTAGCCTTCGAGTCGTGTCCTTTGAAGTGCTTGGAGTGGGAAAGAACGCGCTAGTTGGTTAGATGGTGAGCCAGGAAAGAGAATAGGGGCCGGCAGCCACGCTTGATTAACCATATCCACTAGAGGGCGCTCCAGTGCCTCCTTCAGAACCAAAGCGGCGACTACAATCCCCTGCAGGTGGATATGCAGAACTCCCACACCCTCACATTCCTGAAGAATTATGTTCAGGACTCTAAGCACAGCATATCACCTCTTCAGACTATACACAGTCACGCAAAATTCCACCCAAAAGCGTTTCACTAAATCGACTTTCAAAAACATCCACGAGACTGGTACCCAACTTCCTTTTCCTTTAAAGAGGACAAAATTCCTCTTTCTTAGGGTGATGGTGATGCTACTGCACTCGGCCTGGATGTTACGTAATGTTTTGTTTTCCAGCTTCCTGTGAGTTAATGAGTTTAAAGAAACAGGTGGTTGTTGGGTTGGTGACGCGGCTGACTGGCGTGGCTCAGTGAAAGCAAGTGGACCGGAATTCCAGCCACACCCCAGGTAAAAAGCGGAGCGTCCTTTTGTGACCTGCGCACTGGAGGGGATGGATCCAGTAGATCCCGGAAGCTCAATGGTCAGCCAGTCTAGCAGAAACAAATGTGCTCTGGGATCTCCAGAGAGTGAAGGAGAGAGAGAAAGAGAGAAGACAACCATATGAGTACACTCTGGATGCACACTATACAACGCACCACACACCCACACGCAGGCGAGTGTGTGCTGGCACTTGAACACACACGCATGCACGCACGCGAGCACGTGCGGTTCTGCTGCCTGTGGGCAAGATGTTTCTAGTCAACTGTAATTTGAGAATTTGTTTTCTGTTATCAAATTAGTCTAAAGATTAATTATTTGTAGTTTAAATGAAACTTAAATTTTTTATTCTGAACAACAAAGCAGGATGTGCCTGTGCCTGCTTGGCTCCTCTGCCCTTGGATGTAGACCTTTACTCGGCCCTCCTCAGAAAGTGCTGGACCAGCCTGCCTTCGCCTTAGTCTTAAAGGTCATCTTATGGCAGAGGCAGGTGGATCTCTGTGAGTTCAAGGCCAGCCTGGTCTACAAGAGCTAGCTCCAGGACAGACTCCAAATCTACAGAGAAACCCGAAAAAACAAATAAATAAACGGCAAACTTAAAATAAAAGATAAAAGATAAAATAAACAGATTCATTCCTGTTTAGGATTAAATTTGCTTCTCAAGAATCAGGAATCCTATGCACAACCCTAAGGTCAAAAGGTTCTGCACTGCCTGTTCCAGAAAACAGCAACTATGTCTTTGTTTCAAAAGTTTGTAATAACACCCCCACACACAATCTTGCAATCGTGCCTTTGTTTCAGGAGGCCGAGGTCGTTAGGACTAACTTGTTACGCTTATGTTCCTGTAACCCCTGCCTGTTTTGCCCACCAAATCCCCCATTTGGAAATCCTCCACCCCTGAGCTATAAAAATGTTGTCTTCCTCTCATCCCATGTTAACTTCTTGAACCCAACTTTAAGGACAGGCACTCTGTGTCCACAAAGAAAAAGCTTGCTTTAGTTAATTGCTGACTTTAATGAATTTGCCCATGGTGATTTGGGCCAGTGGTCTTTTTCCTCAGATCTTTGGGATGAACAGGTGCCTAAAACAAGAAGGGTTTACAGGTTTGTGCAGTTGTTGACTGGGTTTGGACGGGGCAGTGAGGGGTACTGTCGGGAGACTGGAGTGGGCCAGGAAGAGAGGAGACAACATATTACCCTCGCTTCTCGGGCTTCAGGTGTCCTGTCCCGCCGTGGCCAGTCTTCACAGAGTGTCATTCCTAGTGTCTCGCTGTCCCTGAATGATTTGCATTTTCTAGTAACTTTCATCTTCCCATTACCTGACAGTGGAAGATTCTGGCCTCAATTCTATGCTTGCCAATCTCTGTGTCTCTTCAGTCCCCCATTTGGTTCTGGGTTCCTCCACCAGCTCTGTGACCGACTAGGCATGGGAACCATGTTGAATTCGTAATGTCCGCTCCAGAGGTCAACTGTTCTCCTACTGCAGAGACTTAGATGAAGTTCTCTGAAGTCAGGCACTCAGCACCGTTTATAGCTGTATTGTCACCTCCTTGTCAAGGAGCTGTGTGGTGTGGCGGACAGAGCTAACAGGAAAACCCGGTTCCCAGTACCGCCAAAGTTATTTGTGACTTTTGATGTGGACTTGACCGAGTTTCCTTTGTTCCTTCCCCTGCCCTCCCCACCTCTTCCTTTCCCTTTCTTTGCCTTCACTTCCTCCCTGTCTCCCTCCCTTTCTCATGTTGCTGTGTTGCCCAGGCTAGCCTTACTCCTGTGCTCATGGATGCCTCCTGTGTCAACTTCCCAGGTTAGCTGGCACTACAGCCCTGTGCTGCTTTCTTCTGTGTGAGTGGGTGCCCCTCGCGGGGGTGGAGTTGTCACCGTAACACGCCTGCATTTGTCTGCATCTTCTAATTAAAGAGGACTTTGTTATATGTTTCCTGCTCGGTTTATATACAAATTTTATTTAGTAAAATACAAAATTTAATATGAATTGCTCTTTCTTTTTTGCTTTTTTTATTTTTTTATTGACTTTATTGAGCTATGCATTTTTCTCTGCTCCCCTCCCTGCCTCCCCCCTCCCCTTCTACCCTGTCCCATGGTCCCCATGCGCTTTTTGATTTTATTCTTACCATTACAACATTATGTAAGTTGTTGGTTTGTGTGTGTGCACGCACGTGCATGAACTGTTTATTGGGTTTTATTATGTATAGTGATTTTTTTTTAAAGATTTGTTTATTTATTATGTATTCCATGTTCTGAATGCCTGTGTCCCTGCAGCCTGCAGGCCAGAAGAGGGCACCAAATCTCATTACAAATGGTTGTGTGCACATGTGGTTGCTGGGAATTGAACTGAGGACCTTTAGAAGAGCAGGCAAAGCTCTTAACCACTGAGCCATCTGATGTGGGAGGGTCTTCTGTTTGAGTTGATTTCATTGGTTAATAAAGAAACTGCCTGGCCCATTTGATTGGCCAGCCCTTAGGTGGGCAGAGTAGACAGAACAGAATGCTGGGAAGGGAAATTAATAAATCACCATGCCTCTGCTCTCTGGGTCAAACGCGATGAAGCTCTGGCCCAAGATGGACGTATGCTAGAATCTTCCTGATAAGGCACCACTTCGTGGTGCTACACAGATTATTAGATATGGGTTAATCAAGATGTGAGAATTAAGACAATAAGAGGCTGGAACTAATGGACCAGGCAGTGTTTAAATGAATACAGTTTGTGTGTTGTTATTTCGGGGCATAAACTAGCAGGCGGCTGGGAGTGGAGCTGGAACACGGCCCGCTGCTTATCACTACACCATCTCTCCAGCCCCTATCATATATCGTGATATTTTGTTTGTGTGTTAATAAATAAAGCTTGCCTGAAAATCAGAATGCAAAGCTAAACCACTAAAGGCCAGGGAGCGGTGGCACACACTTTTAATCCCAAGACTTAAGGCCACCCTGGGCTACGTGAGATTAAATCTGTCTGAAAGAGAAACACAAAGGTGATCCCAGCGCTGGGGAGTCACAGGCCTTTAATCCCAGAATTAGGGCGTTGGAGACAGGAGTGCTATGGCTGGGCAGAGAGAGGTGTATAAGACAGGAGACAAGAGCTCACTGCAGGCTGAGGTTGGGTGGAGATCATTGCAGTCTGCAGTCACGTTGAGGACAGGATCGCCCCGCCCCTTTGCTTGTCTGTGCCTTAGTAGAGTTAAGAACTCTCCAGTGTCTTGGCTGCTCTTCTGTTCTTCAGCTTGATCCCCAATATCTGTCTCTGGGTTTTTATTATTTGTGCTACAATCATGGTTGGGAAATGAGACCTTATGGCATGCCCCTCCCCCAAGCAATGTCCATTCTAATCCTTTTGGGAGTTTTCCCTTCCCACTTCCCACCCCGACACAGGATCTCACTACTAAATATCCCTGACTGGCCAGGAATTCTCTGTGTAAACCAGTTAACCTCAAACTCTCAAGAGATCCTGTGCCTCTGCCTCCCGAGTGCTGGGATTAAAGGCATGTACCACTGCATCAAGCCTAACTTTTAAAAATATATGTCTAGAGTAATATACATAATCCTCATTTCATGTAAGGAAAAATAATGCCCTGGGGCTAAGGATTGAAAACTACAGCCTCTTTTCAACCGAACCCCAGTTGGGGAGGGTGCCCCCTGGTGGTCGATGTTGGGATGATATCCTCTCTCTGAGGCGAAAACAAAAATGAATTTCAAAGCGTCAGCCGTGGGGGTGGGGTGGAATTAGGTTGGGTTGGGAGTGGGGTACCCTGTGTAATTTAGAATAGTTTCCAGGGGATCATAAGAGGCTTCTTCTCATCAAAGGCTGAGGTAACTCCCTTAGACAAACTTTGGCATGTTTGCCAACCTTGGAATTAAAAATTTGGATGCCTTTCCTCTGGCAGTCTAAGTGCTAAATTTTTTAAAATTATATTTAAACGCTGTTCCGGGCCACTAAGCTTGATGCACAGAGAAAACATGTTGTTAAATAAAGAAAAGTAATGGAAACTCTCTTCCCTGGTCAGCGCTGTGTGGAGCTATGTTGCCCATCTTGATTTAGAGTGTTGCCATTTTCACAGCGCTTGACAGGCTGCCTTTTGTCTGCTTTTGTTGCAATTCGCTAGTGCTTATTTCTAATTCTACGGAGTTACTAGCCCTTCAAAAAGGAGATAGAGGTGTGAGGATTGGGAATGCAACTCAAGGGTAACATGCTAGGGTAGCCTAGCACACGTGCGGTTCTGAGCTCCAGCCCCAACACCACAAAAAAAGAAAAAAATGGAGAAGATACCAACAACCATTTCTTTCATTTATTTGTCTTAAAAGACTTATTGTTACAGCTGGCCACCGTGATACGTGCTTTTAAGCCCAGCACTTGGGAGACTGAGGCAGGCTGATCTCTGAGTCTGAGATCAGTGTGGTCTACAGAGTGAGTTCCAGGATTTTAAAGAGTGTTTACGGTCCTGACATGTCCCCCGGTATTTCGGGGATCCCATATCTGGTGTCTTCCAGTTAGTGCATGGAAGCAGTTTTTTCCCTATGATGCAATTTATCATCCAGACCATGGGACATTTATGACTCCTTAATTACAGGGATAACAGGCAAGATCAGGCTGTGTGGTCCCCATATGATTAACACGCATTCCTCGAGGTAAGAATGTCTCACGTCAAAGTGACTCATCTTTATGTCCACCCACACCGAGAAGACATGACCACTTTCCATTTTAACTCTTTCCAATAGACCTGGGCTAGAAGGCGTGAAAAAAGCTAGTTCAGTCACTCGCTCGCTTATACACGCTTTCGTTGGAAGATTGTTAATCAAATGCCTAAGATGCTAAATTTCATATAGACATTAAGAGTCGTGGGGCTGGAGAATATAAAGCATGGGACCTGCTTTTGGGGGTCTCATAAGACAGACGATGTCATGAAAAAGAGAAACTCTGACACTGGCATCCAGAGCCGGTCTCCATTGACATCCAGGCCTTCATGACAGCAGGAACCTGCCTGGCTCTTTAGGCCCCATGTTTCATCTAATGCAAGCTATGTCAGAGTCTTGGGTATCACAGAGGGGCCACTCTGGGACCATGCTGGATCAAGAACTAAACAAGATCTTGAATCTTATGTCATACAGTGTTATTCATTTTCCCCCCCCACTGGTTTTAAATTTTTGCTTATTTTGTCTTTCAGGGAGAACCGAAAGGTATTAAGCAGAGAGTAAGCGTGCTATTCATTTTTAAACGCACAAGCACAGACATTTAGCTCATAGATACCATACAGTTTGCATTTTGAATCTTCCACATTTCCCTGTGTTTTGTTGCCAGAACTGTGGAGACAGTGCTGCCAAGCTGACTCAACTGTTTGTATTTTGCTTTGTGATAGTCTTACGTCCTGCCGACACTTGTCAGCTTCGTGGTGTCAAAGGAGGGGGACCTCTGGAAGGGGAGGCCCCATCTCTCTCTACATGCTAGCATTTGCACCATAAGGAGATGGGTAACACAGAGTAGCAATGCAAGCAGCAAGGTTTGTGACTATGTGACTGTGCTCTCATCAGAATGGCCAGGCAGTTCCCTGTTCCAGGGACAGAGTTTCCAGTGCCCTTCCCGGCTACTCAGCCACAGACCCAACAGCCTTCTCTTCTAACTCTAGGCCTCATGGGTCCCCTGCACACAGCGTGAAAATAAACCACAAGAACAACAGACATGGATCCTGTGTCCTGTGTCCTGCTTAGCTTACCCATGTGTTCTGTTGTCCCTCAGGACTGTCCTGAGAAAAATCACAAGTTCAGAGATGAACGCTCTTAAGAATTTCAAATCCAATGTAACAGTAAGTCAGTAAAACTAACTCAACGTATAGTGTAACTGTAGCCCCCAACCCCCCCAAAGTTCACGTTGGAGGCTTGATGCTCAGATTCGTGGTAATGTTTCCTAGGGGTGGTAGTTAGGATCAGGGGATGGCATAGTGACTTTATTAAGAAGCCATTGAGAGTCACGGTAGCATGCTTGCCATGTCATTCCTGGTTACAATCCACCATTGACTAGTGCCAAACAAGATGCAGTTGTTTATAAAAGTTACCTTTGGGGTGTGTGTGTGTGTGTGTGTGTGTTTAGACATGGTTTCTCTGTGTAGCCCTGAATGACCCAGAACTCCTTCTGTAGTCCAGGCTGGCCTCAAACTTATATATCCACCTGCTCCTGCCTTCCAAGTGTTGGGGTTAAAGGTGTGTGTTGCCACATCCAGCAAGAATAAGCCTTTTTAAACATAAATCCTATGGGTTTTATGCTTAGAAAGAAATCCTATGGGGCAGCATGGGCTAAACACTTGGGAAAATAGCGGTCTGTATATCCTCGTGGCTGAAGCAGTACAGAATCCACACAACAGGTTCTCATGACACAGATCACATCTGAAAGTTGGGGCTCAGGGTAGACCCCAGCATCACCTACTGTGTCATTGGATAAGGATCTCTGTGTTTCCACTTTCTTGCTTAAAAAAAATGACATTGATATCCGATTCAAGATTATTGCGTGACTTCTAATATATATAAACATTTAGAATCATATTAACATTTAGTATGAACGAATATTATCTATTGACAGTGGAGTGGGCTGTGTACTTCCAACTGAGTTCCCGGATTCTCTGAGTAACGCCTGCCAATAAATCAGCTTCCCTTATGAACTTGTGTATAGGCAAAGAAGATGTTTTAGGGTTTCATTTCCCATCGAGCAGGAAAAAGAAGGTATTTTGATTAGCAAGTTGAAAAAAAAAAAAAACCAAGTCTGCAGGTAACTGGGTTTAGTGGCTGTTATGGTAGAAGTAGCAATTGAGTCCACGGGAGGGAAAGTGAATCCTGCTGTGGGCTTTGTGGGTGTTATTTCTAAGTCTCACAGATGAAGAAGCCACAGCACAAGGAAAATGATACTTTCAGGATGGTGAGATGAGTCAGTGGGTAATGGCACTTGCTCCTGATGCTGACAACCCTGATTTGATCCCCAGGACTCACGCAGTAGAAGGAGAGGATTGACTTCCAGGCGCACGCGTGCGCGCGCGCACACACACACACACACACACACACACACACACGCACAAACAAAAATGTCCATGACTGCAATTTAAAAATATTTCTGAAGAAATAGCTACTCCTCCAACAGAATTGAATTATCGCGAGCCCAGGGGAAGTAGCAATTGTTCACATTTCCTGAACAGAGCTCGTCAGTCTATCTATATGTAGATGAGTTTTCTCTGGGTCACTGTCTGCGACCCTGACATCAGGACTATTTATGCATTCCGAATGAGGTCGTTTTGAACCAAGAAGACTGTAGAAAACCAGCTTGGGGCTGTGATGAGGTGGCACAGCCAGGCTGTGAACTCAGAAGTGTACAGGTGTCCCCACACTCTCCCCAGCTCTGCTTTGTCTTCTCGCGGGTACCGTT
Organism: Arvicola amphibius; assembly: GCF_903992535.2. Classification (NCBI taxonomy): domain Eukaryota; kingdom Metazoa; phylum Chordata; class Mammalia; order Rodentia; family Cricetidae; genus Arvicola; species Arvicola amphibius. The sequence goes on from NC_052064.1 coordinate 20,169,293, forward strand.
CATCCCTGCCCACGAGGCGATCCGGCAGCCAGCCCTCAGAACTGCCACAGGTCTCTGCTAGGGAGTAGTAAGCCAGCTTCCCAAGGTGCCGAAGGAGACAGATGCTGACCAGGCGACTGGAAGGAGAAGCTGATGGTTATCAGAAAGATGGCGCCCAGAGATGTCTTGCTTCTTTGTGGGAAGGTTAACACGAAACTCTGGAACCGGGAGCGGTTCTAGAATTAATACGCCTTAGAAAAGAAGGCTGTGTATCGATCAAGAGTCTGGGTCTTAGCCAGGCATGGTGGTGCGTGCCTTTAATTCCAGGCAGAGGCACGCAGACCTCTGTGAGTTTGAAGCCAGTCTGGTCTTTGTAGAACAAAGTTCCAGAACATCCAGGGAACACAGAGAAACCCTGTCTCAAAACTGTGATTAGAACGGAGTGACGATGGCCAACAGCAATGTTAGCAGGGGACATGGAGACTGCTTGGTGAGTTTCAGCTAAAGCAACGGACACAGCTTGTGAACTTGTTGCTAGTAAATTCTGACAGGTGTGTTCATCTGGGTTTCTGACAGGACATGCTCACAACATTCCGGGTGTTTCTGTGTGTCTTAACCCCAGGAAGAATAGGGGTGGTTGAAATGATCCTGTGTTTCTACTGGGAAGATATTTCCGGAGGGCAGAGTAGAAGGAGGCTTCACAGGAGAAGCCCCAGCTGGGCGTGGTTGAGTTTGTCTTCAATCCCAGTGTTTGGGAGACAGAAGCAGGTGAATCTCTGTGAGTTCGAGATTAAGCTAGTCTACGTAGGAAGTTCCAGTCCAACCAGGGCTACATATGAGATCCTGTTGCAGGGTGGGGAGAAAGAGCCCATCTGTCTCTATGCTGCTTTTTTCTTCCTACAACTCGCCATCAGCCTCCTAAGGGTCATCCTTGTCCTTCTTCCGTTGAGTGTCCACCATGTGCCACAGACTTACTGTAGCGAGGATCTCGTGACCATTCTCCCCACTGCGATCCACCTTGCCCTTCTTAGCTACACTCTCTGGAAGGCTCTGGGTGGTGGAACAGGGGAGACGGTTCAGCGGGTCAGAGCACTCGCTGGGCAAACATGAGGACCATGAGTCTAAATGCCCAGTACTCACATAGAAAGGTGAGCACGCTCTTGGTTGCCCACCATAAGTAGGCCGTAGGACCCTACTGTGGAAGACACAGCATCCTTTGGTTGCGAAACTGAGACGTGAGCTGGGACCTGACCTGAAAACTAGTTTGTGCTGGAATGTGCTAGGCAGGCCACCAGTGATTTTACCCAGCGGTGAGCCCTGCGTAGGACAACCTGTCAGGCACAGTGAGACAGGGACAGTGATGGTAAAGAGGCTATGAGGTGACCAGCCACTTTTGGATTGTACCTGAACTCCTCAGGAGGGAATTCGTACCTAGTGTTATCATTTATAAAGATGTGGGACCCGAGGTTGGTGTCACAAGGAGTGGTGGTCCCACGAGGGGCAGTGGCGGGTCCCCTTGGTAGATGGGAGACTGGGGCGTGTGAGAGATAGACAGATAAGCCATGCAGAGAGAGCAGGGGTACAGAGTTTATTTAGTGGGCTATGGAGGAGGAAAGAAAGGGGAGAAGACTGGGGAGAGAGAGAGAGAGTGAGAGAGATTACCTTAACTCTTGTGAGCCAAGACCTGCTGTTTTTTTGTAAGCCAAGACCTGCTGTTTTTTGTTTGGTTGTTTGGTTTTTGTTTGTTTGTTTGTTTGTTTTTCAAGACAGGGTTTCTCTGTGGCTTTAGAGCCTGTCCTGGAACTAGCTCTTGTAGACCAGGCTGGTCTCGAACTCACAGAGATCCGCCTGCCTCTGCCTCCCGAGTGCTGGGATTAAAGGCGTGCGCCATTGTTTGGGTTTTTTGTTGTTGTTGTTGTTTTTTGTTGTTGTTGTTGTTGTTTTAGACTGGGTCTCTCTGTAGCTTTGGAGCCTCTCCCGGAACTAGGTCCTATAGACCAGGCTGGCCCCAAACTCATAGAAATCCGCCTGCCTCTGCCTCTGCCTCCAGAGTGCTGGGATTAAAGGCCTGAGCCACCACCCCACCACGGCCCGGCTGAGCCAAGACCTTCTAATGTCCCCTGGAACCAGGGTGACCTCAACTCTCAACCTGCTTCAGCTGACTAAGCCAGTCGCTAGCATCTGGGCAAGTTGGGACTTAATTTCTCTGTGTGGTTAGGTAGTTTTCCTTCTCGTAAGTAATTTAGTGATAATGAAATCCCCCAAAGCTATTTGAGAGAATTAAGAGATGTGCCAGGAATGATGGTGCACACCCTTTAGCCCCAGCACTTGGGTGGTAGATGCCAGGTAGGTACTCTCATCTACCTAGTGAATTCCAGGCTAGCCAGGGCTACATAGTGAGACCCTGTCTCAAAACAAAAACAACAACAACAACAACAACAACAAATCCACCAAGTAACTGAGATATTGCATAGAAAATCCTTTGCACTTTCAAAACCAGAGCAAGCTTCTGGTGGTCACGTGACCCCTTCGGGCACCTCACTGAACCTCCCTGGGTTTCAGTTTTTCTCCAGTTCTCAATTTCTTCTTCCCAACAGCCTAGAAAGATTACAGAGGCTCCTAATTAGCAGCTCAGCTCTGCAGCTCAGCTATTCTTGGAATTACCCTGTTTATATGTAGATCTAGGTCCCTGAGCCTAGCCGGCCTCATCTTTAAGAAAACAGCGCTTCTCTCCTGTTGACTTTTCCCATTCCCTCAGCAAACCTTTCGCTGAGAACCCAAAAGCACACAAACTGCCTTAAAGAGAACCAGCAAAGGGGTTTGAATTTTCAAGATTTTTTTTTTGCCATCAGTGAGCTCAGAAGTGACCCCCCACGTGTGAGTATGAGGTGACCTTTCTGGAAGAGGTGTGCACTAACGGGGGGAGGCTGCAAGAGCCTATTCCTAGTGGAAAGGACTGTCCCAAATAGCTACCATAGCTTTTTAGATAGAGAGGGGTGTGTGTGTGTGTGTGTGTGTGTGTGTGTGTGTGTGTACCTGTCATGGTGAGTGGATCTCCTGCATGTGCTCTGTGCTCTGCCCCTGAACTACACTCCTAAACGAAAAGGGATTTAATTTACGTGAAATTAGAGCAGCCATAAGGGCCTATTAAAGGAAAACTCCTGATGCACAGAACAGTCTCCAGCCCTGGTGGAGACGGAACTAACATTTCCAGTTGTGTGGGTCAGTCCTCAGGCCAAGGCCCCACCCCTCAGGAAGGAGGCTGGCTCACCTTAAACCAAGCTGAAGAGTTAGGCAGGGTAATTATCCCTTTAATGAGACACTGTGCTTGTTCCAGAATTCCTACCTCTAACACAGTCCCTGCAAGCTGCCCTAGGTTGGCAATGAGATTTGTTAGCATCCTTCTTCCTTTTTCTTTTACTCCGTTTCTTTCAGACGCTGGCCAGAACCTAAGTATGCTCTCTCTGACACACGGGCTTCCTTCTCCTTCCTCTCCTTGCGGGTGGTTGCCCACTGAGATGCAGCAGACTTTTCATGCCAGTGATGCCAACGGTATCATTCTGCATTTTTTTCCATTTCTCCTCCATTCTCCTCCTCTAAGAAGCTGCAGAGATGTATAGCTTGTAAACCCTGGGTGTTTTCTTCTAAACTGTAATAAATTGTCTGTGAGTTTCCATTTGGCACCGTTCTTAAATTATTTTATTAATGAGACTAATAATCCCAATAGGGGATCCCAATTTCCCTGATACATGTCCCTTTACCCAGAAGGGAGCCCCAACCCCAACCTCAACCCCAAACAAAAAAAAAATTCCTGGTAACAAAATCACCATCAAGGTGTGCGTGTGTGTGTGTGTGTGTGTGTGTGTGTGTTTGTGTGTGTGTGTGTGTGTGTGTATAGGAGGAATCTGCAATGAGGAACATCTCTCTACAGGGCAGTTCCCACCTAACCACCCAGCCAAACACAGACTAAGCAAGGATCGCTATAATATTACATCAGGGAAGATGGTCGCTGCTCTGAATGCAAGGGAGACAGAAGTTAGTGTTCTCTCAATCACGGAAGGAAAGGCTGGCGAGGACCGAGCTCGACATCTGACAACCCCTTTTGACTTTTCCTCAGATGTGTTCCTGCGACCATTACTTCTGTCTGCCCCTCACTCTAAGATGCTAATAGCTCCTACCATCTCTCCAAGTCTTGAGATCTCCTTTTGGGAACATGACTTTGTCTCTAGCTTGCTGTGACAGTGGGAGACCTGTATGATTGAAAACCACAAGCAAATCAAAATTTTGCCGACTTCCTTGGACATGTCGCCTCTGAAGAAAACTCTCATCAGCGCCCACGTTGGCTTCTTCCAGAATGGGAAGGTTGCGGCTGGTCAGCAGCTGGTGGTTATCGTGGATACAGGGTAAGCAGCGACTGTTTATGGTCTCGGAACCAGACTCTATAGTTTGATGTGGAAACAATAAACGAATGAACTTTTCTTTGGGTCACTGTCTAAACTGGTCATCGGGATTATTTATTAGAACGATGCCAGTTTGAAGCAAGAAAATTGTGGACAAGACGTGTCCCCTGAACTTCCAACAGCCCTTCGCGATGGATACTTTGTGAGTTCCTGCATCCTCTAAACAGGGATCCTTACATTGTGCGTGCCAGCATCACCTGGTACCCAGAGCGCTGCAGTAGCAGCACTTCCTAATCAGTGAGACTGGGTAAACCACAAGGCTGTGCACTTCTAGGAAGGTTGGTGTATGCTGCTGAAACCCACAGTACAGCAACCTCACAGCATGACTGATGCTCGCTGAAGCCATCACTGCAGACTATTTCAGTGTGAGATTTAGTTGACTCTTCATCTGAGGAGAAAGACCTCTGGAAGAGCAATGCTGTTTACCCTTAATGGGACGTTACACAGGAAAAGAAAGTGTCATTATGCAACAGACCAGAAGCAATCCGAGAAGTAGGTTTGCTACAGGTCAGCCTTGCTCAGCTTGGTTGGGTGTGATAGCACGGGTCTGTGATTGTAGCACTTGGAGGATGGAGGCAAAGACCAGAAGTTCAAGGTCATCCTCCCCTGCCTAAGGAGTAAGAGGCCTTCGCCAGCCAAGGGAGACTCTGGCTAAAACAAAAAGAAGTTAAATTCCTCTCAGAAGAACACTAGGACTCCTGTCTCACTAAATTACATGCTGTACCAGATTAGATATAAGTCACATTATCTTTTACACCAGAACACAAGGTCTCATGAATTTCTATTGTTTGAAAGATGGTTGTTCTGAGGATAAACAGTTCTCTGGCTTCTGTGAGGTGAAGACATTTCTGGTCTCCTGTACTGGGAATCGGACCATCTTGTGGCTCCATTGCCTCTTCTCCCTGCAAACCGTGTCTGCACACTGACTTCTCTTTTGTCATTTCTGTTGGTGGCTTTGGCCACCTTTGGGAAAGGTCTGAGCTACAAACACATAGGACATTGCAGCTCTCACTGGTTCCTTTTCCCAGTCACGCCAGGCTGTGCGGCCACTGCCTCACCTCCGCCTCACAGAGCAAGAGGGGGCATCACAGATCTGAGGTGCAGGATACCCGGGAAGGGCACATCTTCTTCACACTGTGCACAAGGGTGACCATTCCATTAAAGATTTTCTTTTTACAAAAGAGGTGACAGAAAAATCATGGCTATGTGAGATTGTACCTTGAGCCCAAGGGCCTAACCCACATCACCGGCTGGAATCTAAATGCCTGAATACTCGTGTTTTATGTCAAATTGTGTGAACAAAGAAAGGTTTGTAATCCCAGCAGAGACAATGACTTGAGGTGTCCAGGAGTCACACACAACTTGGCCTTTGTCCGAGCATGCTCCCTTGATCTCTCTCCTCTCTTCCCTCAAAACCGCTTTCTCCCTCCCCTTTATGTTTGCTTGCATTTAAATCTTGTCAGTATTACTAAGATTGTCAGACAGCAGAGGACATTTTTTAAAAACTGTATGCGAGTGTTTTGCCTGCATACTTGCCTGCTTACCATATGTGTGCAAGAGGCAACTGCCAGGGTCACTAGGATTGGAGTTTCAGACAGTTGTGAGCCACCATACGGTTGCCGGAAGTCAAACCCAGATCTTCTGGAAAAGCAGCCAGTGTTCTTACCCACTGAGCCACCTCTGCAGCCCAGAGGCCACTTTTGTTGTTTATTTGAGACAAGGTCTCAAGTACATCAGATTGTTTTTGAACTATGTGTATGGGGGGTGTGTGTGACGGGGGCAGATCTTGAACCTCTGATTTTTCCATTTCAATCTGGCTTGGCACTGTCACCCATGACTGTCACCCACGTCCAGCTTACCACCTGTTTCGGTTACTTTTCTACCTCCTGTGACAAAACATCAGGACCAAAAGAAAGAGTAGAAGAAGCCAGGCAGTGGTGGCGCACGCCTTTAGTCCTAGCACTTGGAGGCAGAGGCAGGTGGATCTCTGAGTCTGAGGCCAGCCTGGTCTACAGAGCAAGTTCCAGGACAGTCAGGGCTACACAGAGAAACCCTGTCCCATAAAGACAATAAATAAACCAATAATCAAACAAACAAATGAGGATAAGATGGTAGTTAGAATGTAATTGGCCCCCATAATCTCATAGGGAGCGGCACTGTTAGGAGGTGTGGCTTTGTTGCAGTGGGTGTGGCCTTGTTGGAGGAAGTGTGTCGCTGTGGGGGCGGGCTTTGAAGTTTCCTATGCTCAGGGATATCACCCGGTGTATTAGTCAACTTCCTGTTTCCTGCAAGCTGGGGCGCTCTCAGCTCCAGCACCATGTCTGCCTGCATGCTCTCATGCTTCCCGTCATGATGATAATTGATACAGAACCTCTGAAACTGTAAGCCAGCCCCTCAATTCAATGTTGTCGTGGCCGCGGTGTCTCTTTACAGCATTAAAAACCCAAACTAGGGGCTGGAGAGATGGCTCCGTGGTTGAGAGCACTGAATGTTCTTCCAGAGGACCCCGGTTCAAATCCCAGCGCCCACACCAGAGCTAACAACTGTTTGTAACTCAAACATCTGACTGACGCCCTCACACAGATGTATCCGTGACCATTGATGGCTGGCCGGGAGCTGGGGAACAGGCAGCAGGCAGGCAGACATGGCCCTGGAGCAGTAGCTAAGAACTTAAACTGATCCACAGGCCTGAGGCACAGAGAAAGCCAGCTGTGTCTTTTGAAACCTCAAAGCCCATCCGCAGTGAGAGTCCGCAGTGACGGACCTTTAACAAAAACCACACCTCCTAATCCTTTCCAAACAGTTCCACCAATTGAGGATCAAGCATTGAGACACGTGAGCTCTTGGGGAGGGGTGTCATTATTTTGGTACTGTTGTTTGCTTGTTTCAAGGTAGGGTTTCTCTGTGTGTAACAACAGCCCCGGCTGTCTTAGAACTCACTTTGTTAGTCTTCTCCAGAGAAAACTCCTCTGGGCCCTTGTGAGAACGAAACAGGTGAAATACGAAATACCCCTTGCAGGTTAAGAGTTCTGTTTGCTGTTAAGATAGTAAAGAATACATTCCTGGTAGGCGGTGGTGGCGCACGCCTTTAATCCCAGCACTTGGGAGGCAGAGGCAGGTGGATCTCTGTGAGTTCGAGGCCAGCCTGGTCGACAGGAGCTAGTTCCAGGACAGCTAGAGCTGTCACAATGAGAAACCCTGTCTCGAAAAACAAAAAAACAAACAAACAAAAAAATGAATACGTTCCTGATTGTCCTATGTTTCTTTTATCCATCCGAATGTGTTTGATCACATGTGGGTGGGAGGTATGTGGGCAGGAAATACATCAGATGTACACTCGCTCCTGATTGGCTCTGATGGGAAATATGGTGGCCTTATGGATTTGCCTTTAATAAGCCTCTGCAAGGTGTACTGGGAACGCAGAGATGGACCTGGCCAGAATCCATCAACCTGGCCAGTATTTATTTAAAGCTTACTTCAAATTCGTCTTCAAATTGTGGTAGTGGTGGAAGGGTAAAGAGACTTCAGCCCTCGGGGCTCCTAGGTGCCACTGTCCTCCTCTGTGTGCCTTTCCCTTGCTCATCTACTGCCACTTCATCAGGGGACTCAGGATGGGATGACCCCCACTTCCCTGACAGGGAAGGACTAAAAGGTAAGGATGGTGGATCAGCTCTCCGACCCCTACTCCTCGAGGGCAGATGACGGAGGAGAGCTTGGTAGCCACTGAAGAGCAGAGGAAAGCCAGTCAGTCTAGCCTGCCTGTGGACACATGACATGGTCTGGGAGCAGCGCTCTCCCTGCTCAGTGGCTCCCACCAGGCTGCCAATATGGGTGCCAACATTGTATGGGAGTCTCTGAAGTGTGCCCCCACTAGGCACGTCCTAGACAAGGGTGACCCTCCTTCAGATGTCACAGGAACAGATCTGCCATTCTTACAAGTTCCTTTTAAGGCCATCCCAAATGGGGAGTGGTGACCGGAGACTTTAATCTCAGCACTTGGGAGGTGGAGGTTGGAGGGTTGGTTCAAGGTCATCCTTAGCTAGGGTGTTGGAGGCCAACCTGAGTGGGGGAAGGAAAAGAAAGACTAGATGCCATTGATATGAAAATTCACTGAAGCGCGGGCGCGCGCGCTCGCGCACGCACGCGCACACACACACACACACACACACACACACACACACCCCTCACCCCCCACCCCCACCCTCACCCCGCAGCCTCCCCCCCGAGGACTCCACACTTTGCATACAGCTGGGGCCCTCCCTCTGAAGTCGCTGAGCCAACTGGCGCGCAGTGGAACAAAGAAAGGCGCGGCTTTTGCCGGAGCCTCAGAATAAAGATTTAGCCCTGCACAAATGGCCGGGACCCCTATTGTCCTGCCACCGCACACTAGTCTTATTTTTAAATTTTAATTAACAATGCTGAACTGGGAGGCCAAGTCTTTGTCTTCATTTAAGCCTGTCTCAAATTCCATGCTAACCTGCAGGACCTATGGGAACATGAACAAAATAAAGTGATCAAAATCATCAGAGGTTGTCGCTTCCCGAACCAAAGGGCCCCAGGGGGAAGATTTCTTCGTACGACTTTCAAAACAAAAGCACTTTCCGCCTCTTTCCTGGGGAGAGGGTGCGGGTGCCTCAAGACTTAAAACAGGCTCCTCCCAGAGGCAGAAGCTACCGAGGCCTGGGGAGTTCAGTCTTTGCAGAGCTGATGGTCCCAGGGCCCCAGCACCCACCCTCATTCATCAAGAGATCCGATTAGCTTGCAGTCCTGGGAGGTCAAGCGCCCAGCTGCCAAGTGCAATGAGAAAGGGCGTGGTTTCCAGTCCCCGCCCGCCAGTCTCCTGGGTGACGGTGGGGGCTGTTTTCCTTGGTAAAATTCACGGGAACCAGAGGAGAAATTTTTAACGGGCGTCCCAGCCTCGAGGTACCCCGTGGAACTGGTCCCAGCTGGCCTTCCATCATAACGCACAGCTACTGGGACCAGCCTCCCGTTTCCTAGTCTTTCCAGTCAGTGCCACACACTAGCCCAGAGTTTGACTGGCACTGCGTTATTGTTTAATTTGTATTAACAGGTAAAAAGGCAACTGTGCAATTTGTCTTTTCATATGTGAGCAGTGTGCTTCTGTAGAGCAATTCACGTTAAAGGCTCCTTACAGTACGACACTGAAGCTTGTACGTGTGAATAGCTAGCTTTCTCTCTCTTTGAATTTCGGCAAAGCAGCATTGAAACGCGGCCCCGTATTCACCCACGTACCCATTTGGCAACGTCACTGATAAAATCAGCGTTGCTATCTTATAACAAAGTCGGTGTTGTTATCGTCTTGCCTCCCTCCCTGCCCCCTTCCTGGGCGGTCATGATCAATCATCGGTCGGCTCCCTCTCAGACACTCATTTGCACCCTCAGGACACACCTGCCTTTCACCACACCCTGACCTACTAGGGAGACTGTCCAAGAAGTAATTACGGACACACACCAACCACCAGGTTGAGTGGCTGGGGAATCCCGTTAATGGCAATACTCCTGTCCCACCTCTGCCCACAGAGCCTGGCTCTTTCTTCTCTTGGGCTGAATCAGGATTGTTAAATAAAAGAACAAGTACAATACTCGGGAGGCAAAGGCAGGAGACACTTTTGTGAGTTCTAAGCCAGCCAGAGCTACCTAGAGAGATTCTGTCTCAAAACAAACAAACAAAACAAAGAAATAAGTAAGCAGATGAATTCTCATACATAGCTATGGTCCAACTAAGCGAAAAGTTTCTGCAGCCGGATAAGCCCCTCCACTGACGCAATAATCCGAATCAAACCAAATCGAACCAAGTTAGAAAAAGTCTAATGGATACCAATGCTCCTGGATGGCTTTCCAGCCCCCAGAGAGGATCCAGGGAGGGAAGACCGGAAAACACTTTTGTTCTCTGGAGTACACTGTGGGAGTGGTCTTGAGCATCTCTGGGGAGGGGTCATCATTTGGCCGGCTTTCTTGGAGGTGGAGTCTGTATTGAGGCAACTCCGAGGGGAGGGAGCTTGGGATGGAACTTCCACCCAAACATCCTAGACTCTTCGGATATATGGATGCCAGGGGCTGAGGTGAAGCTTCCACCCAAACACAAAGTATGCCTTGCTTTGGGTATGAATATGTCTCTGAAATTGGTTCAATTCAATTACACCACACATTATAAAATACAGTTCACTTGTTATTTTTATATCTTGATAATGAGTTATGTTGCAAAGCAAAGGAGAGTACATTTTATAATAACCAGGATTAGTAAATTTCACTGGTCTGAATTTTCAGTATTCAAGAGAATCATCTATGAAGCCATATAGAAACAGAAGTCAGGGCCAAAGATACCAACCTAAATGTGCCACAGTCCCTACTAAAGAACAAGACACACCTAGGCAGATCCCGATTCTTACACAGTGCTCTACTGCAGATGCAGCTTTTATTCTTATTATTATATTTACATTTATTTCCCGAGACAAGGTTTCTCTGTGTAGCTTTGGAGCCTGTCCTTGCTCTTGTTCTGTAGACCAGGCTAGCCTCGAACTCACATAAATTTGCCTGTTTCTGCCTCCCACGTGCTGGGAGTAAAGGTGCATGCCACCACCGCCCAGCATTTTTTTTTTTTTTTTTTTTTTTCGAGACAGGGTTTCCCTGTAGTTTCTAGAGCCTGTCCTGGAACTAGCTCTTGTAGACCCGGCTGGCCTCGAACTCACAGAGATCCACCTGCCTCTGCCTCCCGAGTGCTGGGATTAAAGGCGTGCGCCACCACCGCCCGGCTCTCCGCCCAGCATTTTAAAAATAATTTTAATGAATCATTTTTATTTTATGGGCATTGGTGCTTTGCCTGCATGTATGTCTGTCTGTCTGTCTGTGTGAGGGCGTTGCATCCCTGGAACTGGTGTTATAGTTGTGAGCCGCCATGTGGGAGCTGGGAATTGAACCCAGATTCTCTTAACCGCTGAGCCCATCTCTCCAGTCCCGTTCTTCTTTTCTTTTTCTCTCCAAATATTGGTATTGGTTAATGTCTACAGGAAGGTTAGGCTCTGAGCAGGCCACTTCACCAGAGCCGTAGTTCTGAAGCCCTGTAGGATGCCTGGCAAGCCCTTTGCATGCTATTTAAAAAACAAAACAAAACAAAGCAAAAACCTGCAAAACTAGTTTGTGGTAGAGGAAGCAGGAGGCCGGGGCCTCTCAGGAGGGTAGCTAAAACCTATTTAAAGCAGACTTTGAAAGGACTGAAGGTATGCCTTACTTTAGTGTGCTTACCTAGTACCTGTGAGGCCCTGGGCTGTATCCCCTAGCACAGAAAAATAGCAAAATAAGACAGAATGCTAAGGACGTGATAAAATTACAGACTTATGTTAAGCCAAGTGAAGGGCAGGAAGTACTGAACATGATTTGACATTTATTTGTTTATTTATTTGCATGTGTGTGTGGTCCCACTGCTAACACTGCTTCCACAGGGAGGCCAGACGCCAAACTGTGGGAGTCAATTCTCTTCCTTCAGCAAGTGGGTTCCAGGACTGAACTCAAGTAGCCGGGGTGGGTAGCAAGTGCCTTTTCCTACTGATTTAAAGATATAAATTTAATCTAAGATTTAAAATAAGGAAAGCCCCAGAGTGTGCGAGGCTCTGGGCTCAGTGCCTGGCATTGCAAACAAACCAATGAGGGAAGGGAATGAATGAATGAACGAACGAATGAATGAGGAGGAAAGCATCGTAGATTTTATGAACTAGCACCCAAAGGCCTATGCCAATTTTTAGCAAGAGGAGCTGAGAAGCTTACCAAGTGGCCTTGGGTAAGTCCGCGGTCAACTTCTGTTATCTCCTCTGTGACGCGGGACTGGTGACAGCTCGACCCAGGGCTCTCAGGAGCACCTGGTGGCCCTTGTCAGCATCTCAGAGCTGGGTGATGTGCCTTCAGGGCTGTGAGGCTGTTCTCTAGGGAACTCAGGGTGTGGACCACAAAGCCACAGGCTGTCCTTCCTCAAACACAGTCATCTTGGAAGAACAAAGGTCCAACCCTTGAAAACTAAGGTGACTTGAGCCAGGTAACCCTGGGGCCGTTCTTCGGGTTGATCTTAGGGTCAGCTTGGCTCCCAGGGAATGGGAGCTATCGCTTATCTCAGGAACATTACAGGCACGTCACATTCTGCCCTTGAGATCTCATTTTGTGGACAAGAAGAAAAGGAGGCCTCAGGAATTCTGTGCCTTCCTCAGATTCATGGGATGTGGCAAGTTACAGCTGGAATGGGAACCGGCTGCTGCCCAGGAATGGCTCTTGGTTCCTATCCGGGAAGGCTTTGGGTTACTGACTTTTCCATATACACCCCTAGGGGCAGAAGGACTGTGGTTCCAGCTGCCACCTCTTTTCCTCACCAACTGTGGGAAATGGATTCCCACCAGCCTCACGAGCAAAAACAGTCCAGGAGGCAGATCAGTTACCACTGAACTGAACGTCACAACTCTAAGTGCCAGCCTGCCCTTGGCACCTGCAATCTAATCTCAGGTCCAGGCCCCTGACCACTCAGCCGGGGTCAGTACAGTTTGGTAGCCGATGCGGTCCCTTTGCCAGCTTGACCTTCGTCCTGTGGGCTCTGGTGACTGCCACAAAGCACTCTGTAAAGGATGGGGTCGTGTTTGTATGTCTGCCGTGCTCAAGCTGGCTTCTAGAGATGTTCTGGAGACAGAGCTTCCTTGGGGAATCTGTCCATAGGAAGCTTTCCCAGGATAGGGAGCTATCACAGTCGAACACCAAGATGTGACAATAAATTTTGCCATAGCAATTGTGACGTAAGATATCTCTGGGTTTTCCCCTTCGAAACTTATTATTTATTTATTTATTTATTACAGTATTCTGTCTACATGCATGCCTACAAGCCAGAAGAAGGCACCAGACCTCATTACAGATGGTTGTAAGCCACCATGTGGTTGCTGGGAATTGAACTCAGGACCTTTAGACGAGCAGGCAGTGCTTTTAACCACCGAGCCATCTCTCCAGCCCTCTTTTTAAAAAATATTTATTTATTTACTATGTATACAATATTCCGTCTGTGTGTATGCCTGCAGGCCAGAAGAGAGCACCAGACCTCATTACAGATGGTTGTGAGCCACCATGTGGTTGCTGGGAATTGAACTCAGGATCTTTAGAAGAGCAGGCAATGCTCTTAACCACTGAGCCATCTCTCCAGCATCCCCTCCCATTTGAAGTTCTCGAGTGCTTCTCCCCTTGCTACAGTCAGTTACTTTTACGAGATTAAGTGAAGACAGTCCTTTTTCTTGAAGATGTCCAATCTTGATTTTTAGCTACTGTGGGGACAGAGTGACTGGGCTCCCCAACGGGAAAAGACGCCGTAGAGCTTTATCAACCCCCAGCTGGGTACAAATGAGAACAGAGAGAGCACGAGATAACTGCTGGGCTCCTTCCAGGACCAAGTTTGTAAGGGAGGCAACTGTCTGGACTGCTGCCCAAGGCTCCTCAGCACAGTCTGAATTGCCTTGACCTGGCAGGTTGCTACTTGCTATGGCTCTAGGGCAGATAGAATGGGTACCCTGATAGGAGACCGGCCGAAAGACCAGGAGGCCAGGAGGCAGTTTTGGGTAGAGGTAAAACTTATGCAACTTTTTTTTTTTTTTTTTTTTTTTTTTTTTTTTTTTTTTTGGTAAATAATGAAGGAAAGCCAGGTGTTGGTGTTCCATGCCTTTAATCCCAGCATTTGGGAGGCGAAAACAGGCAGATCTCTGAGTTCGTGGCCAGCCTGGTATACAGAGCAAGTTCCAGGACAGCCAGGGCTACAGAAAAAGCCAAACAAAAAAACAAAAAATGCAAAACAACAACAACAAAAACCAAACAAAAAGCAAATAAATAAATAATGAAGGAAATATTGTAAATTTCTAAAGTGTGAGGATGACTAGGACAGGATAGGGCCCGGCAGAGGCTCCTCCATCTTGTGCTGTTGCTGAGGCCATTTCAGGTTTAACTAGGATTTGATCTCCTTGATGGAGAAGCCTGTGGAATATTCCCACCTCTCTTCCAGATGCCCCAGCTAATTAATCTGATAAACTGCTTGGTTCTGAGAAGCCACCCGCAGCTGTCCAGAGAGATGCCAGAATGTAGGGTTTTTTTTTTTATTTTTATTTTTTATTTTCGAGACAGGGTTTCTCTGTAGTTTTTGGTGCCTGTCCTGGAACTAGATCTTGTAGACAGGCTGGCCTCGAACTCACAAAGATCCGCCTGCCTCTGCCTCCCGAGTGCTGGGATTAAAGGCGTGTGCCACCACTGCCAGGCCAGAATGTAATTTTTACCTTAAAAAAAAAAAAATCTCTGTCCTCTGTCTGGCAGTGGTGAGGCACCTTTAATTCCAACACTCGGGAGGCAGAGGCAGGCAGATCTCCCAATCAAGGCCAGAGCCTGGTCTACAGAGTGAGTTCCAGGACAGCCAGAGCTGTCTCGGAAAAAAAAAAAAAAAAAAAAAAAAAAAAAAAAAAAAAAAAAAAAAAAAAAAAAAAAAAACAAAGAACAACAACAACAACGGAAACTCTATCCTCTCGACACTCAGGATTATACCGAGGACCCAAATACCTGAGTGAGGCTTAAATTGTGTCTGAGTGGGGTCCCTGTGACAGATAAGGAAAAGCAACTCCAAAAACCGTAAGGGGACCAGCTCCTGGACCTTAAAACCGAGGCTGTGTGATGGTGTGGCAATGATACCACGGTGCCTTTAAAGACTCTGTCTAAGACTAAGGCTCTGCTCACTTGGCTCCTTTGAGCCAAAGAAGAGAAAGGAAGGGAAGGCGACTCAGGGGGCGCCCTCTGCCGGAAGTCTGGGGCAGTGCAAGGAGTGACTTCAACAAAGCCAGGCTTGTGTTAGAATGGGGAGGTCACAGCCTGCAGCTCCAGGCTGGCAGGACACCTGATAGTCTCATATCTAGGTCTGCGGGGTGCTTGGGGATTCTGTGCTGCTTCCACTGAGCGTTTCCCCCTATGAAATCAGACCTTTCGTGGAATGTGAGCACGGGTTTAATGCCAGGGGCAACGAGCCATCACAGATGATGCCAATAGGAATGCAGAGAATTGTTTGACTCTCTGGAGCAGGCAGCTGCTAGTTTGGGGCGCTGCAAAGGCGCGGTGGGACCCAGGACATTGCTTTCCACCTCTTCTCCCCTCCATCTGGAGAGGGGTCTTCGAGGAGCCACTCTGGCAGAAGCTGCCCCGTCCTTGGCTCTCCCTGTACGAAAGGACTTCTGGGATGGCTGCCCAGGGGCTGCACACACAGGCATGAGTCCGGGAAACAAACGCTCCTCACAAAGCGACTTCACTCGGGCTACACTTAAAGTCCTACTTCTGAGGGAGAACAGTGCATTTCCTTTCTCTATAAATCCATCTGAGCATGAAGACCAAACAGAACCACGGCGCAGCCATGCAAAGCCAAGTTGCTGGGTGAAGTTCTTTTTGAGCAAGTCCTCAACCATACGGAAGCTCTATCATCTATCTATCTATCTATCTATCTATCTATCTATCTATCTATCTATCTATCTATTTATCTATCTATTTCAGGACCATCAACCATGAGGCTCAAAATCTGAGAAAATACAATTTGTTCACCAACATGTTTTTGGAAGATGCCACAAATGTCCAGTGAAGTAGAGAGTCTGAGATCTTTTGGATGGAGTTAATTTATGCCCAGGTTACCTGACATTGACCTTAGCAATGGTGCTGACCTCTGCTGCTCTCTCGAGGTCACTGCCACTGCCACCGCCAGCTGCCGCCAAGTAGGGGTTCATCTCCTTCCTGGCTCTCTCTACTGAGACATCACATCCCAAATCACCCACTAAAATTCAGTAGAATTCAGTAAAAGCTCAGTAGAAACACTTCAGGAGAGTACCTCGTATATGTAAAGAGCTGCTACAAATCAACAAGAAAAGCAAAGGACCTGATAGAGAAATAGAACAACCACAGTAAGATCACAGTGAGGGCTGGGAGTTACAGCTCAGTAGTAAAGGGTTTGCTTAACCTACACGAAGTTCCAGAATCACAAAAAACAACAGAGACAACAAAAAGCACTTTGAAATGCCACCGTCTGATGATCAGAATGGGGAAAAATGAAAAGGAGAAGCAGCTTCAGATTGACAAATTATGCCTATATAATTTATAATTATATTAATTTCATTATTAAACAGTTGTTTAAATTTACATGATAAATCAAATTATAAGATCCAATTTAAATATTCAGATAACCTAACTATTCATCTAGTTGATCATTATTTTTGTTACAGAATAATTATTTCAATAATATTACATACCATCTACTTAAATACAGAGTGGGCAGTATATTCATATACTGTTTTCTGGGAAATGTGTGTCAGTTTTGAGGCAAACCCACTATCATCGCAGAAAGAAGCGGAACATCAACTCTTGTACGCCTCTGCTGTGGCACGGGGGAGGTTCTGCTTATTGGCACAGTGGACACGATCTGCAACCTGACAGACGTTATGGCTCCCCCGCATAAAGAGCAGAGCCAGTGAACTCGGCCGCGGGGTGAGCCATTGGGAGAGGCTGAAGGGGCAACCTCTGAGGTCTGGCTGCTTCTTGGCATTCAGAGATAGTCACTGAGAAAAACAACAACAACAACAAAAAGCTATATAACTCATAATTTATGTCCTCTTTAAAGACAAACAGTGGGCCTGATTCTGCCGTCAGTTCCCCAAACAGAGCAGATCACCAGAGAACTTCCAGCGCCGCCTGAGCCTCAGGAGACAGCAGCTGGTCTGAGGCAAGGGAACTTTCTCCTAGTGTACCCAGCTCCTGTATTGTGCCTGCTTCCTGTTTGACCCCCACTCCAACTTGGGGCTTCTCCTAGCCCTTTTTCTGCCTAACTGAGGCAAATTTAGACTCTCTTCCTTGTCCCCTGAGTACTCACGTTTCCAGAATTCACAGGACATATCTGATCTCTCAGTTTTCCCATTCCCACCCCCTTCCCTCTGCGTATGGAACCTGACGGCACAGTTTCCTATGCGCGCACTGTCTCAGCGTCTCAGGAACATGCTGGAATACAACCTACGCAGCTGCCTCTGTGTAGAACGGACCCCTGGGTCAGCCTTCCGGCTCTTGGCGCTTTCTTACCCATCACACTTGTTGCTGGCTCATCTTTTCCTTCCCTGCTCCCGGGATGTCTGTTCTGGTCGCCAGTCACCTCTAAGTGTGATCCATGTAACATTTAATGCATGCCTGAGGACTGAGCTGGGGTCCCTGGTAGTTATGTAGACGGTTGAGGGGCATGGCCTATCATTCCAGCCTCAGAAGGCAGAGGTCGTAGAGAAGGGTCCCCTAGAGCGGCCAGCACTCTAGGTGAGCTTTGAGTTTGGTTGAGAGATGCCGCCTCATTGAATAAGGTGGAAGAGCCGAGAATGGTCCCCACGTAAGCCTTGAGCCTTCGCAAACATTTATTCACCCACATCGATCTGCGCGCGCATCCCCCATGACTTCACATACGCACACGCACCACACACATATGAAAATAGAAAAGGAAGGAAAGAAAAAGCACATGTCAGGTTCATTTAGTAGTAGTATACAGTTTGACCCGGGTGTTGTCCAGGGCTCTTGGAAGGCTGAGGCAAGAGCAGCTAAGTTTGAGCCAATCTGGGTTGTGTGGAGCCAGACCCTGCATGGAAACAGACAAGCAAACAACACACACACACACACACACACACACACACACACACACACAAATAAAAAACAATTGTCTTCCTTAGAACTTAGGGGAATACACCTTGCTCGAAGAAGTACCTTTAATATTATTGTACAGTTTACTTCTAGGATTTCTTTCTTTCCTTTTGAGACAGGGTTTCTCCATGTAGTCCTGGCTGTCCTGGAACTTGCTGTGTTGCTGTTGAGGCTGACCTCAAACAGAATTTCTTTGTATCTAAAAAATCTGTCCTCTATTAGGAACTCTTCCCTACATTCAAATGGAATTTATTAGGTAAAATTATTGCTAAGATTTAGGATACAAGAGAAAAACCCACGTTCTTATTGATTATACGTAACGCTCAACAATGAATTTCAATTCGGCATTCACTTTACATACAGCGTAAAACATTCGAGATTCTAATTTAGAAAAGAGTTTACCGAAGCAAGCTTGCAATACGAATATGGGTGCTGTGCTGCCACCCAGTGGAGCCGCTGCATTACTGCAGCACGGTTCAAGGTTCTTCTGGGTTACGTTAGATTAGAGGAGAGCTTGGTTGTGTCACATCAGGTGAAGCTTTAGTGCCAGAGCACAACAAAGAATGCCAGGGGCCCAGCTACGTGGGGAAGAAGCCGAGAAAGGCTTTGCACTATGTGTATTTTTGAGTAAAGTTGAGCATCGCATTTTGAAGCCTGTGTTCACACGGCAGGAGCGCAGAGTGTGGGCACGCTGTGGAGATGATTAAGAAGAATCCGTATGTTTAAAAAGCACCAGGCGCCGGGCGGTGGTGGCCCACGCCTTTAATCCCAGCACTCGGGAGGCAGAGGCAGGCAGATCTCTGTGAGTTCGAGGCCAGCCTGGTCTACAAGAGCTAGTTCCAGGACAGGCTCTAAAAAAAAAGCTGCAGAGAAACCCTGTCTCGAAAAACCAAAAAAAAAAAAAAAAAAAAAAAAAAAAAAGCACCAGGCAGGGCTGGAGAGATGGCTCAGTGGTTAAGAGCATTGCCTGCTCTTCCAAAGGTCCTGAGTTCAATTCCCAGCAACCACATGGTGGCTCACGACCATCTGTAATGAGGTCTGGTGCTCTCTTCTGGCCTTCAGGCATCCACACAGAAAGAATAGTGTATACATAATAAATAATAAATAAATAAATATTAAAAAGCACCAGGCAGATGGTAGGGCTTGTTCAGGTGGTGGAAGATTATAAAGTCAATGGAGGTGGTGTTGGATCTTTTGGAACAGGAGTTACAGACAGTTGTAAGTGGCTATGTGGATGCTGGGACTTGAACCCAGAACCTCTGGGAGAGCAGCAGTACTCGTAACCACTGAGCCATCTCAGTGAGCCATCTCCAGCCTCCCTGAGTTAATTATTTATTTATTTATTTTTATTTATTTATTTTTATTTTTTGAGACAGGGTTTCTCTGCAGCTTTTTTTTAGAGCCTGTCCTGGAACTAGCTCTTGTAGACCAGGCTGGTCTCGAACTCACAAAGATCCACCTGCCTCTGCCTCCCGAGTGCTGGGATTAAAGGCGTGCGCCACCACTGCCAGGCCTCAAGTTACTTTTTAAATGTATCTCATGATCCTCTCTCCACTGAATCACCTTGTCCATGTGTCAAGTTAATTCGCCATTCCATGGTGGTTCATTTCTTTCTCCATCCCGTTCTCCTCTCCCTGTACTAGTGGAGACTCAGAATTACTGAAACCAGGTAGAGTAATGGGGGCTCTTTGATGATTCTTTTTTTTTTTTCTTCAAAATTGTTTTGGTGGGTCTGGCTAAAAATCCAGAATGAGCGCAAAGAATCTTGCAGGGTTTGATTGGAAAAGTCACGAGGAAATAGACCCCTTACCAAGTGAGAGCCTGCAATCCATAAAAGTGGCATTCGTCTTCAGAGTCCCGGAGTGTCTGCCCCAGAGACAGGTCACTGGGACTACGTGAAGTTTGAAGCACAGGTGTGGGTGAGTGTGTGCACACTGGCCACTGCGCCGAAGAGGGAATCCTGAGAGGTGAAGCTGCCTTCGGCTTGGGGAGGATCCCAACTGAAAGCTGCATGAGCCAGAATGCAGAGGCTCCGGTTTAGCTCCGTGACGGGAAAGTATTTGGCTTCTCTCCATTTTCCTCATTTCTAATATTTTGACAATGTTTTAAAAGCAGAATTCCTTGACAGCTCCAGGACAGTTGGCGAATCTCTGAGCAATCTGTGATGATGGTCTACTGAGAACCAGGGAGGCACCTGAGAACACAGCCCTCTTTGCCAGCAAGCTGCTGCCACACAGCGGCACCTGTCAAGGCAATTGTGGGAAGACACGTCCTCTCTAGGAGCATGAGGCCACTTATCTGAATAAAACGAAAGAGGCCAGGAATGACTGTTGGAAACGGGCCAACAAATATCCCACTCCTGAAGAGCAGAGAAAGAAATGCCTATAAAAAGAAGTGCCCTAGGGGCTGGAGAGATGGCTCAGCGGTTAAGAGCACTGACTGTTCTTCCAGATGGACCCGGGTTCAATTCCCAGCACCCACATGGCAGCTCACAACTGTCTGAAGACCCAGTTCTGGGGGATCTGACACCTTCATACCAATGCACATAAAATAAAGTTAAATAAGCTATAAGAAATATTTTTTAAAAGTGTCCTATATTGAGGACACTGATATGGGCTACAGAAGTCAGACAAGAAATATGGAGAGGATGTTGATTTTATTGTCCTCTTGGTGGTGATGATAGTCAGCTGGGGTATACATCAGTAGGGGAGTAATTACCTGGTATGTTTGGTCCATACCGCTGTGTCCAGTGGATGAGAACTCACAGGCTTGCGGTCTGTTTGTATACTGACTGCCAGAGAGCCTTTGTGGGTCTAAGACCCCTGAATCACCCTCAGTTCCTAGTTCACCCTTCATGAGCACACTGAACAACAGTGATCAAGATCTGGTCTCTAAAATTACTTTATGTAGGTTCAAATATTGACTACTTAAAACATCTAATAATCTAATCATTGGACTTGGGTGCTTCCATTTTCCTGAGAAACGGGTATAATTGATGACCACTACCCCCGCCACCCGACCCAGCTCGGGGCCTTGTGAGAATAAGTATCTGTAGGTCTCCTGTAGCAAGGCCCAGCATCCAGCAAACAGTAATTAGCTTCTGCTACCAGTGCTATAATGTTAAATAACCTAAAAATAACTTTAGACTAACAGGAAGCTAGAAAAAAGGAATCTAGTAGAGGCCTACACTGTCATTCCTATGTCTGCTTATAGTGACATCTAACATGACCAGAATGCAATGATTGATCGGGAAAGACGCGTGCACAGGGATGTGACCTGGTCTTGGACCTTGTTCTGCATTTTACAGTGTTTCGAGATAACAGGTACGGCCAGGTTGAGGTCCTTAAGGGACTGAGGAGCCACGGCAGAAATGTCAGCTTAACTAACCAGCACTAAGAAAAGCTGAACTCTTGCTGCCTCAGAGGGCTTGAGATAGACACAGAGACCGGACTCTCGTCACGTCTGCCTGGGTAACATCTCTTCTTTTTTGGCAAAACATACTCTATAATACAATGAAATATGCATTTTAAAGCTTACTCGTTGAACTGTCTTTGGACTTGCACCAACTTTTAAAGAAATGAACCTTGCAAGGTTTAGGGAGTTTTGCGTCTTGCTCATTGTTTTTACTTATTCTTACGTGTATGACTTGAACTTGTGGGTCCACGTGGAGGCCTCCGACAGCTTTCCACAGTGGGTGCTCGGCCAACTTCATGTGCGTTCCGTGGATCAGACTCAGGCGGCGAGGCTTATGTGGAAGTACTTTTACCAGCTGAACTATCTCACCAGACCTTGGTTTTTGTTTTTAACTTTTACTTATAAGGGCTCAGACGGCTCAGCGGTTAAGAGCACAGGATGCTCTTCCAGAGGACCTGGGTTCAAATCCCAGCACCTGCACAGCAGCTCACAACTTTCTGAATCCCCAGTTCTACGGGAGCCTCCTCCTCTGGCCTCAGTGGGCACAGATACACAAAACAAAGGTCATTCGTGTTTATGTGTACACCTGTCTGAGTTACGTGTACCCTATGACTACAGACACCCGCGGAGATCAGAAGGCCTAAGAGTTCCAGGAATCGGGATTGCAGGCAGGAGTGTACTGCTTGATGTAGGTGCTAATAATTAAATCAGGCTCCTTAGCAAGAGCCGTAAGCACTCTTGATCACTGTTTGTCTTGTTATTGGCTTTGGTTTTCAAGACAGGGCCTCAGTACGTAGCTCAGGCCCGCTCTCAACTTCCCTCTTCCTTCCATCTGCTTACTGAGTGTACAAGTATCTACAGGTGTGGGCCCTGCCACACCTGGCACCCACTGAGATTTAAACATTCTGCACCTGCTAGCACTTAATACAGGCCGGCGCCCCTAGGGAGAAAGAGCTCCAAGGAGCCCTGCAAGGGAGCTCTCAGGAGCTCAGACCAGGGGGGGTGGGGGAGGGGGGAGGGGGGGATGACCAGGATGCAGAGACAACAGCGCAAGTGTGGGATGGCCTGGCAGGCAGGAGAGAAAGGAGCCCTGAGGCTCATGTACTGAAGCTGGGGTCCCACCATTAGCGCTACCATGGCAACCTTCCTTCCTCTTCTCAAGTCCCTTGCATCTCTCATCAGGCTTTATCAGGAAGAGGTAGAGCTTGGGCGTCAGCCCAAAGGGATTGGGGCAGTCAATGGCTAACTGCAGACTATGGCTCGCTCGTCAAAGCCTTGAGGACTCTTATGCTATACTGACCCATGCACACCATTTGTGTGTAGGAGCTCACCATCTTTAAGCACATTCTTGGTGTATCGCCATACCCAACACCCATCTCCACAGCCTTCCATCTTCCTCACAACACTCCACCCACTCCACCCTGGCTCTCACCCCAGCTGGTAACCACAGTCCTGCCTATGGACTTCAAGACTACTTCAGACTGGAGTTATATAGTGACCACTCTATAGTTATATTACTTCACTCAGAGTGATATCATCAAGGTTTTTACATATTCACAATAGTATATAGTGGGTTGACTTATCTTTAAAAAAGTTGCTGGCTTTCTGGTGGGATATGAGACAAGGTCTTGCTGCGTGGCTCTGGCTGGCGTGGAACTCACTAGGTAGACCAGGCTAGCCGTGATGATGATCACCAGTGTGGTGATCCTACTGCTGCTGCCTCCGGCACACACGGAGTAGTAGCTGCTCTTTCTGGAACTCACATGTGCTTACTCACTGTTCTGTCGACAGACATCAGGGCTTTCCTGACTTCTGACTACTGTGTACACTGCCCTGGGCACTGCAGCTGAGGGCGCCATTGCCATGAACACGGCTGGAAAACTGTCTGATACCTGACCTGCCTCCTGAGCACACAGACTCAGATCCAAGCTGAACCCTTCCCGAAGCAACCAGGGTGTTTTCCACAGCAGAGCTCACTATGCTTTCCCTGCCTACACTCAGAAGATTAAGATTTGGAGCTGTGAAATACTGGCATGAATAATTTGTAACTATATAAATGCATGTGGCAATTGACTGTCATTCATAAATACAAAATTTTATTTGCACTTCATTAGTGTAGAAAGACCACGATGCTTCTCATACCACAACACTCAGGACACGCCAAGTTATTCAAATACATACTTATTTACCTTGACTAAACAAAACAGTGCAGTTTAATAAAAGATATACCAAAGATAGCGTTCACAAATTCTGTATCAGACCAAAAAAGAAAAAGAAAAACAAAACAAAACAAAACAAAAATAAAAACAAGAAAACTTGAACACAGTCTAGGCTTAATAGGAATAGGCTTCACCGTCGATGAGAAGTTCATCATTACAAAGATACAGGATGTTTAGGCAAATGCATGTGTATTCTTCCATATAGTAAAATGTAATTCTTAAAATCCCTATAAACAGGATTTGTGTAGGACAGCAGTGTGGTTTTAAAATCTTTTTTATAGTTTCAAAAACTTGTCTTCTTTACTTTTCTTTATCCTTCTTTCCCCCTGGTGCTGGGGTTGGAGTCAGGGCCTCGTGAGTGTTAGGCGAATGCTCAACACTGTGACACAATCCCTGTCCAACAGTCTTTTTCCTATTGAACCTTTGCTGTTCTCAATAGCACAGGTCACGGCCAATGGAAATCCCTAGACTGCAGCCACGGCACCCCGTCCCATCCAGCCCTCTGCCTAGGAAAAGCCTCTCACCACACAGCCCGATAGACAGCTCTGCCGGTGTGGAGGGGCTTTGCTTTGGGGGCGTGACACTCCAAACCTCAAGATGCTACGGCTGGGAAAACCTCGGAAATAAAGAAAAAGCAGTTGTCATATCTTCTTTTTCAAAAATCTTCAGTTTTGTAGTTTTTCTTTGAAGCGGAAAGCGAAGCACCAGGTCCCCTCTTCTCGCTGGAGTACCTGCCTCGCAGTGTGATTACCACGGACATTTGTGGTACTCAGGAGACACTGCACTTTTCTTCTCTCCCGTCCTTCATATGCGAAGTACTACGCCCCCAGTGCGTGGACGCTACACACTGGGGTAATGAGGAGACATAACTTGAAGGGAAGTGTGTAACTTATAACCCAACCTTACCCAGGGCTGCATATTTGCATATTTACAAGTTAGTGTATATAGCTGACTTGGGTTACAAAGTGCGAAAGGAAATTGTCACATGATTGTAGTGCAGAACAGAACGGTTTCCCCCTTCTAGGAATCGTTTGCACTCTGTCTCCAAAGCAGCAGCTCAACAGCATCGGACATGTGGTCTAGGTGGAGGCAGCTCTGGTGGGATCTCAGGCTCTGGTTGTAGAGAGAGGATGCTATTGGATAACTCGTTTCTCAAAATGTCAAGAGGCATCTAAAGGACAAGGAGAGAACACAAAGACCTTAGTCTTGCAGGTGAGAGGTTTTGTTCTAATTGTACAACTTCTGTTTATGAGCCTGGGTGTTTTCCGTGTGTGTATAGGTCTGTGTGCCACATGTCTGTTAAATGATGAAATCAGAAGGGAAGTGGTGGATCCCCTGGAACTAGGGTGCTGGGAATAGAACCTGGGTCCTCTGAAAGAACAGCCAGCATTCTTAACCACTGAGGCATGTCTCCAGCCCCTGAAGTATTGTTTTATAATGCCTCTGGAAGAGGCTGGTGTTTGCCCAGCATGTGTGAGGAGACTCTAGGCTTGATCCCTAGCAACGTGATAAAATCAAAACAAACAGAAATCTACACAAAAACACAGAATCTACTATAATAAAAATTTAACATATTAATCAATAAAAATAAAAAACTGGTCCATTGTCTGAAGAAAGCAGCAGCCTCTGCCAGGCTTCTGAATCCTGTCACATCTGTGGCAGTCTATGAATTGGTCCTCCCGGGGCCTCAGTGACATAGTCTCTCCACTGCCAGGTTCAATGACATTCTGAGGGACATCGGGGAAGAAATAACCGTGTCTGTAACAGGCACAGCGGTCCATACAGGGCACACGCTGCAGCTGTTTAACAGCACTGTGAGTCATCTAGCGATGGCTTTCAGGGTTCCTAGAGTTACCCCTGACTAGTGGCTGGAAGGGGTCCAAGGAGAGTGCTGCTGCTCAGCGGGGCGCCCGGCACCCTCTGTGGAGCCCCCTCCAGAGGGGCTCCTGAAGACCAGCAGCTGTGGTCCTCCGCCCTACACCACAAGGGGGCTCCGCATTAGAAAGGAAGTGTCACATGAACTCGGTACTTTATTTACCTGTAGTGCTGGACGCTGAGCCCAGGCCTCGTGACTGCTAAGAAATGCTGTATCACATTATATTTATATGTTGCTAGGCAAGAATCCAGAGCCTCAAGCATGCTAGGCAAATGCTCTACCAGTGAGCCATGCCCCAGCGTCCCATGGCCATTAGACCTTGTCTAAATCATTCCAGAATATCCTATCTCAAGCAAAGTAAACAAACTGCCTATCAACCCTGAGGACTCAAAAACCCTACGCATGAGCAGCAGCTGCCGTCGCAGCTAGTCGAGCGGCGCATTTATTTATTTTTACCTTTTTCAGAATATCGTCAACGAGTTTCAGAAATATCTCATCCACATTGAAATTGTCCTTGGCGCTGGCTTCACAGAACCGCATCCCCGTTATCTGCTGTGCAAACTGAGAAGACACGTGCCCGTTTAACCGCGCGGCACAACCCAGACCTCTGACAGGACCACAGACTCTGTGCTTTACCACTAAGGGTGGGGGAGCTCAGGGTCTGTACGGTCCCATTTATGTTCAAATATCAGGTTCATGTGTACAGCAAATTCCTGTAGGCAAATAGCAATGCATATAACAAAACCTCTAGAGACCTTTAAATCCTATTATGCGTGTAAGAGTCTAAATGAACAGTGTATCTGACATTTAAAATATGAGTATCAATGCTTCTTCACGACTGGATCCTTAGCAAAAATCAAGGCAGGAGAAAAAAAAAATCATCAAAGCAAATCTTACAACCTAAAAGCATTTTTTCTGTACAAAATGTCAACTTACATAATAATACAGTAGATACTAACGTGCTTTTGCCCTCTGCTTCAAATGAATCCAGAGGAGGTAAGTGAGCAACCAGAAGGCTGCGCCTGGCACTCACTGCGCGTTAGCAGCACGTGAGCGACTGCAGGGCACCCACACTCACGCACCTTTTCTCCTTGCTGCCTGGAGATCTCTCTGTCTGCTTCACAGTCCAGCTTATTTCCAACCAGGAGAAGCTCAGCGTCTTCTGAAGCGTACTGTGGGGAAACGCGAACGCATACAACGTGTCACCAATTACTAACTGTTCCTTCTCTCCACTGCCCCTGAGCACCTCCTGGGGTGGACAGGGCCCTCGGTGTTCGGAAAGCGCCTGGCCAGAGGCATCACAACGACCATGATTATGATCCTGGCCTTGGCCCTCGCCATTCTTAAGACTCTGTTAAGGAAATGACCAAAGCATGGTCAAAACTATGTGCTCAAAAATGGTCGTCAACTGGGAAAGGTCAACGTTCAGCAAAATGAAGCAGAGTGGGTAAAACCAGCCAGTCCTGTTCCAAGAATATTAAACGACACAGGAAGGCCCTCACGGTAAATACCTGTGACAAGATGGCGTCGGCCCAAGATTTTAAAGTTACTTTTATGCTATAATGAAGTTAGTATTTAACTCTACAATCCAGAACAATTTTAAACTGCCTCTGCAAGGCTTAAAACCCACAGGTATGCTAGTATCTCTTGAATAACTCATTCCACTTTGTGTGCTTTAAAGTCATTTGAAGCAGACTGCATGGAAGGAGCCTGAGGATCGTGGCCAGAGCACTCTTGAGGCTAGGAGAAGGGGTGGGAGGCAGCTCCCTAGGTGGGTGTCTTGCTGACATGATGGGACAGTCTGGCCCAAGCTGGGCTTTCCACAAATGATAGCTCTTAAGTCTTGGTTGTGTACACCTTTGATCCCAGCACTTGGGAGGATGAGGCAAGTGGATCTCTATGAGTTCAAGGCCAGACAGGGAGGGCTACATAGTGAGACTGTCTCAAAAAAGAGAAAAGAAAAGATAGTTCTTACACAAAGAATGACAGATAGAACACAGGCCAGGCCAGGGCTTCCAACCTTGGTGGATTCATACACCCAAAAACCTAGCAGGCCCTCATTCACTCAGCACATTTCGACTATAAAGTGTGTACTGTCTTCAGGATCCAAGGTTCCAAACAGAGGGAATCCTCCACGGCACACAAACATCTGCTAGGCATTTCTAAAGGGTGGGGGCCTACAACCATAAACATGGATCTTACGATGCTCAAACATCTCACAGGTTCTGAAAACCATTTTCAGCCCCCAACGACTAAGACCTGGGATGGGAGGTAGCCCAGTTGGTAAAATGCTTACCACCTTAAGTAAGTATCAGGATTTCAGTCTGAAGTCTACACACCACGCATGTGGTGTGAATGAGATGCGCCCCCCCCCCCCCCCCAGGCTCTGGCACCTGAACACTTGGTCCCCAGTTAGTGGCACTGTTTGGGAAAGCTTAGGAGATGAGGCTTCGTTGGAGGAGGGGTGTAGCGGGGTGGGCTGTGGGAGTTAAACTCACACCATCTCAAGCTCTCTCTCTCTCCCTGGGCTTGGTATTTAAGATGTGAGCTCTCAGCTTGCTGCTCCAGCTGCTGCACCTGCCTGCCGCCGTTTCCCCACTTGGACGGGGATGAACTCGGATCCCTGTAGAAGCCTAGAACCCTAAGGCAGAACAAACTCCCCCTTCTACAGCTTGCCTAGGGCATGGTCTTTCATCACAGCAACGAGGGCGACCAATCCACCATGTACGGAAGCCGACTGCAGAGGAGTGTGTGTGATCCCGTGACGGAGAGACAGAAGAGGCCGCCTAGCCCACGAGTCTTCCCAAAGGGTGAGCTCAAGAATGAGAAAAACCCTGTTTGCCTGGACTGGCCCAGAATCCGACTCTGATGGTAACATCCACCTTAGCCTCACAGTGCACCAACCAGCTCTTGTCCGTGTGATCTCTCTGAGTCCCTCTCACTGCCTGATCTTAGCTGGCTTTACAAATCACTAATTCTGGGAGCCACACAGCTGAACCACATCCTCTCCGTCTCTCCCTACCTCTGCTTCGGACAACAATTTTATAAAAACACAGGTTTGATTTTGTTTGTATATGTGTGTGCACACTACGTGGCTGTGTACGGCGATCAGACGACAGCTGGCCGGGGTCAGTTCTCTTCCCCACGTCAGGTCACCTGATGAATCCATGTCATCAGGCGAGGATGCATCCTTACCCACTGAGCCCTCCCACCAGCCCCGGGCTGATGGCTACTAGGTTATGTTTTTAGGGACTTGAAGCTGGCCTTACTTTTTTTTTTTTTTTTTTTAAACCCCTGACTCTTGACTTGGGCCTCTGGCCTTCTGATATCATGAGGACTCAAATTCTTCCCTCACACGAGGATGCCCCACAGCTAACACCACCACTGTGTATGAAGAGCCTCACAGCAGATCACTGACCCCCTTCAGCTCTCCCCACATCCTCACCCATCCGCTTGTTACCTCATAAACATCCCTGCCTACCCATGGAGGTGCACTAGAGACTAGGGCCTTCCTGTACACAGGCACGCTCTCCTGTGGCATGAGGGTACCCATGTGACCAATGCCAGGCATGGGGCAGGTAGAGGGTAGAACCAGTGTCTGCTTCACTCTCGGTTGTTGCTGAGTTTCTCTATGTAGCCCTGGCTGGCCTGGAACTTGTCACGCAGACCAGGCTTGTCTCATATTCAGAGATTCACCCACCTCTGCCTCCTGAGTGCTGGGATTAGAGGTGTGCACCACCATGCCTGGCTTGTCTATTTCTTACACTGGACCCTAACATACTACCAAGAGGTACACAGGGAAAGCTTGCTTAGCAAAACCAGAACCTTTGCTAGCAGCTAAATGACACCAAAGTACAGTCAGGATTGAGCACAATTTACACAAAACCCATTTTGTGTTTGTAACATAAAGGAATTGAACATCTAATTATTGCCTAAGGAGACAGAATCTCAAACTGTAGTCAACTGTATATATATGGTCACATTTCAGTCCCAACTGCTCTGTCTTCTAAAGGTGTACTGCTTACACACATTTCCTAGTGGAATATACAGGTCCCATTAACCATGAAGATACAGAATTTTCTGTAATAACTCAATTTTAACCTGAGAGAAATTGTCTCTTGTTCAAAATGAGGAACCCAAAGAAATTGTAGATAATTAGACCACTGGACCACTTGTGGGTAACATAAAGTACATAAAGAGTGTCCACATGACCTTTCCTGCTTTTAATTCTGAGCGAGAGGCCAGACAGAGCAGAAAGAGTAAGTAAGGCTTTTGACAAGAATGAAGGTTTGTTTCCTTGGTTACAAGCTGATTTTGGGTATTCTATTCCATCACTGCCTTATCTCTAACAAGGTGGCATAAGGACAAGATGACATTTAGTCCTCCATCATTCTGTTCCCCTCTTCCTTTTACGAGTAATGCTACGAAGCGCACAAACCGAGAGCTCACAACGGGAGAACGTGACACGTACCTTATCAACCACGTGACACACACCTTATCAACCACGTGACACATACCTTATCAATCACGTGACACATATCAATCACGTGACACATACCTTATCTGATGTGCACAAGCCGAGAGCTCACAAGGGGAGAACGCGACACATACCTTATCAATCACGTGACACATACCTTATCAATCATCTTCATCCATTTTGGCAAGTCATCGAATGTCTCTTTCTTGGTGATGTCATAAACTAATATGATCCCCTTGGCACTTCTGTAATAGGCTGAGGTAATGCTGTTAAATCTCTCCTGTCCTGCCGTGTCCCTAGAAAATAGCAGTAGTAATCAGTTCCCAAACCAAGTCTACATGTTGGTGCAGACACTCGTTCTGCTCCTCCTCCACCCCAAGGAGACGGGGATATTCTGCCCAGCCTTACAGGTGGAGAGGAAAACTTCATGCTGTCTTATACGGTTAGAAGACTTGTAGTTTGCCTGGATACATATTGACAACTAAATCGCATAACTGGAGACAGAGTACTGAGATCAACCAACAGCTAACCAGACTACCACCCTTCCTCAGAAAGCCACAGCAGGCAGGCCAGGACATCAAAATATGGGGTCACCTGCTTAAGATAAAAAGGGAAACACGGCTCTTACAAAACCACCCGCAGTTCCCACTGACCTGCTTTTGGCTCCTGACTGAACGCTTGCGCCAGGAGAAAACGTTCCTTAGAATTACTATTCCGAATCCTCCAAATAAATACTCAGGTTATTTGCTACTCCTCAAAGCCACTCCACACTAAACTGTACAACCACACGACTGAGCACAGGGAGAGCAAAGCGTCGATTCCACTCCACAGGATATTACCCTACTATCTACTGTACGTCAGGGTGGAGCCACTTCATCTAAAAATGTCAAGGTTTGTTTATCTCTTTTAGTGACACAGTAAGCTTTCATGTACATTCATGTACATGTAGAAATACCTAAGGACAGAGAAAAAAGTGGCAATCAATCAAAGAGTTAAAAACGTGGCTATGACAATATGTAACGTGAAAATGTGACAGACGGCTGGAGCCTTTGGGATGTCAGACGTGCAGGACTCAGTGTGGTATTTCCCCCAGAATGACCACACAGAAATCATCAAGAAGAAACGCATCTAATAGCTGCTCTGTGGCGACCAACGGGCACCCGGGAAGGGAAGCCGTTCTGTCCCTGGCCCAATGCTGTCCACCTGGCTCCTGACATGCCGCTCAACTCCACTGTCTTGAAGCTTCTGACACACAACACACAGATCACATTACAACAGCAATGGCATGGAGACTGCCTGGACTTTGACACACGTCACACAGTAGAGGCTGAGCATCCTCAATCTAAAAATCCAAATGTCCCAGGATCCTTTTGAGTCTGGCATGATGCTGATGCCACACATGAAAAACTTCAGACCTGACCTCTAAAGAATGCAGACCACAGATGCTGTGTAAGATTATCTTCGAGTATATGTAAAACAAATGAGGTTCATGTTTAGACTTGGGACCCATACTCAAGTTATTTCATTGTATCTAAGCAAATACTCTAAGATCTGAAACATTTCTGGTCCTAAGCATTTTGGTTAAGTGTACCCAATCTGTACTTTTATTAAAGAAATAATCAAAGAGAACCATGACCCCAGGATTTTGTTGACTAGCAAAATGAGTACCAAAATTTCTGGCTCAGTTTTCATCTTTTAAATAAAATATTTCAGAAGAAAAAGTCTTGAGTATGGTGTGATTAATCAAGTAGCTGACATATTATAAAAAGAAGATTCACTCTGAAAACCCTTCAGGAAAAAGGTTGTGACGACTGTGGTCAGATTAAGCAACTCCTGGGCACTGGTGAGTCACAGGGCCTATCTCTAAGTGTCTACACTGAATGACCTCCCACCATCCTTGGGCGGGGCTCTCTGGCTAACACTGACATTCCCACCCTGTTTCCTGGGCTGCTGAGATGTGAGAGAGCAGCTCTTGGCTCCCTACACAAGCCCTTTCCAGTGCAAGGGACTCCAGCCCTTAAACCATGAATGGGGACAAGCCATCACTCCCTTAAGGTGCTCTGTCAAGTACTTTTCACAAGAAGCAAGGAGCACCAACTCCTGCTTCCTAACTGACCAGGAACATTCCATGCAGAAGTGTGCAATCAGCTTTTCTGTAAATCTAGCATATACCACTCTTCCCCAGAGACATTTCCCAGTGTCACACCAACACTCTTCCCCCGTGACATTTCCCAGTGCCATGCCAACAGCTGCAGAAATTTAGAGGGTCAAGAGGGCAGAGGGCAGTTTCTGGAGAAAGTTTTCACATCTAAGAGAAAGGCAGTCTGTGAGCCCCACGTGGCTGAATACAGACTATCAACTCTCATGGACCAGGCTTTCATAAGGAAAGCCAGGAATTAATCCAAGTTGAAGACACTGGGGGGAGGCCAGACACAACCAACAAGAGGCACTTGACATAGCAAAATAAAAATAAACACAGCCAAACAAACAAACAAACAACAAACGACAACAACAACAACCTTATTCTTAATTATGTATACATTTGTGGGTGCCCTTGCAGGTCAAAAGGTGTCAGATCTTCTAGAGCCTGAGTTACAGGTAGTTGTGAGTGAGCCATGCAGCGTGGCTGATGGGGACCAAATTCGGGTCCTCTGCGAGAGCAATAGCTGCTCTTAACTGCTGAGCCATCTCTCCAGCCCCAGGACATGTTCTGCTCGTCACCCACTCACACCATCTGTACACGCATTCTAATATCGGCCATGTTACCCTTCTCAGGGAAAAGACAGCCAGATGCTGATGCAGAGGTGGACACGTCCTGGATCCTTCAAAAGCTGTCCTAAGGTGCTTATAGTCAGGACAGCAGCTTGTGTCAAAGTTTAAACCTTCACGTATATGGGTGGTTTTCCTGCATGTATGTGTGTGTACTAAGAATGTGCCTGGTGCCCAACGACGTGAGAAGAGGTCAGAGGATCCCCTGGGTCTGGACTCACAGACAGCTGTGAGACATCCCGTGGAGCCGGGGAAGTGCTAGCATCCTCACTCCACCACGAGAGACGACCCGAGGGACAGCAATGAACTAAAGGAAAATGGCTGCCTTTCTGTGGAATAGTTATCAGATATTTAGGCAAAACTGTTGAAAACCAAACAAACCCATAAAACCCTGTAACACAAATTCTAGTTGGTATTAATAATAAAAACCCAGAGTTGGATGTAGGGGTTAATGCTGAAGATCAGAGAAGCAAAGCAGCCAACCATTAGAGAGTTCTTTTACCTCTACCAATGTTCAGACAGAAGGGGCAATCGTTCTCAGTGTCTCCTCAGACTGCAACCTGCCTTCACCAAACCTCAGAATGCCCTGCCCCTCAGTCTCATTCTGCCTTATATTCCTCTCTCCACGCAGCCATAGCATTCCTGTCTCCATATCCCTAGTGCTGGGATTAAAGGCCTGTGATCCCAAGTGCTGGGATCACCTTTGTGTGAGCTGTCTCTTTTAGACTGGATCAATTTCATGTAGCTCAAGGTGGCCTTGAATTCAGAGATTTGTCTGTCTCTGTCTCCTGAGTGCTGGGATTAAAGGTGTGTCACCACTGCCTGGCTTCTATGGCTAGCTAGTGTGGCTAGCTCTGCACTCTGATCTTCAGGAAAGCTTTATTTGTTAAAACACAAACAAGCTATCACTATAAAACCCCAAAGCCCTTATGTGGGTTACAGAGTGGCAGATGACCAAACGAAAGTGATTACCTCAAGACACCAGGAGAGCAAGGCTGGCTTGGCTGCAGCTGTGCCCCAGACAAGGACATGGATGAAGGATGGAGACATGCCACTAACATTCAAGTGTTAGATGACCGGTGAGACCACAGATGCGGCAGCAATTAGCGCGGATGAAAGCAAACACACACAGACGGTGGACAGACAGTCAGAGCTGAGGGCGACCTGCCAAGATGAGTTAGTAAGCTCAGTGTTGCACCAGTGTTATGAAAACCACAAGTCATTCTCCAAGCAGCTCAGGGGGCTACTACTCAAGTGCACAGGCCAGAGCCTGCCTTTCTTCTGCAGAGGTGGCTAGCAGCATGGGAACTCCAGGTGCCACTATGGGCTGCTAGCAGGGAAGAGGAAGAACACAGCCGGCCTGGCCTCTTGCTCCAACGCTGAGCTGAGAAATGGTCTTTTCTCCTCAGATGGGGTTTCTGGGTCCCCTTCAGCATGCAGAAGATGCCCTGGTCACAAAGTACCCACAGGCCAGCAGGACAGGGCATGTCAGCCACACTATACCCACACTGCATCAGCGCAGGGCCCTGGGCTGTGGTGTAGGTGATGTGTTTTTCCCTCCCGACAATATGGTTGTGAACATATTGGGCTCTTTTGAATACCATGTAGTAATTTTAAAGACATGAAGACATGCCTCCCCTCAAACCCCCACCGCCAGCACTGGGGACGGAAGCCAGGGCCTGGGACACGCCAAGCAAAGGGTTCTACCACTGAGCTACATGCCAGTCCAAGACACTCCATCAAGCAACCATTTTAATGACAGCAGTTTGGAGACATCAGTGATGGGAAGCACAGGCAGAGGCGCACAGGCTCCCGGGACACCGACACAACACCCATGTGCAGATGAGGGGTGAAGTGGACCCGTCCCCAGGAAGCGCTACGGAGATGAGGTGAGGTCCATTTTAGTAGCCAAGCGTGTGGACTGTTAACACAGGGCGTGACTGGAGCAGACTGAACTTACCAGATCTGTAGCCTAATCTTCTTCCCCCTCAGTTCTACAGTCTTGATTTTAAAGTCAACACCTGTAGATAAAACAAGTGAATATGAGGCAAAAATAATAAAGACGCAGAGTATCGCAAGAATCCTACTTATAAGTATGACTCAGAAAACTAAAAGGATCAGTGTTGCGAAAATTCAAAAGTGCGAGGGACGAATGTGCCCAGACCGCGGCTCCCGGCATTCTCCCGCTCCACCCTCAGCCGGGAGCCCAGCCCTGGCTTATCCGAGCACCTGCCGGACATGGAATTTATGAGTCCTGGGGCCATTTCAAAACCACAACAACATCAGCAGAGGATGCCAGCTCAGAGATGGCTCTTAGATGGAAAATTTGAAATTCAATCCTGATTTCAAGCAGCCTTTGTTTGAACCTGGAAGTTATTAGTACATTAAAATTTTTGGCTCTCACAAGTGTTGGTAAGTATGTGCATGACTCAGCATATTACTTATGGAGAAACAAATTGGCATAAACAGACTGGGCAACCAAGTTCTCAGCACAAAAAAAGAAAAATATTACCCATCTATGATTAGCATATTTAATTTTAATTTTTAGTCATTTTAATACTGAAAGCAAACCATCATGTGTATTATTTTTTCTTCTTAAAATCAGACTAGTAAGCTTCAAGTAAATTTTAAAAATTCAAATTTCATTGGTGTATCTCATCTGATATCTTTTATGGTTATACACAAAAAATATCTCAAGCCGAGATTTTCAAATAAGCATTTACAAGCAAAGAAGTGAGGAGATGCTGGCCAACCAGAGCACCAGAAACACTTCTTTCTCTTCTGGGTCTACTTCCTAACCACCTGCCGGGACCCAAGCTGGACAACCCAGGCAGCAGGTGTGTGCAGGGCACCACAGCCAGCACAGTGACTCTGCCTGTCCTCTGCTCATCCATTTTGGGACCTGAGGCAGCAGTGGTCAGACGAGGAGCTGAGGTGAACAGAATGACATGTGACTGGGGTTAAAATTAGCAACACACCAGACATGTCTGTGAGACCGAGTTGGGGGCAGTCCCTACATGGACAGCAGAGAAGTTCCGTGACTAGACAACATCACAGTGGAGATGCTCTATTTCAATTCTTGCTTTTATTTTTTTAATGTTTGTTCATTTTTTGTTTGTTTGTTTGTTTGTTTGAATAAGGGTCTCTCTACATAGCCCTGGCTGGCCTGGACCACAGAGACCCACTGGCCTCAGCCTCCGAGTGCTGGGATTAAAGGTGAGCGCCAGCACACCTGGCTCCTTTCCTTTCTCAACCCTTCACAGCAAGGCTGACTAACACCATCTCAGCTTCCCTTCTCCGGCTGAACGCTTTCCAAAATCAAATGGTTTTCAGGCACAGCCGTGAGCCTGGGAGCAGGTCTGTGCAGGCGAATGGCCTTGAGCAAGGCTCCCAAATGACTCACGCCAAGATGACAGCACCTTAAAGTGACACCTCCAAGGCGCAACCGCACTGGCGACTCTACTGCGACACGGCGCAGCCTGGTGACAAACCCGTCTCTGCAATATTAACCTAAGTGCAGGACTTCACGCCATGACTCTGCGATGTGAACCCAGCTCACATTTTAAGAAGTAAACGCTTCCGCATTTATTATCTCTGTGCCGTGTGGATACCGGGGGCACATGGTCAGGCTCCGAGGGTGGTGGGGGCTTTGCACACAACCATCCGCCAGCCCCTTGATTTCACTTTTCTTCCTACTTCAAATGACTTTGTTTGCAGAATCTGAGTTTGAGATGTACCTTTGGGAAGTTTGTTACTTTACTAAAAAGAATTGGCCAGCGGCCTCTCTCCTGAGTTCTGCTCCCAATAGCAGCCAGAGCGGGCCTCTGTGCTCAGTCGGAGGCTAAGTTGTGTCTGCACACGTCACATGCTGGCCACTCTTTCTCAGCCAGCTTGAAAACCTACCTGTGTTAGCAGTCCTTTACGAGATTATTTTTCTAACCACAGAGCTCAATGAATGGAAATAAAAGGATCAGACATCAAGACTCAAAACCAGAAAATAAGGACAGTTACTTAAAATGAAACTGAACAAAGACTCTGTTCAGCCCGCGGGAGAATGGAGTCCTCTCGGAGCGCGGTCAGTACAATAACATCAGTAACTGCAGCAGAAACATTCTAAAGCTGGGAAGTGGCTGAATTGAAAAGTCTAGATGTCGGGCCGGACAGCTGATTAAGAACACTCCTTGCTCTTGCAGAGGAGGACTTGGAGTCAGTCCCAGCACAGACATGACGGTCTATAACTCCAATCCAGGGGACCCAATGCCCTCTTCTGACCTCAGCAGGTACTGTGTGCACCTGGTGCACACACATGCCTGCAGGCAAAACACATGCCTAAAATATATAAATCTAAAAAAAAATCAAGTCAATAAATGATAACGGCTCCCTAAAACTATCCCTTCTCTTAGATAAAATAGCCTGTGTTGTATCTAACAGCTCCAAGTAATGTAATGTAATGTAATGATTGGAAACGTAATTCAATTTATGGCGTGGACATATATCTTTGTATTAATACAAGTACAGCACTGAACATGTCTAAAAAGGTGGCCTCACAAGTATAAAATGACTCCATGCTGTTTATCTGCAGCATCGGCATGCCACAGAAACGACAGTGCTGACAGTCTCGACTATTCGGGCCGCAGCTTTAGGGGCCGTCAGCAGTCAGGAGCGGAGAACTGCACATCCGTACTCAGGGACAAAGCGGGCATCACCTTCACTTCCATCTGCAGTTCTGCTGAAAACCAAGTTTCTCAGAGGCTTCTTGACTGACAGGCATGAAACCTTCACTATCTACCCTGCGGGTTAATGGGCACAGTCCCTGCCCCCAAAGCTGGCTCACACTGACCTACATTAACACTTGGCAACAGAGTACCTTCCGTGGCTATCCCTCTTAGAGAACCTTCTCGTCTCTTTTCCAGCCTAGATTTCGCACAGAACCTTCGCTGACCACAGTGCCCTGCTCCCACCCCGGGTCCCGGTCCTGCACTCTTCATGCCCTCATGGAATCTTTCTCCGCTGGCCTCACCCACAGACTGTGCATCCTCAAAGATCTAGCACCCTTGGCTCACTGCCCAGCACACAGCAGCAACTCGATGACTTGGATGGTGACGGGCAGTTGGCCTCTGCACTAGACGCTGGAGAGTAACTTAGGAAAAAACAGTGGTATTTTGAACTGAGGTAGTGTTTGTTTTTAAGACAAGAGGTAGACAAGGCGCTATGGAATGGGAGTCCCGGATATGAACACATCTTGTAGGGGACATCAGATCTGAGACAGCAGGGATAACTAACAGACTGCAAGCTAACACAACAGCAGAATCAGGACTCTTGCTCACGCTGTGTGAACAACTGAAGGCTGTTATAAAGATCAGGTGGGTGAGGAGGAAAGGCACGCGAGAGGGTGTGTAAATGGCCCGCTATCATCGTAATCACGCCGCTAGAGGAGAGCCTGTCTCTCACAGCTGAAGAAATGCTGACTAGGCAGGTCAGAACGGAAAACATTTCTAAAACATTGTTTCTTTTTGCTGGACGCTAAGAAGTTACAAAACAGAACAGCAGGAATACACAGACTTCTCTTTCTTCAGTTCCTTTCCAGTCTAAAGAGAAGATCACCACCATGGCCAGACAGGCAGACCCTGCTACCGGCCTGTAGGATCACCTGGCTTCTCTACCAACTCACGACCTGCAGCTTGCTCTAGATGGCATTGGACTTTACATGAGTCTCCATGTAAAATGGTCGTGACACTCTGGTTCTGTCCCAGTTACTGCCTTTGGTTTGGGGCACAGCTTTTCTTCCCAGCATATACCTTAGACAATGTTAGCCACTTTGGGACATTATATCCCTGACTGACAGTGGCATACTAAATTAAGAGATGTGTCAAGTCACAGGGGCAAGTCCAACATTGAGTGGGCGACACTAATGTCTGACAGCCTGTATTTTTATTATTATTATTATTATTATTATTGGAAAAGAGTCTCCTGTCCAAGCTGCATCCCCCATGAGGAGACTACAGGGTGAACTGCACACTTTGAGGGACAGGAAGATGCGCCGGCTGCCTCCAGACCTAGTCCTCTACTCTTGTAGCAAGTTCAGATTTTACTTTTATTTTTATGTGCATTAGTGTTTTGCCTGCATGTCTGTATGAGGGTGTTGGATCCTCAGGAACTGGAGTCACAGACAGCTGTGAGCTGCCATGTGGGTGCTAGGAATTGAACCTGGGTCCTCTGGAAGAGCAGTCAGTGCTCTTAACTGTTGAGCCATCTCTCCAGCTCCCAAAAGATACTTTTACCCAAAAGTATCTTATGGGTAAAACCTCATAGATTTGGCTGGCTTTCCCTCCCTAAGCTAAATTGTAAGGATTCAGTACAACTAAAAACAATATTCTAATTATGAAATTTTGTGATCATTTCAGAGAAAGGCTCTGTTATAGAGCAAAACTGAAGATGAGAGAGGGCTGGACAGATAGTTCAGGGGTTTAAGACCACTGGCTACTTTCAAAGAGAACCCAGGTTTTGTTTCCAGAATCTACATAGTAGCATGGAGCTATTTGCAACTCCACTTCAAGGGGACCTGACAGTTTTTTCTAGTCTCTGAGGGCATTATACATGTGATGCAGAGACATACATGTAGGTAGAACACCCAAAATACACATAAAATAAAAATAAATCTCTGAAAAAAAAAATAAGGGTGAGTGTGTGTAAACCCAGCACGCGCCACTACAGAAGCTCACCAGGCTATGGCAGCACAGGCCCACGGGTGTAAACTCACCATTCCTCACTAAAGAAGCTCACTGCGCTACGGCAGCACAGGTCCACGGGTGTAAACCCACCACGCGTCACTACAGAAGCCTTGACAAATGCAAACCATCCTGTGCCTCTGCTCCAACACACGGAAGCATAAGACACTGCCACATACCTGACATGAAACACGCTGGCCCAGCAACATAGCACAAGGCAGAGAGAGACTGGGTGCGTGTGTGTTCGTGCCCGGAGACAGCTCTATTTTCATGGAAGTATACAAGAAGAACCTCAGACAATGGTGCTCATGCCTTCCTAAGGAAAGGAGGCAGAGCTAACCGTCCTGATGGTTGCTGTATTCCAGGCAGTACTCTAAGAAAGAACACCGACAGCCCCTGCACTGAGAAGCAGTAAAGCCGGCTGAACATCTGGCTTTCCCCAGCTCTTCCCCTCTGTAAAGGGTTATGGCACACAATTGGTATTTCTTGCACTGTGCGCGTCTTTACAGCATATGGATTTTCTGGAAGTTTCTGCATTTACAGCACTGATATGGGAAACAGAATGGGGGATCACCTTTCTGGACCTGGTTTTTAGGACATGCTACCCCCAGTTATTCCAACCTTGTGAACTAGGGAGAACGTAGGGAGAACTCTCGAATGAGAACCTGAGGGAAGTGGTCTGCCGAAAGACACCCTGGTAACTTACAGAAGGCCCTGAACTGAGGTCCAGCTGGCTCCCTGCCAAACTCCACGATCTGAGCAGCACAGGGAAAGGCCAAGGGGCTGAAGAACAAGACTTTTCTTTTTGAGTAAAAATTAAAAGAAAAAAAGATTGCTGGCTTGAAATTGTACTTTAGCTGATCAACAGGAGAATACTAACATCTTATCATACAACAACAACAAAAAATGCACAAGGAAGGGAAAGAAAATGGGAGAAAGAGAGCTTAGCTCTTGATTGACCGGGAATGGTGAAGTCACAGGGTTCTGACCGGTCAACTTCAGAGGCTTCACACATTAAGAAGGGCGGGGAACAGGAAGGCTCTTCATCCGCTTGCCAGAGGTTCACTGGAGCTTGTTTACTTGGAAGCTAAGAAGGTAGGAACACAAGTGCTGGAGTCAGCAGTCGGTCAGACTGGAGAGGAGGGAGGGGAAGACTTTCAGTGGTACGCACATGGTGTCCTCTTAGGTCTGTATTGTTGCTTCCTGGCTTTAAGGATTAAATAACAACATAACTACACTCAATTAGGGTACAGGGTTGGTTTTCAAAATACTTTCCAACATGAAAGCCGTGCAGCAGAAAGGAGAGCGGTAAACAGCGAGTCCCTTCCCTCTGATGAAACACATCGGTTCTCACCTCTTTTCTCCTTTTACACTGGACGCCACC
Source organism: Arvicola amphibius (assembly GCF_903992535.2). Lineage (NCBI taxonomy): Eukaryota > Metazoa > Chordata > Mammalia > Rodentia > Cricetidae > Arvicola > Arvicola amphibius. The sequence goes on from NC_052064.1 coordinate 20,210,318, forward strand.
GTCTTTGTGACTCACACCCCTCTCAAGGGACAAGCCAGGTATGCAGGTGTCAACTTTGTGTCCTATTTAAATGCTCCTAGAATGATCTGATGTAGCTATAGAGAACCTCTTCAAAGTATCTGTGAGAGACGGACTGCTGTACAAAGCCATGTTTTCTTCCCCAGTTCGGATCAATGGCAGTTGGAACAGTGTGTCTGATGCCTCCCTGCAGAGCAACTCTCACTTCTCATCCTCAAACGCCAACTACTCTCTTCCCAGCCAGCTCAGGGCCTCGACAGAGACCCCTGGCAGAGTACACAGGCCGGCTCTACCCTGATCATGCACAACGAGACTTACCCTCTTCGGCGTGAGAAGCAGAAGCCAAGTGGGGAGTTCTGAGGCCAGGTCTAACTAGGTTTTTATTTTCCTTATGCAGCTGACTCCAAAGAAATCTGCAGTCTTCCTCCGAAAGACAGCTACCAGGTGTCACAAGGTGGACACCGCACAAGCCTGTGGGCTTACACTAACTCCCGAAATAAACCCAAGCACAGTGCGCTGCTCCCTGGGCCTGTGACCCAAACCACACCACTCGCCTCTTCCTGAGCTGTCATCTCACACAGCTCTGCAGTGGGTGGGGCAACCGGGGAGGCTGTACTGTCCCAATGTTTGGGAAGGGGATTCTGGACATTCTTGCCTGACTCCCCTCTCTTTTCTATTTTATGTATTGGTGTTTTGCCTGTCCATCTATCTGTGGACCACATGCATGCCTGGTGGCCTCTGAGGTCAGAAGGGGACATCAAATCCTCTAGAACTGGAGATACAGATGGTTGTGAGCTGCCTGCTGGGTGCTGCGTACTAAACCCAGGTCCTCTGGAAGAGCAGCCAGAGTTCTTAATGGCTGAGACACCTCTCCAGCCCCCCTCGCCACAATTCTCTTAAGTGAAACACTCAGCATATGTACAGAAGGGCAATCAAAATAAAATCAGAGTTTTAACCCAGAAAAACAAGTACATCTTGACTATTCTCACCCCAGCTTCAGCCCTGAAAGCTCTAGACTAAAGAGCAAAGCAGCCAATTTCCTCCACACCCACTCTGAAACTTACAGGTAAAGACACCGATGACCGCATTTATAGGCCAATGGCCATGTCTGCATGGGTCTTACTCATTCAACTGTTTTACGAGCCCTCAATTCTGTGGTCAGTTCAAGAGCTCCAGCAGGTGTGGCCTAGGCTGAAGCCTGTCCAGGTAGCTGAGGCATATCCCACCCCCGCAAGAACCAGAGAGGACATCCAGGAAGATAACACGAGGACCGTGGCCAATAGGTTAGCATTGTCTCTCTAAGTACTCGGTGTCTTCTGAGACGGGCTGGGAAGTTGTAAGAATTGCTGGAGAGGACAAAGGTCCCCAGAGGGAAATTTTAAAAGCTTTGATCTCTCCTATCTTTTCCATCTTCATTTTAACTCTCTCCCTCTTTTGGAACTGATGATGGTGGGTTTTGAAAACATCATTTTTTTTTTAATGAAAACATCTTTACTTGACAAAGTAAGAGAACCAATGATCCTATGACAGTCTCTACCATTTTTAAGGGGCCTTTCACTGCTCAGGAATAATAGAATTTGGTTTAGATAGCTTTACATCAATTTATTCTGTGTTCTGAAAGGTTTTTTTTTTTTTTTTTTTTTGACAGGGTTTCTCTGTGTTGCTTTGTAGCCAGTCCTGGAACTAGCTCTTGTAGACCAGGCTGTTCTGGAACTCACAGAGATCCGCCTGCCTCTGCCTCCCGAGTGCTGGGATTAAAGGCGTGTGCCACCACTGCCAGGCACGTGTTCCGAAAGTTTCAGAATACTTTTATATACATGAGATGACAGAAACTGGAATGAAGCCCAAACACGTTTGTGGTTCACATCGCTCATGAATGTAGCAGGAAGGTCATTTAATGCATGAATCCCTTGGAGATGGAGCAGTCAGTTCCTAACTGCCTGATGTGGGTGCTGGGACCAATCTCTGGTCCTCTGCAGGAGCAGCAACACTCTTAACCACGGGACGCTCTCTCTAGCCCTGCCCCCAAATAAATTTTAATGGGATTTACAACAGAGAAAACAAACCAGGAACTCTGCATGGCTTCTCTGTCTCTCACCCAGACAGTCATCACATGAGTATATGTGTACCTAGGGTTCACAGCAGTGCACGTAAAGTGTTCACAATCACATGAACACACATGTACCTAGGGTTCATAGCAGCGCACGTAAAGTGTTCACAATCACATGAACACACATGTACCTAGGGTTCACAGCAGCGCACGTAAAGTGTTCACAATCACATGAACACACATGTACCTAGGGTTCACAGCAGCGCACGTAAAGAATGTTCACAATCACATGAACATACATGTACCTGGGTTCACAGCAGCGCACGTAAAGAATGTTCACAATCACATAAATACACGTGTACCTAGAGAGTCACCCAGAAAGTAATCACATGAACACACATGTACTTAGGGTTCACAGTAGCACACGCAGAGTGTGTTTATAATCACATGAACATGTGTACCTAGGGCTCACAGCAGCACATGTAAAGTGTGTTTACAATACAGGAATCCACGGAAGAAAACGATTCAGATATGTCAGAGACATTGTCTAGGCAAAGAAACTGGAGAAACTGGCACATAGGGGCTGTGGGCCTACATCGATAGCAAACTTGCTTTCTTTCTCCTATCTCTCTAACTTCACAAACACTGTTCCTATACTTTGAAAAGAACTGGTCAGATTATTCTAGTTGTATCTGACTAATTCAATTCCACAAATACAAATCTATTTGAAAAATAATATTCTAAAATAATTGCCATTAAATAAGTTAATATTGTAGCTTTTCACACCTTGTGAATTCTATGTGTTTCAAACCCAGTCTGCTCTGAAAATTAATCATAACAATAAAAAACCCCCAACATTGGTTGATTCAAAATTTACATTCTTCTACCAGCTCAAATCCCTAAGGAGCACCCTAATTTCCTGTTACACCAAGTCCACAGGTGTCTGATGCGCTGTCAAAGGTGTATTTCAGAAGTCTCTCTTCCAGTCTCTGAACTGCAGGTGCCTTGCTTCTGCAACCCATCTCTGCGCACACATGCGCAGGGGCTGTGGTCTCCTCCAGAAGCAGCCAATATCCGCAAGCCCTGCCTCAGTGAGGAAAACAACATGGGGAAGACACTCGTCCTCTGTGTGGGGCATTGTCCTGGGACGAGAAGAAACTAGAAACACAGGCCACAGAAGGATCCCAGGAGTTTCTGCTCAAACGGCAGCTACAACACTACACCACACCCAGAGTCATATTTAAACAGCATTTTCTAAAGGAACTTAAGGAATGAACTTAGCTCCACGCAGTTCAATGGGAAGGAATCCTCTAAGAAGCCCTCAGCCCCAGCTGGGAAGCACTTCGAAGCTAAGTGCTCTCCACTGGCATCTAGCTCCCCGTGAACGTGGCACCACTTGACGCTGAACCCACACCCTGTTCCACTTTCCCCACGGGCAGCATGACAACCAGCCCACAGCAGGTGCTCCACCCATGACCTGCTCACTAGGAGGGAAAGCGAGTCAGTGGCAGGAGCTAAAGAGACACCCGTTAGCATTTGCCGTCTTTAGCTTTGAGTAAGTCATGATTTCCGTCTTCCTTTCCCCGCGACAAGAAACTTATTGAAATTAACTACTACAGGCTTCATACGGAGTAAACAAAAACATTTAAGAAAAAAATATCCACCCTCAGTGTGGGGAGACACACTTACACACGTACATATAATTATGTGTGTAAGTTTCCCCGCTCATTCCGGAGAGTCTATGTAATCCCATGATATCCCGTTGACTGGTTTCCCTCTGTCAATGCTGGGAAAGCTCACAGGGCAGGTCCACCCTTCTCAGAACTACATGCTAGCCAGGGTCTTGAAGCATACATTTCTATGTGTCCCATGAAATCTTTCTCGAGTGTGGGTGTCCTGTTCTGGAGGGCAGCTTTACCCATTGCCTCACACCCCATGCCTTCACAGTGTTAGTATCTGCACTGACTTTTTCCTTCCAAATTAGGCACAATCATACCTTACATTTCTACACATGTAAGTGCAGGGCCCTAAAAGGCTGGTAATCCTCAACTGCCTTCAGACCCTACTGCATTGACATCAGCTACTAACAAAATAACAGCAGCCTTATTTCCTGGTTAATAACTCCCTATATACTTTCATAATCCAAGATTGGATATTTGCAACAGGTATAATTATGTTACTGAATTTTAATATCACATCCCCAAGACAAACAGACAAACGTTAAAAAAAAAGGTAGAAGGAGCATAAATATTTCAAAAAAAACCAAATAAATAAAAGTAGAAGGGAAAAACATTAAGGGGCACACTCAAAACGGAAATTAAAAAGGTCAATGTGAAAACTGGAGGATTAATTTTCCAGTTAAGAACTTAAAACTTCCATTGTTTTGTTACCTGACAACTCACAATTATGATCTCATGATCTCTTTAGGGAGAGGCCCTAAACTTCTCTACAGAATTCTTATCTCAAAATGGGCACCATCAATGGATGGTTACAACTATAAACATGTGTATAATTTTTAGCATTTCAAGTCTCCAAACTGAGATCTGCCTTGTTTGAGACAGGGTCTCTCTACATAGCCTTGTCTGTCCTGGAACTCACTGCATAGCCCAGGCTGACTTCGAACTTACAGAGATAAGCAGGTCTCTCACCAATAGTGGGATTCAAGATGTGTACCAAACATTTCTGGACTCCCTGTCCAGTCCCTTTTGTTTATTCTACAGAGTCACCCCAAATTAGAGTCCTCCGGGCAGCCTTTCTATGGGCACAACTGGTCCCCATTCCCTCCCCACCCCCAAGCCTCAATGTCAAGTTCTGTCAGTCCAGCGTCATTAAAAAACATTCCCTTGCAGTTTCAAATCCAGATCCCGAGGAAGGAAAGCAGCAGCGTTACCGACTCCGGTTGGGTAGTGGAAGAATGGTTCTCACTTTGCCTGTCACCCGGTTATTTGAGGTCAAGGATAAACACAGCCGAAATCCCTCTGCCCTACATTTGTACTCAAACCAAGAAGCTTGAGCGCAGCTTTACTGCGAACGGTCTCTGTAGTGATTTTTCAACTTCTTCGCAGTAAAATATGAAAACGGATGGGAAATGAGAAAGCAAGCCCTGGTTCATTCTTCTAGCCTGTAAAGCTAAGAGGTTCGAGCCCGCTTAGGATGGTGATCTCGGGGCGCTGAACCGGTGGCTGGCCCCGGGCTTTACTTTCCCATCTCACAAAGCCGTTTTCCTGGGCGAGCTGGTGTAACGGACCGGGAGTTTCTACGGATGCATCACCCCGACTTCATGACCCGAGAAGTCTCCGGGAGGGAATGTCCCGTCCCGGCTTTGGGGGTCGGACACCCGCGGAAAGGCCACGGAAAACTCGGCCTGGCCCCGGGAGGGGGTCAGAGCTTCCACGGGGACCCGGCCTGTGCGCGGTTCGGATGCCTGAAGTTCCCACGGCGGGAAAGCCCGGGCACCCGCAGAATGGCCATGGGAAATTCAGCCTGGCCCCGGGAGGAGTCAGGGTGTCCACGGGGAACCGGGCCTCGACCTCCCCGCAGGCCCTCCCGCCCCAGGCCCGGCGTACCCACGGTGGACTTGCAGGCCTCGCAGAACGTGTCGTCGGTGAAGCGCTCCATTAGGCTGGTCTTGCCCACGCCGCGGGAGCCGATGATGATGACCTGCAGCTTGAAGTCGGCCGGCCTCGGGGGCTGCTTCCTCCGGCGGGCCTGGCCGCCCGACAGCGCCGGGGAGACCGCGCCCAGGCCGCCGCCCGCGGGCCGCCGGTGCAGCGCGGCGCTCGGATCCATGCACGCATACGGCTCGCCCTCGGGCCGCCTTCCGCGCGCCCCGGGCCCCCGCACACCGTCCACCCGCTCCGCACCGCCGCCGCCTCCGCCGCCGCCGGGAGAGGAGGAAGGGAAGCAGCTCCTCCGCAGCAGCGGCAGCAGCATCCCGGACCGGGAGGGGCTGGAAGCGCAGGCGCCGCGCGACGCGACGCCGGAGCGCGACCCCTGCCGGCCGGAGGACCGAACCGCACGCTCCGCTGCGCGGCAGGACGACGCTTTTGGTCACCACTGTCCCCTCCGCCCTCGCTCCTCCGCGCATTTCCACTCGTGGTTTACTTTCACCGCGATCAATCCCAAAGAACCACGCACTTTTTTTAGCCGCTCGCCCCGCGAACATGTTGCAAAGTGCTTGGGCCTGTGATCACCGTCCCTAACTTAAGTTGTTCTGGGTGCCAGGGGTTCCCCACCCGGTTCACGCGGGTTCGGGTGTGAACTCCACTTTGACTGAAGCCCCGGCACCCTGGCGGGACCGTGGCTCTCCGTGCGACTATCCTGTGCGGGGTCCCAAGGAATCTGGTATCTTAACTGGGCTTCTGTCTCTCTCAAGACATTTGAGTGAAGTCCGTCAAATTTCAGTAAATGGCTTGCACCTTTGGGGACGCGAGCAGGTAAAATCTCAGAGGTCAGGCGACTAAAATTCCCAAAGTTTAGGAATTGATATGGGTGGGTTATTTTGCCATTTGTACGTGAAAGTATTTAAAGCTACAGAAGCTTGCCAACGATTTATTTAGCAAATTCCTCCGCGTGAACTTGAGCTCCTCAGAACACTAGGTTCTAAACATGATAGGAGCTGGCACCCGCGCGGAGGATGATCACGTTACTCACCAAATTTCAGCCGCATTTAGAACTAGATTTACTAACATATAGCGCATGCGTCTGTTTCCTGTGGATGCAAAGTTGAAAGAGTCACATTATTTTGCAAAGGCAATTGCAATTGGATTTTAGAAAATCTCGTAGAGAGTGAAGTCACCACAGATAACCATATAAATAAAGTTGGTTCTCTGGTGCTCACTCTTAAGCCCAGACCGTGTGATAAAAGGGGCGCTCTCAAATCCTGCCTTATGAGCAATTACTCCCCATCATTCCAAAAGGCCACCGTCAACATTACCTTAACACACACCGAAGACCTGTGCAGACCCTGTGCTGTGGTTTCGGCCACTACCGAAAGGTAGAAGTTGAAGAAGAAATGGGAAGGAGATGCTGGAGATCTGGAGACAGCACAGCCTGGGAAACCAAGGGTTGTGTTTCACAAAGCGGGGCATGATCAAAAGGCCTCGATGTTGCGCGTTCTGTGCTTTGGTGAATTCTTTTTTTTTTTTTTTTTTTTTTTTTTTTTTTTTTTTTTTTTTTTTTTGGTTTTTCGAGACAGGGTTTCTCTGTAGCTTTTTTAGAGCCTGTCCTGGAACTAGCTCTTGTAGACCAGGCTGGCCTCGAACTCACAGAGATCCGCCTGCCTCTGCCTCCCGAGTGCTGGGATTAAAGGCGTGCGCCACCACCGCCCGGCTTGGTGAATTCTTTTAAATTAAGTTTGTTTTCATGGAGACATACAATTATACATGTTTTGATGCACACATGCTGTGTAATATTTAAATCAAATTAGATATATATCTCCTCATACGGTTGTTATATTTTCACGGTGAAAACACTGGAAGTCTTTTGGTTTTTTTGGAAAGGCATAGTACGTTTACTGTCATCTTAACGGACCTATTGGGCAATGACACATCAGGGACTTTCTATCCTGGCCATACTATTAATACCCATTGATCAGTCTCTGTTGTCCTCCCCTCCCACACCTACAGCATTGTGCTCTTAGCTCTCTGTGAGGTGAAGATGTTTTTAGACTCCACATATGAGTGAGATCACATGGTACTTATCCTTCTGCGCCCGTTTCACTTCATTTAACATAAAGATTCCCAGTTCCAGGCGATACAAAGGACAGGATTCTTCTTTCAATGGCTGGACGATAGTCCCTTGCACATCGAGCCACATTTTCACATTTTTCCATTTGTCAGGTGGTGGACACTCCGTTTGCTCCCATTTCTTGGCTGTTGTGAACAGCCCTGCAGCAGACACGGCAGCGCAGATGTGTCCTTAACACGCTGATTACGCTCTCTTTGGTGTTTATCGAGTGGTGTTATAATTCAGGATTGAAATGGCCCACTAAGGTCTGTGTCGATTAAAGGCTTGGTCCCTAACAGCGTAGTAGGGAGGTGATGGGGACACTTAGGAGGTGAGACCTTGACTGGGTACGGTGGTACACAGCTTTAATTCCAGCACTTGCGAGGCAGAGGCTGGTAGGATCTCTGTAAATTCAGGGCTAGCCTGTGCTACATAGTAAGACACTCTCAAGAAAAGAAGAAAGAAAGAAATGGAGCAGTTAGTCATCAAGGGCAGGCCTCCAGATGAGGATATTGGGGTTCCCAGCCCTTTCATCATTTGCTCCATTATGTGTACCTCACTACATGTAGGCCCAAAACTTTGGATCCAATCAGCTACAAAACCAAATCAAACTCTTCCTCCCGTGAATGCCTAATGGCAGGTATTTTGTCACTGTGACAGATAGCTGACTAACGGGATTGCGAGATCAAATAGTAGCCCTATTTTATTCCTATTTGTTTGTAGATTGGCGAATTGTTCTCTTTTTCTTAAGCTGGATCAGCTTCCAACAATTAATTCTTTGTGCTTTCTATGTTTTGAAGCAGCTCCCAAAGTTCACGGGATGCTAAGTGTTTTGCTGGCACCATTTCCTCTGAACCATCTTTATTCCTTTTATTCGGAGGCCTTTCTCTTTTCATGAAGAAAGTAGGCTTGCCACCAAGGGCTTTTTTCTCTGGCTACACACCAGGAGTTTCTGAACAAGGGGTGGGGACACCCTCTGCACAGTTAGCTGTTTCTTAATGACTTGACTCATGGTGGACTGGTATCTCACATGCAGAATTATCCAAGTTTGTTTCTTGGCTGCACTTGCATTTTTGTTAGTCTTTCTTTTTTTTCTTTCTTTCTTTCTTTCTTTCTTTCTTTCTTTCTTTCTTTCTTTCTTTCTTTCTTTCTGTTTTGGCTTTTCAAGAGAGGGTTTCTCTGTATAGCTTTGGAGCCTGTCCTGGAACAAGCTCTTGTAGACCAGGCTGACCTCGATCTCACAGAGATCCTCCTGCCCTTGCCTCCAGAGTGCTGGGGTTAAAGGCATGCACCACCACTGCCCAGCTTTGTTAGTTCTTTCTTTCACTTAACCATTTGTCAAAAGGCACTGGAAGACAACTTTAGTTGACTGTGTGTTAACTGAGTAACGCACATGATGTTGGTGTTAGAATAAGTGGTGTCCCCTGCAGATTCATGTGTCTGAACACTTGGTCCACGGCCGCTGGTGCTCTTTGGCGAGGCTGTGGAATCTTTGTGATATGGAGTTCTGCTGGAGGAAGTGGGTCACTGGGGGCGGGGCTTGCGGGGTTTGCGGGGGGTGGGGTGGGGTGGGGGGGTGGTGTCTCCTGATTGATATCCAATCCTTCATCTAGGCAAGATGACTAGAGGCCTGGGTGCTCTCTTCCTGAGGTGCTGCAGAGCGAGTCAAAGCACGCAAGCTTTGCGGAGGAGCCCTCTCTCTACCCTCCGTGAGCGTTCAGCTTCCTTCTTTCCTGGGCACTTAGGCCATTTTTCATGGCAGTTTGGGACGGCTGCCCTGTTCTCTCCAGAAAGGTTTAATTATGTAAAAAAGCAGCAGGGTGAATAACAGATACACCCTCTTGGGGCAAGAGCAGCCTCATCAGTCTTGACACCCGAAACCTGTATTAGTGGACGTCCATGCGGTCTTTCCCCTGGAGTGTAGCCAACAGACACAAATGGTCAACAACAGTCAACTGTCACCGGTAACCGGTTACAATGGATGTGATGTCATTTATATGGTGATCCGTGAGCTGAAAAGCTGGCTGTGAGTTGACAGTTTCTGTAAACTCTTTTTTTTTTTGGTTTTTCGAGACAGGGTTTCTCTGCGGCTTTGGAGCCTGTCCTGGAACTAGCTCTTGTAGACCAGGCTGGTCTCCAACTCACAGAGATCCGCCTGCCTCTGCCTCCCGAGTGCTGGGATTAAAGGCGTGCGCCACCACCGCCCGGCTGTAAACACTCTTGTAAGGCTGAAATCAGAACTGTTGATAACTGGCATTATTCAAGTAAGTGCGACATGGGACAGTTTCCTTATCAGAGCCATACAAAGAGGACTAACGGTATTATAAAGCAGAGTGGGAATTGGGTAACACATGCAGAGTGAAGACCGAGACCCAAGCAGCAGAGGCGTCCACCTTCTTGCTCAGGCGTATTTTAGCCTATCTCATCACACATCCCCAGGAGACACGTGGCATGACACACCACTCCCAGTGGTGTACTTATACCACAACCCCTTTGTTCTCCTCCAGGGGAGCACACTAGAATCCCAGGGAGTAGCCACAGTTATCACTGTTGCTTACCCACCCCACAACACACCCTAATTCACCCCAACAGAAATTTGACTTTTGTTCAGTTACCCACACTGACAGCTCGCGGAGGCAGCCAGAGCAGGAGGCTTGAATGTTCATTTTCTATGTCGATCGTGTGGATTCATTCTAACCACCATGCCCATCAGTGGCTTAGGAAGCAGCGTATGATCAGACTGGCCACCCACAAGAAGCTAATGACATCTTTCCAAGGATAGAGGCTTCTGATAAAGCATCAACTGCGAGAAAAAAGACAACCCAGGGCAGAGCTTTGGACCTTTGTGTGGAAGGCTTATGGCTGCCGCCGCCATCTTGAAAAAGGCTGGCTGGCTTACTGTATCTGGCAGACTGGGGAGAGCAGGACTTTGAGTTGAGAAATGAGAAATCACATATATCAAACGACATAGTACATACAACCCACGCACCTTCCTTCCTTTGTTATTCATGATCTATCTATTTATCTATCTATCTATCATCTATCTACTATCTATCTATCTATCTATCTATCTATCTATCTATCTATCTATCTATCCAGAATCTCACTGTGTAGCCCTGGGTAACTAGAATTCATTATGCAGACCAAGTTGGCCTCCAACTTAGATTCTCTTGCCATTGCCTCTTAAGTGCTGAGATAAAAGGAAGGTACCAGCACACCTAGCTCCTGAGCACTTTAAATCATTCTGATGGCTTAAAATATGGATACAATGTAAATACACTGTACTGTATTATCTGTGGAATAATAGCAAGAAAAAGAAGTCTGTATCTGTTCAGCACAGACACAGTGTTTTATGAACATTTTCTATCACTCTGGTTTGACTCTAGGGACCCAGAACTTAATACAGAATGCTGCTGTACTGAACAGGAAAAGAGAAAGAAGGAGAAATTGTTGTTACACCATCAATGATCATGCACGAAGTGTCTGAGTGCCCCTCACCCCAAGGAAGAAGGACACTTTCGTGATTCAGTTCAAGGACAAAAGTGGTGTTGGGCCGTGGTGACACACGCCTATAATCCCAGCTCTTGGGAGGCAGAGGCAGGTGGATCTCTGTGAGTTCGAGGCCAGCCTGGTCTACAGAGCTGTTCTAGTTCCAGGTCAGCCACTGCTGCAAAGAGAAACGCTGTCTCAAAAACAAACAAACAAACAAACAAAAACCCACCACAAAATAAAACAAAACAAAACAAAAAAGAAAAAAGTGGCAGAAGCATGCGAGTGTTTTAAAGTTTCTCTCTCCACTGTCTTCGAGTGTTTCCTGTGTTAAACAACCATGATTTGTAATTTGAAAAAAAAAATGAACTTAATAACAGAAGTAATTCAGGAGTCAGCTGCATTTTTCACAACTTGTGAACGGAACAGATGTGACTCAGGGGCTCTCATCATGAAGTCATTTTATTTCATGTTGCTATTTAAGAAAAAAGATTTATTTTGTGTGTCTATGTGTGTACCTGAGCGTATGCATGTGCGACACACGTGTGTAGTTGCTCAGAAGAAAGGCTCCAGTTAACCAGGAAGCAGAATTACAGGCAGTTGTAATAAACAGGTAGGTCCTGGGAACTGAACTGGGATCTCCTGTGAGACCAGCAAATGCCTTTAACTGCTCAGCCATCTCTCCAGCCCCTGTCTCAGTATTTACATTTAGTCAGCAGGACTTGCTGGTTGCTGCCCCCTTCTCCCCCCCCCCCCCCCCACGGAAGCCTAAGCATTTCCATAACTTTAGCTCCTTCTCAGTACAAATGGTCTAGCACAGAAACAGACCCTTGCAGGCCCCTGTAATACCCTAAGCGCAAATTTACACAGGGTGTTTCCCCATGAGCCAGGGAGGAGCAGCTAAAGAGAGGAGGCTGGAAAACAGGCACCCTCTCTTTCTCCACCCCGCGTCTTCCCAGTCCCCAGCAGTTCACCTGCCGTGGGTATGGACATCTATGGGCTGATGGGTGCACAGCAGGTACTGATCAGAATTCAGCCCATGCTCTAGTGAGCTGCCTCCTTGTTCCATAGTCCTGGAAGATGACCAAAGATCACCATTGCAGTCAGGTGGTGGCGCACGCCTTTAATCCCAGCACTCGGGAGGCAGAGGCAGGCGGATCTCTGTGAGTTCGAGGCCAGCCTGGTCTACAAGAGCTAGTTCCAGGACAGGCTCCAAAGCTACAGAGAAACCCTGTCTCAAAAAAACAAAACAAAACAAAACAAAAACAAAGATAGCCATTTCTTTAAGGAGGTGTATGATTTTCTTGCACATCTTTCTCCTGCTGCCCATGCCAGTAGCCATCTCTTGCTGTAGCAGACTTCCTTATTTGGGGCCACCACCCTGTTGGGAGCAGTGAGACCCCAGATCCTGAATTGCTTGTAATCCCCTGATCTGAGTGCCTACAGCTGCTCTGAGCACGAGGCCTTCAGGAGTTCCTGATGGCAGGAGAGTGGTTTCCGGTGGGTTTGGCTGGGGCGTGGCTATCTCTATATAATCTGCCCCTGAACACAATAAAGGGGGCATTCTTGGGGGAATTCAAGGATAACCCCTGTCACTGTCTCTCTGTCTGTGTGCGTCTGTGTTTTCTAACCTCCAGTCCCTTGCCCGAAGCTCAGTAACTGGTTAATAGCGCACAGAGCACAGACACGGGGGCGCGGTGCGCGGCAATTGGAGGTCTCCACCGAGATTTCAGCACCACCCAGCTCCAAAATCACGACACGGAGACTTACTATTAGTTATGAATATACAGCCTCAGTTTACGCTTGTCCCGCTAGCTCTTATAACTTAAATTATCCTGTTTCTCTTCATTTACGTCTCTGTCTCGGGGTTTTTTACCTTCCTTTCTGTTCCATATCTGCCTGGCTGGCTGGCTTCTTACCCCAGACATGTCCCTCTCTTTCTCCCTCATTCTCTGCTCTTTTCTCTTTCCTCCCACCAGCTCCCCTACCTGCCTAGCTATCTGCTGCTTAATTTTTTTTTTTTATTAAACCAATCTGGTGCCTTAGGCAAGCAAGGTAAACTAGTGTGGCTACTGGGATTAAAGGTGTGTGCCACCCCTGCCTGGTCTGGAAGGCTGACCAGTGAGGCTGTTTTACTCTCTGATCTTCAGGCAAGCTGTATTTATTAAAAATACAAATGAAATACCACTACACTAGTACTCAAGTCCCTTTGCCCTGGAGTTCTAGGGTAGAGACCCAAGGTTGATGCCACGTCCATGTCTCTCCACAGACCCTCTCACTGGATTTGAAGCTCACTGTGTAGATGGAGATTGCACTTTCATTTCCTGGCCAATCAGACCTGAATAATCACACAAAACTATGTTAATTATAACACTGTTTGGCCAATGGCTAAGAAGTATTCCTAGCTAGCTCTTACATCTTAAATTAACACATTTCTATTAATCTATGCGTCACCACGAGGCTGTGGCTTACCAGTAATGTTCTGGCATCTTTCTCCTTTGGCAACTACATGGCACCTCGTTGACTCCGCCTACTCTTTCTCTTTCTCTCTGTTTGGATTTCCTGCCTGGTTTTACTTTGCTAAGTCATTGGCTGAAACAGCTTTATTCATCAACCAATAAAAGCAGTACATATACGGAAGGACATCCCAAGCCATCACTAGCCAGCCAGTGAACTGCAAAGATCCACTTGCCCACTCCCAATCATTGGGGGTGCAGTGCCTGACTTCTATGTGGGGGCCAAGTTCTCATCCTTGTGTGTCATCTAAGGCATAGGCATCTCCCCAGCTTACCACTTTTATTCCCTCTTATGCATCATACAATGTCTCCCTCTTTTGTCTACACCTGCATTTTAGAGAACATTGTTTTACCTTTGGGGGCCGTATTTTGTTTGTAAAATTTAAAAGTTCCACCTTGTTTTTAGTCCATCTACTTAAAAAAAAAAGCTAGGTTTGGGAGGGTTGCCACCCTCTGCTCTGGAGTTAGGGCTCGGCATGTCGATAACTGTCATTTATATAGAGTTTAAAAAGGAGAGTCTTCAAATTGCTTAGACACAAAGCAAAGCAGCGTTAGGGACATAATGGTGACGTGAGATAAAGCAATCTTTTATGCCTGCCTCACGTACTCAGGGAAGTGTAGGAGTAGGGGGATGGCTTTCAGACGTTGAGAGCAGCTTTGTACCCCATTTTATTAAAGGATGGCATTTTATTATTTTCAAATATTCTTCTGGACGTCTTCCTTGATTGTCATGCTGGCAAGAAAACAATTCCAGTTTTTCTTCTCCACCTGTGAAAGGAGCCATTCAGCCTTGCCGACGAAGCCCACAGCGATGTGTTTTAACACTGCCCGTGTTAGCTGGTGCTAATGGTATGAAATGGCGGCTCTCCAGGTAGCTAAGAGCCTCTGGGCAGGCAGCTGTAAGACAGGTGAGGCTGCCCCAGATGTGGTTTGTGGTTTGTCTGGTGGCCGCTCCATTACCGGACAATACACATTTTCCCCGTAATTTCAAGTTCATCTGCAAAGCGTGTAGTTACTGCTCCCCACTGCGACTCGCCCCTTTTATTCAGAAAAAAGTCTCAGATGATGGGATTGTGGTTTGTGAGCTCCTCTCTCTCTCTCTCTCTTTCTCTCTCTCTCTTTCTCTCTCTCTCTCTACACCTTAAAACATTAACAAAACCCTTACCCCTCGCCTTCCTTTTTCTCCCCCCCCCTCTTTTCTTTCACTCTGTTCTCTATATAAACTGTGTCTCTGGCTTTGAAAAACCTAGTAAACATTATGGCGTTTGTCTGGAGGTCTCCCCTTTTATCCCCAAGTGAGTGGGAAGAGGGGTCAGGAAGAAGGGACCTTCGTCTTGCCAGCTGTTTTCCCCTTTAACTGTGGGTGTGATGTTCGGGATCCCACAGTTCTACCCGCACCCAGCCACGACAATATCTGCCCACAAGGACTCACCCACCTTTCTGAGGAAGTGGGCAACCTTAGTCTCCGTCCCTTCATGACTTCCCCAATTTCTTAGTTCTGACTATGGTTAGGACGTTTAATGAGATAAAATGTATTTCTCGATAAATAATACATGCCTCTATTCTCAGAACCATGACGCTTCCGTGCCCAGGCTCAATGGCTCACAGAATTTAAGAGGGCACTGTCCTTCCACTAGGGAAGATAAATCCATGTCTGCCACACCCGTCTGGATCCCTCACTACAGGATCGAGCTGTCTTATTAATTTCATGGTGAGTGATCCCCAGCAAAGGTTTTCTGAGCATGTCTATTAACGTCTGTGCTCGGTAATCATGAAGGGACTTGGCCTTTAAAGAACTGACCGTCCAGGGGAAGTACCCGTTCTTTCTGCATCCGGCTCCAGCAGGCCAGACTCTGCACTGCCCAGCAGCTTCAAATCCTCTTGGCCCTACCTCAGTCTCCAGTACCAACACCACTACCCTCAGGGAGGGCAACCTGGTAGGGTCAACAATTCCAAAGTAAGTATCTCTGGCTGGGGATCACCAGCATTCATATAAAAGCCAGGCCTCCTGCCCGCAAACATCTGTTACCCTGGTGCTTAGTGGGGAGAGCAGGGACAACAGGCATATCTCAGGGCTCACTGGCCAGTCAGTCTAGCCAAAATGGCAAACTGCAGGCCTGGTGAGAAATCCTGTCTCAAAAAACAAAATGGAGAGCAATAGAGAAAGACTTCTGCCCTCCATATGGGCAGGTATGAGTGAGTGCGCGCGCGCATGCGCACGCGCACATGCACACACACACACACACACACACACACACACACACACACACGCACACACATCCATTCACACACATTCATACTCTCTGGCTCAGGGGCATGGAAGAACACATAATTTAAGATCAAAGGTATACATTAGCTTAGGTTATAAAAGCTGACTGTGTGGGAATTCTAAGGCAAGTGGTTGGGCTGTTACAGTGTCTTTTTAAAGGCAGGTGAAACCAACAGGCTGAGTACACAGGATGCCAGGCTGAGTCTTAAGTGACCTCAAGCTGTCTTATTAACATCTGTGAAGTTTAACAAAAGTCCCAGGCTCTTTAGATGTAAGGGATATTTTCATAAAATTGTACCGCTACACTTAGAAGGACCAAGTCATTGACATTGTTTGACAGTCTTGGGAGCAGCGCATGGTCACTTCCAGGACTCTGCCCATCTAGGATCAACAGGTGCTCATTGGACACTGTGGACCTGGGTAACTTTAAAAAAAGACTTAATCTTGAGAGGCTGTATTCTCCACAGAGAGCTGAAGCTGGCAAAGTTAACATATCTCAGAGGCTATGGAGATATTCTGAATGGCACTGAGTTTAATATTCTGAATTTAACATGTCTTCACTGTGTTGATCAGCACGTTTCAACTGTAGATCCGCACTGGCTAAAAAAAATTAATGCTTCAAATATTCTCCAAGTTATAGATTCTTACAAATATTGGAATGGCTATGATTCTGTCAACATCATGAAATTTGTTTTCGGGATATTGCTAAGAAAAAGATAAATGAATTTTGAGGTTTAGTGTTTGCTTGGCTGTTGTAAGACCCCATGGATATTCTTCTTTCTTTTTTTTGTTTGTTATTTCAGTATACGAAAACACTGAAATTTGTTTCACCAGAATATAACATTATTATAATCATCATTTCCTCCAATCTCTCAATCCTCTTGATGCTTTTAAGGGAATTAATGTATCACATGTCTGTTGTGGCACTGTTCTTATGACATGAATTTTACTTAAAAATGAGTCCACTTTAGTGCTAAGCAAGTTCAGTTGAAAGTAGGGGTTTTTTTTTGTTTTTTTTTTTTTTTTTTTTTTTTTTTTGGTTATTTTTTTTTTTTTTTTTGGTTTTTCGAGACAGGGTTTCTCTGTAGCTTTGGAGCCTGTCCTGGAACTAGCTCTTGTAGACCAGGCTGGTCTCGAACTCACAGAGATCTGCCTGCCTCTGCCTCCCGAGTGCTGGGATTAAAGGCGTGCGCCACCACCGCCTGGCTTGAAAGTAGGGGTTTAAAGATGATACTTTCTAGCCTGATTTCTAGATTGTATCTCTTATTATATACTTTCAGAGATTTTCACATGGGTTCATTTGAACCCATGTGAGATTTAACCACATCCTGCTTTGGAAATAAGTACCAGGGATTGAATCCACACCAAGATACACCAACCCAATGTACTACTTTTTATTGGAAAAATTTTACTTTTTAATTTAGAAAATTTTCATAATAGCAAACAAATTGCAGTATATATAATAGATTGTTCATGGGTGGATTATTAATAGCAAATGAAAGTTTTTTTTTCTATAGATCTGATGTGTTGTTTTTCTTGAATTGTTTTGTTCTTAAATGTGCATGGGTGTTTTGCCTGCATGTATGTCTGTGTATCATGGGCATGCAGTGTCTGAGAAGGTCAGATGCTCTGGGCTGGCATAACAGGTGGTCGTGAGCCATCATGTGGGTGCTGGGTTTGACTCCCCATCCTGTGGAAGAGCAGCCAGGGCTCTCAACCACTGGGCCATCTCTCCAGCCTCTTGCTGTGCATTTTAATGGAAGTATTGCAGACTAAAACCAGACTCTCGTTGTGTTTCAGGCTCACCTGAAGTTCTCTGTGTACCTTAGGCTGCTTTGGAGACTCACATTTCTCCTGTCTCAGTCCCTCAAGTGCTGAGATTTGGGGATTTCTCTACCGTGCTCGGACCAAGACCATATAAGCTTATCTAAGCTATTTTCTTATATAGTAGAAATAAAAGTATGGCTAGCTCCTCCCACCAGCAGAGTAATTAACCGGATGCCAAGTACTGATGGAAGGCAACTCATGCTGGCTCTGAACCCGACCGACTTCTTTCTTGCCACGGTTTGCTCAACAGTGCAACAACAGCTTGCAGAATCGGCGCTGTGTTAGGCCCCAGAAGGAGGCACGGTGCGACCTGAGCCAGCCTTCCAGTTCCACGGGCTTTTAGTCCCTTGATTTTTTGTTAGCTTTAAAAATCGCCACTTCTAAAAGTCTCCTACCAGCGCTGTGGTAGACAACATCTCTCCCGGTTATGATGTACCCCTGACAATGGTTGCCTAGGTGACCGCTCTGCAGCTCACAGGTCAGTGTCTTCATTGAAAACACTGACTCTTCATTCCAGCCTTGCAGGTATGCGATGGGTGACCTTTTGATGTTGGGGGCCCAACACCCTGTCCTAGACAATGTTAACACTACTTCTCTCTCTTCCTCTCTCTCTTATTTAATTTTAAATTATGTATATGCATGTGTATGTGTATCTACATGTGAGTTCAGGTGCCTTTAGAGGCCGGAGATGTCCAGTCCTCCCTCCCCCCAACTCCCTAAGAGCTGGAGTTAAAAGAGGTGGAGAGCCGCTCATTGTGGATTCTGGGAACTGAACTCAGGTCCTCTGTAAGAGAGGTCCTTACTCTCCAGCCTCAATACAGCTAGTTTCTAAGAAGAGAGACAGGCTGATTAGCTCCAGCCACTCTTCCCCAGGCCTCCCCAGCCCATGCCGCTTCCTTACTCCATAAACATCCTCAACCTTTATCCTCTTGGTTTTGAGGCTTGGGTCTCCTCACCTCCATGCTCCCTGCTTTATGAATAAACCCCCCTCCACACAGGACTTTTTGACATTTCAGTGAATGTCACACTGTGCAGAGGTCAAAACAAGACTTGTTCAGTGGCATTATGTAATCTAGAGAGACCCAGGACATGGGTAGCTGTAGCACTGATCCTACTTCCTTCAACATGGACTTTGGTCTTCCCAGGGATGGGGCCAGCGCCCTGGAATACTGCTGGACAACTTAAACAGTTGTAAACAAAAGTCCCTAGCTTCCAAGGTCCGGAGGCGGAAATATAACAAGAGAAACTTCTTGCGTTTAACTTCTGAAATATAGGGAAAAAACTTACTATCCGCGTTGAGCAGTTTGAAGACCAAAAGCTGGAAGAAGGCACAGCAACACAAATTGAAACCTTGACATCAAAGCCTGCAGAGGCCAAATTAATTAGCAGAGGGCAACAGGGCTCCCGGCCCAGGAGAAACCAGGCCACAGGAAGCGATGTGCTGGGAAAGTTAAAACCGGTGACTACCAAGCAATCACACCTCTGCCTGAACTGTAATGAAGTCATCAGTGCCCCTCCCCTACTTTCCTTTGGTGACGCTTTCCCATCATCCCCTGGGGTAGATTTGCACAGTGACTGAGAAAATGTGACCTAGAGGTTTATTTTATTTTATTTTTTTAAAAAAATGCACAGGGAGTTTAGGATAAACTAACGAGGTTTCTCGTATATTTCAGAACAGAGGACAAACTAGAAGGGTGAAACTGGCTACAAATTTAAGAAAGAAAGGTCGGGTGGTTCATACTGACCGATGCTCGCTCATGCATTCGCTGCATTGGATGATTTTTCCGTCCAGGTTTTGAGGCAGTCTAAAGCTTTGGAGAAGGATGCCTCTATCTAGGTGTTTGAATGGGAGCCGGATCGAGACCACAAAAGGTCTGGGCTGGGGCGGGGCTGGGGCTGGGGCTCAGTGGTAGAATGCAAGCAAGAAGATTCAGGCCCCAACCCTAGAACTGCAAAAGAGAGGAAAAAGAAAAAGCAGCAGGACAGTGTCGAAGCACAGCCCACGTACGGAACGGGCGTCTGGCCCAGCACCAAGGACAAATGAAATTCAACCAAGATGGCTGCTAAGGGGTCTCCAGGCACCCCAGACTGTGCCTGAATCTCAGGGCTTCGGTGAATTTGCATCAAATATATGAGAATAAGAGAAATACTTTCTCCAGAGACTATGATTTTTTGGCTACCTCGGCTAGAAAATCTGTAGGGAAATGAGCCAGCAGAGCCTTTGAAAAGGAGACGGGAGGGGGCGGAGAGATGGCTCATTGGACAAGGGCACGTGTTGCTCTCCCTCAGGACCTGAGTTTGATTCCCAGTACCCACATCAGGTGGCTTGCAACTGCTTATAACACCTACTCCAGGGAAATATGAGGCCTCTGACTTCTGTAGACACTTACATTCATGTACACATACCCCCCATAATTAAAATAATAGAAACATCTTTAAAAGAAAAGAAAATATTTTCTTCAAATGACCTCCTGGCTCCGTGGGTCTCTGTGGGGCTCTGCGGGAGCTCCATGGGGGCTCTGTGGGGGCTCTGTGGGAGCTCCGTGAGGCTCCATGGGGACTCTGTAGGGGTTCTGTGGGAGCTCCGTGGGGGCTCTGAGGGTCTCTGGGGGGCCCCGTGGGTCTCCATGGGTCTCTGTGGGGGCTCTGTGGGAGCTCCGTGGGTCTCTGTGGGGGCTTCGTGAGGCTCCATTGGGACTCTGTAGGGGTTCTGTGGGATCTCTGTGGGATCTCTGTGGGGGCTCTGAGGGTCTCTGTGAGACTCTGTGGGCCTCTAAGGTCTCCCACAATTGCGTCCGCAGCTAGGGCTCTGCATATGGATAGTTTCCTTTTTGTTCCTCCATGTTTCCTTTCTTTTTACACATATTTTATCCTTAATTGTATAAATATCCCTGTTTGTAATAAATAATACTATAAATGTCCAAAATACAGCTTTTATATAGTCAATTCATGAAACAAATACTTAAAGAGACAACACACACACACACACACACACACACACATACACACACACAAAGAGGAAGGGAGGAAAAAGAGAGAAGGGAGAGAGAAATAGAAGGGGAGAGAGGGACAGGGTCAGAGAGAGAAAGAGAGACGGAGGGGAGAAGTGCACTGTTTTAGCTTAGAACTTTTGTTCTCTGTCAGTTGCTTATGAGGGGAAGATTTTATGCTCTGACATCAACGGTCTCTCCCTCCCTTCTGCATCATCTGCATTTCCTTTGTTTGTTTGTTAAAATGTTGCAAGGCTGGTTAAATTCTAAGTCATTCTTCTAGAGCCGTATTCTCTGCCATCAGCCCTAAGTCTGTGGCTTCCTCACAGTGGCCTCAGGTCCTTTTAAAAGCTACTCACTAACATCCAGGGGTTATCTGGGGGGATTTCTTCACATCCTGGTATGATATTTGTATGAGTTTTTAGAATCCATCTAATCATAAGTTTTTTTTTTTTTATCATTTTCTCTTATATTTTTGGTTGTGTCTGGTCTTTAATGGCGGAGGCACTTCTCCAGCCCTCATTTTCTCTTAAAATGGAAAAGCAGCAGTAGGTTCTGCTGTGGGAGGGCGTCATTTTCTTCGGTGGTGTAGCCACTGACATGTTCCTTGCTCCAATAAGTAGCCTCTCATCAGCACTCATGTTAAAGTTTTATTGATGTGCAGAGAAACCATGATCGTGGCAACTCTTATAAAGGAAAACATTTAATTGAGGCTGGCGTGCAGTTCAGAGGCTTAGTTCATTGTTTTAATGACAGGAAGCATGGTGGCATGCAGGCAGACATGGTGCTGGCGAGGTAGCTGAGATTTTTTTTTACATCTAGATCCTCAGGCAGCTGGAAGAGACTGAGCCCACTAAGCCTGGGATTGAGCTTCTGAAACTCCAAGCCCACCCCCAGTGACACACTTTGCTTGCCAAGCCCACATCACTTTGTATTTTGCACTTGAGCATCACAGCCTTGGGTTCCTGCTGGGAATCCTGGACCAGGGGCCCCTGCGGATACTGAGGAGTGATTGCACTGCATCCCTCAGGCACGGTGATGCTCTAGGAGTTGGGATTGGGTTGGAATGCTGACCTTGACTACTCCTAGGGATAGCTATAGCAACACAGAGGGCATTGCATGTGGTGCCCTTCTGTAGCGACTCGGATGGATGGATATTTCCCAGTGTTGATCACGACTCACTTTGCGGCAATTACCTGAACAAAGGTGTCTGCTCTTGCTGTCTGGTTTTCAGGGAGGAAGGAATTCAGATGTCACCAGACAATGCTTCTTTGTTGGGGCGTCACATCTGGCTTTGGAAGCGCTGGTCCTCTTCTTATCCCAGATGTTTGCATCCATCTGTAGGGTGCACTAGAAGGACTTGCCCTGTCCTCCCTTCCTCTCACAGCCTTCTCTGCAGCATCCTTTTGTAGTGTTAATGTAACTCCAATTCTAATTGGTTTAATAATACCCCCCCCCCATGTCAGATATTAGGGGCTGAAAGCTGAAAGATCAGAGAAGCAGAGCAGTTAATCACTAGTTTTACCTCTACAAAATAATTAGGACAAATAGGGTATCCTGTCTCTACAACTTCTCAGACTGAATGCCATAAGCTTCTGTCTCCTCCTGCCTTATATTCCTCTCTCTACCCAGCCATATCCCTTCCTGTCTCTACCTTTCTAGTGCTGGAATTAAAGGCATGTGACTCCCAAATATTGGGATTAAAGGTGTGAGCCATCATCGACTGGCTCTGTTTTTCTTTTAGACTGGATCAATTTCATGTAGCACATGCTGGCCTTGAACTCACAGAGACCCGTCTGCCTCTGCCTCCAGAATGTTGGGATTAAAGGTGTGTGCCACCACTGCCTGGCCTCTATGGCTAACTAGTGTGGCTAACTCTGTACTCTGATCTTCAGGCAAGCTTTATTTGTTACAGCACAAACAAACTATCATGTGCAGAGGGTCCTGTTCTTTCCCCAGGACAGAGAGAAGCCAAACTATGATTTCCCCAGATAGTTTTTCTCTCTCCTGAGCAACATTTATAATTTCACATTAATGATCCTTTTCTTAAATTTCTGGAGAATCTCATGACTGACTTTTGCTCTGAAGAATGCAACACTAAAGGTGGTTTCAGTTATTGTGATTTTTGTCATCTTCTACTATCATAGAAACATTTTTTTTTAAGCTGGAAATCATTGTTGTAACCTTTTCCTAGGAAACTGTACTTGGTTTCCCAAAGGGATCACAGGACCTTACAGAATGATCCAAAAACCTTAGTGGTTTCGTGCTTTTCTTTCCTTTTATGTTGACTTAGAAATGTTGTTGAATTTATTCCTTGTGTCAGGTCTGTGTGTGTGTGGTTTGTGTGTGTGTCAGGTCTCTGTGTGTGGTTTGTGTGTCAGGTCTGTGTGTGTGGATTGTGTGTCAGGTCTGTGTGTGTGTGTGTGTGTGTGGTTAACTGCTCGCAAGACCACCTTCTCCCTATCTATTACAAGCCTACACATGATGCCTGTGCTGAGTACAGATGCCGAATACAGATGTGCAGAGGGTCCTGTTCTTTCCCCAGGACAGAGAGAAGCCAGATCACAATTACTAGCTTTGAACCTAGCAGCTATGCAAACTCAAGAGCTTGTACCTGACGCCGCAGGGTGAAGCCTTCACGGAAGGTAGGGACCTTCCAGGTGTCTCTGCAGAGCTTTTCAGTTTTCTTAGTGTTAAACCGTGACCCCAGAGTGTAAGCTGGGCTTACCCCAGAACGTCAGAGTTGTCCCGGAAAATGGCAAATGAGGATTAGTAGAAAATTGCCTTGCTTTGCGAAATCGCTCCCCACACCACAGATGAGGTGTAAGCAGTTTTCGGGACAGTGGCAAGACCACTTACTTGCCTAAAAGAGGCGGTGCATCTTCTCAGAGTGCAGGAGCTGGGGGCTTCTGTAAATGCCACATTAGAGCTGTAGACAGACAGTGTGTGCATTGGTATGACATGTGTAATCACAAGGGACAGGATGGGACTCATGGTGACATAGCTGTCACTCCCACCCCTGAGCAGCACACCCTCGATGGAGATGGGGGGGGACAGGGACTAAGGAGTAGCTGCCAGCAATTTTCAGAAGCCAGAATGTGTCAATTTAGCATCGTTAGGCCAAAACCTGGCATGAAGTGAGTTAAGGCAGGAATGATTCCCTTTGGCCCGCGGGTCCATGTCTGTCATGGTGAAGTAGCTCCAATTCATGGCGGCAGGAGTATATCGTGGAGGCTTGTTCACATCACCGTGGTCCAGGAAGTAAAGAACAAGGCAGGGAATGGAGAGGAGGCATGTCCTTCAATGACCCGCCCCGAGAGACCTGCTCAGAAAAGGCTCCCTGCCCATTCTCGCTGGAGAGCTACAGGCAGCCACTGGGTACTAAGACGGGGAGAATCAGTTTTCTTTCCAGGGATAGGACCCTGATAGGGGCTTATCCAGTCACAAGTGGTCAGTCCTAAACATGTGGCCATATGAGCAACAGGCTGTTGTATACATACATGTATGTAACAATAGTAACCGAAGAAAAGGCGATTATGAATTTGTAAAGGAGGGGGGGAATGGGAGGAGTCAGAGGGATAGGGAAGGATTGAAATGGTGTAAACGCAGTACTCATGTATAGAATTCTCAGAAAACTAGAACATTTAAATTACAGAAAAAGACTTACAGGACAGCATTTCGTGTGTTAACCCCAATACAGGATGGCACTTACATCACCATGTACTCCGTCCAACTTCTCTCTTCATAGTCAGGGACAGGATGGGATCCTTGACTTGGCCCAGGAGTCTGGGGGTTAATCTGCCCCTTCCCTCCTCACCGAAGGCCCCAAGGCCAGTCTGTAAAGAAGGTTTACTTCTGCTTCCGGGAGTTCACTGCACTGTGGTCCCTTCTCGTCATGAGAGAGCCCTTGAGCTTGGTGACCAGGATCAGAATACATTCCACCCAGACACGCTGCTGTTTCATAACATCTTTTATTTTTATTTTTTGTTAAAAATGATTAAGCAACTTCAAACTTAAATTTGAATTTTAAATTTGGACGGCACGCAGTTGTTTTTCTCTAACCCATTTGTAGGCAATTTGCCCAGACGATGTCCTATGACTCCCACCTAATCCCCAGACCTTTGCTCTTTGTCCTAGAGATGTCCCTCGCAATGAAACAATCCAGTTGAATGCCGTGCATCCCAGGAGCTCGTGCCCCCTCTTCCCCTTTCTTCTGCAGCACAGGAAACTGAATTTAGAGATTACACAGAGGATGACCTGTGTGATGACCCAGGAGCATCCGTGAACAGTAGACTGCACTCAGCAGCAGCAAACATCAGCAAGCCTTTGTGGACAGGAATGTGTGTGACCATCTGCCGTATGCCTCTGCTTCCTTTCTCCTGTGCTGCGACAGACCAAAAGGAAGTCGGAGAGGGGAAGAGTTTATTTGGCTTATACTTCTAAGTCATAGTCCATCGTTGAAGGAAATCAAGTCAGGAGGCCAAAGCAGGAACATGAAGAACTACGGAGGACTGTGCTTGCCGGTTTGCTCGCAGACTCATGCTTAGTGAGCTTTCTTTTATAGCCCAGGGCCATCTGTCTAGGGAATGGGGCCCCCCACCGTGGGTTAGGCCCTCTTGTATCAATTAACAATCAAGTCAGCTCTCCTCTCCCAAGACATTCCCATAGGCCAGTCTTATCTGGTCCATCCCTTTAGAAGAGATTCTCTTCTTAGGTGACTCTAAGATGGGACAAATTGACAGAGTATGACATAGTATGACACTATATTTTTAAGCAGGAAGATTAAGTCTTTGTCTTTGATTTATGGAGTCACGGTCTTCATGGGCTTTGCTGAGGCTATTATTTGTTTTTCTTTTTATGTTTAAGTCTTACCTGCATGGCTTCTGTTTCTCATGGTCCCCTGTTTCAGGTTTGCCTGTATATGTGGGCTTTCTCTGCTGAGTCCTTGGCTGCCCGTTCAGATTTAAGAATGAGTAGCATAGAGTTGCCCCACTGGCCTCACTTTTGAGAGCCTGCCGTGTTCATAGAGAATATGATGGACGGCAAGCATAAAGGGACTAAAGAGGCCACACTCGGAGTTTGTCTCCAGCAAAGACAGGTGACTAGGTTCTGAAAAAACAAGGGGGTGACGTATCTGGACCCTAGTAAAAGCTCCCAGCTGTGGGCGAGGGGCTTCGCTGTGAAAACCGTTGTCACGTGGAGGCAAATACAGCCATTGCAGAGTGACATGAAGAAATGTGAAAACGAATCCGAGAACTCCCAATCCTCTACAGTCATCCGGAACTGGAGCAGAGTGTCCTTAGTTCGGTAGAGCCTGCTCATGGGACACAGTGTGTGGTTTATCGCGGGAACAGAGAACAGAGAACAGAGAGCGCAACAGGGAGGAGCCTGAGGTGGATCCCAGAAGCAAGGGGCAAAGATCCCACACAGGGATCGTTCTCTAGGGAACAGTCCAAGATCCCCAGGAGAGTCGTAGAGCTCCTGGGTGGGGCACCTACAAGCAAGGGAAAGATGTCCAAATGGAGACGCGTGTCTAGCCCCACCCTGCATTCTCTTGTGTCCCAGACCTGGTCTCTTTGCACTTGCTACTCAGGACCTTAGTGCACCCAGGGAGGAGGAGCGGAGTTCCCTTTCCACTCTGTGAATCCCAGACATACACTCAGATTTGTGGCTTCCTCCTGGATGACTCAGTTACCACTTCTCTTTCAAGAACCCGCTGAAATGCCTTGGTTCTGCGCACTTCCCCCCCCCCCCCCCCCTTATTCCCCTGTTTTACTTACTTTGCTTGGAAATGGAATACCTAACATTTCTACATTCGCTTTAACCAAATCACACACACGAACCATTCATAGGTCTTTAACGTTATCTCCAATGTCCAGTAACAGTATAAAACGAGCAATCAAAGGAAGACCTTAAAGGCAATGTTCGCACATGGCATCGTCAGTGGAATGTATTTTGAGGACAAAAAGAAAAACGTTGAAGAAATCTTAACCTTGGTATTGGATATGTTCTTTTTAAATGATATTGCCAAGAACGGTGTCTGAACTGTGGTTTAGAACACATGAGTAGTAAACGGTCCTCGTTCGTGTTCTATTGCTGCGATGAACAGCATGACCAAGAGCATCCCAGGGAGGAGAGGGCCTTTGGCTTACACATCCCCATCATAGTTCATCTCTGAGCAGAGTCAGGGCAGGAACTGAAGCAGGGGAAGGGGTACTCTTTACTTACTCTTCTCAGGGCTTACTCAGTTTGCTTTCTAATGTAACCTAGGGCCACCTGCTTAGGGTGGGGAGGGCCTGCCCACATAAACCATCAATCAAGAAAATGCTCCACGGACGTGTCCAGACATCAGTTCCATGGAGGCTCTCTCTTTCCTGGTGACTCTCGTTTGTGTCAAATTGGCAAAACCTCACCTGCACAGATCATTATCCCTAGGTATGATGGGGATTGGTTTTAGGAACACCACAATACCCAAGTCACTGACTGCTCAAGTGCCTTATATAAAATGATGTAGTATTTGCGCATAACCTATATATACATATATGCACATATATGTATATATACATACACACAATATATACATATACATATATTCTCTCAAAAACCACAATCCTCTCTAGATTACTTATATCACTAGTATAATATAAATTCCATATAATTTTCATACTATGTAGTTTAAGGAATAATGACAATACAGATGCAATTAAACTTTTTTAATTCTCTAATATCATTCTAGTATTCTATAAAGTCCTCCTTATCAAGATAATAGTTTTATTCGATATATCTATTTAGTCTCATCTTTTACGTTCTATAGAAAACTCAGGTTCAGGTAGATGCACCCCCCACATACACTAATCTCAGTCCATGGCTGGCTAATTAGTTCATAAGTCAAAAGGCCTAGAGAGTCCATTGTATATCTATGTTTTGGGAAGCAGGGTTTTCACTGAGTGGGGGGGATGCAGTGTGGGGAAGGTGAGGCAAAGCACTATATATCTTGGTTTGATCCTCCATTTCAAACACCGGCTATGCTCTGTTCGTGCAGGGAAGCAGTGAGAAATTCACAGGTTCCTCACACACTCTTGCTGGAAATGTTTGACCCAATCCTCACCACGAGAAGTGAGTCAGACAAGTCTAGAATGCAGCCTGGTTTGCAGGAACTCCTCGGGACTTCACGGAGAGCAGAGGGGGTGATGGGATTGTGTCAGAGGACGGAGAAGAACAAAACAGTGTAGTTGTTTTTTCTCCTTGGGGGCCACCAGCTCCCAAATAAACACACGGAGACTCATTCTTACTTAAGAATGCCCGGCCTTAGCTTGGCTTGTTTCAAGTCAGCTTTTCTAACTTGAATTATTCTGTTTCTCTTTAATTACATTTTGCCTCTGGTCTTTTTTACCTCTCTTTATTCTATAGATCTTTCTTTTCGTCTTACTACTCTGTGGCTGGCTGTTTGGCTAGGTGGCTGATCCCTGGCTCCTCCTCTCCTCCTTTGCACACTCTTCGCTCTCTTCCCTAGATTTCTCTTCCTATGCCTGCCAGTCCTACCTATTTCTCTCTCCTGACTAGCTATTGGCCGTTCAGTTCTTTATTAGACCAATCAGGTAGGCAGAGTAAAACAGTTTTACAGAGTTAAGCAAATACAACATAAAAGAATGCAACACATATTTGTGTCATTAAACAGATGTTCCACATCGTAAATAAATGTAACACATCTTAAACTCATAGTCCACAGCAAGACGAGAAGGCTTGAGTGTGAACTTTTAACTCCATTTTCAGGCAAAGGGAGCGATATCCATGTAGGGTACTGTTGCATGGAGAGGTGCCTGTGCCTGCCAGCCATAGTGCCGTAGGAGGCAGCTGTGTGTGCCGTGCCAGCCCAGATGGCAGCACTTGATGAGTCTTGAGTGCGGGCATTGTGTTGTTATTTTGGAAATTTTAAGTTAAAATATAAGTAAAATAAAAAGGTGTGATAAAAAAGTAAAAAAAAATAAAAACACATTTTACTTTAAAATCTCAAAAAAGAACATTAATACTGAAAAGGTTTTGCTTTATGAAATAAAGGACCGAGGCACCCTGAACTAAAAGAGGAAAGGCGAGGAGAATGTCCTAGACAAACCATTTCACATAGGATATGTAAAAGCTGGGCTAGATAGATGACCCAGCAGTTAAGAGAACTTGCTGCACTTTCTGAGCACCCAAGCTTGATCTCCGGCCCCCATGTCACTGTGTAGAATACCTGTAACTGTAGTTCCAGGGGATCTGATGCCTTCTTCTGGCCTCTGTGGGTACCTGCACACACATGGGGTATATAAACTTGTGCTCACACACATTCACATATATTTAAAATAATCTTATATGGTATATTTTGATCATATATATGATCTCCTCTTAGATCCTCCCTGTGGTGTTTTGACTGGCAATGGCCCCCCACAGGCTCATATATTTGAGTGCTTGGTCCTGGTTAATGGAACTATTTGGGAAGGATTAGGAGGTGTGGCCATGTTGGAGGAGGTATGTCACTGGGCAGGGGGCGTGGTATGAAGTCTCAAAAGACTTGTGTTCTTCCCAGTTAACTCTCTCTTGTGCCTCATACTCGTGGATCAGATGTGAACTCTCAGCTGCTGCTTCGGGCCATGCCTGCCTGCCTGTTGTCATGATTCCAGCTATGATTGGCATGTATTCATCCTCTGAAACCGTTAAGCAAACCCCCAATTAAATGCTTTTTTTTTTCTGTGAGTTGCTTTGGTTATGGTGTCTCTTTACAGAAAAGTAACTAAGACACTGCCCACTTCACAACTCACCCAACTTTGTGTGTGTGTGTCTCTCTTTCTTTGAAACAAACAGACCACAAAACATAAACCTAAACAAAGACCAAGAAGACAAAAAAATGCCCACAGCCCAAACTATAAGTCCACAAAAACAAATACCAAAAACCAAACAAACCAACACCACAGAGTTCAGAATATGTTAATCAACTACCCCTGAACACGAGGCCTGCCCTAGAGTGTGATTGATAGACTCAATGGAGAAAATGGATTTTTTCCCCTTTGCCAGTGGGTGGTAGCAATTGCAGAGAGCTTCTTGGTTAGGGGTGGGACTCCGTGTCACTTTCCCCTCTCAGTGCTGGGACCCCATCTGGTTTGAAGCTGTGCTCCCAGCACAGTCCCTACACCTCATCAGGTCTACCTGCCTGTGATGGTACAGCACACTCAGCAGACAGGGCCTGGCGCTGCGCTCCCCTCCCCTCCCCTCCCCAGAGGAGATCCTTCCTAACGGGTTAGCCTCATTACAGAGGAGCTAGTCTTCATAATTGCCCCTCTGCACGCACGTACTCACATGCCGTGACTTGATAGCTGCTCAGCGGGAGCACAGTGGGAGAAGTTTCCCTGTGGCAGGAGCTGTCTGTGCCCGGCCCGCCTGGCTCACTTTGGCACCCGTGTCTAAATCTGCAACCAACTTCTAGCTGTAAGAACCCGTGACTCTGCCATAGAGATTTCAAGAGCATGCTTGACCGACAGAGAGACCGATTAAGATCCTTGGACTTCCTGTTCCATGAGAAATAATAGAAGGGTTCTTGTTTTCTGATTGGCACAGTCCGGAAGCTTGGTCCAGGACTGTGTTGGTAAGTTTTTCCTTTAGAAAGCCATATGGTAAATATTTTAGACTTGGTAGACTAAGTCCCTGTCACAACTGTTCATCTCTACATTATAGGATATGAACAGTCATAGCACAGATATACACAAATAGATGGGCACTGCATCTATTAAAACAAGAATTTTAGTAACTTGCATGTCACAACATACTTTTCTTCCTTGGATTATCTTCCAACCATTTAAAGTCATAGCGACCAGCCTTACCTTTTGGGTCACATGAACTCAATGGTCTTGGTTCACCTGCTGTGGTTTGCTGACCCTAACCTAACCAGAGGCCCCTGATGAGTTTGGCCTTGTGGCTCACAGCAGGATGTGCACATTAGATACCTTGTATTGTTCTCCCCCTTCCCTGGCTTATTTATGTTCATTCCAGGATCACCTTCCGAGTACGCTGCTTGTTTCCAAAGCGCTTCCAGGTTCCTACTCTGTTCTTAGACCTCTCACCAGACTGACAAACTGGGTTTTCTGTTTCCCTTTCTGCCAAAAGGAACTGAGCATAGATATTTAGAGCAGGGCAGCTCCAGCAATCACACAGCGGTAGCATAGCACCTGGCTCTCTCTCCACAGGGTGGCCCCTGGATCCGTATCTCCAGATCCACCATCTCTCTCCCGTTTCCAAGTTCTTGACTCTAATCTCACTTCAGTGAAGAAGGCTGTCCTCTCGTAGGCAGTGACTTTATGTCATTGAATAAGGGGGGGGGGGGAACGGCGAGTGTGTGTAGTTACATATCTGCTGCAATAAAATGCCATGACCAAAAGCAATTTGTGGAGGAAAGCGTTTATTTTGGTTTTATAGTTCCAGAGGGAGAAGAGTCCATTCTGGCAGGGAAGCTAGTCTGAGTGGTCGGCAGGAGCGAGAAGCTGAGCGATCGCATCTTATCCTGCAAGCAGGGGACAGAGAGAGCAACTGGAGGTGGGACGGGGCTATGAACTCTCAAAGTCGGCCCCCAGTGACATACTTTCCTCAGGCACGTCCTCAAGGTCCCATGACATCTCCAAACAACGCCACAAATGACAGACCACGCGTTCAAATACCTGAGCCTATGGAGGACAGTTCTCATTTCAGCCACCGCAGAGAAGCAATGGGGGCACACTCACTGAGCCCCTGTCTAGTGTCTGCCCACTGTGCTACAGGCCTTGTACTGTGTACTTTAGACCATCTCCTTAGGTTCTAGAATGCTGAGTCAGTGGGAGTCGGTAGCATCCAGTTCGCAGGGTGGACCCAAGGCTCCAGAGAGGAGGCGCTGCCACTACGGAGGCTGTAATCACTGGTTATACATAACTAACTGCAGTCCGTGCGTTCTTATCCACCGAGCTATGATGTTTCCGAAGCAGGCAGAGCAGAGACTAAACTGGTCTTAGGGAAGCAGAGGAGTGCAGGCAAGACTGTAGTGTGAGCTTCGGCTCGAAGCCAGGCTGGAGAAATTGAGAGCTGGCCTCCTCCTGAACTTAGTGTGACAGAGAAACGGGCTAGGGGTAGAGGGGAGAGGTAACGATACAGACTAGAGGGCAGTGTATGAACACCCCTGCAAAGTGTTCCAGATAGCTGGGATTCACCCTAAGGCAGCAGAGATACCCCAAGGGCTTTGGAGGCTTTCTTTCTTTATGTCTTGTCTTAAAGACATCGCTCTTCTGAGAACGGAGAACCAACAGGAAGGTGGTTGGACCTGACAGGAGAATAACAATGACAAGCGGAGCACGTGGATCGAGGCAGGGATCTGAGACAGGACTGGGCAAAGGTGAAAGGTGAGAGATTGACAGGAACTGTAGAAATTGGTAGGATATGGTGACTGATGGGTGGGTAAGGGCAAGTTTTCCATGTGTCTGCCTTGGGCAACTGGGGGTGATGGCATTTTCCTAACAGAGGGACAAGGAGGACGACTCAGGGCTGACGTAGGTGCTAACAAACCAAAGTGGGCACTGGACCATCCGTCCAACAGAGTTTTGTTGGAGTGTGTACTCCAGGTCGGGAATCGGTGAGAGGCAGCGATTCCAAATCGAGGGCCGTAGGGAGAATCGTGTTCAACGACAAGCACATGGCCCTGCTGAATAGATAGAATTTCACTTTAATAGAAAGAGGACTGCTGTGGGCATACCACAGCATCAGAGGCCAGCTTCCCATGCACACCAAGGGAAAAGCCTGCCTCCCGGACAGCTGCGATGGTCTCAATAGGCGTCCCAGGAAGGCTCATGTGTTAAAGGCTTAGTCTCTGGTTCGTGGTGCAATTGGGAGATAGTGGAACTTGGAGCTGAGAGATGGCTCCGCGGTTAAGGGCACCCACCGGCTGTTCTTCCAGAGAACCCGGGTTCAATTCCCAGCACCCACAAGGCAACTCACAACTGTAACTCCAGTTCCAGGGGATCTGACACCTTCACACCAATACACATAAAGTAAATTTCAATAAGTTATTAAAGGAGAGGAGGAGCCTTGATGAAGGGAGTTAGGTTTCGGGGGGGGGGGGCGGGGCGTGTAAAAAGGGAGGTGGAGGCTTTCTGCTTCTCACTTATCATGAAGTGGGCACCTTTGGCCCACTGTGATGTGCCACCATGCCACAGGCCAAGGGCAGTGGGGCCAAGTGATCATGGACTAACATCTTTGAACCTGTGGGCCCAAATGAACCTTTTTTCCTCATGAACTGATGGGAATGAGAGATGGGAATAACAAGTAGCGGTGACACCCCTGAATTCCTCTGAGCCCCCACATCAGGGGGCTACATCCCAGTTCCAGTGAACCCCAAATACTCAATTCCCGAGGGACCGACTGATGCTGCTGCATCCTGTCCACAAAGCAAGGGCTAATAGTCACATTTTCTGTTTTAAGACAAACTTCTGGGCTTTGGAAGGGGTGGCGGTGGGGAAGGAATAATCAGGCAATTACTAAAGGTCAGCATCTCCTCCTCAGTGACCTCCTGGATGGTCTGGAGAGACGTGCATCTCTCTTTTCCGACGTCAGCTACCCAAAAACGTTGTTCTATCAATAACCCTTCACAGCTTGACTTCTCAATCGGGATTTCAAATGTGGCTTCGGGCAAGTCCTGGTATATGTCTTCTGCAGAACCCAAGGCCGCTGGTAAAGTTTCATCTTTGGCTATGAGGCATTGCTCCACGATGATGTTTTCAATCCTCAGCTCCTCAGTTCCATACAGGGGGTCTCTAGCCATGGAAGGATCTGGTTTCACCACTCTGACGTGGCACGGCAGTTTTGTGATCTGGCACAGCTCCTGCAGGGTCCCTGGTCCAGCATCATTAAACAGCTCCCGGAATTCTCCTTCTGCGAACAAGGGCAGCTTGACGTGGGCTTTGGTGGTGAGGTTCAGGCACTTGAGAACCTCCACCCGGTGTAGCTCATTGTGGATCTGTGCAGACACCACACTCTTCTCCAGAGCCAGGAAGCACTGGTTGGCTGAGAAAGATGCGAACGGCTCCATGCAGGAGGTGTAGTCCCTGCAAGACTGGAAGCAGAGCTGTCCTTGTTGCATGGCTGCCGCGACATCAGAAACAGCATTAAAATAGCGACCCCCCCTAAGGACCAGGCCCTGATAGGTGTATGGGATGAGAAAACACCTCCCTTTCTTCCCTTCGGAAATCTCCGTGGCAATGAACTTTTTCACCTCTTCCGTTCTGAGGATGGTTAAGAGCTGCCCGTTCTTCAAAGGCTTTGGGACCGCCTTGCTCTCCGACATGCTCACACTCATTATTTTGATCCTCACTGGGAATTTGTTTGCTTCCATGCCGTATATTTCTCTCATTGTTAACAGTGCAAAGGGCTTACAAGCCAAGCAGCTAATCTCAGTAACATGGATGTCCAAATCGGAGGGGATGCTGATCTGGACCGCACCTGGGAAAGTCAGAAGGGATATAGCATGAGGCTTTGGAAGGAAGCACAGCTAACGGATTCATAAATTTTCTCTTGTGTCTACAACCGATAATCCTCTCCTATCGACTGTAACTTTTACCCAAGAGGTTTGCTATGTTCAC
This sequence comes from Arvicola amphibius, assembly GCF_903992535.2. Taxonomy (NCBI): domain Eukaryota; kingdom Metazoa; phylum Chordata; class Mammalia; order Rodentia; family Cricetidae; genus Arvicola; species Arvicola amphibius. Next base: position 20,244,832 of record NC_052064.1, read on the forward strand.
GTGACTCTATCAGCAGGATGGTTCCGGACTTCTTTTGCCGCGGGATCTGTCAGTGTGTCTGGTACTGTGGAGTAAATGCAATCGTGAATCTACACTCTTCATAAAGAACATGAGGGGCCCGTCTAGAAAGCGGGAACACAGCTGAGTGTTCAGCTCATCGTCATCCCACATCCACAACCCTCACCAAGACCCCAGGCAGCAATGGGAGCTCTTACTGTTCTCATCTGTGGTTAAAACTTGGATAAGACTTACGACGGCTCTTGGAAGAATCACATGGCTTCCAAAACAGGTCATTTGAGATGAACAAGATTGAAAACAAAATGTCTGGACAGAGCATGGGAGACAGCCCCAGAAAACAGTTACCCTCCCTGTGTAATTAGCAGAACCCAGCATAGCCTGGTTGGAGCCCTGGGCAGCAATGTAGTTAAGAGTCCCCCGTCCTCTTTAACGTTCCTGAGTTCTCTGAGAACTTCCGTTTCTTGGTTGACTATTATGTGATGGAAGAAAGGTGTGTTGATACCACCTTCACAGGTCAGTCCAACCTCTGGGCTGTATGACAAGGGGCACTGAAGGGCTAGAACAAAATGAAGGTTTCTAGAGTAGGATGGGGGTGTGGGATCCGCTTGGAGCCAGAAAGGAAGGTACAGACAGACGTATTTCTACATCACCGTATTTCAGAAGAATGAGTACGAGTCTGTCAGAGTGTGGCTATAGCCCTGAACTCAGCATCCTCCTGCCTCAGTCTCCCAAGCGCTGGGAGCACAGGCTTGCAGAGATTTTTTTTTTTTTGCTTAAATTTAAAAAAAGTATTTTTGTTTATGTGCATGAGTGTTTGGCTGCATGTATGAGTGTGCCCCTCGTGTAGAGGCAAGAAGAGGGCACTGAAACCTCCAGGACTAGAGTTACAGACAGCTGTGTGCCATCATGTAGGTGCTGGGTACCAAACCTAGGTCTTCGGCAAGAGCGGCAAGTACTCTTAACTGCTGAGCCATCTTTTTACTCCTCTTGCTTAAATGATCTTCAAGGATGAAAACAATAACCCATGACTACTAAGGCGGTAGCTTTAGGAGGATCTCTGGGTAGCCTTTTAAACTTCAGAAAGTCCAAGTGGGCGATGATTTTGAGCAGGCACTGAAGGGATAGAATATTTACACAGTGCAAGGAGCAAGCAAATGTGAAAATGATCAGAAGGTTTAACTATGTGTATCCTTCCTATGTGTAACCTCTGAGCTAGCTTGTTGGCCTGTCAATAATAGTTTTTGAAGATGAAATAAGTTTATTGCTGTTATTCTAAAGCAAGTGAACGTGCTTTCAATTTCTCAGTTAATTCCTAATATAATCCCTTTGGTTTTTTTTAAAAAGACTTATTCCTGTTTATATGCATGTGTGCATATATGTGTATATATGTCATATCTGTCTGTGGCCCCACAGAAGCCAGGCCTTGCATCCTTGGATTTGAAGTTACAGGTGAGTGGCTTGAAACAAGGGCTGGGAGCGAAACTCAGTTTCTCTGGAAGAGCAGCCAGTGCCGTCAACCAGTGACCTATCTCTCTCGGCCTCACTATTTGATAAGTCTAGCTCACATCAGCTGATATATGCAGCACCCCTGGCCACAGTTACAACCTGTGTCACAAGGCTCTTGTCATCCTCTATTGCCCAGTGAAGAAGATAGCCCTGGCCTCACTCTGGTGCTGAGAACACTAGCCAGAAACCCGTGCCAAAGGCTAGGATTTGCTGTTCAGGGATCTCTATCAGATGGTAATAATTTAAACAAAATTTTATGCATATGGGTGTTTTGCCTGCATTTATGTCGGTGCCCCACATGTGTGCAATGCCCACGGAAGCCAGAAGAGGGAGTCATGTCTCTTGGAACTGGAGTTACACACCATTGAGAACTGCCCTGTGTGCTGGGAATTTAACGCAGGCCCGTTGGATGATCACTTAGTGCTCTTACCCTGAGCCATGATCTACCACCAAACCACAGCCTCAGCCCTACCTCGTAGTTTTAGCAATAAACACAATCCATTCATCTTGGTAGAAGCTGTATGGCGTGAGCTTCAGAAGCCAGAGTGAGGCAAAGCGAGGAACGGCTCAGCAAGAACGGGTTAGGAAGAAGGCTGGATTGGAGGTGAGCTGATTCAGCCGCACAACTGCACATGGGTGAGAGACCCAGTCCTTACCCCCAGGTCCCCTTGGGGACGGCTAGACCAGCCGCTCCTGTGATACTCACAGCTGTTGTCGTCATTGCTCAAAAGACTGAGCAGATGGAGGATAAAAGACATGAACTATGGAGACGTCATGGAGTGAGGGCTGGGGGAACGTGTCACGGTCAGTCTACGTACAGCCGATAAGCAAAGCTGTAGCAAGACAAGTCAAAGCAAAACTTCTGTCGGAAACCCAACAACAAAGGAAACCACGCCCACTGGAGTCCCGCCAGGAAGTGAAATTAGTCTTTTATAAGCACTGCCTACTGAAAGGGATCTTCCGGCAGGCGGAATCTGAAGGCTGTTGTAAATTCACACTTAACATAACGCGGCGTTTCTTTCTGCAAAGGACCGTAATGTGGTGCGGTCTATGAGAAGAAAGAAAAGTGCACTGGAGTCTGGCTTTCCCGTGGACTATAAACAAAACCATAAAATTAATAGGTGGTGAGGAACCAGCTTTTATGATGACATATAAGGAAATACATCAATGATAAATGCACGCAAAAGGAGAGACTCTTTTTATCTGCTTACGGTCCATCTGACTGTCGACATGGAATGGATATTTATTAAGGGAATCAAATTAGAGCATCTTAGGTTTACTGCAGGAGTGTGTTTAAATGCATATGATGATAAGGATGTAATAATGGGCGATGGGATGGAGTGGATGTGTAACTAATAGGATAAATCACCTGGAGGGGGTGGGGGTGTCTCCAGCACCTAATAGTTTTCCATAAATCAAGACGTGAAGCCAGTGAGGTAAGACGTGACCACTTTCTGCAGATGAATCTTTGCGTCTATTCCTGGGGTTCCTCAACCCACCGATGTACAAATCTTTGGACCTTGGCAAGATGCCTGCACAGCCTAGAGCCACTGCTGTTCAGCCCAAGTCCTTGAAGAAAATGCCCTTCCATGCCGGTAGGGGGCAGCGTCCTCGCTTTTGTTGCCTGCGGCATGGGTGTTTGAGTATATGACCTGAGCCTGACCTGCGAGAGAGTGTTTGTTCCGGAAACCTGGTCCCTGGAGAGGTGATATTAGACCCAGCGGGATCGAGCTAGTTCTCAAGAGAGGGTTATAGAACGGCTATACCGCCTCCTTGCTGCGGCTTCTTGCCTTGGCACGTGGTCTTTCTTGCAAAAAGCTCTGCCGCGATGCCACCTGCCACAAAGTCCCTGCCAAAGTTGGCGCCATGCTATTTGGGCTCTCAGTCTCCAAGGCTAGGAGCTATAAAGTCTCGTTTCTTTATAATTACCTCAGCCTCAAGGTTTCTTGTTCTTGCAACGGAACCAGACTGTTTCCCCCACTCACCTACCTGGCAGATACGCCTTCACCGAGAAGTAGGGGTGCAGAACTAGGTGGCCACTAAAGTGCGCCGGAAGCAGGGGGTTAAGAAGCCTCAGACGGTTTCCTGCCTCCATCCGAACCTTGCGTTTCCTCCCTGCAAGCAGCTTCCACCTCACGATGGTGTCAATGGAGTAGAACTGGTCATCCTGGCACTCTTGGAAGTGGCCCCTGCAGTTCATGGGCAGGAGCAGCCTCAGGGGAGGGTCCGTCTTCCTCACCTCACATCGCAGCAGCTTCCTCCCGTGACTTTCCTCGAGGCCAATTAAGGACAGCGTTTCTCTTTTCTTAAGCATCAGGGGCCAATCATCTGTGGAGATGGGAACTAAGTTCTGGAAACAGGGAGGACTTCTGTAAGTCGCGGGACTCTGGGGCAGTCGGACAGAACGGACTAAGTCAGCCACGGTTTCAAAAGAAGCTGGATCTGCAATCAGTTGGAAGTTTCCTGTAGAGAAGATAACAGAAAAGAATGTGCAGGGTCTAGCAGCACAGGACTAGGGGGACCTTGACTCCAACCCCGCACCATTTGGAGGTACAGTGATGGCTATCACCATTGTTTATTACAGTTCTCTCCTCTGCTGGGTTCTAAGGGCACAGAAGACCTTCCTCAAAACCAGGTCTTCTCCATCCTACATCTTCTGTAGCAAATCAGAACCAAGTGCCTTTCCCCGTCGAGAAGGCTGTTGTGCCTCCCGTCTCTCCCCTTCCCAAAGACCACCACGAAATCTCTAGCTGCCATTCCTGTGCTGGGAATTCCCTGGCATCTTCTTCTTGACATTCAGACCACACCTGTTCCTAGCTCTTGGTTCCCTGCCACCTGTCTCCTGTCATTCTCCCATCACCGTCTCAAATACAGACACACCTGGCAGTCATTCCCAAACTTGGACACTTCTCACCCAACAGTCAGACCTTTCCGGGCTTCGTATTTCTGTTTAGCTTTCATCAATGAGACGGATTAGCCTTTCTGGACTCACAGTTTTGGAACCCAGAACCCCCCTGTTCCTGTCCTGTCTGAAGACTGCACTGGTGGTGGCCCTTGGAAAAGATGGGAGGAATGCTAGCGCTTGCCCATTATGTGGTCGTCTGCCGCATGATGGACCCCACAGACATTGTAGCCTGGATCAAGTCCCCCCTTCTCTCTCTGAGTGAGTCTCATTGTGTAGCCTGGGCTGGCCTCAAACCTATGGAAATCTGCCTGACATTGCCTCCTAAGTGAGGGTTTCAAAGGCATGTGGTATTATACTAGCCTGGGGTTCCCTTCTTAAAGCCACATTCATTACCATTTGTGTATTTTTTTTTTCGAGACAGGGTTTCTCTGCAGCTCTAGAGCCTGTCCTGGAGCTAGCTCTTGTAGACCAGGCTGGTCTCGAACTCACAGAGATCTGCCTACCTCTGCCTCCCGAGTGCTGGGATTAAAGGCGTGCACCACCACCGCCCGGCCACCATTTGTGTATTTTGTTGCTTTCTAAAACATTAATCATGAGCACTCTTATTTTATTATATTTGTGTGCTGGTCTTTATTCTTGTCCCACTGTGTGCACACATAAACCTTCTTTCCGTCCATAAAGTTACCACCCCCAGTGTCAAAATTCTGTTAAAATTATTTTCTATTGAAAATTTCCATGAGTCAAAAAGTCTTTATCTCACAAGAGTATAATGTTTTCATTTATATCTAAATTCCTTATCAAATGAGAAACATCCTACCAGATTTAACGGAGACTGCTATCACCAAAGGAAACCAGGCACATGTTCAATTGTGTGTTCACAGTGTTTAGGGCATGTTCTGTGTGTCTATGTGGATTCACTGCCCAGTCCCCCAAGTTAATGACCCATCAGTCAAAAGTGATCCATTTCCCTGGCCATGGAGACTGATTCAGAGGTGGGCACGTGATCCAAAGAGACCTTATCCGCAATCACTGAGACTTGGACAATACAGTAAGATGTTATGCAACAAGAGCTCATAACCACCCCACCCCTCACCAGCCCTGCACACAAAGGAAGTTACACACAATACACAGGAATGGGGCCAACTGGTAAAGGGAAGTCTAAACCAAAGCCAGGATGCTTAAAGAATGAGAGATAGGGAGGATTTTTACTGTCCACGCTGTTAGAAACCGGGCAGTTTATAAACACACTACACAAGACGCTATTTCCAGTGCCAAGGGCTGAGAAGTCTTAAATCAAGGTGCCAACAGAAAGACTGTCTAAGGAGAGGCTACTTCCTGGTTCACAGGTGCTCATCTTCCCTGATAATGCCACATGGAAGGTGAGGGTTCTCTCTCAGCCTCTTTTATAAGGAAACAAATAACCACCATCAGGACTGCAGCTAAACACCTCTTAAAGGCGCCGCCTCCCATTACGGTGAGGGCTGGGATTTTTGGCATATCCAGTGGGGGTGGGGAAATGAACATCCAGGTCACAGTAGAGAGGAAAACAAGGAGGAAAGAAGAGATTCAAATACATGCGAGCGAGACAGCATCCACCTCTAGTTAAAGCCACGGTTCTTCGCCTCAGCGTGATGGCCACACGAACCAGTAATTTCCCTTTTCTAGCTAAGCTGTTTTAAATTGCTTTCCTTTCACTTGGAACTGAAAAGACTTCTCTAATCAATATGCCTCTCAGATCTCAGGACACTGAGCTCTGGAACAGGCAAGTGCTTGAACCTCAGTCTGTCTGACATGCTAGCTGCGTCCCAAACAGTCAGTAGCAGCAACTGACATTTAACCCGTACCAAGAGACAGTGGAAACAACTGTGCCTAGAGAAGCTAATCACAGAAAAAGGGTTGCGTTTCCCATTATGGCATCAGGTAGCTTTGCTTTCTTTCTTTTTTTTTTTTAATATTTATTTATTTACTATGTATACAATATTCTGTCTGTGTGTATGCCTGCAGGCCAGAAGAGGGCGCCAGACCCCATTACAGAGGGTTGTGAGCCACCAGGTGGTTGCTGGGAATTGAACTCAGGACCTTTGGAAGAGCGGGCAATGCTCCCAACCGCTGAGCCATCTCTCCAGCCCCCTAGCTTTGCTTTCTTGATTTTCATGAATTGACTATTTTTCTCTCGCTTTATTTATTTATTCATGAGACAGAGTCTCCCTACGTAGCCCTGGCTGTCCGGGAACTCACTTCACAGACCAGGCTGGCCTTAAACTCGCAGAGATTTTCCTGCCTCTGCCTCCCTGCTACTGGGACTAAAGGTGTGCACCACGACACTTCTCTTTTTTTTTTTTTTTCAAAAGAGCAATGCTCACTAAATGCTTAAGCAACAGTAACAAAAAAAAAAGGGCTAGTAAATTGTACTTCAAAAATATTAAAATGTGGGGCTGGAGAGATGGCTCAGAGGTTAAGAGCATTGCCTGCTCTTCCAAAGGTCCTGAGTTCAATTCCCAGCAACCACATGGTGGCTCACAACCATCTGTAATGAGGTCTGGTGCCCTATTCTGGCCTGCAGGCATGGAGGCTGAACACTGTGTACATAATAAATAAATAAATCTTTAAAAAATATTAATGTGTTTTCTATATCAAAGCACTCTATCAAGAAAGTGAAGAGACAAACTGAGCCTAGGGACACATTTCTTTAGTCCCAGCACTCTGGAGGCAGAGCCAGGCAAATCTCTGTGAGCACAAGGCCAGCCTGGTCTACATAGTGAGCTCCAGGACAGCCAGGGCTGTGTAGAGAGACCCTGTCTCAACCATAGACTGGGTTGAAATTGCTGTCAAATCATTTAGAAAGAACACCCACGACTCAGCGGCAGTGCAACTACCTGATTAATGAAGAGTCAAGAGGGTCAGCCACGCAGTTCTCCAGAAGAGACGGACGGCCAGTAAATCTTAATTAATAAGAAGCCTGAGCTACTGGGCCAATCAGTTTATAATTAATGTAGACTTCGGTGTATTCCTTTGGGACGGAACGGCTGCAGAACCGGGCGGGACAGAAACCTCCGTCAACAATCAGGGAGTTGGGTTCTACACTGGAAATGAGCGAACCATATTATATGCAAAATAGGCTCTGTAAAGCTTCAGCTTTACACACAAGACAACACAAACAACAAGGGCCTACTCTAGCAATCCTGGAAACGCTTCTCAGAAGAAACCAGGCCCAGGGGAGCATCCTAGTCAGAGGCGGCCTGACAAAGCTGCCTAACCTCCCCACCCTCAGTACCTCACTTGCATTTAAAATGCCCTCCCTCCTCTACAGGGCTGCTGGCTGCCTACAGCCCGCTGAAGACCCTTCAGCAAAGGCTGACTGGCGGGAGGAGGAAAATCTAGTGGAAATCACTGTAATCGGCAGCACTTGCCTTCTATCTTCTGAACTGCTCCTGTCTGGTTCCTGGGAAGCTGTTTGCTTGACATTGCTAGCCTTGTTACCAGAAGGAATTATTCACCTCAGCAAGGGGGAAATGCCAACCTGCAGAAAATGCGGCACTAGCTCCTGTGTCCACTCCATTAAACGCAGGAGTTCCTAGATGCTGCTCTGTCCCAGAGCTACCCTCACCCTTCCCTGTGGTGAAGAAGCAACAGGGACTCCGCAGCCCCAGGCGCTGTCCGGCTCCATCTCTCATTTCCCTTTCAATACTTTTAAGGCTTCTGTTATTAAGTAGGGATGCTCGAGTCAAGAAAATCATAGTAACATTTCAACTTTAGCATTTAAAGGATCATGTAAAAGCTCACTAGGCAGCAGAGAACATTTATTAAGTGCCTACTGAATGCCAGTCACCACCCTAGTGTGGTTCTACGGTCTCTTAATCTCTGCCAGCCTGGTGTCAGGGGTTCCTACTCTCTGCCATGTCACCACACACAGATGCCTTGTTTTTTTTTTTTAACTGTGTAGAAGTCTGCACAGCACGAACCCTCTCTGAGTGCTCTACGCCTGTTTCTTACTGGTGGACGTTTAGGTTGTCTTTCTCATATCATTTCTTCCCTCCTTCCATCTTAGCCCATCCAGCTCTGTTTGGTTAATTAATTCCCTCTCCTCCTGGCTCCAGAAGAGGGTACCAGCTAGCCTAAGGTCATCAAAACTGGAGATGGTTGCTGGCCCAGGAAGGTATATAGCTTGTTGGGCTTGCCGTTCAGGTTTGGGGGGAGACTGTTTTTAAATGCTGTCTTCGATCCACTTCTCTCCTCTGGACAGGCTCCAGCAACTGAGAGAGTTCAACTGATCCAGAAATGGCAGAACTCACCAAGGAAGGACCAGTGTCTCTGGTGACATCTGTTAGTGTGTCACATCGCAGCCGGGCTCAACTCTGGAACTGTAATCTTGCGAGTGGATATCTTTCCTACTTTTAAAAGCTGGTTGGCATTACAGCCTCTGAATTTCCTGTATCTTCAACAGCAGGCAGATTTGGTCATTTATAGTGTACGAAGTGCTTAGAATAGTGTTTATCAGGAACCAGCCATGACATTAGGGTCTGCTGGGTGAACACATGAGATACACGACGCGGTCTATCTTTCTTCTATTACACATAATGCTGCCACACGCTTGTCACATGTACATATTGGTCCATTTCCACAAGTATAAATATAGACTGTGGCAGAAGAGTTGCTGAGTCAAAGGACATCTGTGTTTTGAATAAGAATAAGCAATGACATGCTGCTCTGCCTAGAGGGTTCTGAATTTACTCATCCCCAGCCCCGTGGCAGAGTATTTATATTCAAACATCTTGATCAATAAGTCAAACTGATAAGGCTTTTACACTTGGGTGGATTTAAAATGGTATGTTGTTATTTCATGTCTGTGCTTCTTTCACTGTGAAGGAATGCAGCTCTCTATGTGTTGTTTATCTCAATTACCTTTCAAAGTTGCCACTTAAAAAATCAACCTGGCTTCAAATATTCAGAACTAACTAATTTCCCATGGTGTTGAATCTGTAAGAATTGAAACATCTTGTTGTTAAAAGCAGCCAAACGCTACCATTAAATACAAGGAGATAAAGGACCCTCTCCAAGCTAGGAAACATATTTGTAACTTATATCAAATTGGATGATATAAACAATTCTTACAAATCAAAAAGTAGAAAAACTCCATTTTAAAGCAGGCAAAGGCAGCCTAGCATGGTTGGCATACCTCCGTAATTTGAGAGAGGCTGAGGGAAGAGGACAGTCAGTTTGAGCTATCGCCTTTAAACGCCAGGACTGTAAATAAAGCAGGTGATTAGACAGAAGGCGGGAACAGACATAAAACTCTATGCCTCGCTAGAATACACTTAAAAAAAAGTCAAAGTGAGATGTCACCATTCAGCCACTGGGTATGCAAGGATTTCTTTCTTATAATTCTTAGTGTTTAAATTCTCACCATTCAGAGAGGCAGGAAATGTCATGCACTAGTCAAGTACAAATTGTTCCGTCTTTGGAGTATTTGACTCACCTTAAAACTGTGTCAAAGCATAGCGTCTTTAGGGCAGTGGTCTGCAAAGGTGGACAAACATTATGTGTTTGTCCATAGTCAGAGTGGACAGCACCAAGTATGACGCCCAGGCTGTTGTTGGAGGAGGGCCCGTTTGTTTGTCCCGGCCACCCAGAACCAAAATAACTACTCAGAAACTATACTAATTAAAACACGGCTTGGCCCATTAGCTCTAGCTTCTTATTGGCTAACTCATATTAATTTGACCCATTTCTATTAATCTGTGTATCACCACACGGCAGTGGCTTACTGGCAAAGATTTGGCATGTCTGACTCTGGCGGCTCCATGGCGTCTCTCTGACTCCGCCCTTCTTTCTCCCAGCATTCAGTCCAGTCCTCCCTGCCTACCTAAGTTCTGCCCTATCAACAGGCCAAGGCAGTTTCTTTATTCATTAATGGTAATCACGGCACACAGAGGGGAATCCCACATCAGACTGTGACCAGAGACGATGTGTCACTGCGGTGTGTCCAGCTGGCGTTACTAAGGGAACATCTCGTGCATGTGAGGACAGGGGTGCTGGGGAATTTCTGCATCCACCGCTCAGTTCGGCTGTGCTTTGCTTCATTTTGGCTAAAATTGCTCTATGAGTAAAGGGAAAAATTCAAATATGTGCACCATTTCCTGACACATCCGTTCTGTGTTTGGAAATGTATCCTTAGGAAGTCGTTAGCGATGAAGCCAGGTATACACACATTATCCTCATTTGTAACCAGGGAAAATGAGCACTTGGCTCAGGTAGTTTTTTAGCAAGTATGGGCGTGGCTCTAGCTCAGAATATAATGCAGACTTTAATGATCAGGATCAAGCTATTAGATGGCAAAAGAAGCTGCCAATGATATACCCAGAGGGAACGATTTCAACTGTACTAGTGACGTGTGTCGGGGGCTGAGTTTGCAGGTGACATCGAGGGCACAAGAACCAACAGAGGAAAAGACTGTGTGAGCATCCCATGCTAGCCACGCTATCTCCAGCCAACACAACCCACCCGTGGTCTTCATTCTTTGGTGTGGCTCCATTTGCTTTATAATAAGCACATAGCAGATGCCTTCCCCTAATGAGCAAAGCTACAGCATTTTCACCCATTTTTATATTTCTCGCAGTTTGTCTTACGCTAAATGAGCGCAATGCTCTAGCAACCAAGCTGATGGCTTCCTTGTTGGCGGAAAAAAAAAATCATACTGTAATTAATACGCAGCCGAGGTTGTGTCTAGGCGGCACCGAGGCACGACTTAGTACAGTCTCTAAAAAAGCACCTCAGTAGCAGAACTTCATCACACACGATTAGCTAGGATTCACAGCCGAGGACTTTCCTGGCCTCCAACTTCCTGGGCGGTGTTTTTTAGAAACATGTAATTTGAAAATTAAAACCGTCTCGTGCGCTTTTTGTTTACGCTGCAGTTTTGGAAATTAAATTGTTTAAGGCAAAATTGTTTGAGTAAGCACCGCGTCCTCTTTTTAATCTGATTGTAGTTTCTAAATTCATTTTTAATACACAGAGAAGCTGGAAATTAGCCTGATACCCAGTGGGGCAGAAAACTTACTTATCTTGATGAGAAAAAGAAATTAGTTGGGGAACCCACCCAATCTTATAATAAAAGGGGACAGCAAATTGCTTCTTGTACGAATGACATAATTTGGCCGGCGCTCCCTGTTGTTTGGGTTCACTGCTCTGAGCCACAGTGCGCTGTAAATATGCATGGGCAAACCTGGGACCTCGTGTTTGGAGCCTCCCGGAGACTCGCAGAGACAGAGGACTCCTTTTTAACTACCCCCGCTCCTCCCCCCCCACAGTTACATTACTGACTGTTTACTGAAACATGTTTCAAGAACATGTCACATGACGGAATCACCTGTCAACTGTCAACCCTTAGTTTCCAGTGGTTTCTAAATTCCTTATATTTTATTTTCAAAACAGTCTCACTATACAGACCTGGCTGGCTTCAAAAAATCACAGAAATCCTCATGCTTCTACCTCCTGGGACTGAAAAGCATGGGCCACCATGTCCAACTGAGTTTTAAATCGTTGGCATGTACTAACTGTACGTTATTAGTGGGGTTCAGTGTGGCAGGCCAATGTTTTTTTTTTTTTTTTTCCCAAAAGAAATTTAGATTTCCCGTTTTGTGTATGGGTGTGGGTTTGTGAACCTGAATGCAGGTCTGCCTAGGCCAGAAGTGGGTTCCTGATCCCCTGCTCTGGAGTCACACACAGGTGGTTGTGAACCACCCAGAATGCGGGCTCAGGTCCTTTGCAAGAGCGGTGTGTGTTCTTAGCGCCTGAGTCAACGCCCTTGCTCCACAGAGTGATGGCGCTATACACAGATGCGCATGCGCAAACACATCTCACTAGCCCCCACCCTCCACTCCCACACTGCTCTCACTGGCCAAATCCAGCCTCCCCATGCAGATACCACCCACTTATAGTACGTGGTAGGTAATAGGAGCTGCCTTTTAGAAGACTCTCCTTTGGGTTGTTTTCAGTCACTCTCTACATGCGACCATGGGCAGGGAGGAATTTCATGGTTGCCCTCAGATGGGCCTTTATCAAGACCTGCAGTCTTTGTTCCCGTAAGACACTAGGGGGCAGGCTTGAGTCAGCTGGGCGTGGCGCAGACCCACCCTCAGGAGGTAGAGGCAGGCGGATCTCTGTGAGTTCCAGGCCTGCCTGGTCTACAGAGTGAGTTCCGATTGCCAGGCAGATCCACACAGAGGAAACCCAGTCTCGAAAAACCAAACCAAACCAAACCAAACCAAACCAAACAACCAAACCAAACCAAACCAAACCAAACCACCAAACCAAACCAAACCAATCAACACCCAACCAACCAACCAAACCCAAACCAAACAAACCAACAACCAAAAACAAACCAAAACAACAAAAGCAAAAGCAAACCAACCAAACAAAAATAAGTGCCCAGAGAAGCAAATGGTCAGGGGCCTTCTTTTCTCCATAGACACGCAATTCAGTAGTTAACAATGTCCTTCAAGGCTCAGGCAGGCTGAAGCCACCTTCTGACGCTTTCTCCTCGGGGATTGCCTGAGTTCCCTTGACTCTGTTATTATCCAGATCTGTCCTCTGAGAGTCTGTAGAGACACCACCTAGCCCAGGGTATTGGAAGGCAAGGGGTAGTGGCTGTGCATGATGTTTGTGTGTGTGTGTGTGTGTGGTGTGTGTGTGTTGCACTGAATTATTTTACTCAATCTGTCTCACAAATGTGGCATCTGAGTCTCAATGGTTGCACCCACTCGGCGTCTTCCCCCCATCTTCAGTTATGCTCCTCTGAAAACTACATACCGAGAGCTTTGACCTTCCCCCACAACCAGTTCTTTCTCCTTCCTTTGGAAATAAACACAGCACAACCCCCCACCCCCCAACTCTAAAGTCAGAAGCCCAGACTGGGCTAGAGCCCTCACTTTCATCCAGCCCAGTCCGTCACCACGTTCTAGTGGATCTCCTAAAGTACGCCTTGCGTTTATCCTTTTCTCTTTAAGGCTACCATTTCTATCACATCAAGGCCAGCGCTGGGCCCCTGCAGCGACCTCTGTTCACCCTTGGCTCTTCCACCCCTTCACCAAAGATCTGCACAGGCGGCTGCTGTGGTTTCAATATGTGCCCCCCGATTTCAGGGGTGGGAAACTTACCCCGTTCATCTGTTAGTGGTATTTGGAGACAGGAACTTTGGGAGTGACGAGGGGTGGGCGGTGTGGCAAGGGTGGGCTCTCAGTGGTGTAACTGGCAAGGGCATTTTACGGGTACAGGGCCCAAATTGTGTTTTCCATGCACTCTTTCTAAGAAAGCTACTAGGAGGTGTCTCCTCCCCAAGTTAGAGGGTAGACCATGAGGAGAATCGAGGAATCTGCCCAGGGAGAGAAATGTAGGCAGGCGAGGAGGGTACCAGGGAAGAGGCCAAGGGTGGCAGAGGGCTGAGTTAGGAGAAGGCCCAAGGAGGAAGGACGAAAGTACCCGACAGGCCACAAGCTAAAGGCTGGGGAGAAGTCAGATGGCTAGAAAGGAGATACGGTGTGGTAAAGGAAGGAAGGAAGGAAGGAAGGAAGGAAGGAAGGAAGGAAGGGAAGAAGGAAGGAAGGAAGGAAGGAAGGAAGGAAGAAAGAAGGAAAGAAAGAAAGAAAAAGAAAGAAATCCATGCTTGTTTTTTTTTCTAATCTTTAGGTCTCCAGAGACTTCTGCAAAGCTCAGTACAGAGAGGTGTGGAAGGATGGCTCTGGGGGTGGGCTTGAGAAGAAGAGGGACACCCGGCCTGCCCATGGAAAAGGACGGGGACGAGTGGGAATAAAGAGGAAGACTGTCCCCGTACTTATTCTATTAGGGGTTCACAGGTAAATGTCAGAGGAAGTTTAGAGATTCAAGCTTGGAATACCACGTTCAACGTGGAGCCCGGCCGGAGGATTGGCCTACACACTGAGCTCCGGTGGATGGTGACCCAGGCTGAGAAATCGGGTAGAAGTGTTGATGGTACCTCCTCATGGAAGCGAGCGGAAGACAGAGGCCTGTCTGTGCCTTTGGTGCAGCAGTTTTACTTCTGCGACTATGCCCCAAGGCGACAATTTGACACAGAGGCAGATTTTTTTTTTTTTTTTTTTTTTTTTTTTCGAGACAGGGTTTCTCTGCAGCTTTTTTGCTTTCTTTTAGAGCCTGTCCTGGAACTAGCTCTTGTAGACCAGGCTGGTCTCGAACTCACAGAGATCCGCCTGCCTCTGCCTCCCAAGTGCTGGGATTAAAGGCGTGCGCCACCACTGCCCGGCAGAAGCAGATTTTTGTACAGAGGCTGGTATCACAGTGTTACTGGTAACAGCAAGGAAGAAGACAGTCCTAATTTACCCTTCTCTTTTGGGGATAATTTTTAATAGCAATGTAAATATACATATATGCCTGATCATATTTTTGCCTATGTTCAATGCCTATGGCATTAAAATGATATTTGGTGAGCTACTGTGTTACCACAGGGGAAATAAAGTGATATCTGCTATCAAGACCTATGTTTGACCTATTATAGCACTCCCCTTTGCCCTTGGTGGATTTATTTTAGGCTTGGCAGCAGAGACCTGAAACCACGAACTGTCAATCAGCTTTGCACTACTCAATCAAGGTACAAAAGTTAACCTGCTTACACAAAGAGCATCAGATTCATTTGTTGGGGTTTTAGCCCGTGATCTATGCCACTGTTGGTTTTGGCCCCGTAGGAAGACAGCATGGCATGGTGGAGAGAGAAACATGTTTACCTCACAGCTCCCAGGAAGCAAAGACAGAGGAAAAAGAGGGGCTAGAGTTTCAACATCCCCCATCAGAACCCCCCAATAACCCAACTCCTCTACTAAGTTCTACCTCTTAATAGTGCTAAGGGCTGGGACCAAACCTTCACCAAGTCTTTATGGGACATTCTAGTCCCAAATAACAGAAATGACCCATAACAATATCAAGTGGTTATGGCAATATACTCTGAGAAAACTTTCATGGATTAGGTGTCTCTCCTAACATATTTTCACTTTTTATTTAGAAGAAGCATTTTGTAGCTTCTCGTTGGCTCACTAAAGCTATTCTTGTGCTCGGTGACTATTAGATTTAAAAAAAAAAAAGCCAGTTAGACCTCATCAGCGTGAGACTATGGCATTTTATGAGCTAACCCGAGGAGCTGCTAATCCCCTGGCTGCCAGGTGGCACGGACAAGCTGGGTTGAGGGTGATTTACATCCTGGGCAGGGGTGGGACAGGAGGCCAGCACACTGGAGCCACACGCAACTTCAAACTTCTGCACTGCTGGTTTCTGGGACTTCCCACTTAATATTTTGTGGGGGGGGCTCGAAGTGTTTTTGCATGCAATTGAAAAAAAAATCTAGGAGGAAAGGGGAAGGGAAACTAATGAACCAAAGAAACAAAACCAAGCCCACTTAAGAAAACACTCAACTAACAAACAAACACCTGGAAACGGTTTGTGAGCTACCGCCAGCGATAGGGGTGATCTTTTTTGGCACGTGTCCTATTCCCATTTTACGTAATGAATACATGGTGCTTGTGAACAGAAAGTGTAATAATATTTGTAAGAGAGCTGGGATCTGTGCTGCTGAAGGGAAGTTCCTAACGTCCCCCCCAAAGACAGCCTGGCATCCCCGGTCCTCTACCAAGTGTGGCGGATTTTTTTTTTTTTGTTTCTATGTACTTATACCAAATCCCGAATTTCTATCAAGTTAATCAGAAGTTCAGTGCCCATCCAACCGAGCGGCAGAGTTATCGTGCGTCTCAGATTGTTCTTCGTCTTCTCTGCCAGAGGCCTCAAGCATCATTTGGTGTCTCAAGGAGTTACCAGGCCTCTCCTTTGTAAGTGGATCAATAAGTCTCTTTATTAGATTTTTCTCTCAGGTACACAGCCGTCACAATTAACAAACCCAGCTGTCACTCAAGCCGGAGCATATCAAATCTAAAGGCCACAGAGTGTGTTCTCAGACAGCGCTGGCCATGTCTTCCTGAAAACAAGATAATGCCAGGCAAGAGGGAGGCCCATAAATATTGCATTCAAGAACACTGACATTGACCTACACTCTTTGACAGAAACATTAAAGCATGGAGCGCGCTAACATTTCTCTCTGAGATGTCTATTCCCAGAGGTAGCCAGGAGTCAGGCCTCGGGCATGGCTGACAATTCTGAAATTCTGAAAGGTCTCCTATCTAGTGCTACTGTTTTCTCGTCACCCAGAAAAGCTAGGTGGCTTTTCCTCCTGGCCTCGCCGGCAAATTGGTTCCGTGGAATCCCAGGCAGACGAACACGTCTTTCCTTAAGCCAGAGAGATGAAACTTCTTGTTAGTTCTTAAACCTACCCTCTCCTCCCTACCTGCAGAAGAGCCCTAGACACACTCCTATGGCACCCCGGGGAGACGCCGATTTCATTGACTGCCAAGGAGGATTTTGAGGGCAGACACACGGAAGAATGCTCAGAGCCGTTCGCGCCTCTAATACCGCGCAGGATCACCAGATGGCGCTGTCACCACAGCAAGGTACTCTGAGCCCTTCCCTGCAAGCGTGGAATTTCTGGTACTCAGACTCACCTGGGCCCAAGGGTAGCTCCTGGTAGGAATAATGCCCCGTGCTGGTTCCATGCTTGGGGAAAGACGTATAATTAAAGGATGTAGTTTTAGTTTGTTACTGGGTGACTTTAATGTGTTAACAGTCTACCAACACCTTAGGAGAGTACATCTGTAAACATAGTTTTTACACAGCCGCTCTGGGCAGCATCATTTTTTTTTCTCTCCATAAAGAATACATAAATGGAGAAAATAAACTGTACTTAAAACCCTGGAGCAATTTTTGTTTCATAAATTCTCCAACAGACACTCACCATAATTTTCAAAACAGGATTTTTATTTTCGCTATTAACAGCCCCTTAAATCCAATTCAAGATCTCAAGGTGTGTTAGTTACGTTAATTAGCTTTTTCTTCTATTTTTTTTTTTTTTTTTGTCAATGTGGCACAAGTTGGACTCATCTGAGAAGAGGAAATCTCAGCAGAGAAAATACCCCCATCAGCTTGGCCTGTAGACAAGTCTTGAGGCACTTTTTTGATGATTTATGTGGGAGGGCCCAGGTCACAGTGACGGACTACAATCATAAGCAGAAACAAATCATTTTTTCCCCTCGTTGCTTTTGGTCATGGTCTTTGTCTGCCTTGGTCCAGCATCAAATAGAAGATTAAAAAGCCTGGAAAGGGGGAAAAGCCTGGAAAACTGAACAGCAGCAGCTAGCAACCGAGGACAGTGCTGGCCAAGAGTTCTGGGCTCCAGCAACCCTGACGTCAGCCGGACCCCTGAGCCAGGTGAGCTCCATTGTGCATCAGGCCCACAGCAAGGTTGTGGTAAAGAAACTCGCAGAGGTTAGCTCTCCGAGGGCTTCACTGCCCAGGCCTGGGATGTGGTCCCCTCATTAGGCTGTACGCCACCCTCTCTGCTCTGTACGCCCCTGTCTCTGCAGATCTTGTTTCCCTCTAGAACCTTCGCTCTGCAGCCCACTCGCGCTCTTCCTCCACAACCCACCCCACCTGGTGGGTACCACTTGTGACAGTTGAGACTAATGGTCAGTTGGCAGGATCTATCTAGAATCACGGAGCGACAAGCCTCCGGGCGTGTCCGTGCGGGAGTTTCTAGACTTGGCAAACTGCAGTGGGGAAAATGAGTGGAAATGTGGGCCGCACCGCTCTGTGGGCTCGAGTCCCAGACTGAACGTAAAGGAAACAGAGCTGAGCGCGCCACACTTTGTTTCCTGACGGTGGCTACAAAGTGACCAGGTGCCTCAAATAAACACTCTCATTCCTTGGCTCCTGTCAGATATTTTGTGCAGTAAGAAGAGTGAACAATTTCCCTGAAATGTTAATAGTGTCCTCAAGTCCTCTGTAGGTCTCCAGGATGAGCCGCGCAGGACCACAGGGCCCCAGGGGCAAGGCGGCAATGCCCGCAGGATTGCAATGCCCGCTGTTCGCAGCGCGCGAACCTTTTTCTAAACAACCACCCTATCCTCACTCCACAACCTCTGCACAGAGCGTCCGTACCCTTGCCGTGCATCAACTCCACTCCTAGGCGTCTCCTGAAAGGAACAGGAAAGCACATTTCTACAAAATACTCAGGGAGGCTGCCAGGGGACCACACTCGAGAGGAGCAGCCCAGAGCTTTGCTCAGCCCTGACGGCTTCTTACAGTCACCTGGGGAGCCTTAGCGCCAGCCAGGCCCAGCTCCACCTTAGCCTAATTAAATCACACGTTCCGGAGTGAGGCTACCACATGCTTTTAGAGCCCACCAGGGATTGTGATGCATAGTCAAGACCATCTACAGCCCTAAAGATCTCGACTCGCCCTTATTTCTTCGATCCCTTGTTTCAGGAGATCCTCTGTGCCTTGCTTACCAGCACAGCCAGACCTATATCAAGTCAGCCTTCTGCCGTTTCCTCTGCTGAACCTAAGCCACTCAACGCACACAGACTAAGACCGCTGAATGCTATCTCCAGCTGCTGTGGCCGGGTGCTTGGAGAGTGCACCCCAAAGCCCTTGATGATCCCTGTCAATTTCCTCAGGCTCCTGGGTATCAGATATGATATAAAACACGCCAAGCCAGGGCCTCCTGCGCTTCGGGGGCCACACTCGCTAACAGGCTACCACAATTCCTCAGCTTCAGTATCTAAGGACGAGAGACAATCATCTGCGTTGGGTTTGACGTCAGAGCAGTCGCATGAGAAACTCATCTATAGTCATTATTGTCTGGTGGTCTTTCTAAGGTCTGCATTATTTTTGTTTTTTGAATTCCCGAATACAAGCAGTGTTAATGCTATATAACGTGGTGTTTTGAAACACGTGCACACCAGAACGGCCAAACCAAGCTAACACACGTTACCCCACGTACTGACTATTATGGGATGTGCTCTTTCAGCATTTTTTTTTTTCAAGTAGAAGTTATTGACTGGAATAGGCACTATTATCTGAGGGTTTGCTTTCAGGGGCTTCATTACCTATATGCAACCATGTCTGAAAACACTAAGTGGAAAATTTTAGAAACAAATTATACATTTTAAATTGTTCCACATGATGGGTAGTGAAAGGGATCAGTATCGGCTCAGGACCCCCAAGACCAAGTTCTCAGCACAAAGGAGATTTATTTGCCCTGGAGGGACAAAGGGTAGGGACCTAGAGGCAAAGACAGGAGATAGAGGAAGCAGGGGAAGGGGAAGGGAACAAGAGAGAGGGGTAAGGAGTCTTTGTCCTACAGGGGGACAAAGGACTGCCTCTGGATGGAGAGAAGACAGACATGGCCCATGGGAAAACGGCAGTTCAGAAAGATAAGAGGGGAAATCCCCGTGTTAGGATGAGGTGGTTAATTTTAACTGGGCATGTTAATTAGGTGAGTCAAAAGGCATTTTTGATTGCTGGAGTTCAATACTTTGATAGCTGGACCTTGGTAGTCAGCCTCAGAAGGAGGAAGTGGCCAAATAAGGGAATAGACCTTGGTGGCTAGCTTTAGAAACATAATCTAACAGCTCTCAGCAAGGCAGAGGGAATGGGGGAGAAGGGCAAGGCCTGCCAGAGCCACATTTGCCACGCTCAGGCCGGCTAGAGTCCCTTCAAGTAGTGTGATGGACTCTCTTGATGTCCCTTCTGTTCCACCCAGGATGTGAATGATGCCCTGGCCAGTATATCCGGACTGTGTTCACTACCTGTTTGACAGTCACCAGGTAGCCATTTCTGAGGGGACCACAGTGTCTGCTTTTAGAACCTGGAGAACAAGAGCAGAAACGCCGGTATGGATGTGGAGAAGGGGGCTCTGACACTCTGTAGTAAGTGAACTATTTTGAAGATCATTCTAGAGAGTTTCCAAACAATTAGAAATAAGGCACTGTATGAGCCAGGCACCCCACCTTTGGGCAATATATATGAAGGACTCTATATCTCACCGCAGAGATACGTGTGCCTCTGCACTCATTACTGCTCTGGCTAGGAACTGGACTTTGCCTACATGTTAATAAATAACCACCATCTACTCGATGGAATTTTACCGAAATGGAAAGAGAAAAAAAAAGAAAATTACGAAAATTTCAGGAAAATAGATGAACCTGGAAAAATATACTGAAAGAAGAGACCCAGAACTAGAAAGTCAAACACTGTTCGTGCTCTCATATACGGTGATGGTTTTGAAGTTATAGTTGCTTCACTTGGAATGTATGTAGACGCCTAGAAGCGGCAAAGGGGTCATAGAAGAGGAAAGAGGAGGCTGTCAAGTGGGGTGGGGATGGTGGACCACACGTGCTATGGAAAGAGAGGGAGGGACGATGGGAGTGGCCTCATTTCCTGCCACATGTTCCCCCCCCATAACGCATGACGCTACATGGGGCCAGACACCTTTAGACTGAGACCTGCAGAAGCGTGAGATCTTCTGAAGGAATTTTGCCAGAATAACGTAAGCTGTTTAGCAAGAGGCACAGTGAACTTTGGGGAAGCGGCTGGATCTGTTATCTGTTCAGCCAAGGAAGACTGAAGCTCCCATTTCTTCTTCCCGGTGCACACTGGGTATGTGAGTGGGCTCACACCTCCTCTTCCCAGTGCACACCGGGTATGTGAGTGGGCTCACACCTCCTCTTCCCAGTGCACTCTGGGGATGTGAATGAGTCTACACTCAGCATTTGGGTATCAGAAACTTAAAATGAGCCAGCAAGAAGATGCTTGGCTGTTACTTATCCCCTTTATATCGGAACTCCCCATTTATAAGTCAGAGATTTATTGTGTCTCTTCCCAGACTTAATTTAACTTAATCCCACTCACAGGATTAAGTTGTAGTCTTATGGGCTTTTCTCACCCCCGTTGGCAGGTGTTATGAAAGGGTAAAGCATGTGTGGTAGCATCATGCATCAGCCTTGTTAGCCTTCAACTGTGTGTCTGAGCTGTCTAAGACGGCAGAATAACTCCAAAACATAAAGACCCATGAAACCACAAGAATGGAAGTCGAGTCAAATACTAAGTCACAGATACATTCTGCTCACTAAGTAAGCAAGCTCTACAATCTACAACTCCAGCGACCTTCTCTACGAGGGTGGATACCAATGCCTCTGCTAATTACCAGCATACCATAAGAGAAAAACATTTGGTTTCTAATACTTTAATACTGTGGGTTCATCAGGGAAGACCGGGGATGGCCGTGCCTTCCTTCTCAGGTAATTATAACAATCATCAGCAATGAGGAAAGAGACGGCACCAGGAGTATACAGCATAGAGTGTCTCCAGTAAATGGCACAGGGATCATGCCCTGGGCTAGCTGGCATGGTTGGTTGCAACGTGCTACCCCCATCTGATTAGCCCCACTGGGCACGATCTGAGGGAGGTCCCCCTTAGCAACATCCCTCAACAGTGAACTCACTGTCTAGCTTCACTGGTCCGCTATTTGTTATCCAATCCATCGACATCCCCAGGTTCTACCCTATAGGAAGTGAGCTAGGAGAATGAAACCAAACAAAGCAAAACCAACCAACTAATCAACCAAAACACTAATCAGACGCACTGTCTGCTGGATTAATTCAAATAACGGTGTTTCTCCTGGGCCTCTGAGGGCGTCTTTTGCCTTCCACACTCAACCTAGGTTCTCAAGACAACGGCAGCAAGGCCGAAGAGGCCGTCCTTTGCTGACTAACTTGCAGATTTGAAGGTGTAAGAGCGCAGCTTCCGGTCTCTGATTGGTTTAGTGAATCTAGCCTTCTGACGACTCTACAGGAAAATGTATTCCTGAGTGCAAAGAACTGTCAGGGTTTCGTTCCTGCCGAGGAGCAGGGCGCCTGTGGAGAAAGGGCTGAGTGCGGATGAGGGGCTCAGCGGGGAAGAAAAAACACCCAGTGCCACCTTACGACACGTCTGTCATCTACTTTAGGGAACAACTCAATCCATGGCTTCGCCTTCAAAATAACTGTCCTGGACATCTTCAGCTCATTCTTGCTGCCCTTCTAGAAAGTTCCCTGAGCAGTACCTCTTCATCCCATTACTGATGTAGAGCTATGTGGCCACATTCAAATGAACTCATAGCACAAATAAGCTCTTTTCTAAAATGGGGGCTGGTTCCCTAATTTACTATGGAGAATCATACGAGCTAGCTAATATTTCAATTACTTCACCGATCCATTGGTTTTTTTTGTGGTAAGCATGTTTAAAATCTGCCTCAGTGATTTTTTTTTTTGAAACGCCCAAGACATCATTAACCCCTGCGATCAGCCCGCGGCGCATGCGGCAGAAGGTCACAGGAGCAGTGTCTTCTTTGATCAGTACATCACCGTCCCCCAGTCCTCTCCATTCCCGCCAGCCTCAGGAGTCACAGCTCTCAGCTGCGTCTACGCTTTAACTGTTTTCAGATTCTACTTATCGGTGAGGCTATGTAGTAGGCATCTTTCTAAATCTCTTACTTATTTCACTTAGCATGATGTCTATCAGTTTTAGCCAGGTTGTTGGAAATGCCAGACTTCTATCTTTATAAAAGATGTATAATATCCCATCACTTCAATGTACCCACTCAATTGATGGACATTTAGGTTGCATCCATATCCTAACTATTGTGAATCACGATGACAAAGAAGATAAATTTCAATAGAAACCAATTAATAGATGTTTGTACTGTCTGGTTTTGTGTGTGTGAACTTGACGCAAGCCAGAGTCATCAGCGAGGAAGGAGCCTCTGCATAGAAAATGCCTCCATGAGATCCAGCTGTAAGAAGACATTTTCTCAATTAGTGATCAATGGGGGAAGGCCCAGCTCATGGTGGGTGGTACTATCCTTCGGCTGGTGGTCCTGTGTTCTATAAGAAAACAGGATGAGCAAGCCAGGGGAAGCAAGCTGGTAAGTAGCACTCCTCCATGGCCTCTGCATCAGCTCCTGCCACCAGGTTCCTGCCCTGCTGGAGTTCCTGTTCTGACTTCCTCCAATGATGATCTGAAAGTGTAAGCCAAATTAACCCTTTCCTCCCCAACTTGCATTTTGGTCATGGTGTTTCACCGCAGCAATAGAAACCCTAAGACAACATCTTCCTGATATGTTAGAATAGACCAAAATTCACAGCTTCAAGAAGAAGCATGGCTATGCTCTTCTGAGAGTCTTAGAAAATAAGTTCTCAGTTTTGGCCAACTAGCAGTACCCAAAGTTACTGATGCTTTACCTTCAAGGGCGGCTTTGCTGAAGCCAAAGGGGAGAGTGGTGGTTGGTGGACCTGTGCGACAGCTCTGGAGGGGACATCAGCTGAGCAGAGCATGGACATTTTTATTTTTTTAAACTAAAGGGTACCTTGTAGGATTTTCCTGATGACCATCCAGGCTCCCTGTAGTGACCAAGCTTTCAAAGTATCATGATTCACTGGATCCTTTACTTCCGCTTCCTGGAATCCCAAGCTGACAGCCCCAGATACAGAGCCATCCCTGTGGTTCAAATAGGCACGGGAAGACTGAGTTTGGCTCCGCTAGGATAGCAAGACCCTTCATCTCGGAGAAAGACCTATTTGAAAGCCATTGGTTCTAAATCAATCTCTCTCAGACTAAGGAGAGGGTGTGTCCTTTCCTAGACACGGACCGATAAGCATCCACTTAGGGAGCCTCCTCCTTCCCTGGCCATTGCACCATGTACTTGAACTGCATTTGTTCGCTTGAGCATTCTAAGAAACACGTGTACAGAGGTGGACAGATGTGGGTGGGCTTTGAGGCAGGAGTGGTCCCGAGATACAGGGGTAAACAGGCATATGGAAAGTGATAGCAAATAAGTCACCCCTGAAGCAAGGCATGCGGGGATTTCCACAGCCTCACCCTTCATTTCTGGTTGGCTGCAAAGTGTCAACAGCTCACCACCCACATTCCACCACCGGCTCTTCTGGGTGACAGTGCCAACAGCAAGGTGATTTGCAGGGTCATAAAGGCACATCTCGGCTACCCCTGGTCTTCCCTGGGCTGGGCTGTCCCTTCACAATGATGCATTTGAGTTTCAGGAGGGCAAAGCCAGTATTGAGAGCAGTTTCTTGTTGGACGTAGGCGTGAAGGCTTGGAGAGTTATTATACAACCAACATTTATTCTTTCATTTTTGCATGTTCACCTGAGAACTGAAGCTAACAGGATTTCATTTCCCGTAAAAGGGTTTTGTGATTCATCTTCTTGCTTCATGCGCAGCATCTTGTAGCCAACAGAACAAGGCAGGCAGTAGCCAAGCACCAAGGGAAGGACGGTTTAGTAGTGGTCTCAGTTTTCCAACTAAGAAGAATTATGTATGGCGAGCCTCTCCCAGCTGTAATTGGAAGAGGGCTGATGTCCACAGGACCACAGGAGAGCCTGGGCAGGGGTGAGTTTTACTTGTCTGCAAGTCCCTTGCCCAGGATGGCTTTGGACTCTATGCTCTTTCCTGAGCACTCTCCAGCTTTGCTGTAGCCGGCACACTGATCAGAGCGCCGCTCGTGTAAGAAGCAGAATTCCTGAACTTGGAAGAGTCTGGAATCTGGAGGACTGAAAAGCTGGGCTAGAGCAGAGCTCTCCAGATCTCCGTGAGATGTTGGCAGGAGCCCATTGCTGAGGCGGAAGTCTGTGGCTCTCCTCCACAGCACTGATGGTGTGCTCGTCTACCCAGGAAAGCCTGAAAGAAGCCTCCGTGTGCCTCAGTTTCTCAGCAGAGCCCAGGGTGACTGACTTTTTCACATCTTGTTTTGCTGTTTCTTCTCTTGTTCAGGTTGTCAAGGGCAAGCCTCTGTATCGTGGTTACAGTACCTAGGGCAGAAGCCAGACGGGCCGAACCGGGCCCACAGAGAAGTCAGCGGAGCCAAGTGAAACCCAGTCACAGAGCCCTGGCACTCCAGATGGGACCGGCTATGACTTTGGTTTCTGTTTGTCTTACAGCCCAGCAGACAGGAACATGAGTGAGACAGGGGGTGGGGATACCTTTCATATTGTGTCCCCCTGGGATTCAGTAACTAGAGCAGAGCCAAGGAGCGTTGCCGGCTCCTTCTCAGGGACTTGATAATCAAGTCCTTTTTGCTCTGTTCAATGTTCCCGGTCAGCCATGTTCCAGTGGACAGCTCCGCTGGATGGGAAGACATGCCGAATGAGCACGGGGAAAACACAGCTGTGATGTAGTCGTCATTCGTCATAAGAGGACCTTCTGTCAAGGAAGCCGACAGGGTGCACGAGTTAGAAGCGTCTAGTCTTTATGGGAGCCTTCCACAGTGCTGCAAGCTCTTGTACTTCGTTTTCCCTTTGATCATCACTTAGCTGACTAAATGTTACCACCAGTGACTTCTGATTTATTTTAATTTCTTCCCTTTGAACAGAAATGGGCACGTTCATTGAAGAGCAGGCCTCTGGTCCCCTACTCAGCTGGATTCATCTTGATAACCGTAGAGATAACACAGTTCAGATGCTACCGGATTCACATTTCTAAGACATAGCTCCCGGCTCCTGACATGAGCGGCAAGCCCAAAGCTGCTGCCTCCGAGTCCCCCCACGCCTGGCCTTCCCATCTTGGTTCCGTGACTGGTTGCCCGATGTGTACTCTAGGCAGATACATGCTATTCCGGAGATGATGCTGATGTCTTCCGTGCTGGGAGGAGGAACCATTTAGCTGCTTCTCCGCAGGCTCTCCCCTCACCTGCTGTTCCGTTTTCCAGCCCACTTACACCCCATTGCCGCCGACAGACACATAAGCATGTTCTGTTGCAACCAGGCACGTCGGCAATCCGGGAGGTGGGCTCCCAGAGGTCCCAGGCACGGTGCATTAGGAAGTGGGCTAGCAGGTTCCCACCCCAGAAAGCTCTTCCCAGAAAAGTCTCATTAGTTTCTCCCCGTACAGCGAAAGGCACGGCCATGTAGGTTAGAGCAATCAGGGCAGAATTGCTTGTGGTTGCGCTGGGAGCTGCACTAGATTCCCGAGGCTTTAGACAATGCTGTTCTGTGAACTGTGGCTTTTTAAAAGTAGGGCTTAACTCGAATGGCAAGCGCGTTTATCCCACGCCCGTTTCCCTTGCTTTGTTCTGAATGGGAAATGCGTGCAGGTGTCAGCCTCAGATCCTCCACAGCCCAGGAAGCTCTTCTCTGGGCTTTAACAGCAAAACATAGCATGTTCAGGGAGTATAGCATGTTCAGAAAATGTATTTTGCTCAGCCACGCATCCTGGCAGGGGCTTTGACAGCCAAATAGGATTTGAGAGTCGGGAAAAAAAAATCTTTTTATCTGCAAAGTTAACAAACTGGATCTGAGACTTAGTTGTCAAAATGAGCAGAGTAGGAAGGCCCGTGTGGCCGGATAAGCAATGAATTACTTCGCACGGCTATTGTTGACCCTACCATTCATTCGCTTTTCAACAGCTCATCCATTTTCCCTAATTGGAAGGAAACGACGCAACCAAATGGGTAGATGACAACTGGGCTTCGTGTTCATGAACTCAGTAACTGATCCCTATGAACGTCTGGGTTCAGCCCAGCTCTTGTAGAATCTGCTATCCGCAGGCACAGTGTTAGCTCTGAGATTTGGTCCCTGACACCTAGTTTGCAAAGGGCGGAGGAAGGACACTTAAACATGTCACTTCAACAGACAAAGAAAGAGGAAGGTGGCTTCACAGGGGTCTCAGTCAGTCCAAATTCTAGTCTGAAGGCAAGGTAGAGCCTTGCAGTAAGTGTAAATCCAAACTCTGGCTGAGTTTGGATTATCCACAGGGGTTCTGCTTTCTCTTTCTGCAATAGTCACCCCTAAGTAACTATATTCCCAGTTTTTGGAATTGGACACAGACTCCTTTGGTATTGGGCTTCAAGAAGCTATAGGGTCTGAGATCTGGGCCTGGGAAATGAGCTTCTGGAGAAAACTCAGGCAGCAAAGGGAACTATTAGGAGCCTGGAAATGCCACTGTGTTTGGATGCTTCATGCACTGTTCTCCTATGTGTCTGTATCTGCATGCTGCATGCAGAGTGCTCCTATGTGTCTGTTTCTGCGTGCTGCATGCACTGTGCTCCTATGTGCCTGTATCTGCATGCTGCATGCAGAGGGTGCTCCTATGTGCCCGTGTCTGGGTGCTGCATGCACTGTGCTCCTATGTGCCTGTATCTGCATGCTTCATGCACTGTGCTCCTATGTGCCTGTGTCTGGGTGCTGCATGCACTGTGCTCCTATGTGCCTGTATCTGCATGCTGCATGCACTGTGCTCCTATGTGCCTGTGTCCAGATGCTGCATGCACTGTGCTCCTATGTGCCTGTGTCTGCATGCTGCATTCAGAGTGTGCTCCTATGTGCCTGTGTCCAGATGCTGCATGCACTGTGCTTCTATGTGCCTGTATCTGCATGCTGCATGCACTATGCTCCTATGTGCCTGTGTCCAGATACTGCATGCACTGTGTGTCTATGTGCCTGTGTCTGGGTGCTGCATGCAGAGTGTGCTCCTATGTGCCTGTGTCTTGGTGCTGCATGCAGAGTGTGCTCCTATGTGCCAGTGTCTGGATGCTGCATGCACTGTGTTCCTATGTGCCTGTGTCTGGGTGCTGCATGCACTGTGCTCCTATGTGCCTGTGTCTGGATGCTGCATGCACTGTGCTCCTATGTGCCTGTGTCTGGGTGCTGCATGCAGAGTGCTCCTATGTGCCTGTGTCTTGGTGCTGCATGCAGAGTGCTCCTATGTGCCTGTGTCTGGATGCTGCATGCACTGTGCTCCTATGTGCCTGTGTCTGGGTGCTGCATGCAGAGTGCTCCTATGTGCCTGTGTCTGGGTGCTGCATGCAGAGTGCTCCTATGTGCCTGTGTCTGGATGCTGCATGCACTGTGCTTCTATGTGCCTGTGTCTTGGTGCTGCATGCACTGTGCTCCTATGTGCCTGTGTCTGGGTGCTGCATGCACTGTGCTTCTATGTGCCTGTGTCTTGGTGCTGCATGCACTGTGCTCCTATGTGCCTGTCTTCTTCCCTGTCAGAATTTCCACCCTTGAGGACACAAACAAACAATGACAGGGTTTAACATCCAAAAGCAGACCTTTCTGATGTTCAAC
The DNA here is from genome assembly GCF_903992535.2 of Arvicola amphibius. Classification (NCBI taxonomy): domain Eukaryota; kingdom Metazoa; phylum Chordata; class Mammalia; order Rodentia; family Cricetidae; genus Arvicola; species Arvicola amphibius. Next base: position 20,273,286 of record NC_052064.1, read on the forward strand.
CCAGTGTTTATCATCTTCTCCCCTTACATCTCGGAGCAATAAGCATGAAAGAAAACAATAACAAAATGGCTGTCCCTCCTTATCTGCAGGTTCTATATCTTCAGACAGAACCAGCTATGATAAGAAACATTTGGGGGGAAATTTGATTCAGGAGGACGAGGCAGGGCGATAGTGAGGTCAAGGCCAACCTTTGCTACATAATGAGACTATCCTAAAAACAACAAAACAAAACAAAAAATCACTCCTAAATCTATCCAGAACAACCACTTATATACCATTTACTTTCTGCTAGATATAATAAGTAATCTAGAAACGATTTAAATAGCCGTGAGGATCCATGTAGACTATATGCAGACATGCCATTTTATAGAAGGCACTTGAGCATCTAAAGATCTTCTTTTCCATGTAGAGGAGGAATAGGGACACCAATCCCTCTCTTACATTGTGAGATTTAGGAAGTCTCATGTTAGAAAATGTTTGAATCTTCCTTCTTCCAACTTAATTATTTTTTGGTTTTTGTTTTTGCTCAAAATGTGAAGTTTTCTCTCTTCTCTCTCTCTCTTTCTTTCTTTCTTTCTTTCTTTCTCCTCCTCCTCCTCTCTTCCTCCTCCTCTCTTCCTCCTCCTCCTCCTCCTCTTCCGACTGTTATGTATATGTGTGTGAAGGTGTGTGAAGAGGCTACAAGAAGGACTTAGACTCACTGGAGCTGGAGCTGGACTTACAAGTGATTGTAAACCATCCAAACTGGATGCTGGGAACTGAACTCGGGTACCCTGGAAGAGCAGCAAGTGCTCTTAACCACTGAGCCATTTCTCCAGCCAAAAAGGTGTAGCCTAGGCTGGTCTCAAACTCCTGATCTTCCTGCCTCTGCCTCTTCCACATACGCTATTGGTGTGCACCACCGTGACAGACAGGAGCAGAGTTGACCATACCCATTTTCTGCTATGCTAAGGGAAAAGGCTACACATTGAAACCAGGAAGAAAACACCACAGATGCCTCTCAAATGCATACCCTGATGCTGTATAACTGGATGGAAAACAGAGGTCCCCACCCCACTGCTCTGATATAAGAATAAGCAGAATGGCCACTAGCAAGTGTTCCTTAACAGAATCCCCAAATGCAGTGCTAACGTGCGCGACCCCTGTTGCATGCAGGTTTACTAAAAACACCAGCTTTTAGCTCTGACTCATAAATCACACGCTGTTTTTATTCAGAAACTGCCTGTTCAATTTTAATACCCACCACACAGTCAGCCCGCCTCCCTCCCTTCATCACAACGTGAGAACATTTCTGCCTTGTAGCATGGGGCCGCTGACCCTGTAAAGCCTTGAAAAATTTGTTTGTTCCATTCACCAAAATGCTATAAAAATAGTAAGGGGAGTGAATGGTGACTGATGAATTTCAAAACACAAATAATGCTTGTAATTGCAATTTAAAGAGGAATGTTCTTCACTTTGATTAATCTGACCCTCTGGGCCACCCTTAATAGAGAGGCATGGTAGAATGCTAATCAGGAAATGGATCCGGAGAGGAGGAAGTAACTCCCCAGGTGTCCGGCTCTGCCTCTCCAAGGCTGCCCTCTGCTCTCTCCACCCCTCCATCTTTTGGGGCTGCAATCTGCAACAGACCCCAATCAAAGCCGCAGTATTATGGCTTCATCCTCAAACCCTACTTCTCGGAGCTGTTTCCACTTGAGGGCCCTCCTGAGCGGTACTGGGACCACCATCCCCAGCAATTTTAAAGCATGGTGTGCCTATCGGCGGCTTGGTGAGCTGGCTAAGCTCACGCGTTGTTAGGCAGAGACGTTGGAAAGCCGGACACGTCTCCCACCTGCCAGCAAGCAGAATGCGTAATAGAAGCGAAGACGCTCCTTCGTTGTGCATTCCAGCTGTGCCCTCACAACTGTGAGAGCTCCAGGGCAGCCTTCTTCGCCGAGGTGCCTCTCTTCCTGCCTTCTGGCCATCCTGGGGTTTCCTAGTGCTCCAGTACATCTTCTCCCCTCTTCGTTGTTCCTGCCAACCTCACACCTGAACCTGCAGAGAGAGCCACCCCGGCTTCTGATAAGCTCTTTAGAGCCCAGCAGGTTCCACCTCCCTTTATATTGCAGCAGCAGCAGCAGCAGCAGCAGGTCTTTGAATCTTAAGTGTCAGGGATACAGCTCACATCCCTGAGCCAGGAGGCAGGTCTTCCGGCTGCTCATACAGAGTCCTGTGTGTTAGGACAGTTTCTGTCCCTGCTTCTCCGGGTGGGGTGGGGGAGTTAGGTATAGTAGTAGTGGAGAGGGCAAGCAGGGGGCATGGATCATCTGCCAGCTGCAGCTCCCCAACAAAATCTGTCTTCAGAGGTTCTGGTTGCCAGAGCTGATGGACTCAACAGCCCCACACAAGCCCCACTCTTAAGCTATAAGAATCACAGTGTTAAATGAGAACTTTCGGAGCCTCAGCTGGGAAGAACTCATGGAGAAGAGAAAGGCAAGGATTCTGCCTTGCATCTCAGAGGAGACTGACAGCTTGGGCTGCGTCAACAGGCAGGGCGAGGGGATGTGGGCTCTGGGGAATATTCCAGAAGACTCCTTCCAAGTTAATCCTGGTCCCAGAAATGCTTTTCCAGAAGCCTGAATAGCAACACGGATACTTTTCATTCCTTCTTTTCAGGGAATTCCTGCTTTAAAGTCCTTATGCTCTGGGAGAGCTGGGAAGTGTGTCTATACCCAGAGAAGAGAGCCTCTGGGGCTGTGCTTAGGGCGAGAGGCCACGGGCGGGATCCTGCTCTTCCTAGTTTCTCCCACTTCTGTCAAGTGCGGTTGGTGGTGCGCCCATGGTTTCGACATTTCTACGCCTTTTAGGTAAATCTTTGAAAAGGATTTATTTGTTTTTCTTATTTTATGTGTATGGCTGTTTTGCCTACCTGTATGCCTACACACCACGTGCTGGGTAGAATCCAAGGAGGACAGAGGAGGGCATGGGGTCCCCTGGAACTGGAGTTACAGATGGTTGTGAACTACATTGTGAGTGCTGGGAACCGAACCCCTGTGCTAAGGCAGCAAGTTCTCTTAACTCCTGAGTTCTCTCTCCAGCCTTCAAACAGTGTATTAATAAAGAAGTCAACAAACATGTCTTTTGTATCATTTGCTCAAAATTCAGCACGGTCTGCTCTGGCACCAACCTTGGCACCTTCTGTGGCTCCTCCCTTGATGTCAAGACTAGAGATTATTCATCAAGGGCCTTAGTTGTGGCACCATGGTGTCTACTGGAAATTCTACCTCAGCAACATTCCTGCCTCCCCAAACCCCACCCCCTCAGAGAAATGGGGCCCACAAGCCAGGTTCTGCTGAGGACAGGGGTGGGGAGGAAAACCCCTGCCCAAAAGCTTACCATAGCAGGAACCCTCCTTGGGGCACATGATCACCCCGAGGCCCTATATGGCCATGTGATTCGCGTCCCTGCTACCTCCCCTGGAGGCTGGAAAGGGCATCCACGAGTGCTTGGCTCATAAAACCTGGTCTTTTTAATTTGGCTTGGTCTGGCTTACTGTGTCGGAGAACCTACTATGGGGGATCCAAAATAGCCATCAGTGTCCCCAAAGCACCAGCAGAACCATCCCTAACTCAGCGATGGAGGTGAAAGTCACCGCACTTGGACTGGAGCTTTGACGCCCACGCAGAATTGCTCTCTGGCTCTTAAATCCCGATCACCTCTGTGCATGCGTGTGTCTTCCTCTTTCTCCACCTGCATCTGCCTCACACCCTGCTCACTCTCTTGTTTCTCTTCTCTTGGTGTTCCCTAACTGACCCCACTGTAGACACCAAAGTAATTCAGATTGTGATTTGTTTATTCCATATACTCTTAGTTATAAGGGGTGTGTAATTTTATTCCTCTTTCTGACTCAGAAGCAAAATAAACAACGCCACAACTGGGCAGCACTGTTAATGTCTACGACTTGGTAGTCTTGGCCGCAGTTTCTAATACTGGCTTTACTCTTGCATGGGAACATTCACCACCAGATCCAGCACAAGAAAGAAAAGCTAATGGGTTTCTTCAGCCCGTCTCCAACAGGCACGGAGTTGACGCCATAGCGTGAGTGTGGGTACAGGGCTTTGCAGACTGATGTCAACATCATCAGGAGAATCCTGTCCCAGGAGCGGGACCGCGCATGGTGTTTGGAAAATGTCCACTTCCTATTGTTTCCCCACTCACCAAGACCCAGCTGATAACCTGGCTTCCTTTCATGACATCACTGGACAAAACTCGACAGAAGTGACCTTCCCTCCTTCCTAGACCCGTGTTGTACCAAAATTCTCAAGAGCGAAAAGGAAGCGTTTCGCACACTGTACCTTTGTATTCAAGAGGTATATTGACCACATCCAGAACCTGCTCTCCATCCTTCACTTCTGCTCTAACGTGGGTCGGCTGGAGGTCCGTCACCGTAATGATATCCCCTTTGGAGAATGACAGGTGGGCTAGTGACCCTGAAAGACAATAATTGCCATGGGAACATCCAGAGATTTGTATTTCTCCAGGTAAATGAAAGCTTTACGCAAAATGTGCAAACATTTAAGTAAAATTTGTTAAATATGGCATAGAAGACAAACAGAAGCCTCTTAACGAATACAGAAAAAAAAGACAAAGACCGCTGATTGGATAATTCAGCATCGTTTAATGGAGGCAGACTCTTCAGTCTGTCCAAATATGTAATTCACTTTAAAGTTAAAAATATTTGAAATAATTTTTTCAGAAGCAGTCATCATGATTTGTCTTGCCCAGTGGGCAGCGTGGCCGCCCTGTCATTTCCAGCAGCAAGCCCTATGTCCTCTGTTCTAACAATGCAGAGAGTGAGCTAGACGGCCCTCCGAGGCACAGGCGGAAGGCTTGCTAACCGTGGGAAAACGCGGAGAGCAGTGACATGAATTTTTTGGTTATCATCAAGCCAACAAAAGACAATTTTTCAACCTCACGCTTAACTGTGCCTTAGATTTCATGTGTCAAATTGCAGTAATTTCTCAGCAGCGTGAAAAATCTTCACTGCTCAAAGATAACAGTTTCCCCTTCCTAAGCAATGCTGGTGAATCGCCCCCTCCTTTCCCAGCGTCCTGTCAAGTTAAATAAATAAATAAAACAACCCTTCAAATGGCGGAAATATGACAGCCCACGGCAAGGAGCAGGGCCAGGCCGTATATTTCATTCTGCCCGGGGATAAGGAAAATACTTTAGCGAGTAAATATATGTCTTCCATAAACAGAACAGCTTTTTTCTCTTTTCCAATACTCTAGGTGATTCTGGTAGAATAAAGCTTGATTCTCCAGACCCTAGCATCCCCCCGACATAATCTAGATAGAACACCCCTCCCATTCCTGAAGTCTCACAACCAGGACTGATAAGGAAGCCTTCGTCTTTGGAATTGGTCGGCTCATACTTCTTCTGACCCCAGAATTCTCCATCTTTTTCTCTCTTTCCTACCTGAAAAATAGTTTCCATCGGTCACTTCCACTCGTCTGGGCAGGGAGTTCTGATTTAAGGAACTGATGTAAGAAGCCCAAGTTTGCTCCATGATGAAGTTCTTTCCTCCAGGACATGGCCACTGCTGCTCCAGGGCAGTGAACAGACAGCTACCAGCCACCCGATCACGATCTGGACTGTGAGCCATGCGTCATAGGGGGAAGGAGGAAGTAAGCAACTTGCTAGAAAGAAAGTTGATTAGTTCAATGTCCAAGGGCTGGAAGGGGCAGGCACTTGACTGTTTTGGATGGAAAGGCTTGCAAGGCTTGTGGGGAGTATCTTCTAGATTAAGGTATCCCACGCAGCACCGTGCACAACATCATCCAAGGATCCCATCCCAATGCAGACTCTGATTCCATAGGTGGGTCTAGTCATCTGCATGTCTGGCAAGCCTCCAGATGACACGCTAGTACTTCAGCTACCTTCTGAGGAACAGGCTGCTTAGGATACCAGGGTTGCTTGGATGACATGCATTTGTGATTAATTCTGAATCACTAATAATTGCATAGGCGTCACCATAAGAAAGAAAGAAAAGCTCTTCCCCTTGATGTCGTTTAAACCAAGAACGGGTCCAGATTTGGATTTTTCTCCTTCCTGATCCTTGTGTTTTTGATCCTGTGTCTGTTGTGAGCCTGAATCTGTGTCTCTCTGAAGAAGGCTTCTTGTGAATCTGTTGTTGTGTCTATGTCTTCCAGAAGTGTGTGTCTGTCCTAACAAAGGACTTAGCTCTGTATTTACTGAACAACACAGAAAGCATCACATGGGGGAAGGAATGGGGTACTTCACAGAAATCTTTATTAGAGTTTTAATAGGGATTAAGTCACTGGCTCCAACCTATTACAACCGACCAGATAACAGGCATTGTTATTTATTAACCAATATCCATAAATGGCTACTTTCAACTTTTATGGTGGATTTTAAGAAGCTGTTTTCAACTTCTGTATTTGCTGCTTTCAGTAAATGATACACAGTTGCTGTCTGGGCTAGGGGCATGGAAGAGCACACAATTTAAGATTTACAGGTAGGCATTGGCTTAGGTTGTAGAAGTTGATTGCGTGGGAAATCCAAGGCAAGGAAGGTTGATTATTACATTGTTCTTATAAAAGCAGGGTAAACAAATAGTTTGAGTGCATAGTTAGATAGCTGTCTTTTTTTTGAATGAATATTTTTTATTGATTTTATTGAGCTACACATTTTTCTCTGCTCCCCTCCCTGCCTTTCCCCTCCCCTTCAACCCTCTCCCATGGTCCCCATGCTCCCAATTTACTCAGGAGATCTTGTCTTAGATAGCTTTCTTAAGTGACAGCAAGGTATATTGTTAACTCTGGCTGTGAGGTCCAGCAAAAGTTCCAGTCTCTTAGGATGTGAGACCTGCAGATCAGGCCCTCTAACATCACCCGAGAGACAGAACACAGGTCAACAAGCCTCTGAACCTATCAAATGTGACTCTAGGTATGTAGTCCAGTAAGCTGTGGCCCTGCTTGGACGCATTTCTGCCATCTACCAGTGTGTTAAGGATGCAGACTCAGGCCTCACTCTGAGCATCTTGAACCAGAGTCTTCATTTAAACACCCTCCCCAGTCAGTGGGGTTAGATATTAAAGTTTGAGAGACTCACTGGAGAACTGTTCTAAGTAAGACAAGCTTGATCAATTAGCACTTAAGGGGGTGACACATTTCAAACTTGAGGAGCAGCTGTCTACACCCCACCTACTCAGAGCTGAGCATTACCCTCTGACCCCCAGATTTGAATTCTAGTGGCCCACTAGAATTCTAGTGCTCCACCCATCACAGCCCACTCCATACAGGGCTTTTTCCTCTTCCTTAGTTGATTCGAAGAGCAACATCTACTATGAGAATAAAATTGTAAAGAAGAAATGTACATTCCCTATACCTTCCCTCCCAGAGGAAGGCATAGATTCATTTATAGTTTGGAATCTATGTCTCTTTGTGTATGCATTGTTCAGATACCACAGTGCTTTTTACTTGATATTATTAGGTCCAAATAAAACTCCATTTCCTCAAGTTCTGTCAGTTAGATAAAAGCCAGCAGTACTCAGGAACTTGGGAAGCTAAGTTCCTCTCTGCCAAAGGACCCATTTCTTCATCACTGGCAGATGGGTAAGTGGCTATCTGTAGAGCCTATTAGCATACCAAAGCCCATGCTGGTCTCCAGGCTCCCTCTGTATCACAAGTACCCGCTACACACTTCAGCATCCATGCGTCCTGGCTCTTCTCTCCTCTCCTCCTCTTCTACCCTAAACTTCTCCAGCACATGGGGCTTCCTCCCTGCAGCTACTTGTTCTCCTTACAGTTTCCTGCTATTCTCTCTCTCTCTCTCTCTCTCTCGCTCGCTTCTTCAGCTCTACAAGAGAAAGAATCCTGAATAAGCTACAACTTCCCCTCCCGCCTTCCCCCTCCTCCCTTTTCCTCTCCCTCTCCCTCTCCTCTCCTCCCTCCTCCCTCCCTCCCTCCCTCCCTCCCTCCCTCCCTCCCTCCCTCCCTCCTTTCCCCCCTCCTGCTTCTCTCATAGCCAGGTCCAGTCTGCTGGCTACGTTCAGTTTACTGCTTTCTCTCCCTGCTCCAGACTCTTCCAGATGTTTCTGACTGTATTCTCCCTCATATCTACAATAAAAACCTTCTCTTAAACTATACCACAGAGTGGTGATGTTAATAGTTTATACAGATATTATTTTAGGCTTTAAAAGAATTCTATCGACGCAATTTTAATTTCTATAAATACCTAAGTAGTAGCCACTAATAAACATCTTTTGTACTAATGTTAGACAATAGGCCACTTAAAAATCTTCTTTCTATATGTGCAAAGGAGATCTTTATATTCATCTCACTTCTTTTGGAGCAAGTCCTACAAGTGTTAATTATAGTAATTACTGAGCTAAATAGTTTTAATATTTCTAAGGCTTTTGTTATCTATTGCCAAGTTGCTGTGCAGAAAGTTTGAATAGTTGAAACTTTGACTTGTATATCAGTGTACCCGTCTTCCTTTCCAGCTTTGAAAACTATTGATTCTGCAATCTTTGCTAATGTGGTTGGAGCTAGCCTGGCATGGTTGCTGTTTTCCTGTTTCCTAAGTGGTGATGGGCCTCCATTCACTGTGTAGCCATGACACCCTGGGAGAGGAACTAGTGGGATTCAGGCATCCACAGGCATCCACATTTAGCCTTCCCTATGTCTGTTCCTGGAGTGTTTCCCATGCCCTGGGATATTCATGGCCACTAACCTTTTGCAGCTCTCCAGAATATTCCTTGGGGCAGTCTGATAGTACCATAGCCAAGTGGGCAAGCTTCAGTGGGGGAAAGGGGACTTAGTTTAGCTCCACTTCCCTGCTGGTCAGATGCTGCCACCCTTCAATAACTGTTCAACTCTGCCAATGACCCCAGACTCAGCTCCCTCTGAAATTTCTTTATAGACCTTGTGCAAGATTTAAGAGACTGTCATTGTAATGTCGTCATTTAACCTCCCGGCTGTATGTGTTTATTACCTTGTTGCTTGTTTCTCTCTAAAGCTGGGCTTCCTAACTGGCATAGGCTCAGAATGTCAATGTCTCCTACCTGCCCTCAGATGTTTATGGCTTGGGGCTGGCCTTTTCCAGTCCACATATCTCCCGAAAGAGCCGCTGTCACAGCAAGGCTTATGCAGGGCTCTGTTCTGAACCTGATAGAAAAGACAGGGCTGAAAAGATAGGGTGTTAGCTTGGGGAGAAAAATAAAGAGAAGCTACTTTTCTCAGATTAACTATTAGAAAGATGGAGAAGTCACGGCCATGGTGTCTAAACGATGGTCACTGAAGAAGGACCTCAATAGCCAGACTTCTTCTTGGTGTTAAAAGATCATCAGAAAACAGAAATGATGGCTAGCGTGTCAAACCCCCCGCTGCTGCTAACCCTCTGTCTTATGCTTCTGAGACCACAATAAGGACCTATGTGTCTGCCACTGATAGGTTAAAAGATACAAAGAACTGTTGAGATTATTTATATTCTTTTGAGACAAGGTTTCATCTGTCAAGGTTGGCTTTAAACGTGGCCATGCTAAACATGACCTTGAATTTCTGATCCTCCTGCCTCTACCTCCTAAGTGCTAAGATTATAGGCATGTACCAATACATACATTTGATGCAGTGCTGGGCATTGAAATCAGGGGTTAAGAGCAGTAGGCATGAATTATACCAACTGAGCTACATCCACAGCCCAAGGTTTATAGCTCATTGCTCTATGACTTTGTTTATAAACAAATCGCTGTCCTGCTTATAGCAATCACAAAAGTGATATCCTTTCAGCAGTATTCTATTAGTTTTTTTCTACACAGTCCCAAGGGGTAGGGGCTGCATCATCGTTCCACTTCCTGTAGCTATAACAAAATAACCAAGACTGGCTAATTTGTAAAGAATGGGATTTGAGGGGCTGGAGAGATGGCTCAGAGGTTAAGAGCATTGCCTGCTCTTCCAAAGGTCCTGAGTTCGATTCCCAGCAACCACATGGTGGCTCACAACCATCTCTAATGGGGTCTGGTGCCCTCTTCTGGCCTGCAGGCATACACGCAGACAGAATATTGTATATATAATAAATAAATAAAAAAAAAAGAATGGGATTTGATCTGGAGGCTGGGAAGCTTTGGAGTACACCACCTGAAGAGGGTTTTGCACTGCATCCAAGCTTGGAGGAGTGCATCTCGTGGGGAGACAGGGTCAGTGTGCTAGATCAGGATTTCCCCCATCTTTTTATAACACCACTAGCATCATGAAGGAGCCTCATCACCACCGCCTCTTCTAAGCCTACTTGCTTCCTGTCTTAGGGTTTCTATCGTTGTGAAGAGACGCCATGACCACAGCAATTCTTATAAAGGAAACCATTTAATTGGGGCTAGCTTACAGTTCAGAGGTTTAGTCCATTATCATCATGGCGGGAAGCATGGCAGTGTGCAGGCAGACATGGTGCTGGAGATGGAGCTGAGAGTTCTTTTTTTTTTTTGGTTTTTCGAGACAGGGTTTCCCTGTAGTTTCTAGAGCCTGTCCTGGAACTAGCTCTTGTAGACCAGACTGGCCTCGAACTCAGAGATCCGCCTGCCTCTGCCTCCCGAGTGCTGGGATTAAAGGCGTGCGCCACCACCGCCCGGCTGGAGCTGAGAGTTCTTGATCCACAGGCAAAAAGAGGAGAACTGAGTGTCACACTGTGGGTATCTTGAGCATAGGAGACCTCAAAGCCCACCTTCACAGTGTTGAGCATAGGAGACCTCAAAGCCTGCCTCCACAGTGCTGAGAATAGGAGACCCCAAAGCCTGCCTCCCCAGTGTTGAGAATAGGAGACCTCAAAGCCTGCCTCCCCAGTGTTGAGAATAGGAGACCCCCCAAGCCTGCCTCCCACAAGGCCACACCTCCTAATAGTGTTATTCCCCATGAGGGCCAATTTCTTTCAAACTATCGCACCTCCCCATGGCCTCACAATAACTTTGGGGATTAAGTTTCCTTATTGTATAAATTAGCAAAGATTCATCTTTTAGAAAAGTAGCAAAAAATTCACCTAAGCAACGAATGACTTTTTTTTTTCTTTTAAAGCATTTTCCTTATAGATACTGACCTCTCTTTAAAACTTTCAACCTAGTCCAGGAAGGAGTGTTTTTTAACAGACCGCTTGACTTCAATCCACTCTGAGTGTTTGCTTTGTCTCAGATCCTTCCCATTATCCACAAATGACATCATATCTAGAGACCATGAGAGAAACTTCCTTAACATGAAACATAATAGTGGTCCACTTGAGCAGTCTCGAGCATGAAATAGAAGCCCAGGTTGAAAAAAAGCCAGCCCATTCATGGACCGCCTGAAAGTAAAACAAGACCATAAAACTTACTGGGAGATAGGCCTGGTCATAGGTTAATTGGTTGGGTCACTGTATGCAAAACTCTTTATACTATGTAACTTTTAATGAGAAGATATTCAAATAAACTAATAAAAGGTGAACTTTGAGCTCCCTCAGTCACCCGAGTCAGACATGCACAGGATTTTGTGGGTGTGGATGTCCTGAAGAATCAAACTTCAAGCAAACATTTGGGGCAGCGACTTCCTTGACTAGTGGCTTTTTAAGGCAATGGCTTTGCCTCGTAGATGTGGTTTCTCTTCAAAGCTTTCAGCTGAGTCCAGGGAGCGGCATCGTGTTGTCTTCCTTATGTTTTTGTATAGTGTAGGGCTTGTGGTTGATAATTATTGGGAATGCTTGTGTAAATTCTTCTTTACCGAAGAGTTATATTCATGCAACATAGAGCCCAGCAGCACAACAAAGGTAAAATTGTACAGATCACAAAGTCATGAAAGAATATCTATGTTCTACATACAGGTCTTGCGAGGCCATTTATCCAAAACAGTCTGCTACGTTTGGGAGATTGGGTGACATCGGCCCCATCCTAAGCATGAAAATTAAAGTTTATCTAGATCAAATCAAGGAAGTCTTGATTTGGAGACCCATGGCAAATGGGGGTTGAGAAAGGAAACCGGAGACAAGCCCTGACAAAGGATGTAACACTCGGTGCAATGGCTGCCACTCTCTTCCCACACATGGCAGGTGGCAGAAGGCCTCTCCCAAGGTTCTCCTGTGATGGGAAGGTTCGTATGATACTCATCAGCTCTCCATCTGACCAAACATTGTGCCAGATGCCTACCGTGAATCTGATAAGTCCCAACAGCAGAAAGACCAATGGGACTTTGTGGTAGGACCCTGTCCCCCCAGTACCATGAAGACATCAGGTGGGTATCCACTGCCCCTCAGGTCAGGCGCCACTCGAAGTCCAGGAGGATTCACACAAACTGGTATTGGATTCCTTAGATGCTGAAGGAAAGCCTGAAGTCCTGCTCACTCACAGTCTCCATGAAACCCAGAGGGAAAGTTGCTTTTTAGGACCTTAAGCTAGCTTCCACTTCAGAGAGAGAATTTCTGCCCTTCATTCTTATTTTTTAAATTCCACTTTGAACATTCTGGCTTATTGTTCCAGCAGAAACCATGGTAACCCAACACCTTGGCAATTTGTGTTTCTCTTTCTCTGCGCATCTTTACTTAGTGGAAGCAGGAAATGGCAATGCTTACTTCTCTGGTACTTTTGTAGTTGGGAATGGTCACATGATCCAGCCCAGGCTAGTGAGACAAAGGAGAATCTGTGATGGGAAATTTGGTTTCTTAATAAAAGAGCGCCATGTCTTCCCAACCTTGTATGTATCCAACCCATACTGACCACCTGATGAACCATCCAAATGGAGACAAAGGAAAACTTAGGATGAAGGCAAGAGGCAGAAATGGCCACAGGAGTGGAGGACATGATTGAGCAGTAGAACCACACTAACTTATAAAAACAAATTAGCCTTTAGTCAACCAGCTTGCTTCACAGGTATTCTGGCGTTCTTAGCAAAATACTTTAAGCTCCATTACTGAGCCTCTGAAAAGGTCGCCATCGGTTTTATACGCACATGCTTCTCTATGCATAGTGAAGTTTGTAGGAGGAAATCAAGCCAATAATTTCACTCATGTTGAAGATAAAGAAGAAACTCAAAATATAAAATTTAAAACAAAGTAAAGTTTTATAAAAAAAATCTTTGGGAGAAAAGTACTTGAAAAGATCGTAAGCTATATACATATATTCCTTGCTAACACTTTATACTTCAAAACATTTGGAAATACTTAGCTAAAAAGGGTTTCAAGCTCCAAGACGTGGAACTCTCTAATGCTACTAAGTGTTGATTATGTATGTCAGTAAAAGTACATGTCAGTGCAGGGTGCATGTGTGTGTATGTGTGTGTAGTGGGTATGTACAGTTGCTTTCTGGATCTGTGGGTCCTCCACCTAAGAATTCATCCACCTCTAGAACATATCTGGGGCTGGAATGATGACTCAATGGTTAAGAGCCCTGGAGGCAAAGAGGCGCCATGGAAACCTCCAAACAACTCAGGTTATTGCCAAGGCTATTGCGTGCTCTCCACACACTGATAGCAAGGGGCTATCGATGACCTGACAGTGGCAACTTGTAGTTCTTCTTCCTGGAATTGTTGGCTTCAGTAGTTTACGAGGTTGGAGGGAACAGAAGCAGGGAACAGGGTTAGGCTGACTGCGGATATGACAGCGACAGCCATCTGGGAGACAGACTCAGGTGAACCAGCTCATTCCAGAGTATAAGGAATAAACAGGCTCGGAGAGACTGGGACAAACCCTAATTTGCATTAAGTGGCATGCTCCTATCACATGACTTTGTATATGGCAGTAGGGTCCTATAGCTGAGCTCTTAGCACAAGTCTTCCGGCAGGAATCTGTGTCTTCAAGGGTCAAGCTAAAGATAAATCAGGGATCTGGCTTAGGGACAGATTTCAGATAAGGTCAGCCTTCCAGGCCCAGGGACAGCCTCCAGATAAGGGCAGGTAGAAAGCAGGAAGTTTCGCTGGGGAGAGAGGAAGTCTCCAGCAACACCACCTATATATCTCATTGAACATGAACAAGCTGCACCCAACTAGTGTCTTCACCCTGACTGGATAGTGTTCATGGTACTAGAAGGTAATATGGACACTATTAGAGGAGAAAGGTAAACCTCAACCCAGCTCTAAAATCTTTGATCCACGTTGGTGACCTGTCTACACGATATGCTGGAACAATAGTGGCACAGAAGTTGTTGGAGTAACCAACCACTATCTGATTGGATTTAAGGCCCACTCTGTGAGCTGGAAGCCATACCTGATACTGCTCAGGTGGCCAAGAACCTGGCACTAGCTAGGCCTGGGCCTACGGGAAAAGCAAATACTATTGCTCTGCTAAAGAAATCCAACACTGTAATGATTTTTAACGACATTTTGCTGTTCCTACAATCGGTGTCTAGCTCGATCATCATTGGAGAAACTGTCCTGCTGCAGTAGATAGAAACAAATCCCAAGACCCATAGCTGGAAAATGTGTAGAGAGTGAAGGACCTCGGGATGCTCAGTCCTAAATGCGACGTCTCCATCAAACCCCTCTCCTCAGGGTTCAGAGAACTATGCAGAAGAGAGTGTGGACAGACTCTAGGAGCCAGTGGGGACAGATGACACTGAGGCCTTCCAGACACAGCAGGGCTGACACACACGGGACCTCACAGAGACTGTGGCCGTGTGCACAGGGCCTGCACAGGTGAAAGCCAGATGGGGTCTCAGTGATGAGAGGGAGACGTGGAGATGATTCTCCCACCCTAACCAAGAAGCTGTCTCTGACTGACAGCTGTTTGCAAAGAAAAATGAGCTCTCTCCAGTGGAGTCTCACACGGTGATGACCACACGTAAGGGCAGGCCCCATTCCCAGCCGGAAATGGCTCACTCAAAATGAACGCAATGGCATTTTAGAGGCTTTTGTTTGGTCTCATAATGCTTTGTCTGAGCATTTTTTAACCTCACTAGTCTCTTGTTTATATATTATAGTTTCCTTTTTTGTGGTTATATATATATATATGTATGTATGTATATATATATATATATATATATATATATATATATATAGTATGTGTGTGTGTGCTTCTTGCAATGTTTATTTTTGCTTTTTGCTTTGTGTTTGTTTTGTCCTATTCTGGTTTACTTGCCTGTTTGTTTTCTAAAAAGAGAGAAAGAAAGCACGGAGTTGGATGGGTGGGGAGGTGGGAAGCGTCTGGGAGGAGAAGAGGGAGGGGAACCATGACCAGAATATATTGCATGGAAGAAAAAAACTGTTTTCTATAAAAATGTAATATTTTAAAAGTAGAAAAAATGGGGGGAGTAGGAGAAGAAGAGGGAGGGGGAATTGGGGTTGGTACGTAAAATGAAAAATAAATTTTTTAAAGCAAAAAAGAAAAAAATAGTTTTAAAAAAAAGGAGCACTGATGGCTGTTCCTGAGGACCCAGGTTCAATGCCCAGCTCTTACTGGTGGCTCACAACTATCTGTATGTAACTGCAGGCATAGGGGGTCCAGTGTACCCTTCTGCCCTTGGAGGACAGCAGGCATGCCCAGGATACACAGACATATGTGCAGGCAAAGTACCCATATATATAAAATAAAAATAAATAATATGTTAAAAAAACTTGTATCTGTACTGAACATACTTGTTTTCCTTGTTACTATTTCTAAACAATGAGGTGTAACGGCTATTATATGAGCTATTATATTATATCATTGTGAAGAGGAGTTAAAGTGTACGGAGAGACAGACATAGGTTATGGGCAATGCTCTGCCATTTTATACAAGAGACTCACACATCGGTGGATTCTGGCACAGAGTGTGTGTTCTCTGTAACCCCACCCCCAGGAATAGGTTACATTCCATCTCCTTCCGTTTGTGTGTGTGTGTGTGTGTGTGTGTGTGTGTGTGTGTAGACAAACATAGGCCTGTACTGCTTTTATAATATCGAGAACTTAGGGAGGGGCCATCTAAGATGATTATAGGAGAAAACCTGATTTTCTAGGAGGATCAGATCGTGGAGGGCCTGGGATATGAGGCCTGGGAAGGGTCAGGAGCTCACGGGAAGCTTTGGTTCAGGCCTCGCTGGAGACCCGCCCTCCTGTCTTCAGTAGCTACCTGTCAGGGGTGAGGACTGGATTAATCAAATTTTCAGTTTTTCTGGTCAGCTCTGTCAGTTCTTTAGAGATATGCGGGAGGCAGCTTTCAAGGAACCCTCCCCTCAGCTTCCCTACCCTCATTGGGGCTGTGAGTTACAGGTCTTACTTTCTGGTTTACTCTCTGAGCATCTAGGCGAAGTTTAAAAGGAAAGCAAGCCTTAAAGGTTAATGACCTAACAGCTTCAGGTGAAAACACCTGCCCAGTCATCACCTTACCCCTGCCCCCACTTACTTCTTCTGATAGATCTGCTCCCAACCTCCACTGCTATCTACCACTCTGAGACTGCGGGGGAACTGGCCAGCAGATGCAATCTCCTGGCCTCAGAATTCCTTGTCCACCCCGTGAAACCCAAGCCCCTGAGCCACACACAGTTCCACTCCGAGGAGACACTGGTGTCTTTCGTTGCTCTGCTTAAAGGAAAATCTGCTTTTGTTTAGGTTTGTTTAGTAAATTAGTAAATTAATTAGTAAAATTCCAGGCTGCCTCCATCAGTCCTGATCTAACAAGGACAACTTGTGACAAGAACTGGCCTCTACACTTTAAGGACTGTGTATTTTTCCCCTAATGGGAGAAATGTCTTTGAAATTCAGACTTGCATACATGGACTTCGGCACAGATTATAAAAATAGTTTCTTTATGGAGTCGACCCTTCATTGGGAAACTTTGTCAAATGAAATTTAATGTCAACTAGTTTTAGCTGAAGTGGTTTTACCCCATTGCATTCTGTTGGGTCGCACTTGTACCTGCCTTTTCCTTGTCTATTTCAAAACATGATTTAAAAACATAGAAGCAATAACTCTTCCCCTAAGACGCTGTTTCAAGTGAGATGGCCCCTTCCCCCACTCAAGCATTTAATCTGTAATTTTGTAGGTTACTCTCATTTGCAGATTTTAGAAGGAGTCTTTTATTCTCCTCCAAGTGTTAAAGCAATTTAGATTAATTGGCCTTGGAGTCTTTGATACCCATTTTAAAGACGTTTTAAAATCTGTTGAAGACGATACCCTTTCATATGTGATAAGTAAAATTCTTGGCAGATGAAAGCCCTCTCTTTTTGTTTTTTGCACAAAAGGAATTTTCAGAGCTGTGGAAAAGCTGCGGAGCTGAGAGGAGGTGAGAGGAGAGCGTTTCCATGCTGAAGACCAATTCCCTTCTCCTTCCCTGGGGGATCTTATCCTTCACAGCTGCTTGGAGAAAATGGGAGCAGAATTAAGGTGCCAGCACTCTTTGCGGGACAAAGGATGAGTGGCAGGCACTCCGCACGCTCCACACTTGGCATTTGATGGCCACCATCCAAACACGTTTACCAGACTAAATATTCCACCAGAAATAACGCGTCCACAAGCAAGTGCCACTCCCTAAGGACAAAGGTTCAGAGATTAAAGGTAGCCTCAAGGCCAGGATGATTCCTTGGAATCCTTGAAAGAGTGGAAGGATGAGGCCTTCCTGACCTTGACTCTGACTCTTAATTCCTCCCTGGGCTAGCCTCTGAAAGGGAAAGGTAGAAGCAACCAGGGCTCTCTCTCCCTTTGATTGTTAGAGACAAAGTCTACGTAGTCAAGGCCAGCCTCAGATTGGAGAGCCTCCTGCCCAAGTCTTGGACTCTCAGAATTCACTGATGTCCCTGGACTTGAAGAAAGGTTTAAAAACATGGTACAGCTATCATTTGAGCTTGGTGTACATTTGTGTGTGTGTTTAGGGCCGTTGGACAAACAGGTAGAAAGCTTGGTTAATAAGTGTGAACAACACTTGGAAGTAATGCTAAGCACTGCAATCCCATTGCGTGGGAGGCTAAGGCAGAAAGATGGTGAATTCCAGGCTAGCCTGGACTATACAGTGACATGACAAGAAAAAGACCACCACGCAAGCACTTTTGGACACTTTCTCATGGACTCATTTTTTTCCCTCCCTTTGATTAAGTTAAATGTGTTGCCTATTAAAGGTCAGCAAAGCAAATTGAGCCAGGTGGTGCAAACCTGTAATCCCCACGACTTCAGAGTCTAGGCCAGGGGACAAGCTCAAGGCTGGCCTGGGAGACTTAGCCAGTTCCTGTCTGCAAATAAATACGGAAAGCTGAAGATGCAGCTCAGCAACGCAGCCCTTGCCTAGGAGGTGGATGCAAGCCCCAGGACATGGAAACAAACAAAAGCAAAAAACCAGGAACACTCCACAAAAGTCAAAGATAAATGGACTGCTAGGGACATATTGCTGTGATCTTCATGTATTGGAAGCCGACAGAGCTGAGGCCGAGCACAGATTTCCAGCCCACAGCACTGAGACAGAAAGGAGTCTGCTTCAAGCAACTTATGTGTAGTACTTTGTTGTGGGAACCCTAATAACAAACAGTATTAGCAATTAATAATTAATATCTCTATCTAGAAGATAACAAAATAGACCACTAACTTAGAGAAAAGAGAGTTACAGAAAATAGATAGGTGAGCTTAAAAACATGGGAGGAGTAGCTGGGCACCAAGGAAATTTTTTTTTTCGAGACAGGGTTTCCCTGTAGTTTCTAGAGCCTATCCTGGAACTAGCTCTTGTAGACCAGGCTGGCCTCGAACTCAGAGATCCACCTGCCTCTGCCTCCCAAGTGCTGGGATTAAAGGCGGCGCCACCACCACCAGCAACCAAGGAAATTTAAATAACCATGGGCATACTTAACAGGACTCCCAGAAAGTACATTTAAAAACTCAGCTGCCCAAATTGATACTATTAAAAGCAGGAGATAGATTGTTAATCCCACTGGTCAAGAATAAGACCATTATAACAGTTTAAGGTCAAATTCGAAGCAAGCTTTAATTAAATACTGGCCAAATGGATGGGTTTTGGTCAGGTCCATACCCACGTTCCCGGGAAATGGCCCCAAATCAAGTTTTGCAAGGGCTTAAGAAGGAAAACCTGTAGTCCATTGCATTTTTGACCAGGTTTAATCAGGGGCAAGCATACATCCTGACGTATTTCCTGCCCGTGACCCTTCCACCCACACGTGATCAAGCACATTAAGTGCTGATGGGCCAAACATGCGTGTTTAGGGGAGTGAAAACACATGGCTCATTAATCACCCCTCAACAACAGCTTCCAGCATTTCAGGAACCATCCAGCCTTGAGCATGAGGCTTGTAGATCAGAGGCGTTTTTTGTTTCGTGGACCTTTTGGGCACAGTAATTAGAACTTAAAATGTAACTTTGGCTCTCACAGTATAAACGCATTGATTTCTGTAGCAAAGAGAGAGTTGTGAAAGGTACCCATAGAGTTGGGAGTGTTTTGCCAAACACTCAAACTCCTTGAACGGGAGAGCTTGGCAGGAAAGCCACCCCTCCTCCATGCTGATATCTTGCTCTCACTCAGATTTTAGTTATCATAAAAGAGAAAAGACAAGCCATGCCACCCCAATCAACACTGTTGTAAATTTCCTAGGTGAAATATTCCAATGAAGAAACAATAGTTCTCATCTTAAAGGGGAAAAAAAAAGATAGTTTATCCTGTTATCCCCAATTCCATGCTCCAATGCGGAAGCAGTTTCATGCAGTTTTATAGAACAAAGAGAATTATTAATCAAGACAAAAAATACATTGGTGGTACATTGGCAGTACAGGGAGATGGGCAAAAGCTTTCCTATGGGCCCAAGATGCTCTCTGAGCTTCGGGGTTGGTGGAAGCTTGTGGTCTAATAAGTAATAGATTCCAGAAGGTCTCTCTGTTAGTCACAGGACGTCAGTCCTGACACAGTGATGGGCAAGGAGTGGCTGTCCTGGTGCTAGAACTAGCCCAGGTAAGTCAAGCCACGTCTGGACCTGCAACACCTGGACCTGCAACCTCCCCATCGTACTGGATTCTAATCGTTCAGTCTCTGCAGACAGCTTCCTTCCAGGAGATCTCATTCACAAATACTGCTGCACACACAATTAAGTCAATTTCAGCAGTACCAATGTGGCCAATAAGAAATCAATTAACATAACATATGTTAAAATATTACAAGGATAATAATAACCCATGCAAATGTACTTGAGTCAAGAGATTATTAATGATTAAGATATAAATTACTCTAGTCTCACTCTCGGGGAGCCAGAAAGGCACCTCTTTGTAAATGACAAACAAGCTATAATAATATTCATATGAAGGCCTGGATTAACTTTGAAAACATTATTTTTATTTTTATTTATTTTACAGTAATAAGCCATGGATGATGTATCCTCTGTGCTATGGGGGAGGCCCATAAATTTTACAGTTGTCCAAAGGTCATAGGTTAGCAGGATACTGTTGTTAAGGATGCTGGTAAGGGTGTTTTTTCTGAGCTGCCGAGGAGTGGAGATTACACAGGAAGTGGAGTTCACTCCAGGAAATCCAGATTTTTCAGGCTTGGCTATGAAGTTGGGAAGGGGAAGAAAGAAAATGATTTTTTTTTTTTGTTTTTCGAGGCAGGGTTTCTCTGCAGCTTTAGAGCCTGTCCTGGAGCTAGCTCTTGTAGACCAGGCTGGTTTCGAACTCACAGAGATCTGCCTGCCTCTGCCTCCCGAGTCCTGGGATTAAAGGTGTGCGCCACCACCGCCCAGCAGAAAAATGATATTTTGAACAGTATACTTTTCTATCACGCCCTGTCCCAGCGCAACTTAATGGGTTGTTACCAGTCCCTTTAGGGTGTGGCCTTTGAGTAGCTACACCCTGGGCCTTGAGAAGGTCAAACAGGTAGACATCTTTGGCCTGGCCCCAAAGCAGCAGGGGCGGACAGTGGATTTCTGAGCTTCCCAGTTCTCAGGTTTATGACAGAGTCATACAGCCAACTGCCAAAGTCAACAAATGTTTCACGGAGCTTGAGGACTCTTCTTGAAGCTCAATGCTGACTTTAACCCCTAAACCTACCTACAGGGAGCTCATCCCTGAACGTGTTTTCAGTTTAGGTGTTTTCTAGTTGAACTACACAAACACATACATATTCTAGCTCCAGGACAGGCTCTAAAGCTGCAGAGAAACCCTGTCTCAAAAAAAACCAAAAAAAAAAAATGGGCCAGAAGTCAGGGTGCCCTAACCCCATCCATACCTCTTCCATGCTTGACGGGACATATGGTCTCTGATGCCATAATGGACCCCACACCTTCTCAATGACATTCTCCCTGAGAGGACAAAGGGCCCTTCCTTTCTCGGAAGGGAACAAGGCTGGTAAAATTCCCTACTCTTTTCTTTCCTTTATACACTCTGTATTGCCTTACTTTGCAGAAAGTGTTCTTTGTGGCAGGAGTCTACTTTCCTCTCTGGTTAAATAAAAGATTTTCATTTGGCCTTACATTCGTGGTGCCCTGTAAATTACCTGAGATGGATGTATATGGTCAGTAGGTAGCTATGTTACTTGCTGGGTGTCTTGGTATTTAAAAAAAAACCAAGACTTCCCTGTGAGATGTGAGAAATCACTCTGCACACTTAGGGCTGAAGGAAAGGCTCTTTAGTAGTGCTTGTCTGACTGGGGCTAATGCCCAAGGAAGAGCTGGCCTCAAACAGAAGGTCAGACAAACTTACAAGCACTTTAGGTTTATGCATTTTACATGAGCTGTGATGATTAAAACGCTTTTATTAGGTTCCGGCCTCTGGTTATACTTTGAACAATTTTAAATAGACAAGGGACTTCAAGTCTGGTCACTGGCAGATGAGAGATTTACAAAGCAAAGACAATGTTATTTCTTAAGTTCGTCTGCCTGCACTGTTCTGTTCTTGTGCACCTGGCCGAATTATAATTTTTCTGATAAGAGCACAGGAGATTTAATGGTGGTTGTGACCCTGTGTTGCCCCCTTGAGCTACCTCTTAGAGACACGTTCTTTGATATGTGCAGCGATGAACCTAATGGCTGGTTGTCAGTCAGTCAGGGTGGTCTTCTTTTGTTACGGAAATGCAATCCAATTGGAGGTCAGTCTTGGTGAATGAACCTTAGAGGAAACTTTCTCAGCGTTCCTAAACTTCATTTGTGGTACAGATTTTCTTTCTCTCCGTCTCTTCCAAACCCGGTTAGTATACTACTTACCTCCCAGTCATATCGGATGCAGAGGTCCTTTAACTAAATTCTACTTCATATAATACTTGCTTAGTATTTCCTAAGCAAGTTTATGAGCAAATCCTTTGTAGAACTAAATTTACAACTTATGTTTTCCTGCTTCTAAGTACTCTAAACGGTGACTATCACACTAGTCCAGGCAGGGCTTCTTATCACCTGGTCAAACCATCAGCAATCCAGAAAGGACGCTTGAATATGAAATGCTCCCTGTAGATTCGTGTGTGAAAAGTCTCAGAAGAGGGGTTTCAAACAGACACTGGAGCTGATGACTGGGGAATAAGGTCATTAAGAGTCTTTAAAGCCAGAGATAGAAAGATAAGCGGCAACATGGGCAGGGGTTACCGACAGGGGTCAGGCCCCAGCATCAGAAGCAGATAGCAGGGGGAATGTAGCGCTAGAAAGGATGAGAGCCCTTGCGACAGAAGTGAGGTCTGTCCAGGCAGGAGACAGCAAGGGATGGAGAAAAGAGCTGCTGATGTCCCTTTGATGCAAGCTCAGTTCCTGGGAGGGATCCTGGCTCTAGGATGCGTTTGGCTAGATGCTCACAGACGATGTCTCCATCCTGTGTGTGAAAGTGGAAGCTTTGCTGCAGATATTGGAGACTAGGTCCCAGCTAGATTCTAGCACTACATCCTTACAAGTGTGTTGTGTCCTTGTCCAAGATGGCGGTGCTACCTGGGAGCTCCTCGGAACAAGTATGTCCCTGGAGGTGCTCTGAGAGTTGCACCTTGTCCTGCTTCCCTTTCTTGACTCTGTTTCCTGTGTGATCTTGCTGCCAGGATGCTCTACTTCATCTGGACTCCTAAAGTTACACACACAAGGGCTATGCAGTGAAATCCTTGAAGCCATGAATTCAGCAAACTCTCCCGCTCATGATGTTTTGTCAGGCATCTTCTTCCACCAGCAAACAGAGCATCCGAAGATTGTGCAAAGCTAAGGTCTGGCAGGCACAAGGGGACCTCGGCTGAGCGTTTTTTTTTTGTTTTTTTTTTTTTTTTTTTTTTTTTTTTTATAACCATGTATCAGGAGAAAGAAGCCACACACTATTTTGTTTAATATAAAGACTATTGCATTGGGAAATATTGTTTTAGGGTGTGCTGCATTTGTTTAACTCTGTGAAGCTGTGATTCCTTGCTTGTTTAAAACACCTGGTGGTCTAATAAAGAGCTGAACAGCCAATAGGAAGGCAGGGGCAAGGATAGGCAGGGCTGGCAGGCAGAGAGAATAAATAGAAGGAGAAATAAGGAAGAGGAAAAGTGAGAGAACAAGGAGAGGAGGA
The DNA here is from genome assembly GCF_903992535.2 of Arvicola amphibius. Lineage (NCBI taxonomy): Eukaryota > Metazoa > Chordata > Mammalia > Rodentia > Cricetidae > Arvicola > Arvicola amphibius. The sequence continues at coordinate 20,296,697 of NC_052064.1, forward strand.
TGTGGGCAGCCAGTCATCCAGCCAGCCATGGAGAAAGAAGCAAAGAAAGGTATAAAGAACGAGAAAGATAAAAGCTCAGAGGCAAAAGGTAGTCGGGATAATTTAGTTAAGAAGGGCTGGCTAGAAACAAGCCAAGTTAAAGTTGGACGGTTATAACTAAGAATAACCCTCGGTGTGTGATTTATTTGGGAACTGGGTGGTGTCCCCCCCCCCAAAAAAGACAAAAGAGTCAACACACAACATTATTGAGGTCGGGATGATAGATTAGTGGGTCAAGTGCTTCTCGCACAAGCATGAGAATTTGAGGCAGTTCCCCAGCACCCATGTGTGTGGCTGTCAGGTGTTGGTGCACACCCACGATGTCAGTGCTGTGGAGTTAGAGATGAGAGGATTCCTGGGGCATTCTGGGCAGCTAGTCTTGCAGAATCCATGAACTGCAGCCAGATTTAGTGAGAGTTCTCTTCTCAAAAAAGGAGGTGGAGAGTGGATGAGAAAGACACTGAGTGTCAAACTCTGGCCTCCATCCACATACAGGTCTCTATACACATGAACGGACATGCCCATATGAATGTGTGCACATGCGTATAACACACACACACACACAGAATGATTATTCTCGGGAACTGCCACAAGAGTTGAAGTAAAGAGAGCTTTAGAGAGCACCCTAAGGAGTCACAGATACAGGGTTGAGCTGGGACTCTACACAAGTGACCCTTCACCACTCAGGCTTGTCTAGACATGCTAGGTGGGCAAGGTAGTGACTCCTTGGTGGGTCGCCCTAACAGAATTCGATGGGGTCTTTCTTATTTTGCTTCTGCCAGTTAAAGAACTAAAAGGCAAGAAAAGTCTCAAGCATGATGGGTGGCCATGGAGAAATCTCAAACACAGCAAACAAGAGCAGGCAGAGAATCAGCAATTGAACATGGCTTTATTAGGGCCAAGGATACAGCAGACAGACCCTCCCCAGAGCAGAGGTGGGGACATTCAGGAAGCAAAGTCAGCTTTTCCTTCGGGGTGGGAGTTTTAGATGCTTTGAAGGTTCTTCCTCCCCAGATTTAGGGCCAGTGAGTTTGAAGACAATGGCTGATGGGCACATAACTGCCAGTGTGAACCTGTCCTGATCCAGTCTTGACCTTGTTGAGTCACCCATCATCAGGGGCCTCCCAGGCAGGACAAAATGCCCACAGGCCTTTGCTTTAAGGTGCCAGGCTTTTGTCTCAGGTCAGGAAGGGTGAGGAAGAAGTCATCCATCTTGGAAATACATCGCCTTTATTGCTCAGTCATGGCGTCTCTCCTTATCTGTCTGCCTATCAGGGAATCTAATCTTTTATCTCTCTGGAAATTTTCCTCTGAGAAATGGGGCAGCTGTCTACGTGGCGGAAATGAACCTCAGAAGTCCCTGCCAAGCTGACACTGAACATGCTGGGAGAGCCGCCCTGTGGGCCACTGGCTCATGGTGTGGGACTCAGGCAATAGATGTGCTCCAGGAGCCTTATGAATATACCATCTCCCTCAGCCTTTCTCTCCCACATCTTAGAGGTCTCTTTAAAGCTCACCTTCAATTTTGACCCATTTCCTTCAACTAGACTGAAAGACACTATAGTGTACAGATTAGGAGAGCAAGTTTGGAAAAGTAAGCTATTTATTACTGGTAAACTCCAGTTACTCCTAAGGCAGAATAGATTACTGACGAGGTAAAGACAATAGCCCTGGGTTCAGTAGGTCACATGTCCTTACATGGCATGAGGACCGCTTATGATAATTCCTGGAAATGGTCCTTTGTTAACTATAACTAATATAAATATAACTATAACCATAAGAAAAGAGACTAGATAAATACATATATTCTGAACTTAAGCATACATGTCCTGTATGTTCAGAACTTAAACATCTCAGGTCAATTATTCATGTCCCATTTAGCCTGTTTTATGTCACTCATACCTTAGACGATACATACAAAGAGGAGGTTCTTATTAGTTCATGGATTCAAGGGCTCAACAAGTTCGGGCTCAGGTGGCCACATCTGGTGATGGGGTTCATGCTGTATGCTCAGGCATGTCCCGGAACGTAAGTGGTGTCTGCTGGTGACGCACACGCAAGAGGTCAACCATACGGTGGGGCGACCTCACTTTGCTTTTTATTTATTTTCATGCACGATTTTTAAAAATCTTTAATTTTTAATTCTTTAACAGTGTCAGTCACTTTTATCCCCCGTTACTGTCTCTCGACCCCTTACGTGGTTACTGAAACCTTTCTTTGCAAGTCCCCTTCCGACCTTTCACGGTGTGTGTGTGAACCTCTGAAGTGAATTAAATTAGGGTTGCCTGGGTGAGTGTGGGCTGAGGTTATTTGCTGAAACACGGACAGCTTATCAGGTGTGTGGCTTTTGGTTAGGCTGCATTTGTATAACTCTGTGAAGCTGTGGTTCTTTGCCTGTCTAAAACACCTGATGGTCCTAATAAAGAGCTGGATGCCTGGTGGCAAGGCAGGGGCAAGGACAGGCAGGGCTGGCAGGCAGAGAGGATAAAAGGCGAAATCTGGGAGGAAAGAGAACAAGGAGAAGAGGAAGTCATGGGGGTTCAGGCACCCAGCTAGTCATGGAGTAAGACGGAAAGTAAGATATACAGAAGTAAGAAAGAGAAAAGCCCAGAGGAAAAAGGTAGATGAGTTAATTTAAGATAAGAAAAACTGGCTAGCAACAAGCCAAGTGAAGGTTGGGCATTCATAACTAGGAATCAGCCTCCATGTGTGATTTATTTGGGAGCTGGGTGGTTGGGTGCCCCCAAAAGCCAAAAAAGTAAAATATCATACAATGCTGACTAGTGGTAATCTCTGTACTAACCTCTGATGCAATAAGAAGCTTTTGGATCCTGCCTTCCCACCATGGGTGTAAAAGGCAAAATCAAAAACACACTCAAAGGAGCAGAAAGCAAGCTCTCAAAGTAAGCTCACCGAGGAAAGTAACCAGCCAGAAAAGACTGAACAAGTGAGGGAAAAGGCGCCACAAATGACAGAGAGGGAGAAACAGCCACAGTGTGTCAGGTGAGGTAACAGGATGAGGAGACAAGGCCTAGAGGAGACAAGAGCAAAGAGCTGGAAGAGGCAGAGAGCTGGAAGAACAGAGCTGACGTGTCAGTGGGCTGGACTCCAGACTGCTTCGATCGGCATTTCCCTCCTTCCCCGGGGCTTCCATGAGCCTCTTGGTCCTGGTGACCTCTCAAGGACCCAGGGGACAGGCTAAGGAAGCACTGGGCATTTCTGACAGAAGCTGTGTAGCCTGCTTTGGCTCAACTATACCCGAAGGGAATGAAGATACCAACCTGTGTGTGTGCTTGGAAAAACTGAGGCTCTGTTTTCCCTGATGCTGGGTGATGCTGTCCCTGACACCCAGGTCTACTCAAGATGTGGTGTGTTCTTTTTATTTATTTTTAAGATTCATTATTTATTTATTTATTATTTATTTATCGTTTGTTTGTTTGTTTGTTTATTTATTTATTTAATGTGTACTGGTGTTTTGCCTGTGTTTACTCTGTGTGAAGGTGTTGGATCCCTTGGAACTGGAGTCACCGACAGTTGTGAGCCACCATGTGGGTGCTGGGAATTGAACCCACGTCCTCTGGAAGAGCAGCCAGTACTCTTAACCACTGAGCCATCTCTCCAATTCCTTCCCTGTGTTCTTATTCCTTTTACATCCTTCAGAATGTAATAAGTAGGGCCAGAGAGATGGCTCAGTGGATAAGAGAGCCTTCTTTGAAAGCACACGGACTTTAAACCCCAGCGCTTCCAGAAAAAGCTGTCAGCGGCTGTGCACACCTGTGGGGATCTGAGGTAGAAGGCTCACTGGAGCCTGCTGACTGCCAGCCTAGTTCCGGGTTAGTGAAAGGTCCTGCCTCCAGGGAACACGGCAGAGAATGACGGAGCAGGATACCCGATGTCCTCCTTTGGCCTCTTCCACATGGGCACACACGCAGGAACTTGCATTTGTCCCCACATATACACATTCACATATGCAACACACACACACGCGAAAAATAAATACCAGAACACAATAGTGTGCACAATACCCAATGGCAGCCATGGTTCTAAAGGTGCTTTACACATATTAACTCCCTGGGCGCTCAGCACAGCCCCAAGCGGTGAGCGAGAAGCACTTGCAAACTGCAGAGAAAGACAGAGAGCCAGGCGAAGCAACTGGATAGGGTCAACCGGAAAGCAGCAGGCCATGTCAATTCCTCCTGAGGGACGCAGCCCTTCGACATGGGCAGGACTGCTTATTAAAACATACCAACAGTTAATTTATTTTATACCACCATAAGCTGCCACTCTTCTGTGGCCAGGACAGCATTTCTGTGCCTCCTTCGTTTAGGATGCTTACTTATTTGATGGCGATTTAATGAGTAGAAATTAAAAACAGGCTTTTGGTATGTAGACATTTGCAGGTAATCTATATTCAAAACAGGCTAGTCAAAAAAAAATCAAACATCTGTTGGTCACATTCATTTTTTGTGGGAGCATTATCGTCTCATTCTGATATACATTTGCTGGGGAAAAAAATGTCTCCGGATTTACAAATTGGCTTTGATGTTCTGTGCAGGAATCGCCCTTTGAATTGATAAACACGCTGCTCCGTGGAATCAGTGGGCTGAAATGCTGTCAGCTGCAAGGAAGCTCTGAATCACGGCAAAGTCCTGGGTGTGATGATAAAGTCATCAGCACACCCGCTGGCTGGTGACGGAGGAATTGATATTAGCCTGGCAGCCTTGGCGATTGCTCCAGTCTGCCCGGCTCCTGCTTCAGCAGCTGAGGGCACCCAGCCTCCACTCCGGCTGCTGATTGAGCCGCCATCTTGAAAATCTGGATTCCAAACCGCATCGATGACCTTGCGACAATTGGGTACACTAGGCTGTGGTGCTGTGGTTACTTCACCAGGCAGGTAAGGTCACGACTAAAGAGAAGACTTCTGCTCATCAAAGGTTAATAATTCTTTTTCTAATAAAGGGGGGGGCTGGAGTTCTGGGTACTCTGGCTGAATCTCCAACACCCATATGGTGGTTCACAACCATCTCTAACTCCATGTCCAGAGGATCTGGCACCCCCTCTGGCATTCCCAGGGGCCTGGTATCCATGTGGCACACACGCACATGCAGGCAAAACACTTGTCCATAAAGTAACAATAATGATAAATAGTAAAACCCCATATCTAAGATGGCAGAGAGAGACCAGAGAAGATGGCTTCTCCCATTTGAGACAGATGAGGGAGAGCCACTTGCCACTGAAGCCCTGGGAAAGTATTGAGTATTGTTGAGTACAATCACTAGTCAGAGGCCTCGGGACCCTCAGCCCTAAATGAGATGTCTCCATCAAATTTCTCCTCTTGGGGCTCAGGGAACCCTGCGGAAGAGGAGGCAGAGAGAGCGTAAGAGCCAAAGGTGATTAAGAACACCAAGAAAACAAGACCCTCTAAATCAACATGAGCGAAGGTCATGTGACCTTACAGAGCCTGAGGGCGTGCACAGGGCGTGCATGGGTCTGCTCTAGACTGGGTCCTCGAGCTGAAAGGGGCAGTGGACATAAGCCCCCATCCCTAAACCAGAAGCCACCTCTAATTGCAAACGAAAATGTAGTTTTCTCCAAGTGTCTTTTCTTGGGCTCTTTTCTTTCTATTTTACCCTATTCGGATGTTTTTGCTTTATATATATATATTATTTTAATTATATTGTTATCCCTTAAAATCTAGTTTGTTTTCTAATGAGAGACAGAAAGGATGTGGATCCAGATGGAGGGGAGGAGGAGAGGGAGGGGAAACTGTAATTGGGATCTATTTTACAGTGGGAAAAAAAAACCTATTTTCAAGAGAGGGAAAAATGTATTTCTGATGTTCACTTTCTGCAAATAAACCAGGAAGATGAACGGAGAACAACCTGATTCTCTACTTGGCTGCTGTGGGGCTCTCCTTGCTCCCAGTAGTCCTCGAGCCAAAAGGACTGCCAGTCAAATAGCCAGCCAGACTACCCTTGCCAGCAGGAACCCTCTGGAACATTCCTTGGGCGCCTTGAGAAAACATGGCTACTGGAGGCGCAGGCTTTAGCCAAGGATGTTTGGTACCATTTTGTCCTGGGCCTTTGACTATCACAAGCCTCTGTGAATTCTAGATAACTCTATAAATCTCTCCATCCAGGCCAGAAAAGAAGCCCTGGTGGTCTAGCACCTGGTTTCTTTTATATTTTTTTTAACATCATGATATAAATACATAAATCTTCCCCTTCCCTTTCCTCCCTTCAAACCCTTCCATATACTCCCTCCTTGCTCTCTTTCGTCTGTATAATGTTACTTGTATGTATGGTTTCAGGCTGACCACTGGGTGTTGGATATGATCAGCGTGTGCTTCCCCGGGAAGATGGTCTCTCCCGCTTTCAGCCTTCCTTACTTGCCTGTAGCTCTTTGTGTAGGGTTGAGGACCCCTGAGCTCTTCCCTACTCACTTTGGCATGTCTGTGGATGCCACCTTAGTTCAGTTCATGTTTGGGATTTGATGGATGTAGCCTCTGACATTCCAAGCAAACACGACCTCACAGCCATCCTTCTGACATTCCGGCTCCTACAATCTTTCTGTCCCCTGCCCCGCAATGTTCCCTCAGCCTTAGGTGTAGGAATTCTGCATTTTCATTACTTGTGGTTTTCTGTAGTGGTCTCCATTTGTTGCAGAGAGAGGTTTTCTTGATGAGGGCTGAGGGCTACTCATCTCTGTGAGTATAAGGACAGCTGTTTAAGTTGTTTTTAGGGGTCATACTGGTTTAGTAAAGTAGTGGTAGAAGATTCTCCTCTGAGATTCATGAGTTTACTAGCACCGAATTTTGTTTCCAGTCCCAGACATGGTTTCTGTCTTGTTGAGCAGGTCTTAAGCCCAATTAGAGAACTGTGCCTTACTGCCAGGGTATGTGTGCCACTACTGCCCCGTAGGGTTATTGTGACATGCTGGCCATTGGTTGTGGTTCTTAGGCATCATGGCTGGTTAGTTGATTGTCATCATAGACTGTTGGTTGCCTCCTTCCCTTGGGAGCTTGCATGGCACCTTCCGGTACTGTGATAGCTAGTCCTCTGGGAGAAGACTTTCAGGTCTGTTCTGGGGCCTCTGGGCCCTGTTTCTGAAATGCACTGTACCTTCAGCAATAGGGATTTACCTTCCCCTTCTGTGGGGTAGGATTAGGGTGGGCACTCAAAGGCAATAACAATAGGCTGTATGTTTTGGGAGCCTCTTGGGCAACCCTGACTAAGAACTCAAAAGAGAGCTCCTCGTGTCTGGTATTGGGGGTTTTGGTGGTCTCTTGGAGAGAGCACTTTTAGCCCAGTTGAAAAAAGTTCACTACAAATTGTGTGTGTGTGTGTGTGTATATGTGTGTGTGTGTGTATGTGTGTATATATATGTGTATATATGTGCATATATGTGTGTATAAGTGTATATATAAATATATATGTGTATGTATATATTTGTGCATGCATGTGTATGTTTATATGTATATATACATATACAGAATTATATATGAATATTATAGAGCTTTTTTGAGATAACTTGTTAATAGTATTATTCCTTATGACTCTTACAAACATCCTTATTATTATTTTACCCTCCTCCCTCCTTCTGGATTTGTCTCCCTTTTTCCTCCTTACAGAGCTCCCCTTTTCCATGTCCCTCATCAGATTGCTTGGATACACTGTTCCCCTCTTTATTGCCACCCTGATCCTGGCAATAGTCCTGTTTTACTTTCCTGGTTTCTGTAGTAGACTATAAATTCACATCTGAAGACTTGGAGCTAGGGGGCTGCCAATAAGAAAGAACATGTGCTGAGCGGCGGTGGTGCATGTCTTTAATCCCAGCACTCAGGAAGCAGAGGCAGGTGGATCTCTGTGAGTTCCAGGTCAGGTTAAAGATACAGAGAAACCCTGTCTTGATAAACAAAACAAGAAAGGAAGGAAGGAAGGAAGGAAGAAAGGAAGGAAGGAAGAAAGGAAGGAAAGAAGGAAGAAAAAGCAGACGAACACATGACATTTGTCTTTCTGGGTCTGGGGTTACCTCATTTAATATGATTATTTCTAGTTCAGCGTATTTACCTGCAAAGTTCATGACTTCATTTTTCTTTACAGCCGAATAGTATTCCATAGTGCATATTCCACATATGCATTATCCCTTCTTTGGTTGAAGGACAGTTAGGGTGTTTCCATTTCCTAGCTCTCATGAAAAGAGCAGCAATGGACTTGGTTGAGCAAGTACCTGTGAAGTACGATGTTGAGTACTTTGGGCATAGGCCAGAGAGTGGTATATCTGGGCCATATAGTAGTCTGCTTTTACCTTTTTGAGAATTCTCCACACTGGTTTCCAGAGTGGCTGGCCCAGTTTGTGATTGCAAACTCGGACCGAGCATTCCCTTTGCCTTCCATCTCCTCCAGCATTTGACAGTTGACTTGTTGATCTTTGTCCTTCTGACGGGTAAGATGAAATCTCAAAGTTGTTTTGATTTGCATTTCCTTAATTGCTAGGGATGATGATCATTTTGTGAGATACTTCTGAGCCATCTTTTCTTCTTCTAAGAACTCTCTGTTCATGCCCCAGGCCCATTTTTTTGAATGGGTCAATTTTTTTTTGTCTGTCTCCCTTCTCCCCCTTTAAAAGTCCCTTATATATTCTAGATCTAAACCCTCTGTCAGATGTCTTGCTGACAAAGGTTCTCTCCCATTCAGTCCTTTAAGTTTTATGGAGTTCCTTGTCAGTTGCTGCTCTAATTCCTGGTCAAGTGAGTCCTATTCAGAGATTCCTTTCACACCTACATCATGTAGGGTAATGCGTAGGCTTTCTTCTAGCAGTTCCAGCGGTTCAGGTTTCACATTAAGGTCTTTGGTCCACTGGACTTAGCTTTTGTATAAGGTGACAGATAAGGGTCTAATTTCATTCTTCTGCTGTGGGCCATCCATCTTCCTCAGTGCCATTTGTTGAAGATCCTTCCTTTTCTTCAGCCTATTCTTTTCATCTTTGTCAAATGTAAGGGGCTGAAGCTGCATGTGTGCATGTTTGGGTCTTAGATTTGGTTCCGTTGGTCCACATGTTTCTCTCCGTGCTGCTACCACAGTTTTTATTCCTACGGCTCTATACCGTATTTTAAGATCTGGAATGAAAATTTCTCAAGCATTGTTCTTTTTGCTGAGGATCGTTTAGGTTACCTGGGATATCTCGTGGTTTCATAGGAATTTTAGGACAGCTTTTTCTTTTTTTTAAATATTTATTTATTTACTGTGTGTATACAGTGTTCTGCCTGCATATATACCTGCAGGCCAGAAGAGGGCACCAGATCTCATTATAGATGGTTGTGAGCCACCATGTGGTTACTGGGAATTGAACTCAGGATCTCTGGAAGAGCAGTCAGTGCTCTTAACCACTGAGCCATCTCTCCAGCCCCTAGTACAGCTTTTTCATTTTTGTGAAGACCCATAAGGGGATTTTTTTTTTGGTGGGGCTGATTTTTTAATTTTCTTTATTTAAAAAATTTAAAATTTCACAAATTAGTCTCAGTTCCCCCTCCCACCACTTCTCCCGCCACCACCTCCCCCATCCCACCTCCATCTACTCCTCAGAGGAGGTAATGCCGCCCTTGGGGAGTCAACAAAGTCTGGTATATCAAGTTGAGGTAGGACCTAACTGCTTCCCTTTTCTCCACCCCATATCAAGGCTGAGCAAGGTATCCCACCATAGGGAATGAGCTTCAAAAAGCCAGTTCATGCACCTAGGATTAGTCCTGATCCCACTGCCAGGATCCCCTTTTCCCCCAACAAATCAAGTCACATAACTGTCACCCACATTCAGAGGGCTTAGTTTGTTCCCATGCAGGATCCCCAGCTGTCAGTCCAAGAGTCCGCAAGCTCCCATTAGCTTGGATCAACTGTCTCTGTAGTTTTCCCAATGTTGACCCTGGTAAGGGAATTTTGATTAGTATTGCTTTGAATCTGCAAATAGCTTTTGATAGAATGGTCATTTTTACATTGTTAATTTTACCAGTCCATGAGGATGAGATGTCTTTCCACTTTCTAGTGTCTTTATCTCTTTCTTCAGAGGGTAAAGTTTTACTTGTAGGTGTCCTTCACTTCCTGGCTTAGGCTTATTCATAGATATTTGATTTTATATGATGCTACTATGAATGGGTTCATGATCTCCTTCCTTGAGGGCTTGTGGTTGATGTATAAAAAAGCTTTTGATTGCTGTACGTTGACCCTGTTTCCTGCTACAGTGCTGAATTTATCATTTCTAGAAGTTTTCTGCTAGAATTTTAGTATATCATCTGCAAAATAGGGATTGTTTGGCTTCTTCTTTCCCCATTTGTATCCTTTAGTTACTTCCTCTTGCCTTATTGCTCCAGATGGATTTCAAGCACAGTTTTGAGGAGTGCGATAGTAGACACCCAGTCTCACTCCTAAGTTCAGTGGGATGGCTTCAAGCTTTTCTCCTTTAGCATGCTATTGACTGTGGGCTTCTTGTATATCAATATTATTGTGTTGCGGTGTGTTTTCTCCCATCCTATATTTTCTAGGACCTTTATCATGAAAGCATGTTTTTCAAAGGCCTTTCTTCCTCTATTGAGATGATTATGTGATCATCTCATGTCCATTTATGTGGTTTATTACAATTATTGACTTGCATATGTTGAACCATCCCTGAATTTCAGAGATAAAAGCCAACTTGGTCATGCTGGATTATCTTTTTGATGTATGTCTATTTTCTGTTTGTAAGTTTTTTATTGAATGTTTTTGAATCTATGTTCATAAGGGGTATTAGCCAGTTGTTTTCTCTTTTTATTGTCTTTACGTGGTTTGAGTATTAGTGTTACTGGTTCATAGAAGAAATTTGGAGTTTGAGAGTGCTCCGTCTCTTTCTTTTCCTCCCTCCCTTCTCTCTCTCTCTCTTCTCCTCTTCTTCCTCCCCCTCGTCTTCTTCTTCTCCTTCTTCTCCTTCTTCTCCTCCTCCTCCTTCTTCTTCTCTCTCCTTCTTGAATAATTTAAGAAGGATTGACTGTAGATCTTCTTTGAACATCTACTAAAATTTTTGCTGTGAATCTATTTGGTCCTAGTTGCTCTGTTTTACTTTCTTTTTCTGAAGTTTTTTTTTTTTATTACTATTTCAATTCTCTCACTTGTTATGGGTCTGTTTAGGATTTTGACACCTTCTTGGTTTAATTTTGATAGTTTGGCCAAATCTAGAAATTCTTTCATTTCTTTTAGGTTTTCTAACTTAATGAAGTGCAGGTTTTTAAAATACTCTTTTATAATCTTATGAATTTCGTTGTGTCTGGTATAATGGCTCCTTGTTGATTTCTGATCTTATTAATTTTGGACCTGTCTCTCTTTCTTTTGGTTAGTGGGGTTAAGAGTCTGCTAATCTCATTTATCTTCTCAAAGAATAAGCTCTTAGATTCACTGGTTTTTTTGTATTTTCTTTGTTCCTATTTCATTTGATTCCTGTTCTAATTTTTATTATTTCTTGCTACTGACTGGGTTTGGATTTTGTTCTGACGTTTTGAGTTGCGACATTAAATTATTTATCTGTACTCATTCTGATTTTATAATGTGGGCATCCAGAGCTATACTTTTCCATGACAAGTCTGCTTTCAATGCATCCCAGAGGTTCCTTGTGCTGTGTTTTCATTTTCATTTAGTCCCAGGAAGATTTTTATTTCCTTCTTTATTTTTTCTTTGACCTATTTATTGTTCGGTAACAACTTGTTCAATCTCCATGAGTTTGTGTATTTACTAGAGCATTTTTGCTGTCAATTTTTAAATTTTATTACTTTGTGGTTGGACAAGGAGTGATTTCAATCTTTTTGAATTTGTTTTGTGTCTCAGGAAATGGTCCATTTTAGGAAAGCTTCTGTTTGCTATTGAGTAGAATGTGTATTTTGGTGTGTGGTGGTTTGAATAAGAATGACCCCTACAGGCTCATAGGTGATGCTTTGTCACCAGGGAGTGGCGCTATTAGGAGGTGTGGCCTTGCTGGAGTAGGTGGAGCCTTGTTGGAGGAAGCACGTCACTGGGGATAGACTTTGAGGTTTCAGCTCAAGCAAGTCCCAGAGTTGCTCTCTTCCTGCTGCCTACTGATCTGGATGCAGAACTCTCAGCTACCTCTCCAGCACCATGCCTGCCCACATGTCACCATGCTTCCTACCATGACAATAATGGACTAAACCTCTGAAATTGTAAGCCACTCCAGTTAAATGTTTTCCTTTATAAGAGTTGCCGTGGTCATGGTGTCTCTTCATAGTAACAAAACACTGTTATTCTGATGAGTTTTCCTGTATATATGATTGTTGTATGAGGTTTTTACTCCTTTGGGTTTTTTGAGGGGCCCACCACCCAGCTCCCAAATAAATCACACAAAGAAACTTATTTTTAGTTATGAGTGCCTGGCTTTAGCTTGACCGTTCAGCTCTTTATTAGAAACATCTAGTGTTTTAGATAGGCACAGTAACAGAGCTTCTCAGAGTTAAATACAGGGTAAACAAAAGTCACACACCTGAAACTAATATTCTCCAACACGTGACTTGTGTTTTTCCTCCTGTAACTTTCAACACTCTCTTTGTTACATCTACTGAGTGTTTTAACTGCAATATGCTGTGGGGATTTTCTTTTCTAGTCTTGTCTATTTGGTGTTCTGTGAACTTCTTGTATTTCTACAGGCATGTCTTCTCTTATTTTGGGGAAGTTTTCTTTTATGATCTTGTTGAAGATCTGGTCTATGCCGTTAACTTGAGATTATTCTCCCTTATCTATGCTTCTAATTTGAATTAGGATTGATAGTTTTGTGGTGTTCCACATTTTCTCTGTGTTTAAATTTTTTCATAACCCTTGTTTATTTGATCTAGAGCCTCAACTTTATCTTTGAGTCCTGATTTTCTATCTTCTGTTTGATTTGTCATTTTTGTACTACTTTCCTTTGAGTTTTCTAATATTGTTATTGGGTTTTTCAATTCCACCTTCAATTCAGCGTGAGTCCTCTTTAATGTCTCCAACTCCTTATTGAATTTCGTTCTTAAAGTGTTAGATTGTCTTTATGGTTTCTGCCAGTTTGTGTTTTCTTGGGCACCGCTCAGGTGTTTATTCTCCTCAAGCACCTTCTCCTTAATCCCATCGAGCTGGTTCTTTGAGTCTTTAAACTCCTCGAATCCTTTGGTGAAATTTATGATTGCTCTTTTAAATTCTGCATGCTGGGATCCATCTAGATAATTCTCGTTGGCAAACGTCTCTACCGCACTGGTAGGTTTTAGGGAGAAGTAGCGTGATATTTTGTGTTTTAACGAATAAAGCTTGCCTGAAGATCAGAGTGCAGAGCTAAGCCACTAGAGGCCAGGTGGTAGTGGCACACACCTTTATTCCCAGCACTTGGGAGGTGGAGACAGAAAGGGGTATGACTGGGCAGAGAGAGAAATATAACGTGGAAGGAGAAAGGAGCTCAAATGCAGTCTGGGGTGTGGTAGAGATGGTAACAGTCAGACTGAGGACACAGCCTGAGGACGCAGTCTGAGGAGGCAGACAGGGTTGCCCCTAAGGTCTCCCTAGTGGCTGGCCACTCTGCTTCTCTGACCCTTCAGCTTTCACACCCTGATAACTGGCTCCGGGTTTTTACTATTAAGAACAATTGGAATTCATGCTACAGAGAAGGTACTGGCCTGATCTCCCATATTGTCATTTTTTTTTTTTTTTTTGATGAGTTCTGGGCATGCGGACTGCTTTTGTTCTGAGTCTGTTATGGACAGAGCAGGTTGGGGTAGAAGAGCGGTTGTGTGGGTGGCTAGGGTTAGAGGTTGGAAACGGTTTGTGTGGAATGAAGACAGGTGATCAGAGGACTGGGCTGGTGGTATACAGAAAAGCTGGAGTGTTAGGGTAGGCCTGGTTTGGTGGAAAGGTTGATATGGCTTTTGAGGGGCGTTTTATGGGTTGGGGATTGGTAGGTCCTGGGTGAAGCCCCAAGCTCCTTTGCAGTGTAGGCAAGAGAGTTCACACCAAGCAGGGGCACTGGTGGTTGGGCAGGCCCAGGCTAGACCTTTCAGGTTGTAGACAAAACGTGGACTGGGATTTCAGGGAGACTCACTAGGCTAGATTCTGGAGGAGGACCAGGGAAGTCTGGGCACTGAGTGGATTGGTTGGAGTAGCATAGTTGGTTGTAGGTGGGGCCAGTCCTGGTGGAAGACTGGAGTCTAGTCACATGTGGCACAGGAATGGGGGTCAGGCTAGGCCAGGGCACTGATTATAGTGCTGGGACTAGACCTGGAGGGCTTTGAAAGAAGATGAGAAAAGTATGGGTACTGAATTCTGTGGTCGGAGGCTGTTGCACACTGTTTCTTAAGATGTGAGTTACCATGAAGGGGAGGTAGGGGTGTCATTAAATTTTGGCAATAGCAAAGGTTTCTAATACCGAATTAATTTCTCTCGACAGAGCAAATGGACACCAGCCAGCTGATGGGAGCCTCAGGGATCCAGGGATGCACTGGCAGAAACTCCCACATACCTGGGAAATGGCCTGGGCTGGGCATGCACTACAGTTTACCTCAGCATCTCAGGGGGCAGCCTGAGAATGTAAAAGGTGAGGGTTGTGGGCTGCTTTCTCTTTTCTTTGCATTGAGCATAAGAGGTAGGCCATACAAGGAGGCCTCTGCCTTTTTAGAGGCCACATTTTATCAGAAAGCTGGACATAGCCTGATTTCTTCCTGATTTGGAACCCAAAGGCTTAAGTTTCTGTACGCATAGGAAGGGCACTGAGGGGATAGCATGGAGTCCATGCAGAGCCCTGGGGGCTGTGGGCTCTATGCAAGAGCAACAACATTCACACTTGATCAGTTGAGAGGAAGGTGGAGAGATGTGGTTTGGAGTTACTACTTTGAAGTAGTGGGCTCTGCATTTGGATGGAGGACTGGGATGTATCATGGTTGGCTGACTTGGCTGTGGTCCACATGTTTAGAATCACCTGCGGAATCCTAGAGCAGGGTACAACGGTTTACATGTTCTTATGGAAACAGGCTTGTGGTAATATGTTATTAAGCTCTTAGGACCATTTGGCGGGCCCACCACCCAGATTCCAAATAAATCACACGGAGGCTTATTCTTAGATGTGAATGTTCGGTCTTATCTTGGCTTGTTTCTAACCCGCTTTTCTTAACTTATATTATCCCCTCTGCCTTTTGCCTGTGGGGTTTCCCTTATCTTGCTTCTGTAAATCTGATTCTTCCTCTGTGGATTGCTGTGTAGCTGGATGGCTGGCCCCTAATGTCCTCCTCCTCCTTTGGTTACTTCTCTTCCAAACCCACTTCCCTGATTTCTCCTACTCAATATTCTCTCTGCCTGCCAGCCCTTTCTTTCTCCTGCCACTGTTGACTACTCAACTCTTTATTAGATCATCAGGTGTTCTAGACAGGAAAAGTATCACAGCTTCACAGAGTTAAAGAAATGCAACATAAACAAAAGTAACACACCTTAACATAATATTCCCAGTATAGGCTCATTTGAGTACTGCGTGTTTTGTAATGTACATATATAAATATATATATACACACATATGTATATGCATATAAATAAACTAAGACCCCCCCTTTCTGTCTCTCTCTCTCACACACACATATACTAAGGGCAAGAGAAAGGGGATGAGAAAACAGAGGGACCTTCACTTTCAGTGCACATTTAAACCACTTGAGTTAACAACAATACTTTCTATTTGTTAAGTACTTTTTATACTGGGTCAGCTAAAATGCTTTTGTTTGAAAATTATAGAAAAGTCTTTTGACATTTGTTGGAATAAATTTAATTTCATGGTTCAAATGGTGAGGCACAATATGGTTTTGATGGATCTGGCTGGGGCTCTGGCTCAATTTTTCAACATCCTACCCCTCCCTCTCTCAACTTCCGTGGTCAGTCTCTTCCAGGGGGCTTCCTTGGTTCTTAGGATGTCAAACTCATAGGTATTAGACCATCCTCACAAAAGAAAAAAAAGAATTTCTCTTCTTAAAATGATCTGAGGTAAAAATTGCTCTTCACTGTAACTGGAACAACCAAGCTGGATAACACGTTCTAGGATACTTGATTAAAAATAAGTCAATAAAGGGGCTGGACTTTTTCCTCACGCGCCTTTAATCCCAGCACTCAGGAAGCAGAGGCAGACCTATTTCCATAAGGTCAAGGCCATCCAGGTTAGCTAGGGCTACAGGGTGAGAACCTACCTCAGAATAAACAAGTAAATAAACAAATCCAATACATCAAACCCTGATCCGGGCGATCTCAACCAGGCCTCATTTGCGAAGGACGGCAGGAAGGCCGTTATAATAAAAGAGGGTCTATGATGCACAGCGGATCTCATCTGCTTCTTGCTTTGAATAAGTATCTGAGGGCCTTCCATTTTAGAGACTTACTGGAGACCTTGACACAGACACACCTGCTTGGCAGCTGTGATAGAAGGAGGCTGGAATTAGATGGACAGGTCCACTTTTAGAACAACAACAACAACAACAACAACAGGAAGAAAAGAATGAGGAGCAACTTAGAGGAGAAAGACCTCAAGGGGTGAACTCAGATGCGAAAGTGCTGAAGGCAGGGGTTCTAGGACTTCAGAAAAGATCCAGTGTACGGTAGCGCAGGTACACACGTGATACGGAAAATTAAGCCCGTGGACTGGGAATTGACACCTGATAGTAAAAACATTTCACAAAAATGAGGAAATGATTGGTTGTGGGTTACTACATGAGAAACAAAGTCAATAAACCAATATAGTATGTCTAGTATGTTTGTACCACTCCAACTTTCCCCCCTCCTCGATTTATTTAAACACCTCTTCAAAGCAAGAAGCAGATGAGATCCGCTGTGCATCATAGACCCTCTTTTATTATTAGATATGGGTTAATCAAGATGTGAGTAAGAGGCTGAAAATAATGGGCCAGGCAGTGTTTAAAAGAATACAATTTGTGTGATGTTATTTTGGGGCATAAGCTAGCTGGTGGCCGGGAGCTGGGCAGGATGAAAAGCAGGCTGGCCCGCAGCCCCTCACTACAACCTGTGCTTTTCACCATCTTCCATGAGTCTCCTTGAGGCAAAACTTTCCAGATCAGAGAACACCACCATCCACGAAACGTAACTCCGGATGGCCACAGGTGGGGAGCTGGCTAGACACGTGACTTAGACTTAGAGCGGGAATACTGTTTTTTTAAATTGAGCTCTACATTTATTTTTATTTCTGTATTCACTGCTTCCGTTTGAATTAGAAAGGATGTGTCCAGAGGGTCTCTGAATGCATTCATTTGCCTCATGGCATCTTGAGGCATTAAGAGTTCCAGTTCAGATGGCCATTCTAGTCTTGTGTGCATGTCCACGCTACCATTTGATTCCTTCTTCAGTACGACCTCTTCTGCCCGCCTCTGGCTGAAGAACGCCAGGGCCAAGGCAAGCATGCCATTGATTCCGATAATGTTCTTGCTCAGGTCCAGGTACCTCAGCTTCCTGTGGCAACAGAGCATAGATGTCAGAGCGTGGCAAGAGGCGGAGGTGAACCAACGCTGGTCCAGCTCCGGAACCAACAAGTCGAAGTGGGCGTCTGCCAGGCTCAGGTGGGTCAGCATCTTACTGTGCTTGAGAGAGAAGGCCATTTCTTCACAAGAGGCCTCAGTGAGGTTACAGTTCTCCAGCATCAGTTCCCTGAGGTAACTCAGCAGCAGGTACTTCACCCCCCAAAAACATCTGGGGAGCTTGCTCTCAGTAACAGAGTCTTCAGGTGCGTGTGCCTTTGAAGACTGCTGGCAAGCGGAATCCAGTCTCTAAAGGTGGCCTCATCGTTCAACTGTAACCTTTGCACTTTACACCAGGGCTTCTTCAGGGCCGTGGTGACTCTCTGTATGAACAGGGCCTCCAGGGCGCTGTCAGCCACCTTCAGCACATCCAGGTCTTTATTTGTTTCAAACACAGAGCCGATATCTTGCCATCAGCTGAAGGCGATCTTAGCTGAGTGCCCTGGGAAGGATCTGCTGAGTCAGGCTGAAGCTCCTGGTGGAAGGCTCTCTTGACAAAGTCAGTTCTGCTTTCTCCAAACCTTGACAGTGCCTAAGGCAAAACGCAGACAGCTGAAGGTCCTTCAGGCTCCTGATTTTCTTTTCTTTTTTTTTTTTTTCTCATGGTTTATTTTTTTTTATATTTAAAAATTTCCATCTCCTTCCCTCCTCCTCCCCCCTCCCTCCACTCCTCCTCCCCCTTCCCTCCCCTCCTTCTCCCCCTTCCCTGCCCTTCCCTCCACCCATACCTCCCCTCCCTCCCTCTCAAGGCCAAGGAGCCATCAGGGTTCCCCACTCTATGCTAAGACCAAGGTCCTCCCAACTCCCCCCAGGTCCAGGAAGGTGATCGACCAAGCTGAGAAGGCTCCCACAGAGCCCGTCCATGCAGAAGAATCAGAGCCCAGCGCCATTGTCCTTTGCTTCTCAGTCAGCCCCCGCTGTTGGCCACATTCAGAGAGACGGGTTTGGTCGCATGATCCATCAGACCCATTCCAACTGGAGTTGGTGATCTCCCTTTAGTTCTGTCCCACCGTCTCCATGAGTGAACGCACCCCTCACATTCCTGACTTTCTCCCTCATGTTCTCGCTCCTTCTGCTCCTCATCAGGACCTTGGGAGCTCAGTCCAGTGCTCCAATGTGGGGCTCAGTCACCTTCCCCATCTGTCGCCAGCTGGAGGTTCCCTCACAGTCCTGACTTTCTTTCTCATGTTCTCTCTCCTTCTGCTCCTCATCAGGACCTTGGGAGCTCAGTCCGGTGCTCCAGTGTGGGGCTCTGTCATTTTCTTCATCTATCGTCAGGTAGAGGTTCTATGGTGATATGCAAGAAATTCATCAGTATGGCTATAGGAACTGGCCTTTTCAGGCTCCCTCTCCTCAGCTGCCCAAGGAACTAACTGGGGGCGTCTCCCTGGAAACCTGGGAACCCCTCTAGGGTCAAGTCTCTTGACAACCCTCAGGTAGCTCCTTAAATTAAGATATATGCTTCCCTGCTCCCATATCCACCCTTCCTATATCCCAAGCACCCCATTCCTCCGAGCTCCCCCCATTCTCCACTTCACACTTTTCACTCCCCATCTTCCCTTGGTCCAGTCTCGCCCAACCCTCAAATTCCCAATTTTGCCTGGCGATCGTGTCTACTTCCAATATCCAGGAGGATTACTATATCTTTTTTTGGGAGTTCACCTTCTTATTATCTTCTCAAGGATCCCAAATTTATAGGCTCGATGTCCTTTAGTTATGGCTAGAAACCAATTATGAGTGACTACATCCCATGTTTATCTTTTTGGGTCTGGGTTACCTCACTCAGAATAGTGTTTTCTATTTCCATCCATTTGCCTGCAAAATTCAAGATGTCATTGTGTTTTACCGCTGAGTAGTATTCTAGCATGTATATATTCCACAGTTTCTTCATCCATTCTTCCACTGAAGGGCATCTAGGTTGTTTCCAGGATCTGGCTATTACAAATAATGCTGATATGAACATAGATGAGCATATGCTTTTGTTGTATGATTGGGCATCTCTTGGGTAGATTCCCAATAGTGGAATTGCTGGGTCCTGGGGTAGGTTGATCCCGAATTTCCTGAGAAACCGCCACACTGCTTTCCAAAGTGGTTGCACAAGTGTGCATTCCCACCAGCAATGGATGAGTGTACCCCTCACCCCACAACCTCTCCAGCAAAGGTTATTATTGGTGTTTTGGATTTTAGCCAATCTGACAGGTGTAAGATGTTATCTCAAAGTTGTTTTGATTTGCATTTCCCTGATAGCTAGGGAGGTTGAGCATGACCTTAAGTGTCTTTTGGCCATTCGAACTTCTTCTGTTGAGAATTCTCTGTTCAGTTCAGCGCCCCATTTTTTAATTGGGTTAATTGGCATTTTACCGTCTAGTCTCTTGAGTTCCTTATATATTTTAGAGATCAGACCTTTGTCAGTTGCAGGGTTGGTGAAGATCTTTTCCCAGTCAGTAGGCTGCCTTTGTGTCTTAGTGACAATGTCCTTTGCTTTACAGAAGCTGCTCAACTTCAGGAGGTCCCATTTATTCAATGTTGCCCTTAATGTCTGTGCAGCTGGGGTTATGCGCAGGAAACAGTTCCCTGTGCCCATTTGTTGTAGAGTACTTCTCACTTTCTCCTCTATCAAGCTCAATGTGTTCAGATTAATATTGAGGTCTTTAATCCATTTGGACTTGAGTTTTGTGCATGGTGATAGATATGGATCTACTTTCATTCTTCTACAGGTTGACATCCAGTTATGCCAGCACCATTTGTTGAAGATGCCCTCTTTCTTCCATTGTGTACTTTTGGCTCCTTTATCAAAAATCAGGTGTTCGTAGGTTTGTGGTTTAAGATCCGGGTCTTCTATACGATTCCATTGGTCAACTTCTCTGTTTTTATGCCAATACCAAGCCGTTTTCAATACTGTAGCTTTGTAATAGAGTTTGAAGTCAGGGATGGTAATGCCTCCAGAAGTACCTTTATTGTATAAGATTTTTTTGGCTATCCTGGGTTTCTTGTTTTTCCATATAAAGTTGATTATTGTCCTCTCAATCTCTGTGAAGAATTTTAATGGGACCTTGATTGGGATTGCATTGAATCTATAGATTGCTTTTGGTAGAATTGCCATTTTTACTATGTTGATCCTCCCAATCCACGAGCAGGGGAGATCCTTCCATTTTCTGGTATCCTCTTCAATTTCTTTCTTCAAAGTCTTAAAGTTCTTGTCAAATAAATCCTTCACTTCCTTGGTTAGCGATACTCCCAGATATCTTATGCTATTTGTGGCTATTGTGAAAGGTGATACTTCTCTGATTTCCCTCTCTGCTTCCTTATCCTTTGTGTATAGGAGGGCGACTGATTTTTTGGAGTTGATCTTGTAACCTGCCACGTTACTGAAGGAGTTTATCAGCTGTAGGAGTTCTTTGGTGGAGTTTTTGGGGTCACTTATGTATACTATCATATCATCTGCAAATAATGAAAGTTTAACTTCTTCCTTTCCAAATTGAATCCCCTTGATTCCCTTATGTTGTCTTATTGCTATTGCTAGAACTTCAAGTACTATATTGAAGAGATAAGGAGAGAGTGGACAGCCTTGTCGTGTTCCTGAATTTAGTGGGATAGTCTTGAGTTTCTCTCCGTTTAATTTGATGTTAGCTGTCGGCTTGCTGTAAATAGCTTTTATTATATTTAGGAATGACCCTTGTATCCCTAATCTCTCCAAAACTTTTATCATAAAAGGGTGCTGAATTTTGTCAAATGCTTTTTCAGCATCTAATGAGATGACCATATGGTTTTTTTCCTTCAGTTTGTTTATATGATGGATTACATTGATAGATTTTCGTATGTTGAACCAGCCCTGCATCTCTGGGATGAAGCCTACTTGATCGTAGTGGATAATTTTTCTAATGTGTTCTTGGATTCGGTTTGCCAGTATTTTATTGAGAATTTTTGTGTCAATATTCATGAGTGAGATTGGCCTGTAATTCTCTTTCTTGGTTGAGTCTTTGTGTGGTTTAGGTATCAGGGTAACTGTAGCTTCATAGAAGGAATTTGGCAGTGACTCTTGTGTTTCTATATTATGAAATACCTTAAGGAGTATAGGTATTAGGTCTTCTTGGAAGTTCTGGTAGAATTCCGCATTGAAACCATCTGGTCCTGGGCTCTTTTTGGTAGGGAGGTTTCTGATAACAGTTTCTAATTCTTCGCGACTAACAGGACGATTTAGAGCATTTACCTGGTCCTGGTTTAACTTTGGTATATGGTATTTATCTAAAAAACTGTCCATTTCTTTTACATTTTCCAATTTTGTGGCATACAGGCTTTTGTAGTAAGATCTAATGATTCTCTGAATTTCCTCTGTGTCTGTGGTTATGTCCCCCTTTTCATTTCTGATCTTATTAATTTGCGTGTTCTCCCTCTGCCGTTTGATTAGTTTGGCTAAGGGTTTGTCAATCTTGTTGATTTTCTCCAAGAACCAGCTTCTTGTTTCATTGATTCTTTGGATTGTTTTCTGTGTTTCTATTTTGTTGATTTCTGCCCTCAGTTTGATTATTTCCCGTCTTCTACTTCTCCTAGGTGAGTCTGCTTCTTTTTTTTTCCAGAGCTTTCAGGTGTGCTGTTAAGTCACCAATGAGCGCTTTCTCCGTTTTCTTTAAGTGGGCACTTAGTGCTATGAACTTTCCTTTTAGCACTGCTTTCATTGTGTCCCATAGGTTTGAGTATGTTGTGTCTTTGTTTTCATTAAATTCAAGAAAGACTTTAATTTCTTTCCTTATTTCTTCCTTGACCCAGGTGTGGGTCAGTAGTTGACTGTTCAGTTTCCATGAGTTTGTGGGCTTTCTGAGGGTAGCATTGTTGTTGAATTCTAATTTTAATCCATGGTGATCCGATAAGACACAGGTGGTTACTAATATTTTTTTGTAACTGTGGAAGTTTGCTTTGTTACCAAGTATATGGTCAATTTTCGAAAAGGTTCCATGTAGGCTCCTGATTTTCAAAGAGACTTTCTGGAGCTTTCCAGGGCACTGCAGACAAAGCTCTTCTCCGCGTTTTGGTCAGGCAGGGAAGAGCTGTGAGCAGCCATAGCATCTATAGCTATGCAAATGGGTTATCACGCTTATGGCCTTCAGTTTGTTACCCAAGGCTAATCTGCACTAGAAGGACCTCATCACGAGGCCAGCACACGCTTCACTTAAAAGACCAGATAAGAAAAGCCCCACCTGAGTTCACAGCTTTCTATTGCTCTCGACATTGCGATCAGATCCTGGATATTCACTTGGCTCAGTGGGTGATAATATATAATTCTTTGAGGGAAAAGGAGAACATAAAACAGGGCGCCGAAAAACTCCTGGAAGATAAGCAAGGCAAACACGTAACGGTCTCCCTGGTCTTCTAGCTTTCGAAGAATGTTCACTCGAAGAAAAGTGTCTATGGTGGCCTCATCCACCCTGACATGCTGAGAGTCCCTCTTACCAAACACACTCTTCCGGTTCCTTACACCCTGGGCAGCCAGACGGCACACACCTTCCGATTGCTTTTGGTAATTACCGCCGAAAAGTTTATGTATTGTTGGGAACAGGGTAGCCAGATACAACACACACACAGTGTTGCATTTGGACAAGCCTTTGTGAGATTTACTATTTTCTGCATTAGTTTTCTTAGACAATGGCACACTATCCAGCACACCACAGGGACCCGACACGTGGACAAGAGAATGGTGTTTTTCTTGGCAAAATCCACAACTTGATTCCTTATAATTTTGCCTCTGAAATACGACCTGAGATAGTTGGAGTGCTACATTTTTCTCTGCTCCCCTCTCTACCTCTCTCCTCCCCTTCAACCCTCTCCCAAGGTTCCCATGATCCCTATTTTACTCAGGAGATCTTGTCTTTTTCTACTTCCCATGTAGATTAGATCTATGTATGTCTCTCTTAGGGTCCTCATTGTTGTCTAGGTTCTCTGGGATTGTGATTTGTGGGCTGGTTTTCTTTGCTTTATGTTTTAAAATCACTTATGAGTGAGTACACATAATTTATGTCTTTCTATATCTGGGTTACCTCACTCAAAATGATGTTTTCTAGCTCCATCCATTTGCCTGCAAATTTCAAGATGTCGTTAATTTTTTTCTGCTGTGTAGTACTCCATTGTGTAAATGTACCACAGTTTCCTAATCCATTCTTTGGTTGAAGGACATTTAGGTTGTTTCCAGTTTCTGGCTATGACAAACAATGTTGCTATGAACATAGTTAAGCACATGTCTTTGTGGCATGGTTGAGCATCCTTTGGATATATACCCAAAAGTGGTATTTCTGGGTCTTGAGGAAGGCTGTTTCCTAATCTTCTGAGAAATTGCTACACGGACATCCAAAGGGGTTGTATCAGCTTGCAATCCCACCAGCAATGCAGGAGTGTTTCCTTTTCCCCACAACCTCTCCAGCATAAGTTGTCATCAGTATTTTTGATCTTGGCCATTCTTACAGGTGTAAGATGGAATCTCAGAGTTGTTTTGATTTGCATTTCTCTGATGACTAAGGATGTTGAACATTTCCTTAAGTGTCTTTCAGCCATTTTAGATTTCTTTGTTGAGAGTTCTCTGTTTAGGTCTGTACTCCATTTTTTATTGGATTATTTGCTCTTTTGATGATCAAATACAAAAAAATTTGAATAACCCAATGTATCTTATCAGATCACTATGGTTTAAAACTAGAAGTCAATAGCAATACTAATTCCAGAAAGCCCACAAACACATGGAAATTAAACAATGCTCATCTGAATCATCAATGGGTCAAGGAAGAAATAGAGAGAAATTAAAGATTTCCTAAAATTCAATTAAAATGACCACACAACATACCCAAACTTATGAGATACAATGAAAGCAGTGTTAAGAGGAAAGGTCATAGCACTAAATGCCTACCTAAAGAAAGTGAATACTGTTATACTGTTATAGAGGACCTGAACTCTGTCCCCAGTACTTGCTGCCCTCCTCTGGCCCCCCGTCTCTGTCTCTGTCTCTCTGTCTGTCTCTGTCTGTCTCTCTGTCTCTGTCTCTCTCTCTGTCTCTCTGTGTGTGTGTGTTCCTGGAACTTCTCTGAAAGGGCAGAATACATATACCTGCACAGAAGGCCTGCCTGGAACATAGAACATGTTTTGGTATGCAGCAATTTGAGAGAAGGGGTGGGTAAAAGTGTGGTGGTCAGGGTTGTCTCCTGGCTAAAGCTGCCAGTGATCAGAGACAAAGGCACCGGAAAATGACTCTTGCTTGGGAGGGGAAAGTCCCCACCTCTCTTTCCCCTTCCCGTCTCTAATCTTCTCTGTGTCCCAAATGAGCACCAAAATGCTCTAACCCCGACCATCTCCGTCCTTCGGAGGGTCTCTGAAGTCGAGGCATGCAGCTGCATAGTGGTGTCCAAGCAGAAGTGATCAGGGACTCCTGCAGTTCAACCAGTACTCTGGTAGGAAAACTGTTGACTTGCCCATTTTGCAGAAGCGAATGACCTAGGACCGAGTTAAACACATAGTGTAACAATGACTTCCAGAATTCCCGTGGAGGCAGGAGACAGCTTTGGGGGGGGGTGCTTACACATCTTTTTAAATGGGAGAGGGTCAAACCTGGATTCTCAAGTGGCTCGGTGAGCCTGCTGTGAAGGACTTTTGCATCCTTCTGCACACGGCATTGGACTCTAGTCTTTCATGTTATGTTAACATTGCTTAAGCATTCTCACTGAACTACTGGGCGGGGGGTCACAGTGAAATCGAATGTCAGTCATGAGGACAGTAAACTGTCTGTGGATGAGAAGGGAAAAAACGTAAGAATTACAACCTAAGACAAAGGTACAGTGTGGCGGGCAACAGCAGCGTTATGCGTTATCACTGACATAAGGAAGCTGTTAGGTGTCTGTGCCTGAATGCATGGACAAACAACATGTACACATGGAGGAATAGTATTCGGCATTAATAAGGAAGGGGATACTGAGACTTGAAAACATTAAGCGAAGGCAGCCACAAAAGGACAAAATTCTACTTCGCCTCTGCAGGAGGTATCCAGAGGAATCGCATTCATAGAAAAAAAAAATGGCACGCCAATTTTCAAGGCGGGGGAGGTGAGGAGAATGAGTTGTTTAGCAGGAACAGTGTTTCAGCAGGGAAAGATGAGAAGGTCCTAGGAGATGGATTTAGGTGGCAGAGTCACACAACAGTGTGGCTAGCCCTATGCCACTGAATTGTATGCTTAAAATGGTGAAAGGGGACATTATGTTATGATTATTGTATAACAACGATGACGACAACGACAAAGACTCCCGAGGTCGGTGTCAAAATATAGAGCCCCCGTGCTTGTTCCCAGCAGGCTACGGGCATGTGTCTAATCTCTGCTGCAGCTGAGTCTCAAGCTTCCCTCCTCAGAGAATGAGGGGCTACCTGACTTATGAAGCAAAACACGTTGTTATAATGGCCACTTAGGCACCGGCAATTAAAACCAATACCTATTACACGGTCATTTAAACGTGTGACAATTTGCTAATGCTTTTTTTTTAATCAGCTAATAGGATCAGAAAGAGGTGAATTATATTTAACTAATGTACACACTTTAACGTGGGGCTAATGACCGACAAATTGGTATGTTATGAAAGAGAGACGTAAGTTAGCTTGAGGGAGAGCAAGAGACGTAGACAGATGGACTCAGACCTTTCATTAAGTGACCAGAAAGGCAGATAGCTGAACTTTCTGCCTCAGATGAACACACACACCCAAAGTGTGATGGGTTTCTAGTTCTAAGAACACCAGCTAGGAGCTATTGGGTTAGATGCACCTCTTGGAGGGTACAGAACTCCATTCCTGCCCCCTAAAAGGCTTATTCTGTTACCGGAAAAACTATAAAGGCCCCAATAGAGCTACATGCTGACCCACTGTCTCGGGCCCTAGCAGTGGCCTGACCCCACAGGCGAACTCCATGGAAGGTATGAACCCCCTATGCCTGACCTGCTGTTTCTGGGGTCAGGGACCCTGCTGGAATCAATTGAGGGGACATTAAATGCCTTCCTACCACTGCAGTCACCTGCCCCCAGGAGGTCCAGCTATTGAGTCGGCATTGTTTGGATGTGTCCTCCAGAGGGCTGCGTGCTAGAAGCTTGGTCCCCAGTGTGGCAGTATTGAGATGGGAGTTCCTTTAAGAGGTGCCACCCAGGTGGAGGTTCTTAAGGGGCACAGCTCTTCTAAGAGACTAATGCTGGTCTTTGGGGGTGTGTGAGCTGCAAGAGTGGGTACCAGCTGAGCAGAGGTAGGGAGAACACGACAGAGTTAGAGCGTGTCATCTCCAGCCACACTGCCCCAATATACCCAGTCTCATTAGAATGAAACTGAGAGAGAGAGGCAGGGAGCTGGGGTGGAATAATACTGCAATTGTATGAAGTAAGGCCTCCATGAGCCTGGTCCTTCCCATGCCCTGCCAAATTTCTTTCCGTTTCCTTGCCTTGTCATGCAGCCAGGGTCCTCTCAACAGGATGCTAAAATTGTACCATTTGAACTTCCTAGACACAAGAACCATTTCACAAGCCTAGCTTTATCAAGCGAGGCAGGGCAATCGCGCAAGCACAAGGAAGCGCATGCAAATTCACAATGAGCAAGCAAAATTGGCCAAGACAACCTGTCAGGGGACCAAAAGCACGGTAACTAATGACACACGCTCCTAGCTAATCACAACACGCCAGCAGTGACCGCCAGTTTCAAAAGGACCAACCAAAATGTTCCTGTGGCAGCTTAATTTTCCTAACCTCATAAAAGCCCCAGACCTTTTTACAATCAAGAGCTTCTGCATTGGAATCTCTCAGAGTCTGCGTCTTCGCCACCATGTCTTCTCTCCCCCTGCCCCCCGGGGGGAAAAGGGATCGCACAACATGCAGCAGCAACAAGCTCACAAAAACTACAATCCAGTCTAGCATCAAGAGGTTGGGAAGATAGCTCAGTCAGAAGACCACATGTCTTGTAAGCTGAGGACCTGAGCCTAATCCTCTATATAAGGCCAGGTATGGTGGTGTGATGGCTAACCTTCAGTGTCAGCTTGACAGACCTAGGAATTGTCTCATATCAGATTGGCCTGTGGTCATGCCTGTGGACCATTTTTCTTGAGTGGTAATAGATGAAGAAGGGCCCAGAATGTTGTGGGTGATGTCACCCCTGTGCAGCCAGGGTTGGAAAAGGAGAGTAGCTGAGCAAGCTCGTGAGCAGCTCTTCTCCATGCTGTCTGCTTCAGTTTCTGCCACCAGGTTCCTAGCTTGGCCTTTTGTCTTGGCTCCCTTTAACGATGGACTGTAACCTATAAATTGACTTAAACCCTTTCCTCCCTTGATGTGGTGTTTTGGCTAAGAATGGCCCTCATAGGCTCATAAAAGTGAATGCTTAGTCATCATGGAGTGGAGCTGTTTGAAAAGGATTTGGAAGTGTGGCCTTTTTACAGTATGTATGCCACTGCTGAAGGAAGAGTGTCATGGGTGGGGGTGGGGTGAGGGTGGGCTCTGAGGTTTCTAAAGGCCAAGCCAGGCCCAGTGTCTCTCAACATCAGTGCTTCCCTTGTCATTTTCATTGAAAATCCTAACTTCAGGCATTTTGTTATAGCCATAGTAAATTAAGATGCAGACCAGAGAGGCTGTCCCAGATCACACTGGGATGTGTGGAGGTGGCTGCTGGGACCTGGAAGTTGCTTTAGATCCCAAACTTCATTGTGAGCCAGGGAGGCAATGGGTGAGTTGGTCTGAATTCAAGCTATGAGTGGTGAATGGTCTCTTGCAGTGTGGTGACCTCAGGGCAGTCACTTAACCTACAGGTCAGGTTCTCTCTCTTTTCAATGCTGGGAGCCAGGGGCAGTGCTCAGAACTCTTCCAGACTGAGGCAGTGCTTGGCCTATTAGCTCACATTTCTTATTGGCTAGCTCTTAAATATAGGATATAAGATGGGTTACATTTCTATTAATCTGTGTATCGCCACATGGTTGTGGCCTACCTGTAAGGTTTCATCCAGCATCTGGCGTCTGTCTCCTGTGTTGGCTATGTGGCTTCTCCCTGACTCTGCCTACCTTTCTCCTTCTCTATTTGCTTAGAATTCCCCACCTTGCCCTATTCTGCACTGTAATATGCCCAAAGCAGATTCTTTATTAACTAATTATATTTACAGCATACAGAGGGGAATCCCACACAAAGGATAAGAGAAGGACTTGCTTGCCTTCCTTTCAAGTTTCCCTGATGTTCTTCCAAAGTGAAGAGGAGACACGGGAGGCAAGGGCTCCAGAAGATGGGAAAACCTCAAGAGAATGGATGTCCTTGCTTTTTTTGGGCTGATGCTCACCTATGCTGTCCACTCATGTGTTTCTTGAAGGATGTGACCAACCCCACTGGATGACAGTGTCTGGGGTGCTGTGATGGGGCAGATGTATTCCAGAGCTGGACCAAAGGATATAGAGGTTTACACAGAACTGTCCTATTATGCTCTGTCACCATGTTTATCTCTTCATGCTGCTAACAAAAAAAGAGCATGACCCACACTAAAGTAATTACCACTTCAGAGCCTGCACAGGAACTTCATAGCCCCAAATCCACATGAGTTGTATGCAGAAGGGAATTGAGGGCCAAGAGCTTTCAGACCTATCCTAGCAGGTACCAAACTGCAAATAACCTATCTGTTAAGGATGCAATGATGTCTATTGCCCCTTCGTAGTGCTAGGATTTTGTTCACTTTGAACATCTGCAGGACTTATGTGTGCTTTCACAGTCTCTGTGAATTGATATATGCATGAGTCCTGCTGTATCTGAATACACTGTTCCTTGGAGTCATCTACCACCTCTGGCTCCTACAATCTTGCTGCCCCCACTTCTGAATAAATCCTTGAGCTCTGAGATGCAGGGTTTGATGAGGACATCCCATTTTGGAATGAGTGTTCCAAAGTCTCTCACTGTCTTTATATTGTCCAAGTGTGTGTCTCTGTGTTTATTCCCATCCTCGGCAAGAAGAAGCTTCTCTGGTGTGGGTTGAGTGAGGTGGTGATCTATGGCTATAGCAATATGTCCTTAGGAGTCATTTAATTGCTATGTTCCTTTAGAAGCTTAATATTACCAGCTTTTCCCCTAAGCCCATGACCTATTTGTTTTAGGTTCTTGCTGCTTTATCGATGTCAAGTATGTGTATTCCATCTCATGGAATGAGCCCCAAATCCAATAAACAAGTGGGTGGTTATCCCCATAACATTTGTGTTATGACAACAGTATATCTTGCAGACATGGCCCTGATATAGGTCATAGGGTTTGTAGCTGGGGGATAATGATGATGCTCTTTCCTTGTGGTAGCATGCAGAGTACCTTCCAGCACAACAGATGCTAGTCAGTGCGGGTGAAGCCTCTAGTTGGGCATGAGCTTGATTTCTCTGTGTTTGTGACTTAAGCTACTGGTGTCTTTATCAATAACATACTATCTTCAGGTTGTGGAAGTGACCACTAGCCTTGGCAATAGTCTATGATGTTTAGGGGTCAATGGGACCCTTTGGGCATAACAAGATATAACCCACTCCTGACACTGGAGGATTTACTCAGTGGCTTAATATGTCTAGTTGGGGTACTCTCTCCCCCATCGTGTAATGATGCTACTTAGATTCCTTTCATATACGTTTATATTGTGGGAAGCGTCTACAGTAGTAGGCTTCCATATAGTTTTTTAAAAAGACATTTAGTACTCATTGTCCCTCCCCATATTCCTGCCCTTGCTTCTCCCCCCTGATTTATTTCCTCTTTAATAACACTATATCCTCTTTCCCCTTTCTTGGAGGAGCCTTTCCTCACCCTGGTGCCTAACACCTGTGATTATTTGGATTGAAGTACACATATCAAGAGTTTAACAGCTAACACCTACATGTAAGAGAGCACATTCAATGTTTGTCTTTTTGAGTCTGGGTTACCTCACTTAGGATCGCTGTTTCTAGCTCCACCCATTTCCCTGTAAATCTCATGTATAACAGCTGAATATCTTCCATATTTTCATTATCCATTAATCAGTTGATGGACATCTGCACTGTTTCCAGTTTCTGACTGTTATGAATAGAGCAGCAATGAACACGGATGAGCAAATATTTTTTAGTAACTTGTAGAGTCCTTGGGGTATATGCACAAGAATGGTATTGCTGTAGTGTGAGGTAGATCTACTCCCAGCTCCCTGAGGAATTGCCACACTGATTTCCATGGTGGATGTATAAGTGTGCACCCTTTCCAACAATGGATTAGTGTTCCCCTACCCATATCCTTGGAAGCATGAGCTGTCCTTTTTTATTGAACTTGTCTGGCATAAGATGAAATTTCAAAAAAGTTTTAATTTGAATTTTCCTGATAGTCAAGGATGTTTAACATTTTTAAAGTGTTTCTCAGTCATTTGTTTTTCATGGTTTTCTGAGACAAGGTTTCTCTGTTTACCAGTCCTGGCTGTCCTGGAACTTGCTTTGTAGACCAGGCTGGCCTCGAACTCACTGAGGTCCACCAAGTGCCAGGATTAAAGACATTGTCAACCACTACCTGGAAGATTATGTTTTCTTGATGTTTGGTTATTATCTCATATATATATATATATATATATATATATATATATATATATGTATGTATATGTAATTGCTAAAGATTTTTTTCCCATTATGTAGGCTGCTATCTTGGATGATGATGCCATTTACTTTTGGGTTTTATGAGGTCCCATGTATTAATTGTTGATTTTAGTGCGTATGGCATCAGTGGTCTGTTCAGAAAGTCCTTCCCTGTGCCAATGAGTTCAATCCTATTCTTCTTTGGGCCCGTGGCAGGGTAAAATAGAGCAGGCAGGAATTCCAAGAAGAGATAGAGGAAAAAAGAAGGCGGAGTCAAAGAGACGCCATGTAGCTGCTGAAGGAGAAAGATGTGAGCCACTAGCTAGAACTTTACCGGTAGGCCACAACCTCGTGGCAATACAGAGATGAATAGAAATGGGATAATTTAAGGTGTAAGAGTTATCTAGAAATATGCATAAGCAATTGGCCAAACAGTGTTGTAATTTAAGTAAAGTTTCTGTGGGATTTTATCAGGTCTGGGTGGCCAGGAAACAAACGAGCAGTCTCTGCCTACACTATTTGACATTTCAATTAAATTAAATTAATTTAATCCTATTAAATTCAACATATCTGGTCTTGTGTTTAGGTCCTTGATCCATTTGTAGTAGTTTTGTTCATGGTGATAAATATGGATCTATTTGCATTCTCCTACATGTGGACATCCAGTTTGACCAGCACTTGTTGAAGATTTTTTTCTTCTACAGTTTGTATTTCTGGCTTTGTTAAAAAAAAAAAAGTCAGGTCTCTGTATGTGTGTAGACTTATGTCTGGGTCTTCAATGTGATTCCATTGGTCAATGTGTCTGTTTTAATGCCAGTACCATGCTGTTTTTATTACTATAGCTTTGTAGTACAACTTGAAATTGGGAATAATGATACCTCCAGAAGTTCTTTTATTATTCAGGATTGTTTAAGCTATCCTGGTTTTTATCATGTTCGATCTATCTATCTATCTATCTATCTATCTATCTATCTATCTATCTATCTATCTATCTATCTATCTAATTTTCATGACAGGGTTTCTCTGTGTAGTTCTAGCTGTCCTATAACTTGCTCTGTAGACCAGGCTGTCCTTGAACTCACAAAGATCTTCTTGCCTCTGACTTCTAAGTGCTGGAATTAAAAGCATACACCACCACCCCTCTTATTTTATTTTCATATGAAGTTGGAGATTGTTTTTTTTCAATTTCTGTGAAGAATTGTATTGGCATTTGTGTGCTGGTTGTGTGGAATCTGTTGCCTTTGGTAGGTTGGCCGTGGTCACAACCTTGATTATTCTGATGCATGAGCACAGGAGATCTTTCTATGTTTTGGTGTTTTCTT